>NC_138772.1:481299717-481899717 GCF_965119305.1 Pelophylax lessonae | reverse complement strand
CATGATCCCCCCTCACCCCAACCCGATAGAACAGCTTTGGGATGAATTAGAGCGCAGACTGCGAGCCAGGCCTTCTCGTCCAACATCAGTGTCTTACCTCACAAATGCGCTTCTGGAAGAATGGTCAGCCTTCCCAGAAAAGTTAAAGCTGTTATAGCTGCAAAGGGTGTAGAAGCAAAATAAGTTTTTTGCTGTATATAAAAATTAAGAAATGTCTGCGCCTAGGAAAAACAATGACTAGATAATGATATTATATGGAGCTGCTATCTGTTGTCTCAAAAAGGGTTAACCGATAATCAGTTAATTTCAGATAGCGCTTGTTATACCATAAACTAATAATGCCCAAACAATTGTGAGATGCTGTAAATACAGCTGCAGTGAGCCCCCGTTCACACTGGGGCGACCTTTGAGGCGACCTGGTCGCCTCACAGGTCGCCATAGGTCGCCCGCCATACAGAAGCTATGGACCCGTTCTAATAGGAGCGACACAAGTCGCTCCGACTTAGAAAAAGGGTCCGGAGCTTCTTTGGGGCGACCCGGAGCAACCTGCATAGACTTTAATGTTATGAAGTCCGTGCCGGCCGCTCCGAGGTCACGGGGCGAGCAGCGCGCCGTGACCTATGAGGTCGCCCGGCAAAGTCGGGTCGCTGCAATGTGAACGGGGCCTAATAATAAGTATTGAACAATGATAAAAATAATACAAATGTAAACAAACAAATATGTATAATTATGAATTAAAGTGACATAGTGCAAGCAGCCCTTAATGCTATCTTGAGTGCTCCGTGCCTCTTTCCCAGGGTTCCCCCTGTGTGTTCCTCCACATGTAATAATATGTACACGCCACACTCACCAGATGTCGGTGACCTCCTGGCCTTATAGCAAGGAAAGTCAACAAGGCTTGTAGGTCTTTAGGAGGACCTGTCCCACAATTCCTGGTGTCTTGTTTCCATGAATTTGGTGTTCCTCCCTGTTGCAATCCAAGGGGTTCTCCCACACAGTTATTAGGCAGATGAAAGATAAATGGAGAGATAGCCTCCCATAGTATACATTTCTTTGGATAATTCTTGTAAAATTACAATGTATAAATTTGCAATATAAAACCATCACTATATAAATGCAAACGGCTCTCTGGTAGTATGAAGAGATGGACACTGCCGAGAGCCTGGCATGCGTTCCACTCACTGGGCCGGAAGAGACGTACGGCAGCTTCATCTTGATGCGTTTCGTCAGCAACAGGCGACATTGTCAAAAGCCTTTAAGAACCCCTTGGATTGCAACGGGGAGGAACGCAGAATTCGCAGAAACAAGACACCAGGAATTGTGGGACAGGTTGCCCTAAAGACCTACAAGCCTTTCCTTGCTATAAGGCCAGGAAGTCACCGACATCTGGTGAGTGCGGCGTGTACATATTATTACACGTGGTGGAACACACAGGGGGAACCGTAGGAACGAGGCACGGAGCACTCAAGATAGCATTAGGGCTGCTTGCACTATGCAACTTTAATTCATAATTTTATATGATTTAAATAATTGATTTATTTAAAATGGAATTCTGCTTTAAGAAGGAGCTGGGTCACTGTGCTAACCTTCCTCATGGATAAATCTGCTCTTCTATGGACACCATAAAGGATTACTGTACTTCCACTGAATAAACAGCTATCTTTTTGTCATACCACCTAACCCTACTCCCCATCCCATAATTTTCCGAATCAGATAAATGTTTACCACAGGAGTCTTCTGCGCCTCTGGACAAAATCTTCTTTTTCCTGGCTCTTCCTGAGCAGAAAACCCCATTGGCTTCTATGGGGCCATCTCCAAATTCAGGAGTCAGTGGGGGTCTACTACCCAGACACAGCCAGGAAAATATGGTTGACGATTCCCCTGAGCTACAGTGGTATACACTAGGGTGGGGGGTTTAGTTTAGGCAGCAGTGGTCAAAGGGGTAGCTGTACTTTCTATTATACTACACTTTTCCTTTAAATGTATTTCATTTGATTTTAAACCACTGATATACAGTATAACAGACACATCACTCTTTGATACTATATAACATAGCAGATCTTGGCACCAAACTAAGATTTATTTTACTAGGCAGACTGAATACTAAACTGTACATCTGAAATTGTCAGAAGTCATTACAGTTCCTGACTTTTCGGAAAGTTTTATTTTCCCTTCTGGGCACTGTGAATGAATAATGGGAAAGCAGAAGCCAAAATGGGATTAGGAGAGAGCCAGGAGAAAGGCAGGTGTGGTTTCATGGAAACACCAAAATCCATGGATGGGGTAGGGCTGTTTTAATGAAATTATCAAAATTTGCAATTACTTGTCCATGCATGCACGATGGCAGAAAATAAATATATAAATTCAAACAACAAAAGGAATGACCGCACTTCCGATAAATTTCAAAAAAGGAGTGTCTTTATTCCACATCAATCGAATTGGCAAGTACAGATACACACTGTGAGTGCAGGACAATCGGTGGACGCGTTTCACGACTGGATGTGTCGCTTATTCATCACCAAAGTCACTCTGGATGTGCATCGGCCATATATACACCCCATACATACAGCTGGCAACAATTGGAGTCATAAAACTGGTTGTTCCTCCCCTTGGTCAGCTGTTGGGAATCTACAGCCAGATTGCACAGACAGAGTGATCCCAACAAAATCCAAACTTCAAAACACTTGTGCAAAAACATTTTACATATGAGGATATCAGTCAAAATGAATATCCTTAGTGGTAAGTGCTAAAGTAAAGAAAAATAGAAAAACATCAAGAATAAAAACATATTCAGTGTATGTGATACGTTTATCACATAAAGAGAATATATGTGTATATAAAGCATGAATGAAAAGAATATGTATTAAAGACCTTGTGAGTAACCATGAAAATAAAAGTAAAATGAAAAAGTGTAAAGTGATAATAATGTATTATTATTAAAAGATAGTAATGATAATAATGTGCCGTGTCACAAGAAAATTCTTGATGTCTAAAGAAGCCGTTTAACCGGCCGAGAAAAAACGATGTAGTGTATTAAGAAACGGAGCCATATAATTGTCAAATATGTAGAAAGCTCCAATCAGTGATTTCTGCCCAACAATCATAGATAGAATGATGCGGTAATATATCTTTGATGAAAAAATTGAAAAAAATATTATTGTGAAATTCACAGTGTATATATATGGTGTATATAAATTACCGCATCAATATCTACAGAATACATTTTCCATAAAACATTTACAAATAGTGAAACACTAATAAAATTGCATAAGAAAAAATCACATGTGTGTGAATCATATATAAAAAATTGTTATTTCCATATATCAATGGATATACATGATTCACAATAAACAGGTGTGGCATGTATAAAATATAATATAATATAAACTATGCAATGCACAGTGACATAGTTTATATTCTTCTTTAGTTGTATAAACAGCAATAAATAACAATCAATGTAGACACATTGTGGCAACCTGTTGCTGTGTTGAAGAATGTTACAAATGTCAGTGTGCACCTCCTTTTTCATAGGCAAAATTTCTCATATGGTATTAAAACCACAAAAACCTCTTTTTGGAAGAAAGTCTTACAAAAAATACGACCAAAAAGAGGGGGGGGGGATTGTTGGGGAAGAAAAAGAAATACAAAACAAAGGGTATTATTATTAAAAGATAGTAATGATAATAATGTGCCGTGTCACAAGAAAATTCTTGATGTCTAAAGAAGCCGTTTAACTGGCCGAGAAAAAACTATGTAGTGTATTAAGAAACGGAGCCATATAATTGTCAAATATGTAGAAAGCTCCAATCAGTGATTTCTGCCCAACAATCATAGATAGAATGATCAACAAAACCGATAGCTATATATTAGTAGGCTAGATTGGCTAGAAATAGCTCTCCATTTGAATTGATCAGCCATGTTTATAGGAGACCCGATATGTTAAAATCGGCCAGTCTATGGGTAAATGTGGGAGTTTATCTCATCTAAATCAGTCTAAGCACTCAAAAATTTGATTATTGTATTATTTTGTTTTTATTACTATTATAATCTATTTTGTCGCTATGAATGCTGACCTTATCCACAAATCCCAGAGGCAGGGGAAAAAAGATTAGGGAACGAACCTCCAATGTAGTGTTATAATTATGTATTTTAATGCTAAAGATCTATGTCAATACAGATGACTCCAGCACTCTAAATAGAATGTATCTAATATTATATTACTTACATGTGCACATCCTGTACAAGCATATAGAGTCCGGAGCCTTCTCTGTAATTCTCACAGATCTTAAGAAAAAACTTTTTTGGTGCCATTAAAGCTCATATATGTATACATTCTGGCTAAAATAAAAATAATCTCAGATATTTTTATATGAAAAAATTGTCACTGGATATTTTATATGAGTTTTATCAAAGTAGGGAAATATTTATGATGATCATTTTTCTGGACCAATATTATACTAGTATAAGTACCAGCATAACTAATAGATATTAGGTATAAAAATGTGTCACGTCCCACTCAAAGTTCATACCTTCGGGTAATCTTGTATGGAGTTTAAATATCCAGAAAACTTCACGTTTGCAAAGTATCTGAAAAATATCTCCTCCTCTTTTAGGTTTTGAGATTTTTTCAATGACCTGAACCATGACCAGGGAAATATCTCCTTCATGTAGACCATTGAAGTGACGAGCGACATTGGTTGATTTAGAACAACGAATGTCACTTAGGTGTTCTCTAAATCTATCTTTGAGTCTCCTAGTTGTTCTGCCCACATATTGGGCTGAACACTTTTTGCAGGTGATCAAATATATGATATAGTCAGAATTACAGTTGAAAAACTTATCTATTTTATAGATCCTGCCACTAATGGTGGATTGAAAATGGGGACTTTTTAGAATATGGGAACAGGTGACACAATCCTGTGCCCCACATCTGTAGTTTCCTCTACAGTGCAACCATGTTAGCGATGGGGGGGCCCTTTTGGTTTGATACATACTAGGGGACAATACATTTCCCAAAGTAGCCGCCCTTTTTGCCACAATATTGAAACCCTTTCCCAGAATTTCATTACATGCATAGTCTAGATGTAAAATGGGTAGATGTTTATTAATTATAGATTTTATGTGGTTAAATTCTAGGCTGTATGGTAATGCCAATGTGACTGAAGATGTAGATTTATCTTTTTTATGTTTCCTTTTTTTTCTGGTATTTTTGTCACTAGAGGGACCCTTTGTCGTTTGTACAACATTGGGGTCAAATTCCTGGTTTGTGGGAGCAGTATGGTTAGGTGCAGCGAGTTGCAAAAGGTCAGTGCGATTTCTCTCAAGGGCTAATCGATAGGCTCTGTCCAACATCCACCTGGGATAGCCTCTCTGGAGAAAGCGTTGGTATAGGGAATATGATTCCTCTTTGAAGGTATCACTATCGCTGCAAATCCTTTTAAGCCTCAAAAACTGCCCCACAGGGATTCCTTTTATTGTGTGGAGAGGATGTCCCGACTTTGCATGCAATAGGCTGTTGCCTGCCTGGGGCTTTCTATATAGGGAGGAAAACAACTCTATCTCCTGCATGACTCAAAGTTATGTCCAGAAATACAATTTTATCTAAACTGGAAACGCCCGTAAAGGAGAGGTTCAAATCGTTGTTGTTCAAAAACAGTATAAATGATTCAAAATCAATAGATTTATGACAAATAAATAGTAGATCGTCAATATAGCGACGGTACAAAAAAATGTTATCCCTATATGGGTTTCCACCTCCAAAGATGCGGGACCTCTCCCACCAACCCATGTAGAGATTGGCTAGGGAAGGTGAGAACTTGGCTCCCATCGCTGCCCCGCATCTTTGGAGGTAGAACATATCATCAAAAGCAAAATAGTTGTGTGTTAATAAATAATCAAGAATTTCTATTAAAAAAGCCTGTAAAGTAGATGACATTTCCGTGTATGTTTCTAAGCTGTAGCCAACCGCTTCCAAAGCTAAAGCGTGTGGAATGGAGGAGTACAGACTGGACACGTCACACGTGATCCAGCTGTACTCCTCGGACCACACAAAAGAGTCCATAATTTTTAACAGATGGTTTGAGTCTTTCAAATAGCCTGGAAGAACTTGCACTATATGTTGGAGTTGTCCATCCAGCCATTCTCCTAGTCGTTCGTTAAGGGAGCTAATGCCTGATACAATTGGGCGTCCATGTACTGGATCCAATCCCTTATGTATCTTTGGCAGGTGGTGAAAAATTGGTGTTATTGGGAACTCTGGGATCATATTTTCAGATTCCTTGATGGAAAAAGCACCTATGGCTGCCCCTTTCTTGACAAGTTGCTTTAGGACATTTTTAAACTTGTTGGTCGGGTCACTTTTTAACGGTTGGTATGTGTTTGTGTCCGTCAGTTGTCTCAAGGCTTCAGCTTTATAGTGTATTTTATCGAGAACAACTACGGCTCCCCCCTTGTCCGCATTTTTGATGATGATGGAGTGATCTTCCTGTAATAATTTCAACGATTTCCTTTCATTTATGGACAAATTGTCTGCGTTGATGTTTACATGTGTAGATAGGTTGGAAGCCAGCTTAAAAATGTCATTTTCAACTAGTTTTTGGAACTTATCCATTTCAGCCGATCGGGATTGTATGGGATAAAAAGATGATGGTATATTCAAATTTACCCGTTGTGTTCCCTCATCCCTCTCGGGATATATTGAATATGATTCATGGATTAGTTCCTCTAGTTCCGACACAGCACATTGTTCACGAAACGATAAAGTTGGAGAATGTATTTGGCTGTTATCGGGAGGATTAGAGTCCAGATCGATTCCTTCAATCATATTATCCTCAGAGTCCACAAAAAATGTCTCTTTAAAGTTAGATTTCGTACGAATTTGTTGATATGTAATGTAGTATCAAAGGGGTCAAAATGAGTATGGGGACAAAAATTAAGTCCTTTAGATAGTAAAGATGTTTCATCTGAAGTGAGACTCCGCTGAGATAAATTTACTACATTATTGAGCATTACTTGCGATGTGTCCTCAGATTGTATTGACCATTTGACGGATCACTGGTTTTTCTTTCCTCCTCTCCTTGTTTTGGCTTTCTTGATGCTTTTTTCTTTTTTATTGCATTTCTGCCCCTTCTTGGCTCGTTTTTTGACTCATTAAAGAAACCGGGATGTGGTCTGGGCGTCTGTGTATAGTCAATAGACGTATCGGACGATGTATAGGCTACTGATGTATCAGTGCCCGTGGCCTCCGGGTCTGAAAAGCTGACTTTTTTCTTTTGATAAGGGCGACTCCAGGTGTTCGTTTTTTTCCAGATATATACATTGTTTGTTTCATAGTCAACTTTGTCTCTTAGTAGCTTTTCTTTTTTGGCGCTGATCGTATTGGTTTCCAATTTATTTATTTTATCATTTAATTTGAGATCCAAATCCGTAAACAAAGGGTTACTGATAGATTTGAGAATGGTAGTTGGTAGTGGTATTGTCTGGCAGATATGGCGGTTGGGGAGGTTACATTATGGAATGGTTGATTTGTGGTATGGAAGGTGGCAGTGGTATTGTGAAGCAGTTATGGCGAATGACGAGGTTACATAACAGAATTATTTGTGTAGTGGAGGTGTAGCACTAATCACACAAATAAGTCCAGTATAAACATAAAACATAAAACGAGATATCTCAGATATTGGTCAAATCAAAGTCCACACAAATTCTTAGATATCCCAAACAGTGAATCCACACAGGCAATCCTGGAAATTACAGAGTGCTATAGGTCCACCACCAGAGGAAAGGTATCTCAAATGCCCTTACCGGACTGTTAGACCAACAAGGTCATAAACAGCAGAAGATATACATCTGTTAGCCTGCGATCTGAAGCACAGCGTCCTCAATAGTAGTGTCCCCACAAGTCTCCTACTCTGCATATGTACTCTCATAAAAAACAAGAAGGGCAAGAAAGGCCTCTCATAGTGTAGAATGTCCAACAAAGTTTATTAGAACAAAAGAGAGCAACTTACAATATTGCAGAGTGGCAGCAGCATATCTGTATGCATTGTGCCGGCGTGGTGTCCTGTTTCAAACCATAAAGATGGCCGCCGTCCTCTTTAACTGCGCATGCGTCCGACCGTCCACCAATAGGAACCACCCTACGCACGTTTTGTCACACATATGACGTCGTCAGGGGCGTGACGAAACGTATTGGGTAGTAGATATTGGGGTTGAAGGGGTTAAATGTGGAAGTGAGCTGGAGCCCTTTTCTTGCCTTTGGGCCCAAGAGCTCCAAGTTATTCTAGATATTAATGGGCGGTTCCATATGAAAAAATAATAATTAGTTATGGGTGGTGGTCATTGGGTCTGGTCACCTACTGGCCTATTAAAAGCCCAAAATTAATAAATGGAAAATTCTTAACATCACTGCCAAGGTGGCCGATGCAAACCCAAGGGCCTGTGAAACATAGCAAACTACTTTATATCAAGTAATAATCTCACTCAGCCCTTTATTCATAGGGAAAAGCACCAAGCGGTCAAAGTTTTTTTAAAGTTGAGTGATATGTGTGACAGCTACAGTAGGAGAGCTAACCTGGAATATTGGGAAGGAAATGACCTTACCAGTTTTTCCAAGTTTTTTAGGTGAATTTACCCAGGTGTGGACCATATGGAATTATAATATTACAGTGTATCCTCTATGATCCATAGTGTTGTGTGCAGCAGAAAAGCGGTCTCTCATCAGCCTCTGTAATGCACTGTAGTAATATCGAAATCAATAGACTCAGCTTTATCTTATTTTAGACCTCATGTTGAAAAATAAAATCCAGTCATTCATATTTCTCTTCAGTTTAACAATCTCTCAAGTGCATTGTCAGCAAGAAGTGGGGACACATAGGATGGAAACCACAAGCCCTGCCAGACTTTTGGCATTGGATAGAAATAGAACCAGCCTGCACTAAGTCAGTTCACACAAGACTTTCATTAGCTCTGACTTTAAATCAAAAACTAGATCAAATGTTAAGCACTGAGTCATCTGTGGATATGCAGTCAAAATAAAACATATGTTTTTATTTTATGAGCAACGATCCTGTAGCTGAAATGGGATTTCACTTGCATGCTAGGTAATGGATTGGTAACACCCAACTGACAAAACTGCATTAAATAACTTTAGAATGTCAGTGTCATGACAGTGACAGGTTAGAATTTCAGTGTTTTAGGAAAAGCATTGCAATTAGATATTAAAACCAATATGAAAAAACTTATATTGTACAAGTCATTATGACTTACTGAAATCTACAGAAACCAATCAAATTTACATTTCCAGACCTTTGCTGTAATCAGACTAATAAAAGCTGAATTATTTTTTGTCAGTTGAGGAATAAACCTGCATATTATACTATGCTAAAGTCACAAACATATAAATATACAGTATATGTATTTATTTTACTTCATTCATTATTATATCTTCATCTATTAATGTATATACAATATATACTTTTTTTTTGCCTAGATGAAGGATGATCCCTGAGATAAATTGGTTTGTCCAGTGGGGCATTTATGACTTGAATAAACATATTTGGACTTCTAATTATCAATGTGACACTCTTTTTTATATGTCTTTAGGATTTGACCCAGAATGCCATCTAGAGGAATTTCAGCTTTGTGCTCTATGCCAGGGACCTAAACTTTTAAAACAAAGGGCCAGCTTACTGCCTTTCAGACTTTGGGGGGCAGACTGTGGCTGGTGGGAGTAGAAAATGTCCTGGTGTCAGGAAGCATTATCTCAGGCTTGGTGGATAGTTGGTAGAGCAATAGAGCCCCATCATTAGTATTAGTGGGATGAATAGTGCCCCATTGTTGGTATCAGTTGGTGGAACAGTATCTCATGGTTGGTTTCAGTGGTAAGAATGGTGCCATGTATACATGGGAGGAATGGTGCCCCAAGGGCCGGATAAAGGAATGCAAAGAGTCTCACCTGGCCCATGGTACCACAGTTTGGAGACCACTGCTCTACACCATCAATCGTCAACTGGATCCAGCATCTCCTACCCACATTTCCCTTATTGTTGGTGCTCAGTGTTGTACCCCCTTACATTGGTGGTCAGTGGGTGTTACATAAATCATACAATATGGGCTCATGCACACTGCAGCTCAAAAAAAAAAGCTGCTTGACCTTTTATTTTGTGAAGAAGCTTGTGCTTTCTTGTGCTCTTTTGCATGTTTTTATTGAGCTTCTTAAAGCATAAGTATTTTTTTTTCACAAACCCTTCCTTCAGCTACTTTTTCCTATTTTTTTGTGCATTTTCGAGCTTTTTTTTTTAGCTTTTTCATGCTTTTTCAAGCGTTTTTGGGCACACAGGCATCTTTTCTGCACGCAAGCTCATCTAAAAAACGTGGGTTTGGTGGGGTTTTTTTCTGCCTGTAAGAGCATATGCCTGTAAACTCCTAAAATAGCCATAGTAGGCATGAGAACATTGGCTAACACAGAAGGGAATTTCCAGGCAGAAAAAAGATTTAGTTAAAAAAAGCTCAAAAGCCCCTAGGAGCAGCTTCTTTTAGCTTATTTGTGATGCAGTGTGCATGAGCCCTGCATGGGTTGTTTGGTGCCTCAGACCAGGAGGAGTGGGATTTTATGGGCAAGTGATTGTACACATTTTGTATGAAACATATAAAGATAGTTTATTAAATAATATTTTCAACACAGATTCAACACAAAATACATGTGGATAGTGTTAATGGTGTTGGGTCAAAGACCCAAAGTGAAAAGGTAGAAAGATCGGACAAATCCGCGACAGGTGTAAAAGTTGGTGACTCAGTATGGATTATATCTCTGCTTTTCCATGCTTGGAGGCTTGGAAAGATGTTCACAGAGTTTATCCTGTACTTATCCAACGCGTTTCGGCTAAAGTCTAGCCTTTCTCAAGGATTTTACATCACCAAGTCTGAAAAGGTAGTAATGAGGATATCAGAATATACGCTATGTGTACCATAGTCATTGTTTTCTATGCCAATAGTTAAAAGATAGAGGTACATACATTGTTTAAGCCTGTTCATGTGTGCATTCTTTATGTCCCTTAAAATGCATCAAGAACCCTTGGAAACGGCCTGGAATGGTATATATATAAAGATCAGAAAAAGGTATGTCTTTTATACAAAAATATATGGTTTGAAGGAAAAATGAGGGAACTCACAAGGTGTGCTGCAAGATTGCAGTCACAGATGGTTGCTCCACGGTATAGGGAGCTCCTTGGGGCTCCTTTTTCTTAATCAGGGTACCAAAATTGAAAGTGTATTTGAAATTTCACAAAAATCATTAAGTAATGCAAAGTTTTTTCAGACTGTCTCAGGTGGATATATTTTCTCCATTCTGAGACTTGATGGTCAGAATTTGTTGGTAATTGATTATAGATTGTGCATAATTTATTTTAGTGACTTTTGGACAATGTCAGTTGGATCATGGTTCCTACAAGCAACACTTACAATTTTGTAGTCTGTAGATCGTCCCTGCTGGGTTTCAGGTAGCGCAATCCGTGCACGTCTCTCCCGGTCCCTCTCAGCGAGGGAAGTGAGGAGAGACGCTTGTTCCCCGGCCTTTTAAACCCCTTCGCACATGCGCCGTAGGCGAAGGGCTTCTGACGTCGATGACGCGGCTTCTTCCTATTGTACAAGCGCCTTGAAGGATGCGCGCGCATATGGGAGCCGATAATCAGCAGCACACCTTGTGAGTTCCCTCATTTTTACTTCAAACCATATATTTTTTGTATAAAAGACATACCTTTTTCTGATCTTTATATATATACCATTCCAGGCCGCTTCCAACGGTTCTTGATGCGTTTTAAGGGACATAAAGAATGCACACATGAACAGGCTTAAACAATGTATGTACCTCTATCTTTTAACTATTGGCATAGAAAACAATGACTATGGTACGCATAGCGTATATTCTGATTTCCTCATTACTACCTTTACAGACTTGGTGATGTAAAATCCTTGAGAAAGGCTAGACTTTAGCCGAAACGCGTTGGATAAGTACAGGATAAACTCTGTGAACATCTTTCCAAGCCTCCAAGCATGGAAAAGCAGAGATATAATCCATACTGAGTCACCAACTTTTACACCTGTCACGGATTCGTCCGATCTTTCTACCTTTTCACTTTGGGTCTTTAACCCAACACCATTAACACTATCCACATGTATTTTGTGTTGAATCTGTGTTGAAAATATTATTTAATAAACTATCTTTATATGTTTTATACAAAATGTGTACAATCACTTGCCCATAAAGTCCCACTCCTCTTGGTCTGAGGCACCAAACAACCCATGCATTTTACATAGGGACGGAGGCAACCAACACTGTTTCTAGCCACTGAGAGATCAAAACATACCCTCATATATGTGTGCATGAGCCCTTAGAGTCAGGGTTTACCTACTTCAGACTGGAGTCCCACCAGCTGGAGCTCTGCTAAGTGACCTTGATACTAAAACCATACAGGAACTATTCTGTTTCAAATGCTGTTTTATGCAATGACATATCTCCTTAGATCCAAGTCTGTGCAGACATTATGGCCACTTTCTGATTTGGCAGAATTTAGAGACAGCAAAACTCTTCAATAAGACAAAGAAGTTACATTGAAACTAGTTATAATTTTGATAAGTGCAAAAGGATGTTTTGTCTGTCTTTCGAAGTGTAAATTGACAATAATTTTCCTAAGCCCTGTCCCTGCAATACAAGTGGAATTAACTAGACAAGCATAGGGGAGTAGGGAGAATCTAGCTAGAGGCTGTACTAACACCAAAGCCGGAGGAGGAACAAGGTACCAGTAACATACCAAGGGCAAAACATAAACAGCTTGCTTTGGCAGAACGCTCCCTACTTGGGCAGTGGATACCACTATTCAATAATATAAGACAACAATAAAACATTTTTTGTTCCGTAATGTTTTCACTGAAATGTTACAATTGTATAACATCACAACTCCAAAAATCAAGGGGAAGTCACACATAGTAGAAAATAGAAGAACTCCACTCCCTATAAAACAAACAGAATCTGCTCTGTAAGGCTCCACAATAAACAGAAAACAAAAAGAAGTATCCATGACAATGGACAGGCATATGACTGGGCATAGCTTATCTGTCTGCTCGGATAGGGTCCAGATTTCCACATAAGAGCCACAGAACACAGCAACCCCCCCTCCTTGGCATTGCTTAACGCAGCCCTAGAGAGAAACGCTGCACCAGAAATGTCTAACAAGCCTGTCTCCAGGATCTGATTGTCATTTGGGACACAAAAATAAGAATGAGGACAAAAGAAAAAAGAAAGAAAAAAAAGGGGGGGGGTATAGGGAAAGGGGAAAAGAATAGGGCAAGGAAAAGAGCTCCCCATCTCCATTGGGAAGCCGGGGAAAGGGGGGCAAACCCGTCATTTGAGTGCCACAAACCTTCGTAGGCTCTGGTCAACAACAACAATCTCCTAACAAAAAAATCCCCATTTCCAGACCATGAAAAACTCCCTTGCCCGGGTCCAAACAATCCAAAGTTTAGACCATTTATACAGTTTTTACTCCACCTGTGATATGATCTGTTCACACGAATCAGTGGTTTTATAATGGATCTAGAAGGCCCAGACCTTTATGAATGAAGTAATTCTGTTTTTGGGGATATGGATCAGTTCTTCCATCTCCTCCATCCTGTTCAGCCTGAGGAATAATTTTTGTAGACTTGGGGGGTGTATCCAGCCAATGTGCAAAAATATAACAAACTATTATGAGGGAGATACAGTAACAGGCACTATTGGGGGGGGGGGGGGATTGTACTCCACCCAACGGTGCCTATCTCCAGGCTGGGTGTGGCCAGAGTTGGGACACCCATGATCAGACCAGGGGCTCAAACCCAAGATGCTGGGTTCTAGTAACACCCACAGTCAGAGAAGGTGATTTAAACTTTGTGCACCTGGCATGTGTACTCAACCTAATGAAATAATCAGATGACAGTGGCAATGCATCCCATCTGTATAAATAATTGCTGAGATTTTTCTGCATTCTGGTCTATAGAAGAAGCAAGTTTATTCCTGGAGAATTTGTTTTTCATGCAAAACAGTTGGATGGCTGTTGTCACTAAACTATCTGGAAAAAACATTGGCTAATAACCACTGAGCTGATGCCTGCACTGTTTTACAGAGTAAAATTAATTATGTCTGTTCTCGTCTTATTACAAACATCCATAATTAATGAAATGTTTTCCTTGGATGCTTGTGCTTATTGCAACACAAGTCAGGAGCCAGATGTAATATAACTGTGATAAAGGATGCAGCCCATATTGTGATTCAGAGAGAGAGGATTATAGTGTGCTGGCTTGTGGGAGCTTAAAGGGGAACTCTTTTTTTTATAGGTGATGAAATGAGACACAATTAAAAGAGAGGAAATCTCTCCAGTATGTCGCCAGGAAAGAAAGTAAGAGTGAATTTCACAGTGAGGTCACAGACCAGATTAGACGCCTTTCAAACCTTCCCATCTTTAATTGAAAGTAGCAGAAATGTTTTGGCTAGGTTTCTATTTCAACATTCCACTTACCTTAATTGAAGGAAGCTCATTTCATATTTTGTACTCAGAGCACATAGATTAACACTGTGACATTCAAACATAATTTTTTGCTCTCCTGATCAATTGCAGTGGCGTTCTTTAACAGGCTCACCATTAATCAAGTAAAAAAGATTGTACAGACACTCTCAGGAGGCCACCATGATGGCAGCAGTAAACCATATGGTTGGAAAGTGTAGGCTGGTATGTTACCGTTCTGTGCTGATTACAGATAAAACTGTGCTATGATAACCTGCGTATGCAGAATAAATGATGGATTTCCCATCATACACTGAATGTTCCTGCTGGGTAAGATAGATGCAAGTGTGTAACTATTTTAGAGTAGTCACTAGAGCAGCCTTTCTCATCCTTTTCAACACACAGGAACCCTTGAAATAGTTTTCCAGTCTTATGGAACCCCTTCTAAAAATGTCTATATCTGCAACTCATGATAACATGCATCCGGAAAGTGTTCACAGCGCTTCACTTTTTCACATTTTGTTATGTTACACCCTTATTCCAAAATCGATTAAATTCATTATTTTCCTAAAAATTCTACAAATAATACCTCATAATAACACATAATAACAATGTTAAAGAAGTTTGTTTGAACTCTTAGCAAATTTATTAAAAATAAAAAAAAAAAATCACATGTACATAAATATTTACAGCCTTTGCTCTATACTTTGTTGAAGCACCTTTGGTACCAATTACAGCCTCAAGTCTTTTTGAGTATGATGCTGCAAACTTGACACACCTATTTTTGGGCAGTTTCTCCCATTTTTCTTTGCAGGACCTCTCAATCTCTATCAGGTTGGATGGGGAGCATAGGTGCACAGCCATTTTCATATCTCTCCAGAGATGTTCAATCAGGTTCAAGGCTGGGCCACTCAAGGACATTCACAGAGTTGTCCTGTAGCCACTCCTTTGTTGGCTGTGTGCTTAGGGTCGTTGTCCTGTTGGAAGATGAACTTTCACCCCAGTCTGAGGTCCAGAGCATTCTGGAGCAGGTTTTTCATCTGTCTCTGTACATTGCTGATTCATCTTTCCCTCGATTATGACTACTTTCTCAGTTCCTGCCACTGAAACACATCCCCACAGCATGATGCCGCCACCAACATGCTTCACTGTAGGGATAATATTGGTCAGGTGATAAGCGGTGCCTACTTTCCTTCAGACATGACGCTTGCCATTCAGGCCAAAGAGTTCAATCTTCTTTTCATCAGACCAGAGAATTTTTTTTCTCATGGTCTGAGAGTCCTTCAAGTGCCTTTTGGCAAACTCCAGGCAGGCTGTCATGTGCCTTTTACTGAGGAGTGGCTTCCATCTGGCCACTCTACCATACAGGTCTAAATGGTGGAGTGCTGCAGAGATGGTTGTTCTTCTTGAAGGTTCTCCTCTCTCCATAGAGAAATGCTTGAGCATAGTCAGAATTTAGGCAGCTTAGGGAGAGCCTTGCCTACAACTCAAAAACCCGATTCAACCCAGAAGGAAAAAGGTCCTCCCATAACCATCACCATTCCTTACCAATTACATCAGAAGGGATATTTGCCAGCACCTCCGCACTATAGGAGGCACTAGCATTCTCACCTCCGAACACTAATAAGAACAGATACTACAATTGATCTTAGCCAAAAGACCCACCTCAATACAGCATTATGGTGTGAACAGGGCACATAGAAAACAAATGTTTTGTATGTGCTCTAGGTTAGATCTATGTGGATCAACACGGTTTAAGAGACATGGTGTGAACAAGACACTATATAGTGACACTATATAGAACAAGACACTAGTGCATGACATACTACAAAATGAATGCTGAGAAAACCCTCTAGCATACAAATTACAGCAAACTTTTCATAAGGGGAATGTTTTTGTCAGTAATGGCTTCCTTTGACTTGCAAAGAAATTCTTATGTCATCTTTTTTGTTAACATTCATTTTTTTACCGCTTTTTAACCACTTGCCGCCTGCCCACCGCCAAATGACGGCGGAGCAGTGCGGCTCTCGTTCTGGGACGATGTCATATGACGGCGCCCCAGAACCGCCGCTCTCGTGCGCCCGCGGGGGTGCGCAGTGCGGCGATCGTGGCCACGCCGTGTTCTTAGGACACGGCGCAACCCTGATCTCGGTACAGAGCCAATGACTTGGCTCTTTACCCATGTGATCGGCTGTGTCCAATCACAACCGATCACATGTACAGTAAATGAGGAAGTGCCATTTACCGGTTCTCCTCACCTCACACTGTCAGTGTGTGTGGTGAAGAGAGCCGATCAGTGGCTCCTCCTTGAAGGGGAGTCTAGGACAAGTAATCTGGGCACTGATCATCAGTGCCCTGATTACAGTAAAGTAAAAAAGCAGTGCCCACAATCAGTGCCCATAGTGCTGCCAGTCAGTGCCCATCAGTATACTAAACAAAAAATTATCAGCGCAATCCAACCGTAAAACATTGCAGAAACCAGAAATAATATACCATAAAATATACCTTGTATATGTGCAAAAAATATATGTGCAAAAATGCAAAGGATATATATGTGCAGATATATATAATGATATCCGACAGCATACACTAAATTGTGTAACACCTCACAATCACAAGAATAAACGCGACTAAAGAGTGCTGCGCCAGATAAATGCTCAAACAATGTTTTAAATATAGTGCAATCAGGTGACTACTGTAGTGTCAAATAAATAATCTGTGAAAATAGTCCGTAAATGTCCAACAGAATGGTGAAAAAAATCCCAAGGGGAACACCAAAACACCACTGTGCATGAATCCCACCACCGAGTAGATTGGTCTCTCACCTCAGCCACAGACCCACAACAGGTCAGTGATCACATAAATCAGCTGTGTAAACCGGAGGACTCCCTTCCTAAAGGCCCGTACACACGTACCGATCGTCGGCATACAAACGTCGGTGGACGAAGGATCTGCCGATTGTACGCGTGTTAGTATGGTGCCTCCGACAGATGTCTGCGCACAATCCGCGGACAAAAGTCTTTCTTGCAAACATGAAAATATTTGTATGCCGACACCAGAACGGACGATTGTTCGCCTGTCAGTACACAATTCTGCCGACACACAGCTACAAATCCCAACACGCATGATCAAACCAAATGAGTTCCCGGAAGAATTTTCTCTAGTAAACTCAACATTTTATTCAGAAAGAACTTTCGGCTCGCGGAAGTCCAAGAAATAGGTGAAATGCGGAGCACATGCTCATCTTGATAAATGTGAGAAGAAGGAAGATGCTGCTCATAATGCCATACTTTTCTAATAAAAAGGCATGTGTTCTGTTATGATGAAGATAATGTTTGTCTATTCTATCTGTTCTATCAAATTTTAGAATTAAATAATTTGAACTCTTCACCATTATTTTTGTATTTTCACACCAAAGATCTAACTATTGATATGACCCTTTATTCTTGTATGAATTAATGTCTAAAACATATTTTTCAGGTTATGCACAATATTAAACATGTTAACAAATTCAGATAGGCCATTTTTTATTTTCAATTTTCTTTATTTTTTGGATCTCAGCAAAAAAAAAAACAAAGCAAACATCAATACTTTCCGTATAACTAAACATAAAAAAGGTCCATTTGGACAAAATTAAACTAGAAACTGGCAAACAGGGGTAAAATAAATAATAGGGGGTTACAAAAATTAAAGTTGCTGGTAACTGAAATCAGGTTGCCATGAGGGCAGGTTTGGATCCTGCTGGCCATATTGCCACTGGCCATGTGGCATTTGGCGAGGTGGTGGGTGTTGTGGAGGTGGAGGTGGAGGTGGAGGTGGAGGGCACGGGTGCTCCTGGCATGCATGGCTGTGCTCATTAAGTATGCCGTTTTCAGCCTTTTGCAGCACATCGAGGATGATTTTTCTGGCATACTGACACTGCCTGAGGTCCACCTTATCTAAAATTTTTGCCGTCATGTTGCCGAAGGACTCATTGGCCTCCGGTTTCCGACGTAGGGCTATGGTGGCCTCCTGGATAAACTCGTCGGTGATGTCATCCACGTGCTTCCTCTTTTGCCTCCGTTTGGCAGGAGGAGGTGGTGGTGGAAAGAGTTCCGCAGGCTCCTCAGGCTCCTCAGGCTCCGCAGGCTCCCCAGGCTCCTGGCTGCAACCTGGCTCCTCCTCAGTGACACTTCCCTGTTGATGAAATGAACAATTGATTAGAATGTTATAGTGTATATAAAAAGTCATGTTTGTTATATTATTGTGAACAAATAGCAGACTTTACATACAGTGGCATATCTAGGGTCTCCAGTGCCCTTGTTGAGGAGCTGTATTTGGCAACAACCCCCCCCCCCCCCCCCCCAAGATCAATGTAAAACTGTAACCCACCCCCCCAAAAAAAAATTAAAGGGCATTAAAAGTTTCTAATTTGCCCCTTGTTTGCCCAGTGTAGAGCTCTCTAGTGGGCAATCATTGTCTCAGGTGTGAAAAAGAAAGAGAGGGTTGAGAGATAGAGAGAGGGAGAGAAAGAGGGGGTGTGAGAGAGAGAGGAGGGGGTTGCAGAGAGAGAGGGGCCTGAACTTGCAGAGGACTTGATGTAGGGCATTGAGGGTGAAGCAGTGCAGGGAAACATGAATAAGGAAGCCACCTGCCTTGCTGACCCAGAGTGAGAGACCAGAGACATGGAAGCAAGGATGGATGGATCATTTGCAGGAGCTGTTAGTTTTGTATTAAAAAAGGTTGAGCCAGAGGAATGCTGAGGCTACAGCAGTGTTTGTTAGGACCAGAGGTGTGCTGGGGATGCAGTGAGAGGCAGTCTCAGTCTCCTGGTCTTTTGGCTCAGCTGCTCTCAATGTTTTACACCTGCATGAAGCAGCTCTCAATGTTTTACACCTGCATGAAGCTGCTCTCAATGTTTTACACCTGCATGAATCCGCCTGCAAACTGGGGGTTCTGGGGTGTGCAGGCTGAGTGGATTGTTAAAATAAACAATAAAACAATGCCAATGTTTTTGTGACCCACCCCCCTTGGCCTGCGCCCCTGGCGGTTGCCTGTCATGCCAACCCCTTGCTATGCCCGTTTACCTAAAGGGTCAATTATGGTTTAGCTTATAATTTTGTTACATGATTACATTTTAGCAGACAATATATTGTGAAATGCCATACCTGAGTAAAACTCTCCTCCAGGAAATCCTCATCCTGGCTTGGATCTACCGACACTGAGCCCTCTGCCGAAGTCGAAGGCAGCGTAGAAATTGACGGCCTGGATTCCATGGTGTCTGCCAGGAACCGCATGTTATCAAAGTACCACAGCCGTGGTACATATACATTCCGTGCCCCTGCTCCAGACTGGGTGGACTCCTCTATTTTTTTTAACTCCCGCCTGTAGGCAGTGCGAATACTGTTTATTTTTTTGCGGATATAAGTAAAATTTGCCCCAGGACAGACGGGCTTGTAGAAGGCCACCAAATGTTCCATGGCCTGTTTTCTGAGTTTTCTATTTTTATAATCTGCGGACTTGACTTGCCACAAACAGGGCAGTTGCCTGAATTCATCAATGAAACTGATGAGAAAGTTGTGGGTGGTGAAATTGTCCACCATATTGCAGGACAGTATATGCCTGCAAGACACAAAACAACACAAAACATATTAAAAGAGCATGTATTTTGGCACATAATAAAGATATTCCTAATAAAAGCTGTATAGGGCCCAAAACACACACTTTCTATTAAAAGAGTCGTACCTTTGTTTGTGGGGAAAAGTCGTGATTCGCCGCTCGATCGTGCTCCAACTCTCGATATGTCCGCTAGCGAATCGTCGGCCGAACGATCTGGCGTCCTTTAAATACAGCGCAGGCGTCAACTCCTCCTCCAGTGGCGGGCTTGTGCAGGGGTGTGTACGTGCCGAAGATCAGGCCTACATGCGGCACTCACACCTGAGGCAGTGGAATAATCATTGTTTAATTACGAACCATGTCTCAACAATCTGGGAGCTCAATTAGTGGGGGCCGAAGTGATTGGGCCACCGAAAATCAAGGGCTACACCCATGTCAAAGCCAGAAATGGTGGAGATGGTCTCCATTTTAGAAAAAATGGATTACGATGGAAAGTTGGCAAATTACGATCGGCCCAATGCCAGGAAAGATGGCATCATGGACAAGGTGGTGGCCTGTTTGGTCAAAAAATTCGGTGTCGAGCGATCGAAAGATCAGATTCGGAAACGGTGGTCCGACCTCAAACACCGTGAGCAGGATCAGCTTTCCCAAATCCATCGGATTTTGAAAAAAAGTAAGTTTTATTTTTTCTTTATTTTTTTAATCATGCAATATGTTTTTTATAATTTTGTGTATGTTGTATTAACATGTCTAGATTATAATGTCTATGTAAAAAGTTAGATTACTCATTTTAGTTGTCATGTCGTGATTTGATCGATCTATTGTTGATGTTTTAGTATATGACATTAAAAGTCAGGAAGCCATAGTTAAAAATATATGTATTGTGTTGCAACGAACGTTCTTTCCTGCACGAATCTTCTCAGCAAACATTCCTATTAATCACAGATTATTATTCAAACCTTTAAATAGGAGAAAAACGTAAACTCCGTGCCAAACTATGGGAAAGGAGGAGGAGAGGTCTGGCAGCTCCATCGGCAGTTGCCGAACAAGATGAGGACATGGGCACAGAAGGTGGCACAGATTCCACTAAAGGTAATTGGTTCCTATGCACTGTCAAACATTAATGTACCATATTTTTCGTAGATAACCATGTACATGTCTTCATATTTGTTACTAAAAGAGCTATCAAGCAGGGCACCATGTCCTAACAAATGTACCTCTTGTGACTTTTATGATATGGCCAATGTTTTGTATTATGTAGATGAAGACATTATTCCGGAAATAATCCTGGTGGAGCCAACAAGTGATGAGACACCAGAGCAACAAGAAGGTTGGTAGTCACAGATTTTTGTGTAGTGGGATCATAGAAATATGTGTATTTGCAATGATTGTTTAACCTTATATTCTTGTATTCCCTTACAAATTTACATTGCAGATGTTGCATCATGCCAGGATGTGGCATCCCCAGCCAGGTCAGAAGCCCGATCTCCTGGCAACTTGCCAAGCAGCATGGAAGCCAGTTCCGAAACTGTGGAGGAACCAGGACCAAGTGTCCAAGAGCCAATTGTGTGCCCACGTAGGTTTTTGCAGAATGATTTTTATCAGTGTTATTTTTAGCCTCCAATTTACAACACTAGTTCCCTATGGGAGCCTCTTTATTTGAATGGAAGTCGCACCGTAAGTCGGATCAGGATGCTCTGACTTGCGGGGCCACTTGCGTTGTGAAGATTTTTGAGGGGGAACTACACCAAAAAATTGAACAACCCACCGTGGGTGTCCCCCCAAGTTCACAACCAGGCCTTTTGTGTGTGGTATTGAGTTTGAGGGTATGCCCACAACAAAAAGACAGCGTGGGTTACCCCCAAAACCCCTACCAGACCCTTATACAAGCATGCAGCTTGTCAGGCCAGGAAAGAGAACGAGCAAGCGGACCAAACACCCCCTGGACCACAGCAGGACACATGCCCTCAACATGGGAGGGTTTTGTTGCTTTGGGCCAGGGGGCCTCTGCACCGCACACCCAAAAGCACCTTACTCCCATGTAGAGGAGGACAAGAGCCTCATCCCCACAACCCTGTCTGGTGGTTTTGGGGGGTCATGCGGCCAGGGGGTTCCTAGGACTTTGGAAGCAACCTTTAACAAAGGGTGGCCCCCAGATCCCAGACCCCAATCACTATGTGAATGGGTATGGGGTACATAGTACCCCTACACATTAACCACATAAATGGAAGTGTATGTGAATAACGACAGGAGACGTTTATGAAATGTTCTTAAAGATCTTCATCCGGTCTTCTCCACTCTGCTCTTTGGATCTTCTCCTCTCCAGTCTTCTGCTGTCCAATCTTCTGCTCTTATGTTGTCTGCTCTTTTGCCCTAGGCTCTTCTTCTTCCTCCTGTCCTCCTCCAATGCTGTTGCCGTGCATTCTGCCCGTCTCTGGTCTCTGCATCTTAATATATATACATTACAACCATGCCCTCACAATGACGTCATCATGCGTTCACACCCCTAATGAATATATAGTAAGCTCAGGAGACCGGCAGAATCATCAGCAACAGCATCGGAGGAGGACAGGAGGAAGAAGAAGAGCCTAGGGCAAAAGAGCATAAGAACAGGGTAGGTATTAACTCGAGAGGAATTTAAGATTACCTGGACACCAAATGTTTCTCTATTATTATGACCTCATGTAGGTGATTCACATTGACTCATTTTTTTTTATTTTTTACAGACCATGTTTTACATAGTTGCACATTAGCCAAATTGACCCGTGAGGCTCTCCAATGCTGCGCAGACCTGGAACAAATAAAGGAGACTGCAACGGCATTACAAATCAAAATGCGCAATTTTGTGGACATGATTGGCAAATTTTAAGCCACAATTTTACTAGGTTTTTAATGTTTGTATTGGGATGTTCCTGATGTTACAAATTTTTTATAATGTTTTAGGGCATTTTAATTACACTCAGATGTTAAAGAGTGTACCCAAGTTTGGGAAAAGCACTTTACAACACCCTAACCCTAACCCTAACCCTAACCCTAACCCTAACCCTGTGAATGTTTGATACTAAAACGTTTTTACATTCAACAATGTGTGTTCAATTCTTTATTAGACTTTCGTTGGGGGGTCGAGGTCTAAAGCTGTGTAAAGAAGCACTAAATGTATGATGGCTGTCCTATTCCCATATTTACATGTTAATGAAAGCATTTTGGACACTGCCATATGCGAGTTGCTGGAGGTGTCAATGAAATGTTAAAGATACCCCCAGTTTTAACGCATATCACAGTGCGATCTGACATTTCACACAGGATCGGATCACACAAGTTTGAACGACTGTGCGATCCTATCCTGATGCGGCTGAATAAATGCATCATGTGCGACTTTTGTGCGAGTGCAGTGCAAATTGAGCCATACAAACTGTATAGCTGATTTTCGCATGAACATCTGATCGCATGTAATAAAGGAGCAGTGCGCTACGATATTACATGCCATCAGATGTGCAGTGTGAATTGAGACATACACTTTGTATGGCTACATTCGCACTGAACACGCATACAAGTCGCACATGACCCTTTATTTCTGATGTATCTGGATTGGATCGCACAGTGCTTAACACTTGTGGAATACAATCCTGTGCAAAAAGTAAGTGGCGGGTCACCCTTATGCAATGCTGGAAGGCTGCAAAGTCGCAGACTTCCCGCATCGCATAAGTGTGACTCAACACTCAAGGTACTAGCAGTCCTAGGATTCAATATGGCATTGATATTGCCAGTAGCAATCAGTGTAGGGAGATCAGTGTAATCTATAGTGTATTGCTTGTTCGTTGCTCTAGTTCACTTTCCATTACCTATATATATAACACTTTGAGATGAACAATGATCAAGTTTCACATAACACTGACATATCCTAACATTGGTGGGCAGTGAGAAGGATGTCATAAATGAACACAACATAACAGGTGTAGGTACTTTGTTAATACCCTAATGTATTATATGAAATATATAGTATGGGCAACTTCTGGACAATGAACACCAATGTAAGGTGACATTAGATGAACCTTGGGTGTGACCTAGTTCTCAATGTGACAGGGTTTGTGTACATTTTGTGGGGTGCAGAAGGCCCTTGTATTTACACCACTGGCTAAAAAATAACACATGGCCATCATCACTTTGGATCAGCTGGTGAGAGACTACAGTCAAGAAACACACTGATGAATGTATTAACCCTTCCAAAGTCACACATATATAACACATGATTAACCCAAATAATTGTGTTTGGCATATGTGCCCAAATGATTATAATCCACAATACAGAATCATTGCAATTTTTGTTTAATGTGTTGAAAAATAATATATCTCTGACATTTATCTTGTGTGTCCAATCTTTAACAAGATTAATGGGTGTGTGACAGTGATTGCTGCCAGGACACAGCTCCTCTCCCCACGAAATAGTCCAGATATTCCTGGCGGATCTGACGGGCCCTGTGTGATGCCAATGCTGACCGTCCAACTTCCATTGACGGCATGGACTCCACTTGGTTAGAAGGTTGGGCCTCTCCACTTGTACCTGGCATAGCAGGGTCAGTATCCAGTTGCTGCAATACATAATTTTGTGCATTCCTGCGTAGGAAGTTGTGCAAAATGCAGCAACACAAGACCACATTATCCACTTTGTACAGTGCCAGGTTTATGGACGTCAGGAATATCCGGAACCGGTTGGCCATTATCCCGAAGGCATTCTCCACAACTCTGCGAGCTCTGGACAACCGGTAGTTGTAAATCCTTTGGTCTGGGGTGAGGTTCCTCTGAGGGTAGGGCTTCATGAGATGCTCCCCAAGCGCAAAAGCCTCATCTGCGATAAACACAAAGCTCATACCCTCAACAGTTTGCTCCCTGGATGGCAGGTTCAGAGTGCCGTTCTTTAGACGACGAGCGAACTCCGTCTGATCAATAACTCCCCCATCCGAATTGCGGCCATTTTTGCCAATATCCAAAAAAATAAACTCATAGTTTGCATTAACTATGGCTAGCATGACTATACTAAAAAAACCTTTATAATTATAAAAAAATGTGCCGGAATTCGGAGGGGGGACAATGCGGACGTGCTTCCCATCAATAGCACCCCCACAATTGGGAAAATTCCACTTCTCCAGAAATTGATCAGAAATCTCCAGCCATTGCTCTGTGTTTGAAGGAAACTGTGGGGAAAAAATAAAAAAAATAAAATTAGTGCTTGAGCACATCACATTATTAATTACACACACAGTTGTCTGTTAAATGCTTATGCAACTTGCTAAAAAAATATACAACAGGAAGGCAAAGGTTTGGATATGGGGATGTAACATCTACATACATTTATTTTCAACCTCCTATTGTTCTTATATTGTAAAGGGCCATACACACTAGAAGATTCTCTGAAGACTTTTTCGTGCAGATTTACCTTTTCTATGTAGTGCAAGGGCCTACCAGATTGCATAGGATTTGAAAGTGTTTGTTGGACCTTATATTATTTGGTTTTGGTAAATCGGAAGGATAAATTGTTCTGACAATCTTCTAGTGTGTATGGCCCATTATACTCACCAGCTAGAGCTGAGATTTACAAACTACGGCCATCCAGCTGTTGCAGAACTACACATCCCATGAGGCCTTGTAATTCTCTGACATTCACAGACATGACTAGGCATGATGGAAATTGAAGTTCGTGAACAACTGGTGGGCCATAGTTTGAAGACCTCTGAACTTGAGCTTTGGTATATGCTGACTTTGAGATTTAGCATGTGGGTGGGGGATGGGTAAGTAAAACTGGGCATTTATACATCAATAAGGGCTTGTGGTCAGTGAAGGTTTTAACATCATTACATAAACATACAGAATCATAGGTGGGAATGGATGGACTGATGTATTTTAGATAAATCATTAACTAGGTACTAAAACATTGGCCAAGGAATAATTGTTTGAGGGAAAGCAATAAAATTAGATAAATTCGACATACTGTTAACAGGCAATGCGTTTAGGGACACATAGGAGAGAATGGTGGGGTGGTTAGTGGGTAATTTTACAAATGGTTAAAGATAATCTACATCTTTACTACTATGTGCATGCGGACAGAGGGTAGTTTACAAATAATGGCCTGTGTCAATTGCTGTACATCCAAAAACATCATAATTCAGGTGAAACTAGTAATACATGTAATGTAAAAAATCAAACATACCTTGATATAGTCCTTCTGCAAGACCTTGATGATGGCAGAGCAGGTCTCAGGGATGATGACTCCAAGAGCTTGGGGGGAGATGCCTGTGGTGAACTTCAGATCCTGCAGGCTTCTCCCTGTTGCAAGATACCTCAACGTCGCAATTAACCTTTGCTCAGGAGTAATTGCAAGCCGCATACAAGTATCCTGCTTCAGAATATAGGGGGACACCAGGGCAAGAAGACGGTAAAAGATGGGATCCGTCATCCTCAAATAATTCCTGAAGTCATCAGGATTATTTTCCTGGAGCTCCCTCAGCAAGGAC
Organism: Pelophylax lessonae; assembly: GCF_965119305.1. Taxonomy (NCBI): domain Eukaryota; kingdom Metazoa; phylum Chordata; class Amphibia; order Anura; family Ranidae; genus Pelophylax; species Pelophylax lessonae. Next base: position 481,873,082 of record NC_138772.1, on the reverse strand, counting down.
ATATGAGAAAATTTATCACGGTTAAGCAACCAATTTTTCGTCCAGGAGGTCCGCTTCTTCTTCCTATTGCTCGTACGTCGTCTCAGAGCCAAAACTCCAACACTAACGACAGCAACGGACGAATTCACGGTCGCCATAATAAATTCTCGAACGATGTCTCGGAAAATAGCGAAATGTCGTCAACCAAACAAATGCTACCGAAATCAGCGCGAGATGCCCAGAAGGGTCACGGCCAAACACTCACTTCCTCTTTTGTAGCGGCGAACGTGCGTGGAACGTAGTGACGTCATTTTCTGTCGGAAGACAAATGTCCTGGGCAAGTTTTGAGCACTTTTCAACAGACAAACAACAAACACACCAGCCGCGAACATTTGTAGGACGTTCCGTCGGCCGACGATCGGTACGTGTGTACGGGGCTTTATTCTCTAGGTCAGCCCAGCATGGATCAACAGGATGGAGACAGAGGTCAGAGGGGACCTGCTTCAATCTTTCACCTCAAAGCTCGGGATAGGTGCCTGTTGACTTCAGAAGGGAATCCAGAAACAGTGCCCATCAGTGCCTGCTCATCTGTGTTGCCCATCAGTGTCCATCAGTGCCGCCCTTCAGTGCCCATCAGTGCCGACTATCAGTGCTCATCAGTGCTGACTTTCATTGCCCATCAGTGCCGCCTATCAGTGCTCAGCTTTGTCGCCTATCAGTACCCATCAGTGCAGCGAATGATAGTACCTCCTCATCAGTGCCACCTCATCAGTGCCCATAAGTGCCACCTCATCAGTGCCCATCAGTGCAGCCTATCAGTGCCCATCAGTGTCGGCTCATCAGCGCACATCAGTGAAGGAGAAAAATTACTTATTTTCAAAATTTACTGACAGAAAATAAGAAAACTTTTTTTTTCCAAAATGTTCTGTCCTTTTTCATTTTTTTTTAGTAAGAAATAAAAAACCCAGCGGTGATTATATACCACCAAAAGAAAGCTCTATTTGTGTGAAAGAAATTATAAAAATGTAATATGGGCCACCCGATCCCTTCTTGCATCCACTCCAGCATCTCCATCCTTTCTCCTATCCCCTTTCTCTTCTTGTGTTCTTTCCTTCTTTTCCTTTCCTTTTCTTCCTTTTGGATATTCCATACTTCCTCCTTTCTTGTGGCTTATAGGGTATCTACCTCTCTCAGGACCTATATCTTTAGAGGGTGATTATATGCAACCCCAGTTCATAAGATTCAGGGGGGGGGGGGGGGGGTTCCCCTTCCTGGTTTACAGAGGGCGTTTGTAACTTACATGGAGGTCCACGGTTATATTTTTCTGTGCTTTGCTTGCGGGCTGGGATTCTGTTCTGATCCTCGGACGTTTTAGTAATTCTGTTTTAGTAACCATGCCTATCTCGTATTGCATTGTTGCCATTGTTATCGTTACGAAGTCCCTTCCCGAGTGGGCTCTGTATATGACACATTGTATACCTTTCTTATGCAATATTTCCTGAGATTGTATGTTATTAATCTACATATGTCTTACAAAATAAAAAACTTTTGCAAGTAAAAATGTAATATGGGTACAGTGTTGCATGACCGTGCAATTGCCATTCAAAGTGTGACAGCGCTGAAAGCTGAAAATTGGCCTGGGCAGGAAGGGGGTGAAAGGGTCCTGTATTGAAGTGGTTAAAGGTTTTCTCCCATCTGGAATGAGATTTGTATGTGGGCTTGTGAAAGGGGGCTGATTAATTTTTCTTCCAGAACGGAACTGTTTTCTGCTGGATTGATACCCAAAGTACAGTTCTGCCGCTTTACAGGAATTCTTCATTTAAATAGATGCTGTCTACATAGGTCAGGATGACATGTTTGTCTACTAGGTGTGTGAGAAAGGTTGTCAATCATCCCCCAGACAAACACTGAACACAAGGGGATTTCAGGTCACAGTTAAATCTTCTACATTCCTGTCTGCCCACATATACTTGGCTTTACATTGCATTTAATATAAAAAATTCACTGAAAAATAAGATGAATGTCCTGTGATCATTTCCTGCATCCCATACTAATGCTTTCTATACTGTAATTATTTGCATATTTACAGTCTTCTGCAGCCATTATAAAATGGTTAAAATGCGGTAAAAAGACATTTTTGTTTTTCATTTTGGATCTTGAATAAAGATGTAATCCTGCATATTGGGAAGCAATTACATTGTAGACAGTGGAGGGTATTAGCAAAGACTCTGGTGCATGCAAAAAAATGCATCCATTTCTAAATGCCTGCTTAATTAGCTCTTCCTGTGTCAAATAATTAAAGTGTTATTTGTGGCAGGTGGTGTGCCAGATTATATGGTAACTGCATGTGCCAAAATTGGGGTTCAAAACTTATGTTATGCTCACTACAGTATTAACACCTGTATTTTTTCAGTGAATTCAAGGTGTTATTCGACTGGAAGATCAATCAGAGGACACCCCGTATTCACTGGAAAAAATACAAGGTGTTCTCTAAATGATGGCAATTCTGGGCGAGCGACCCCCAGTGTGCAGTGTGTAGAGGGGAAACCGCTGAAGCAGCACTTAGCGTACAGTGCCTTTGCAAAAGTATTCAGCCCCCTTGAACTTTTCGACCTTTTGCCACATTTCAGGCTTCAAACATAAAGATATAAAACTGTAATTTTTTGTGAAGAATCAACAACAAGTGGGACACAATCATGAAGTGGAACGAAATTTATTGGATATTTCAAACTTTGTTAACAAATAAAAAACTGAAAAGTTATTCAGCCCCTTTACTTTCAGTGCAGCAAACTTTCTCCAGAAGTTCAGTGAGGATCTCTGAATGATCCAATGTTGACCTAAATGACTAATGATGATAAATAGAATCCACCTGTGTGTAATCAAGTGTCCGTATAAATCCATATAAATGCACCTGCACTGTGATAGTCTCAGAGGTCCGTTTAAAACACAGAGAGCATCATGAAGAACAAGGAACACACCAGGCAGGTCCGAGATACTGTTGTGGAGAAGTTTAAAGCCGGATTTGGATACAAAAAGATTTCCCAAGCTTTAAACATCCCAAGGAGCACTGTGCAAGCGATAATATTGAAATGGAAGGAGTATCAGACCACTGCAAATCTACGAAGACCTGGCCGTCCCTCTAAACTTTCAGCTCATACAAGGAGAAGACTGATCAGAGATGCAGCCAAGAGGCCCATGATCACTCTGGATGAACTGCAGAGATCTACAGCTGAGTTAGGAGACTCTGTCCATAGGACAACATTCAGTCGTATACTGCACAAATCTGGCCTTTATGGAAGAGTGGCAAGAAGAAAGACATTTCTTAAAGATATCCATAAAAAGTGTCATTTAAAGTTTGTCACAAGCCACCTGGGAGACACACCAAACATGTGGAAGAAGGTGCTCTGGTCAGATGAAACCCAAATCGAACTTTTTTGGAACAATGCAAAACGTTATGTTTGGCGTAAAAGCAACACAGCTCATCACCCTGAACACACCATCCCCACTGTCAAACATGGTGGTGGCAGCATCATGGTTTGGGCCTGCTTTTCTTCAGCAGGGACAGGGAAGATGGTTAAAATTGATGGGAAGATGGATGGAGCCAAATACAGGACCATTCTGGAAGAAAACCTGATGGAGTCTGCAAAAGACCTTAGACTGGGACGGAGATTTGTCTTCCAACAAGACAATGATCCAAAACATAAAGCAAAATCTACAATGGAATGGTTCACAAATAAACATATCCAGGTGTTAGAATGGCCAAGTCAAAGTCCAGACCTTAATCCAATCGAGAATCTGTGAAAAGAACTGAAAACTGCTGTTCACAAACGCTCTCCATCCAACCTCACTGAGCTCGAGCTGTTTTGCAAGGAGGAATGGGCAAAAATTTCAGTCTCTCGATGTGCAAAACTGATAGAGACATACCCCAAGCGACTTACAGCTGTAATCGCAGCAAAAGGTGGCGCTACTAAGTAGGGGGCTGAATAATTTTGCACGCCCAATTTTTCCGTTTTTTTATTTGTTCAAAAAAGTTTGAAATATCCAATAAATTTCGTTCCACTTGTTGTTGATTCTTCACAAAAAATTACAGTTTTATATCTTTATGTTTGAAGCCTGAAATGTGGCAAAAGGTTCAAGGGGGCTGAATACTTTTGCAAGGCACTGTATGTGGCATGGACTACAATCATTATTTTCAGCATCCCCAGTGTCCCTCTGGATATCAAATAGGGATACTTGGAAAAAAAAGTAAGTATTTGCAGCGCCTATTAAAAAAGCACAAACATAAAGTGTATCAGCAAACCACAAGAAAAAAAAAAACACCTACATTTATTTTATAAATCATAAAATAAAATGAAATAATATTGTATGCAGTACAAAGTGCAAAAAATATATTTTAGTACCTATACATATATGTCCAGAAAAAAAGGTCTTAAGATTAAAGTTCATCCACATGCGTATAAAAGATGAATCCTCCACTGACAGATCCAAATTGATAGTGAATCTTCCAGTATATGGGCATACACTGCCACCCAGTGCAATAAACCCTCACCACAAGTCAATGCTATAGCCAACGTAGCAAACACAGCTTCTCTTTTAGAGTTAAGAACCATCACACATGTAGTTCACGCCACCTCTCAGTTATCTCCTCTGCCCCAGTCATGAATGCCAATATGGGCTGTAGCAACAAAGCTCGCAAAAGTAGTGGGCAGGATGTGGCAATGATGTAGAATTTTTTTTGGATAAATGGAAAAATGGATACATCAAAAATCTTTCATGGAACAAATGAAAAAGAGCCACTGAACACCTGCATCCGAAGCTGCTGCCGCCAGGATTGTGCAGCGGTATGACATCAGCACATAGACTTTGCCCCAATGCGTTTTGTCCAATGGGACGTCTTTAGGGGACTCTAGTGGTGACTGCAGTCATCTTTTTGTAGCCAACTTTACTCCTCCAATGGGAAGGAACTCGGACCCTGGAGGTCCCCTGAAGATGTCTATACTGGAAAATAAGCTGGTTGGTTCGAAGTCTATGTGCTGACATCATGCTGCTGTGAAAGAGTGGTGAGACCCTATTGTGTCGAGGGACAGAACTAGGAACTGTTTAGAGCAGCCTTTCTCAACCCTTTTAACATGGAAGAACCCTTGAAATAACTTTTTGGTCTCAGGGAACCCCAACGAATAATTATTATAGCTACAGTTCACAGTGTATTACTGTGGTGGTCAGTGGGAACTGGGAAGAATGCGCTTTACATTGGTGGTCAGTGGCAAATATGCACCCTTAAAACCTGTTCACCCAGGTGGCCAGGGAGTGGTAAAAGCAGGTGGGTGTGCCATAGTTTTACCACAACCCCCACCGCCTACCTAAATGCAGACATGCAGGTGTTCAGGGCTGCATACATGTTGCGGCCGCCATGCTTTTCTTCTCAGCTGCGGCAAAAGTTAAACCCCTTCAAGTGAATGAGGTTACACTGCAACTGCCCTGCATTGACATGCAATGCACACAGTTTTGGCACAGTGGTTCAGCTTTTTGAGGGTGAAACAGGCAGTGAGGAGGTAACATATCACCTCCTGGCTGCCTGTCAACCACTGGCTGAAAAGCAATCCACGAATGTTGGCAAGGGTTGCTGCACATCTAAACGAGCCCTTACAGATAGTTAAAATAATCAGCGTTGTCAGGGGTTACCTACAGAAACTGCTCATTGGTCATGGAAGCCCTAACAATATCTGGAGGAACTCTAGGATTCCATGGAGTCCTGCTTGAGAAAGGCTGGTCTAGGTGATATCCTAGTCCTGCAGCCCCAAAAGATACAATATGATAGTATGTCATTTACCTACTATCATCCATGCATACAGTATCTCACAAAAGTGAGTGAGTACATGCCAACATGTACTGTGACATACTGAAGCAGAGCATGATCCCCTCCCTTCAGAGACTGGCCCGCAGGGCAGTATTCAACATGATACCCCAAACACAACTCCAAGATAACCACTGCCTTGCTAAAGAAGCTGAGGGTAAAGGCGATGGACTGGCCAAGCATGTCTCCAGACCTAAACCCTTTTGAGCATCTGAGGGGCATCCTCAAACAGAAGATGGAGGTCTCAAACATCCACCAGGCCTGTGATGTTGTTATGCAGGAGTGGAAGATGACTCCAGTGGCAACCTGTGAAGCTCTGGTGAACTCCATGCCCAAGAGGGTTAAGGCAGTGCTGGAAAATAAGGGTTGCCACACACAATATTGACACTTTGGGCCCAGTTTGCACATTTTAACCACTTAAGCCCGGGAAGATTTTACCCCCTTCCTGACCAGGGTTTTTTTTGCGATTCGGCACTGCATAAATTTAACGGACAATTGCGCGGTCGTGCGATGCTGTACCTAAACGAATTTGACGTCCTTTTTTCCCCCACAAATAGAGCTTTCTTTTGGTTGTATTTGATCACCTGTGCGATTTTTTGATCATTTATAATCAAAAAAAGAGCGACAATTTTGCAAAAATAACAATATTTTTCAAATTTTTTTTATATGAAATCCCCCCCCCCCCCCAAAAAAAATGTAAAAATCAAAATTTTTTAACATTTTTGACCAATTTGTTTTCTGCTACATATGCTTGGTAAAAAAAATCACAATAAGCGTATTTTGATTGGTTTGCGCAAAAGTTATTGCGTTTACTAACTAAGGGAAAGATTTTTGTCATTTTTGTTGGTTTTTTTTTTAACGAGTAATGTCGGCGATCTGCGATTTTTTTTGCGGGACTGCATCATTGTGGAGGACAGATCGGATCCTTGACTGACATTTTTGACACTTTTGGGGGTACCAGTGACATTACTACAGTAATCAGTGCTATAAATATGCACTGTTACTGTAAAAATGACACTGGCAGGGAAGGGGTTAACTTTATTGGGGAAGGAGGGGTTAAGTATGTCCCTAGGGGCGTGTTTCTAACTGTGATTGGACATGGCTACTGGTGTAAGAACAGAGATCAACGGTCCTACATAGTAGAGCCGTGTGATCTCCATTTTTACACAGGGGAGAATCACAGGTGGCTTTGTTTACATTAGCCACCTGCCTTTCTCCCTTCCCGGCGAACGATCGCGAGTGACCTGCGGACATCGGGTCCGCCGGTCACACGCACTGACTTGTTAGGGAACGAGCGGGGGCGGGCGCACGCCTCCGCGGGCGCGCGCTCGCCCACTATTGGCTCACAAGCAAGTGACAGGCTAGTGACGTACCCATACGTCACTTTGCCTGGCCGGGGCTGACCGCCGCAGTATATGTACTTGCGGCGGTCGGCAACCGGTTAACTGTGGCTGTTTCTTGAGTTATTATGAGGGGACAGCAAATTTACACAGTTATACAAGCTGTACACTCACTACTTTACATTGTAGAAAAGTCTAATTTCTTCAGTGTTGTCACATGAAAAGATATAATAAAATATTTACAAAAATGTGAGGGGTGTACTCACTTTTGTGAGATACTTTATATGAAATATAATTTATTATTTATTTTATTTTTTTTTGCCTATAGTGTATGCATTACGATTCAACAGTGCAGGGAAAGATCCTGCACGCAGTTCTAGTCCATAGAAAATCAATTATAAAAATGCACATAGCTCAATAAAAACACACACAACAATATAACAGTCCCACTAATGGGTTTCAGCCATAACAGCCCATTACAGCTCTTCATATAAAACGTGATAAAGTGCATGCTTTTGTCTTTGTAAATGGAGTTTATACAAGCAGAGAGGACAGATTGGAATCGCCATGATGACAGTAGAACTCTGCACTCAGTCAAGTGCCGTCAGGATAAACTCAGCACTGAAACAATTTGTTAAACAAAGTGAGCATTACAGATAAATGTGATAATTATTTACAAGGAGATCATATAGGTCTGATGGTGGTACAGAATGTTAAATGTGCAACATTTAAATGATACAGATTGCATGAGGTCTATTTTATTCTTCAGATGTTTTGCTTTTTTCACATGCATAGCTAAGGCAATGGAGGAAGGTGTTACATGCAAACAATGCACTTCGGCTCTAAAGTAAATTCTAAATAGAAGGCAGTTGGATCCTAAAAAACAAAGTGCGGCGCTCCAAGCGCCAGCATATATTAACGTGGTGACTCCGGTGTTACAGAATGCCAGCATCCAATATGTTCTCAAAATTTAGAGTTAGGACTGCAGATAATACTGGGATGCTGTGAAGTGGCTCTGCAGCTTACGCATGTATTTTCAAATGTGTGCTAACTAAACCCCTGTTTTTAACACTGTTAGACAGAATAATTTGGTTGATTGCAGGCTGGTTGGTAAGTTGAGGTGGGAATTTTCCTTGTTTTTTGTTTGAATGGGGTCGCCCATCCATGTGCTCCTTTGCAGTTATAGGCCTCCAAAGCCAACACCCACTGACGCGCTTCACCCTCCCACAGGCTTAGTCATAGAGGTGGATACTTACAGGACTAATGTACGGATTTTTGACACCCTAGGTGAACACCTCATTTTGCCGCAACCACAACCCCCCCCCCCCCCGGCTCCATCCCTGACTCCAACCCCTTTGCCCTGCCCATGTATACCTCGCCTTTTGAATGACTGCTACCATTTGCAAACATGATACAAGAGATGGCCAGAGACTGTGCGGACATGATACAGCAGATAATCAGAGACTGCAGAGAATAGATGACAGATCAGTAACTTGAAGTGCCCACCCCATATCCACACTTCAGGTCTGTCCTTATACAGATTCAGTCTGCCCCCAGCACACATTATACAGCTCCCATAGACAATGCTGTACAGAGCCACTATGATAATGAGCAGCAATGTCCGGTCTTAGGCACACTGCCCCTGCCATCTCCGGTCTCCCGTTCCTCCCGGCATCTTTATGCTCCTCTGAGTACTTGCTGAACATACACACAGTATGGAGAGCCAGGCACATGTGGTGGGTGAGGAGGGAAATGTCAGCAGCACCCTCATTGGATACAGGGAACAGGGCTCTGCAGTGTGATGTAACCTCTGATTGGCAGAGTGTGTGGTGGGCAGGGCGCAGTGTCTAAGCAGCCGCAAACAGTGAGTGGAAGGGGAGCCAGAGGGAAGTCAGCTTTTGTTAGGACATGCGAACACCGACCATTCCTACACACGTCAGACAAATTAGGCGGCCGCGAGGCCCCTTGCCAGCGGCACACCGGCGCGGCGCCCTAGACTGATGTTCACTCTAGGCCAGAGCCTACCTTGCATATAGGTAGCACCGGGTCTGAATAGGTACCTTGCTTGCTGCCTGTACCTCCAGAATGCAGCTTCATTCACAAAAAATCCCCGGCTAAAGTGTGCTGGAAAACCAAGCACCATTCTGCAGGGTCCTCAGTGCTTGGTGGATCCTCCTGCTGACCTCCACTTAATTTCCTGAGACAGAAATGTTGGTTTGCTAAAGGAGAAGTTTTCCTTTTGCAAAGTGAGTTTTGCCTGAGCTTAGTGATGGAGGAGAAGCTATGTAAAAATTCACTTTGAAAATGATACCCAATCACGTGCAAGGAAATAAAAAATAAAAAAAAACAGGTTTTGTGCTCACACATGATTGGATGATTGAAGTCAGCATGGCTTAATTTTATTCAGTAGCCTAAGTGAATATTCCTCTCTTCAAGAAGCTCTATTCCTTTAGTAAATCAACCCCAGTATGTTTTCAGTCTTCTATGCTGAATAATGCTGTAACTAAGGACAGCCTGTGGCTGGGAAAAGGTATGCAGGAGACAGCACCGGAGAGAAGGTAAGTATTGCAGCTCTAGCTGAATTTTTTGTTTTTACACAGGCTGGGTAGCTCTTGTTACATACATTTGATACAGCTCTGACTGTGAGCACATCTATTATAATGTAAAGGAAATTGTTTGTTCACCAGTTTGGCCCAAACAAACTATTTAGTAATAGAAAATCTGGAGTTAGGTTTTAATTCTGTGTATATAATGTTTCTTTTATAAAAACATCCAATTAATCTGTGGATATCACAAAAGCTGCCTGGAGTTCGTCAGCTCCTCTGATGGCAAAGCTCCATGTTCAGTCTTCACATGAGGACATAAACTTCTGTGGTTTGGCTTTCTTTTTGTATTTTGCTGACTTTTCACAACTTGTAAAATGTTCAATATAACAGAGTCCAGTTTTTAATGAACATTTGTCCTTATTTATGTTATGTGATTCAAAGAAAGCCAAGCAGATCTTCTGCAGGGTGAGCCAGAACCAAACATTCCCCGTTTGCTGTTCTAAAGTCCAGAATAACGCAGAGGATTCTCCATGGCAACAGAACTGTGGATTTTTCATTTTCGAGGAAATCTAAACACTATAAGAAAAGTATTCGCTCATTAAATCAGCATAACCTAATGTGTAAATCCTAAAAGTCATTTGCTAACCTCAAATTACGGTATTTGGAGGCTTACAGAAGGAAGGCTCTCTCATTAACAGGAGTGTACTGAACAGTGGTTTTATAAAAATAATATTTTTCTTTTCTTCTTTTTTTAAGACTGGCAAATATGAAATCATATTTAATAATATATATTTTTAGCCAGTGAGTTGAATTTTTAGTGCCTTTTCACATATTTTCTTATATCTCTTTACAGTCTGTTGCAAAATAAAAAAATGCCTGTTGTTTACGGGCCACAATAACTCAAGCTGAAATTTACATATACAAGTGATTGAGTATTTTAAGTGACTCACTCCCTATGAGATGGTTGATTAAGTGCACAGTTTTTTCAAACTCAATGTGCTCTGGGAATCAACTTCACGCATTAAGGACATGTTTACACTAAAATGTAGTTAAAGTATAAATAAGGGCAAAACTTTTTTTCTTAGTCTTGGGTAGAGTTAAGAGGGATTAGAACACCTGTCAGTTTTTATTGCTGTCAGTGCCCCCCTTTTGCACATTCAACCTCTCTATTTGTCCTGTTTATCATTATCATTGAAAGTAAAAAGTAAAAGAAAAATCCCAAATTTTGGGCTGTCCCCAGAATAGTAATAGAGGGGAAATCTTCCAATGTAGACACTAGTTCTGGTGACCTGGGGGTCCGCCATAGAATTCCCTTAGCAGGTCTGCAGGGATTTCCTCTCACTTCCTGTTTGGCTATGGGACAGGAAGTTAGGGGAAGTCTCCGCAATGGGACAAAGATGGTGAAGAAAAATCTGACAGGGGTTATAACCCTCCCTTACTATATCCAGAATGAACAGTTTTGCCTAAAGTTCTACTTTAAAGTGTCATGGAACCCAGACTATGAAAAAACTCACATTACATGTAATATAACAGGGTGTACATACTCACGAAGCCACTAAAGCATTTATTTTGTACAGAGTGAAAAATACCTTGTTGATCCTGCCTTCAGCTGTCCCTCCTATCTTCTCTGTGTCCCCATTGCAGCCTAAGATTGTGGAGACCAGCTGTTGATATAGTATGTTGATTGCTAATTGATTACATTCATTAAGAAAACACAAAAAAGATTAATTTTAATATAAATCAGTATTAAGTATATCAAATGTAATTGCTAATACCTGTAAAGTAAAAAAAGATCCTTGGATGCAGATGCCAACTGAATAAAATGAAAGATCTAGTGTGCTGTTACACCAATATGTAAGATATAATATAATGCATAGTTATGGTGATGTCTATATAATTGGTCCTTATATTGCCATCTTGTGGTTATTTAGGTTGTTGTACTTGCCTTTCTGTCTTTCCCTTTTGTGTTCCCTCCTGTCTCCTCCCATTTGTGAGGAATTTCCTGTTCCTGCTTTTTTATGCTTGTGGGGATAGAGATGGCCACATCTGTCTAGGCCTTTCATACAATCTGCTCGCATCCGGGAACACATTACCATGTTTTGACCTGCAAATACCATCTTTCAATCATCTGCCACATTTGTTGTCTGCTATACCTACTGCTTGCAATAAAACCTACGCGGATGGAAAGAAACGGTCTTTGGTGAGTTCAGCTATCTGATAACGATTGTCCGCGGTGATTGTATCTGCTTATACAGACCAAGTGCCCACCCTCGTCATCTTGGGCTCCACAGTCAGACATGTGACATATATGCTGATGTCACTATATTGCTCTGCTGCACAGACGTGGATCAGGCGCCCCATGTGGGAATAAATGGTGGCTCCAGACTTCACCACACCCACTGTTTCATGGATGCATTAGGCTTGTAGGATGGGTGCTACTAAGTGACTAACTTACAAATTAAGAGTGAACAACATAATTCCCTGTTCAAATGATACACATACACATTTTCAGTTATTTAATGATTTGCAGATGTTTGTTTTCATAGAATGTTTATGGGCTTTTGACCTTATATGACTTTATTGCTGGCCCTTGATACATAACCTCTTGATCAGATCCTCGGCACTGCCTTCTATCCCATTCAGTATTTGAGGTGTTGTCAGCCGTGTCATTTTGAGGAGCATTTGGGTGCCCAGCATGGATGGGGGAGTGTTACATCTTCTCAGCCATCCTTACCTGGTGGGAGTTCACTCTCCAACCAGAGGTGGTGCATCTGGGGCCGTGTCAGACAGCATGCATGCGCACTACACTGAATACCCATGCCGGACGTGGTATCAGTGGGCCGCGTCACTGCCCTGTCATGTCCGGTGGGACCATATATAAACGATCTGGTGGAACTACAAGCTGGACGTGGCTCCGGTGGCTTATGTGCCATATACACAGCAACAATATATAAGGTGTGAACATTAGAAGGAGATTTTATGGGTGGTATGACTACCGTGAGTGGTTGGTAGCTGTCTAATGTTATCTTTATGGGTTACCAAAGCATGGGGGATGCTTTTTTAGGACCACATAGTTGGATGCATTGTGCCTAGAGTAGGACTGAGGGGCTGCTGATTGTGTGTGGGGGAAGGGGGTGGGGTAGATGCTGGTGTGGATATTTATTTGTTTTGTGAGGGGGGCAGTGTTCTGTTGTGCGTTTCGTTGGCATATATGTGCAAGGTGTCATCATGGAATTGTGTGGGAGAAGTTGGGATGTGTCTGTGGGAATGGGATGCATGTGGGGACTGGGAGGTGGGTGGACGTATTGGAAGTTAGGTGTGGGTGTAGTCTCACGCCTTGTAGATGTGATTGAGTTTGCAAGCGTGGTTTTCTGGGTGAACATATGTATGAATGTGGTTGGATGTGGACTAGGTGTATGTACTGTATGATACAGGTGCAATCTTCTGTGTGCGCTGATTGATCAGGTTTTAGCATATATCCATATCCACTTAGTGAAGTATCTTTTTACCCTAGTGATTGGGCAACACCTTGGTCCACTTATATCTCTGCCTTATGGTCCAGTGTCTATCAGACATGGCCCTGAGACCTATCAGAGGCCAGTTGGTCGATGTACGACCCGGATTAATCCATTTGCATCTGGAGGTATTAACAGTTTACTTTGGCAAAATTGGTGAGCATAGATACTCACTTGCAAGAGTGAATAATTTAGGCACCAACAATTGTCTATAAAAATCAAATAAAGTGCAAAATCAAGCTGCTATACCCACTTAGTTTACCACTACAAAGTAAGATCAATAACAAAATAATCCTCCTGAGGAAGTCTAGCATCTGATTGAGGGATGACGCAACGCGTATAGGGGGCGGAGTCTTCACCGGCAACCTGGAAGCCGACAGCCAGTTTGGAAGAGTTTACTAAGCTTTGTGTTCTACTTGCACTTAATGTAGTGCCCACACATGTGAGTTCTTTATTTATCATATCCTGATTAAAACTCTGTTTATACTGAGAGCATTAGATCCTGTGCCTCTTTTGTCTTTTATGCCACATCCACGATAAGAACTTTGTTCGAGTGTATGGCTGTTTCTGAGCAGCAGTGATCCTATTGAGAGTGGAGATAAGGAGCTTTTTAACCCCTGCTTGTTTGACCTGCTTATTTTGACCTTGTGGTGAAACACAGGCCTAAACCTCAGGTGAGAGGCCAATCGTTTATGTGGTGGTGGTGGAAGCACACATACTTACCCTTGAGCACTGGTTGAAGCACCGTCTCCAAGCATATTTTGCACAAGTCTTTGTACAAGATCACCGGACTTTTTATTTATTCATATTTATTTATTTATAATTTATATGTATTTATTATATCTATTTGATTGATACATATTACATTACAAGCACAATACTGGCACTGTAGCACTTTATTTCCATTTCATCATTGCACAGATGTATTTATTGTTTGCGTATAGTCACTGAGTGCACTTTGGTTTATGTAGCGCTGTACCGTTATTTTTTTGATATAGATACTCACTTGTTGATGGATAATAAGTGTTTATGTTCAATGAAGTTCCGATGTATAATATGTTTTTCCTCTTTTCAAATCTTGTAAGAATGTGTAGATGCACATATAAGCTCCCTGAAGAAGCAGAGAAAGTGTTCTGCAAAACGCATTGGATCTTATTGTTATTTTACAAGCACTGGATATGTGTAACAGCTGAAGCTGTTTGCTATGGTTTTGTACACATGCTTTTATGTTTAAATTCTAGACCTCTTTTAATCAGGTTTATACAGCAAAAATTAATTTTTTTAGATATATACATGTATGTGCTCATTGTGACAACACCACTTCCTACAAAGTCCTGTGCTTTTTGATAGGGGTACGCTCTGTCCCCCTATCCTTTTTCACAAATTTGATATATTAGGATGTGGAGAGTTGTCCCTGGAACTGGTATAATATACTAAAACTATGCTTTCTATCACATACTTTATCAACTCTAAATGGACTTTTTTACTCACAATTTTTTGCAAGTACATGAAAATCAATTTAATAAAATATTACTATTATTTTTGAACTACTATTGAATATTATTACAACTAAATTATGGTTCCTTCCCAATGCTTAGAAAATGTTTTGCCTTGAGTGATATACTGTATATTGTTATTATACTATTTTCTGTTATATGTACACAAGGAAAATACATTTGTCGTGGAAATAATAGAGATCAATACCTAAAGATTATGTAAAATGTGATATAACCAAATTGTAATATCAATTTCAGATCTCTTTACCTCCCTTTCTTCTGATGAAGTAGACTTGGTCTAAGAAATACATAGAGAATTGGAAACCTTACCATTTGAACTTTGAATACACCAATATTGATTGTTGTATATATTTGCAAACATTATTATACATATATTTATAATGAATACTTGATATCATTTATATTAGGAGGTTGTTCAGATATTGTGATCTACATCATTCTTTCATAATTATTTTTACGTGATATTTTGAAATAAAATTTATTGTATTTTATTTATCACCAATTAACTGATTTTAGATACTACGTCGTGCAAAAGTCTCATCATTCCTTATACATGATTTATAGTCTCCTTGGGATGTTGGTACAATTAGCATAGTGACCTATTAATTCCATATACTGACTTATTAATTCCATATACTATTACCTACATTTTAAAGGTTTCATTTTAACATTTACTTAGCATGTTGATAAGGGAGGGCAGGAAACAGAGAAGGAAAAATATAAGCCATGTAGCTGTAAAGCCAAACCTCAACGAAGATAAAGGTGCCACAGCCAGTGTTTAACCCCTTCCTGACCCCTTCAACCTCATTGTAAATTTACATCCCCCTGGTTAGTTCCCCAAAATGGGAGGATGGTAATTTAAGTCAGACGATATTCAAATCAGGAAAATCTGTGCAGATTGTCAAAGAACGCACAGGGTGTCACAGACCCAAACACTGCTTTCACAGTATAATTATGTTAAGATTGTCAACGCACTCTTTAAATCGTTGATGACCCACCTCTGAAATTAGATCCAAAGAGGGCTCTTTGCTTTATGTAATAAGGCTGAAGATTTTGGAACAAGGTTTTAGGGGAAGCACTGAGGGTGCGGTGGCTAAGCCCAGAGTTGAGATTTAAAGTAAAATGTCAGTAACTTTGCAATCCTTATTACCAGAAGCATTGTTTTAGTTTTAACATAAATGGGACACATTGCCAAATAAAATAAATACTTAAGATCTATGAGAAAAAAAATCTGTATTCCCCTCTTCGTTATACAATTAAACGGAGGGTTGTGGTCAGATTTCTGAGCTCTCTGCAGTAAAATGACTTTTCGAGAGGTGCATACTAATTTAGGTGACTCACAGTTTATATTGGGCGCTGGAAACATTTTCCAGCTCTAATGAAAGAATATTGGATACAAACAGAGTAAAGAGAGCACCTGCTTTTTTTCCACATTAGCCCATTCTACTAACACTGCAATAAAACAAATATCAAAATGCATTCATTAGAAATAATTATTTTTTTGAGATACTTGCATGGAAAGGGCCCTGTAGGTTGACACAAAATTAAAGCTATATAGCTCTTCTCTTGTCACTTAGATCATCCTCCTAGTTCCCTCAGGGCCATCCATATTTGATGTAAACTCTTTGGGATTTCCATTGACGTTGGACACTTAAACATGTGTAAGGTGAGGATGGTCATCGTATGTCCTCCCCACATCCCCAAGCTGAGTACGCCATCCCATCCTCATATATCTTCTACTATGCCCAGGTAAAGTCAACATGCACAACACTGTTACTCCAAGTACTGTCATATGGCTCAATGTAATGCTTTCCTAAAGTCCTACACAAATGAAATTGCTTTTTTGGTTATATTCTTTTCTTAAAGCTTTTCAGCTACTGGCACTCCTCCCCCTCCTTTCTCCATAAATCTCCATATAAAACAGCTAAAGTATTAGAATATAGCTGGTCGTGCATTAGAAAGGCTATAAAAGGTCAACCCTGGTGGGAAATGCACTTTAAGTTACTACACAGAGCATATTATGCTTTCATCATTAAACTTGCTGCTGACCCAGTCAGTGAAGCCTGAAATCTCATCAATCTAAATCTGACCTTGACCATCTTTCATTGTTGTGACCTCTAGCTTTTCACATGTAGTCATTCTCTATATGACATTTATTAGGGGTAAACATAGAACGCCCAGACCGAATAATGGAGACACAAGTTCACAATTGATTTTGACACACAATAGACCAGGAACCAAATTCGAATTTGTGAATCCTTTTTTGTGAAAAATTGTATTCTTAGAAACTGGTTTTCCCACGTCAAGCCTACCTGTCACGTACCTGGTCGGAGGGCGAAGTGCTGAGGGGGCTTCCCTTGTGGTTAAGTCCAGAGCACCCCTGAAGGTGGTAACAGGGAATGCTATGCTCAGAGAAGCAGGGGTTGCCAGCTGCAACAGGCTGAGGTGATGCTGAGATGTCCGCTGGATGGCGGCTGACGAGCAGGGTGCGCTGCTGTGCAGGAGTCCCTCAGGAGTTTCAGGTGAGACTTGGCAGCAGGGAGAGCCAGGAGTAAAGTCAGTAGTCAGGCCAGAAGTCCTGCACAGAAGGTCAGCCAGGAGTAAGCAGCAAGCAGGGTCAGAAGTCAGCAGGGGTCATACACTGCAGTAGCGGAGTCAAAAGAGCAAGCCAGGGGTCAAGCACTGAGCAGCAGGCAGAAGCGGGGTCACAGGAATAAGCCAAGGGTCAAAGCCGGAAATGGAGGCAAGACAGGTCAAAGGCAACCCGGGTCGGTAACAGGAAATCCAATAATATCAAGAACAGGAACACACGGGGGGGGGGGAGCTGAAGATCATCCAGCAACTAGTGGCTTAGGCTGCTGGCTTTAAATAGGCCATTGGGCGCCAGCATCTGTCACGCACCGGCGCATAGATCTTCACAGCTGCCCTTGCCCGTGCACGCATGCGCATTAGCATGGGCGAATTTCTAAGTGCCCACCTTTGGTTTTGCTGGGCATTTACAGATGTGCCAATCTTTCTACGACCCGTTCTCTGACACTACCACTGTTAAATGTTGATATTCAACAAACCCTAACTAAACTCATATTAATAGAAAACCCCTATCCCCCCATCTACACAAGCCATATCCCCCTTTATTTTCCAGTAACCCCATTCTGCCTCTTCTTTATCATATTGTTTTATGTACACCACATAGCCTTACACCACTACCACCAAATAAGATCTATTTTTTTTTTCTTGCATTTTACCATTGACCACAGGTCCAAATTAATTACCTAACCTGTGGTGTTGTCAGTTGCCAATGCATTATATCTATATCCTCTTTTGTTTACATATGCTATTAATTATTTTTACTTTCCTGTTTCTTTACTACATATTGTTTAGATAATATATTACATTCCATTTACTTCCCTTCACTAGTATGTTGATATTTCTGATTGTCTGCATTTCCAACTGTCAATACCATTCTTGTTACATTTATTCCCATCAAAAATGTAGTTGCAGATAGCATGTAACCACTATTTTCTTATCTAATCATATGTGAATATTATTATTAACATAGCTCCAAAAGAGATACAGATACCAATGAAAATGCTTTTTGGAGATTGGAGAAGGGCTCTTCCTGTCCTCTGTGAACAGTTACTAATTCTCTGCTCCCTTTGTGCCAAACTGCCAAAATTGATCTTTTATTTGTAATGAGCAAGTATGGCTGCCCTCATAAGTATAAACAGTATATGTTTAGAATCTGCAGTAGTGAATAGTGGTAGCATCATCCTGGTTATACAGCATGTTAGGACTGTGTGAATCATGAAAATGACTAAAGTGAATTGCAAAAATTGTGTAAGAAAAACAAATCTCATATAAGCATTGTAAGTGTTTCTAGTAACTTGTGTGGAGATCTGCTGTAGGTGATCTCCTAACTGTCTACATAAACTACTAGCCCTGTGCTAATATTAGCTTTATTCTTAAACAGCAGTTCCACCGAAAACAGGTTTCTACACTATACTGTAGGTGGAGCAGAGTTGGTTTCATTCCCCTGCCATGCCCATCCTAGAGGAAATGGCAGAGACCCCTCCCTCTATTGGTGGCATGGCTTCTACAGACTAAGCTCAGATTTTCTGCTGTTGTCATTAGTATCCATATTGTTGTGTATAACTCACTAAAAAATGGAGAATTTACTTAGACTAGTGACAAAACTAGCTTGGCTGAAAAAGTGAGATCAGACTTTCACAGCAGCAGAAGAAATCTCCCTTACTGGATAGCAGTAGAGACACCTCCTTCTGGATAGAGTTTTTAATATAGAACAGTTGTGGGAGGGGCCCTACTAGTATTGCCCTCTCTTGTAGCATGTTTGCCCCGTTCTGTTTGGAAATATCGATATTGCGGTCTAGTGACCACTGATAATATTGCTATCAAAAGTGAAATCAAGCAGAGGAAGAGGTTGCCCTCAACTGAGGACACCTGGCGCCATTTTTGGGAAGCCTAGATCTAGATTGGACTTCCAGCAACATTTTTGGGGCCATTTTTGGATGCAGAGATGATGTGCGTCAAAAGGGACCCTGCAATGGGAAGCATAGTTAGGGACAGGGCTCCATCTGGTCAGGCAGAGTTAATCTCTGAAGATATCCTTACATTGGGGATAGGGAAAGATAGAAAGGCTGTGGACCCAAGAAGAGAGTGATCCATTGGGAGTAGGGTGACCACATCTCTAAACTGCCATTCAGGGACACCCCCCCCCCCGCAACACCCCACCCCCTCTAATCCCCCACTCAAAAAAAAAAGATGATTTTTTTTTATACTTTTTTTTGCCAATTAGTTTAGACAGGAGATTTACAATGTGCAAATACATCTTTAAAGCCCTACACCCGGACACTCATCCATTAAAAAGTTAAACTTACATTTGTCCAGGTTTTGTCCTCCTCTTAAATGCTGATATCGGCCGGCCGTGGTTGGATTACAGACAGTCACAGTCAGTGACTCAGTTACAGCAGCAGGCTGAGGTGAGGCGGCGCTGCACAGACAGATCCCGGCTCCGGGGTCCGGCTGACGTCACCGTCGTCACGTGACGTGACTCTCACTCGACCGCGCACTGCCCAGCGTGCAGCAAGGCAGGGGAGGAGCCAGTGGCTCCGAGCCACACACACTGGACACTCACGCTGTTGTGACACAGAGCACAGCAGACATTCTATTCATTTACAATACACTCCTCTGCTCACTGCTCTGCTCTCGCATTGGCTCGAATTGTACAGCCCGCCCTGAGCGCCCTCTAACATGGTACAGCCCAGCCAGCCATCCTCTCATCCAGCGGCCGGACATGGTACAGTCCAGACCAGCACATGATGATGATGCACTAGTATGAATGCAGCTCGCGCTGCCGCGCACTTCCTCTTCCTTTCTGCCGGTTCGGTGGGGGAGCGGAGCGGCAGTGCGGCAGTGCTCAGATCATTCCGGGACACTGCATTGTCCTGGAATGAAGGTGACCGGGACCCGGGACAGACTCTCCAAATGCGGGACTGTCCCAAGCGATCCGGGACACGTGGTCACCCTAATTGGGAGTGATGTTTTGTAGCAACCAAACTGTTCTCCACTGTGGTCTCCTACCTTGGAAAACTTGACATAGAGCAAGAGAAGGTAAGAAGGGGTGGCTGAATTTGGCCCTAAAAAGAGGGTTGTGGGTGTAGCAGAAGTGCCCAAAAAGAAGAGGATGCCCAAGGTTTTCCTGTATAAAAAGTAAGAAGAGAAATGACATAGTGCAAAAAGAAAGTTAAGAGGATAGGAACTTCAGTGTTTCAAGAGAATCTTCCCCATTCAGTGAATCTGATAATGGGTGTCTCTGAACCCATACTCAGAAACATTGGTCTTGTTGGTTAATCTGTTGAATCGTTAATTTATTTGAGACCGATAAAAAGGGACTACACCAAAAAGGCAAAGTATTGTTTTTCATTGTTATTTTCACTATTACTTGGACCAGAACTATTATGAAGTGTTGCATTCTATACTTTTAGTATCACCTCTGGCGCCTACCTGTTAAATAGTCACCATAAAAAAAGAAGTAAAAAGAAGGTCATTGTCACATTACTGAGGCACATATTACATTGTGAAATCTATGGTGACTGTAATGGTTTATTTTAAAATGAACATGTATAACAACAATAATTACATTAGGGTTTTTAAAAGCCTAGAAAGGAGTCTGGGCCCATAAGAGCAAAGATGCAAATAGTCAGAATAATACATTACAGCCATGACATAAATGGTTGTGAAAGGGAAAAGAATCAGCCTCACTCTGACAGCTGAAAAGGAACCCGAATGGGTAATTTAAATTTATCCGAACCAAAGGAAAATATCCAATGTGTTCCTCTATGGTCCAAGTGTGTTCCAGTGTTTTGTTTGCTTGATGTCTGGAGGCAGGACACAAGATACATACGTGTAGCAAGCACCCTCCTAGGTATGTGTTAGAGAGAGAGTAAAGTTTTTGGCTCTGTCTGCCTATCGGAGGAGCAGCAGGCAAATCTATGTTGCTTTCTGCCTACCAGAGAGCAGGATCTGGGAGTTAGGTCTGCTCATAGTGCTCAATGTGTGATTCATCTGGTCTAGGGAGTGTTTCACACTGGTCCAATAGGGAGGCCTATTGGACAGTGGAGGAAATCTGACCAATGGGTACAGAGGCTTTGGTACAGCCCCAGTGATTGGCACAGACTGATTGTCTCAGTGCATTGTGGGGTGTGGTATCAAAGCCAGGAGCACATGTACTGGGGGTCTTTAGCTAGTGAGCAGAGTCCCAGAGGGAGGGTGGTGGCTGCCTCCTCCGCTTTAGCAGTGGCACGTGGTCACAGGCAGCCGGCCTGGGGACCAGAAGGAAGGAGCTGATCCCAGAGGTCCATGAGAGTTGACTGAAGGGGTAGGGACACTGGAGACCTTTGACAAAAAGTATCCTGAGTACAGGGGATTGTGTCTAGGGGCCCCCCCGGTGTAGGATAGTCAGAGGACAGGGGTCAGCGGGTGGAGTGAAAAGGGGTACTAGGTGTGTATCCCGAAGATAATTCATCCTAACAAGTCATCTACATAGAGACTTAATCCTAAATTCATCTAAGTGGCAAGGTGAATATGCAGGCTGGCTGCACTTTCAGACAGGAGTCCTCATCTACTGTGAATAGTTCAAGTTGGAGTATCCCACTCTTCCCTTCTCGCATCCCTAATTTACAAAGTAAATAAAACCACAAAAACAACTACATAGTTACACATTAAGTCCCTCCAAACTCAGGTCCAGGTGCCTGAACTGTGTCTCCAGTGAGCATTACTGCTCCTTTAAATAGGGTGTAGTCGGGTATGGCCAGTGTCGACCATGTTAGCTCCATAAATACTTCACAGATTTGAATGGGACCAACTGGTACCTACATTTCTGGTGATACATCTTTAACCCCTTTCCCATCCCTTTAACTGGGCCTTTATGCTGGGGGTGGGGATAGGAAGACCTGACTGGCTTATATAGTATAGTGTTATCGTTATTATATATTATGGTTATATTACTTTAATGGTGCATTCATTTATATATTTTTTTCTTTCTCTGGAGTTCTGCTTTAAAAATATGGGGGGGGGGGGGAAGTAATTAAACATAAGGCTAGAGATGATGAATTCTTTAATTGAATGATATACTGGGAAAATACTGTCCTAAATATATGAAGATTTGATCAGTTGCATTCACTACGTCCTTGACTTCTACAATAAATAATTGACAATAAGGGGAACCCATGCCATTATTTGTTCTGCTGCACCAGACCGGCTGAGTCCATGTATGTGATTAGGTAACATTCTTTTCTTTGGAGAAGGTTGGCTGACAAGTGAAAGAGTCTATGATGTAAGATGCAGTCAATGTGAGTCTATGATGTAAGGTGCAGTCAATGTGAGTCTATGATGTAGGGTGCAGTCAATGTGAGTCTATGATGTAAGGTGCAGTCAATGTGAGTCTATGATGTAAGATGCAGTCAATGTGAGTCTATGATGTAAGGTGCAGTCAATGTGAGTCTATGATGTAAGATGCAGTCAATGTGAGTCTATGATGTAAGATGCAGTCAATGTGAGTCTATGATGTAAGGTGCAGTCAATGTGAGTCTATGATGTAGGGTGCAGTCAATGTGAGTCTATGATGTAAGGTGCAGTCAATGTGAGTCTATGATGTAAGGTGCAGTCAATGTGAGTCTATGATGTAAGGTGCAGTCAATGTGAGTCTATGATGTAAGATGCAGTCAATGTGAGTCTATGATGTAAGGTGCAGTCAATGTGAGTCTATGATGTAAGGTGCAGTCAATGTGAGTCTATGATGTAAGATGCAGCAAAGTCGCCCCTGGCAATCCGCACACCGGAGAAATAATCCAATATACAGTAAGCAGAGGAGCACATCTTGTGATTAAAGAGGATTTACTGCACTTTATTTAGCGTGGACAGAAAAAGACAAGTGGAAAATCCCCATTCATCAGGTCAGACTGAAAAGGAGCAAAGCCTTACCTTCTGTTATTGGGAGCAACAATAACATATATGTACAGTGCTAGCTAAAAGCCTAAAAAGAAATGACAGAATCTAGGATGCATGGAAATATTATGGTGCACATAAGCATTAAAGTGTAGCTAAAGCTGAAATTTTTTTTTCTGGGATGATTTACCCTCTTTTTATGTCCTGTAAGACCTTTTTCACACAGGTGATGATGCCCATATACCATCAGTAGGCTGTTTTGTTCATGTACAGTGCCTTGAAAAAGTATTCATATCTCTTTTCAGTTTTCTTTTGCAATTTTTTACAACCAAAAAGGTAAATGTATTTTATTGGGATTTTATGTGGTAGACCTACACAAAGTGGCACATAATTGTGAAGTGGAAGGAAAATGATAAATGGTTTTTACATTTTTTTACAAATAAATATCTGAAAAGTGTGGTGTGCATTTGTATTCAGCCCCCTTTCCTCTGATACCCCTAACAAAAATCTAGTGGAAGTAATTGCCTTCAGAAGTCACCTAATTAGTAAATAGAGTTGTGTGTAATTTAATCTCAGTAAAAATTTGCTGTTCTGTAAAGCCCTCAGAGGTTTGTTAGAGAATCTTAGGGAATAAACAGCATCATGAAGGCCAAGGAATACAATAAACAGGTTGGGGATAAAGTTGTGGAGAAGTTTAAAGCAGGGTTATGTTATAAAAAAATATCCCAAGCTTTGAACATCTCACGAAGCATTGTTCAATCCATCATCCGAAAATGGAAAGAGTATGGCACAACTGGAAAACTACCGAGACATGGCCGTCCACCTAAATTGACAGGCCGGGCAAGGAGAGCATTAATCAGAGAAGCAGCCAAGAGGCCCATAGTAACTCTGGAGATCCACAGCACAGGTGGGAGAATTTGTTCACAGGACAACTATTAGTCATGCACTCCACAAATCTGATCCTTATGGAACAGTGGCAGAAAGCCATTGTTGAAAGAAAGCCATAAGAATTCCCGTTTGCTGTTTGCGAGAAGCCATGTGGGGGATACAACAAATGTGGAAGAAGGTGTTCTGGTCAGATGAGACCAAAATTTAACTTTTTGGCCTAAAAGCAAAATGATATGTGTGGCGGAAAACTAAAACTGCTCATCACCCTGAACACACCATCCCCACCGTGAAACATGGTGGTGGCAGCATCATGCCTACCCTGAGGAAGTCACGTGATCAGTGGCGCAAGGTGTTGGGCGGAGTTAGTAATGTCAGTCTCCTTTGGTATCTCTGAGACCCGGAAGTCCAGTGGTGAGGAGGCGATCGGCTGTTTTTGGATGTAATTCATGCTCATTACAAGCAATGTTCCTGTAAGTGTTTTTAATCTATTAAAAAGTGAAGCAATTTAGTAAACATAACATGCTATGAGCCTATTCCTTTGTGTATTCTAGGTACCTGGTATTCCCAGAGGTAGTTGCATACATAAAAGGGCAAAGCACAAAGAGGTGGAAATCTATTTGGAGGCATATCCAGCTGACAGTTTTTCTCTACAAAGGCTCAGTATGACTTGTAGTGGGTCATAAAGTGAGGTGAGTGGGCATTGCACCTATTGGTGATTGGTGAAGGCATTTGACATACAGCTGAAGATGTATGGATGGATACCACAAGTCACATTTTTTCACAAAGGCCTCGTGCACACTGGATGTTTTTGTACTTCGATAAACGCCGACAAACACAAAAAGCCACTGCTAACTGACGTTTTTTGACACTTTTGATTCCATTGCTTTTTTTTAAGCCTGGGTTCTGTTTCGAGGTGTCGTTCATGGAACATAGCCTGGGTTCACACTGGTGCATGCTGAACACCACAAGTGTTTTGCACCAAAAATGCACCGCATTCCTCTGCACATCACATGTGATGTCTGTGCCATGCGATTGAAGCCATATATTTTGTATGGCTCAAATTGCATTACATTTGCACCAAAATGCTGTAGGATCCTTTTTTCTCCACACCTAATCGAACTGCATGGGTGTGAACACCCACGCAATGTGATTTTGGTAAGCGCACTGCATTTTGCAATCTGTTTCGGTGTATCGTTCAGGAAACCTGAAGCCCCCGTTGACATTGTGCAGATTTGGCATTCGATTTGGCATGTCGAATCGCATGTCAAATCGGAGCCTATTGCCGGTTTAAACTGAGGGCGGGTTTGAAATCATTCAGCTGAATGCACACAATTTCAAACTCGCATGTCAGTGCAACTTTGGGGGCGATTTCACAGACATCTGTACAGGTTCATGCAC
This sequence comes from Pelophylax lessonae, assembly GCF_965119305.1. Lineage (NCBI taxonomy): Eukaryota > Metazoa > Chordata > Amphibia > Anura > Ranidae > Pelophylax > Pelophylax lessonae. The sequence continues at coordinate 481,847,582 of NC_138772.1, read as the reverse complement.
AGATGTCTATTGAGATCGCCATGAAGTCACCAAAAGTAGTGCAGAAACTACTTTTGGGAATCGGTGCGGCGCCACAAAGTCAGGGTTGCACCAATTTGCACAGTGACGTTGCCGGCAATAGGCTCTGATTTGGCATGCGATTTGAAATGTCAAATCGCATGTCAAATCTGCCCGATGTGAACGGGGGCTTAATGTTCCATGAACAACACAAAACAGATTGCAAAATGCAGTGAGCTTGACAGAATGGCATTGCATGGGTTTTCACACCCATGTGATGCGATTTTGTTGCGGGGAAAAAAGGGTCCACATTTGCACCAAAAGGTTGTAGGACCCTTTTTTCCTCGCACCTAAATCTTATCGCATGGGTATGAACATCCATGCGATGAAATTCTGGCAAGCATTGCATTGTGGGAAAGTGGGAGTTACAAATTTATCAGAGGTGATTTTTAGCTAAAAACGCCAAAAAGTGCTAATGTCAAAAAATGCTAAAAAAACGCTACAAAACGCCAATGTAAAAAAGCTGAAAAACTTACTACAAAGCTACCGGCATTTTTTATAACGTCCCGTGTGCATGAGGCCTTATAGTTTTGGAAGTGGACTTTTCAGAATCGTATTCTAATCATTGGATGTTTCCTGATTGTTTATATATTGTTTTTCACTTATATGCATATAATAGCACTCATTATCATTGTGAGAGATTTACCAGAGATCGTATTCTTATGTTGAATAGCGTACTATTTATCACTTTATACATGCATTCTGAGTGAAAGGAGTAACACTATGGTGCAGCAGTTCTTGGTTTAAAATGAATTTGCATATTCACATAGCAGTGCATTAGTATTTTACTCTATAGCTGGAAAAGGTAAATGTCATTGACTGGACCTTGTAGCACCATCTCTCTTCTGGGGAAATGACGCAATGTCTGTATAGACTCATTAAGATACACAAGGGATGCGTTCCTCTAAGGCCAATTTCAGTAGCATCAACTCTGTCACATATAACATTGCTAAGTATCTGGCTACTATCCTACCTCTCTTAGTTGGCAACACGGTACACCATATTCAGAACGCCATAGAATTTGTCAACAAGGTACATGGATTTTAATTAGAGGGAATAGAGAAAATGGTGCCCAATGATGTCACATCCCTTTTCACTTGTATACCAGCTGCAGAGGCTATTGCGACTGTAAAGAAACATCTGAATCAATGAGATAAGACTATTGACAGTAGAGCAGAACTCAAGCCACACCAAGAAAGTTCCTTGCTGGACCTTTAACTCAACACCATCTATGTTTGTTTTAATACATTTTTTATTCAAGGAGTAATAGACATCACACTAGACACAATTCCAATCAAGGAGGGTGCATAAACAAAATCAGTATTCCGAACGTTCAGATCCCATTCATACTTTCATGCAACTCGAAGGCCATATACTTCAATGTTAACCTTCAAAAGTTGCATGAAAGTCATACCTGAATGTTTTACATGCAACAGTGGTTCTGACTTTGTAGAGAGAGAACAATTCACATCCAAGTCATGCCCATCCAAAGTTGCATCAAGGTTGCTTCAATGTCGCATAAAAGTTTCACTCTAAAGTCCTGCGACTATGGAGTGGAAGAAGTGTGAATGGAGCCTAATAGTCTGGGACTGAGAAAGCAAGAACTGTAATTCACATTCTCAGTATCATCTAATGAAGGATCAAATAAAATATCTTAACTGTGCTGTAGTGACCAACGAGGAGGGTAAAGAGAAGTAAGAGAGAAGAAGGAGGACAGACTGGGGAGATAGATCAGGTAAGGAGTGGTTGTGAGTTCACCAGAGGTAGATATGACAAAAACAGACAACGCCTAATCCAGTCCCCTGTAGGAGGTAAGTACATGGTGCACTGGCAGATGGCGTCTTCCTTACACCCAAAGACCACTGTATAAGGTAAAGATGTGTAGCCGGCAGCCCGTCACCTGAACGTAGTAGTCCTTATTGATACAGGTAGTGTACAGAAAATACAGAGGCTACCAGATTTTAAAAGCAAGTAGCCAAGATCTTAGTGTCTAGAATGATTAAGCAGAAAGATGGGTCAAAAATTAGACTAAAAGGTAGTGTTTGTATCTTCCTTGGACAGCATACTGGTTGTGACAGTAAGCATATTCATGCACAAACCTACACTTTAAGGCCATTGATGAGCACTTTGAATGACAATTGCATGGTCATGCAGCACTGTATCCATATGAAATCTTTATCATTTTTTTTAGCTTTATTTTGGTCATATATAATCACCACTGTTTTTTTTTACTTGTTGCTAAACAAACAAAAAAAGACTGAGACCCCGTTCACACTGGGGCGACGCTACTTGCGGGGGCGACCTCACAAGTCGCGGTGTGCAGCTCGCACCGCGACCTCGGAGCGGCCGGCACGGACTTCATATCATTGAAGTCAATGCAGGTTGCTCCAGGTCGCCCCAAAGAAGCTCCAGACCCTTTTTCTAAGTCGGAGCGACTTGTGTCGCTCCTATTAGAACGGGTCCACAGCTTCTCTATGGCAGGCGACCTGTCAGGCGACCAGGTCGCCTGACAGGTCGCCCCAGTGGGAACGGGGTCTGAGTTGTGAAAAAACAAAAAACAAAACACTTTTTCTTAGTTTTTGTTATAAAATTTAGCCATTAAGTAGTTTTTCTCCTTCACTGATGTGCACTGACGAGGCTGCCCTGATGGCTACCGATAGGCTACACTGATAGGCTTTGATGGGCACTGATGAGGCTTCACTGATAAGGCGGCACTGATGGGCATTGGTATGCTGCACTGATGGGCACTAATATGCTGCACTAATGGACACTGATTGGCACTAATGTAGCTGCACTGACAATCAGGGCATTGATGATTAGTGCCCTGATTATCAATGTAAATGTGTGATGTCACAGGATAGCCGGTTATCCATTTTCCTTTCCTCACACAGTGACAGTGCTGAGGAAAGGAAATGCCGATAACCGACATTTTTTTACATGGGATCCGCTGTGATTGAACACAGCTGATCACATGGTAAAGGCCTGTTGTGATCAGCCCTTTACCTCAATCTGTGATCCGCTGTGTCCGAAATCAAACAGCATGTCCAATGCACGCCCTGAGGGCGTCAATAGACGCCCTCCCAGAACTGGACAACTGTACTGTAGCTGTCTTTCAGCTATAGCGAGGTTGGTAAGTGGTTAATGTAATGGGATTCTCCAGGACTTGAGAAAAGTCCTTTGATATAGGTGAGAGAGATAGGTTGAAGAATAAATTCCCATGGTCTTGTTATCAAAATGTTTTGTATCACAGTAGAGTGTGGAGAGACGTTTATGAAATTCACACAGAATTTTGGACTTAGATTCTCAAATTTCCAGATACAGCAGTTTTGTCATGGGGTCAGGTTGTCGCAGTGTGTTTGCCAGGAGTGTGTGGGGCTTGTTGCCATCAATATAAAATGTATTTTTTTGGCCAGCAGAATTGTTTTTCAGCCTAAAAAGCCAGGCACAAATTCAATCGGATTTGTACATTAGATCATTTTTCATGTAGGTCAGGAGATGGAGTCACATTGAATTGAGTGTTTAATGAGGAAAACTCCCTTTTTTCCCCAATTCCCTAAGTTGTTTCTTCATTTGAGAGGCAATTTGAATTATGTGGTCCCTAATGACTGCCATGTGAACATTCCATAGAATGCTCAGAGAGGCATCATCGTGAAATTTAAGGTGACATATTCTGACAAAAATCATTTAGTGACCATCTACCATTCCATGGTTTTATGAATAGAGAAGTAAAAGAGGTCAATAATGCATCATGATCAGACTATGGGAAGGCTGGAAGTTTGCAGGCTTGGAATAAGGGATTGGAATGGCTCTTAACCACTTTAAGACCAGGCCTATTTTTGACACTTGGTGTTTACAAGCTAAAATCATTTTTTTTTTTTTGCTGGAAAACTACTTAGAACCCCCAAACATTATATATATATATTTTTTTTAGCAGAGACCCTAAAGAAAAAAATGGAGATTGTTGCAATATTTTTTGCGCAGCCGTCTTCAAAACACAATTTTTTTGGAACAAATTCACTTTTTTTAATTAAAAAATAAGAAAACGGTAAAGTTAGCTCAATTTTTTTCCATACTGTGAAAGATAATTTTATGCCCAGTAAATAGATACCCAACATGTCATGCTTCAAAATTGCACATGCTCACAGAATGGTGATAAACTTTGGTCCTTAAAAATCCCCATAGGCGACACTTCTACAGGTTACCTGCTTAGAGTTACAGAGGAGGTCAAATTATTGCTCTCGCTCTAACGATCGCGGCGATACCTCACATGTGTGGTTTAAACACCGTTTACATATGTGGGCGCGGCTTCCATATGCGTTCACTTCTGCACGCGAGCTAACAGGGACAGGGCGCTTTCATTTTTTTTTTCCTATTTATTTTATTTATTATTTTTTATTTTTACACAGTTTTTAAATGTGATCATTTTTATTCCTATTACAAGGAATGTAAACATTCCTTGTAATAGAAATAGGCATGACAGGACCTCTTTAATGTGAGATGTGGGGTTAAAAAGAGCTCAGACCTCACAAGTACACTACAAAAGAAAAAAAAATGGTTAAAAAAAATCGGCTCTTTAAAGCGGTTGCTAGGCAACGATGATTGACGGAGCTCCAGTCCTCCAAGACCATAGAGTCGAGTGAGGGCCATCTTGCCCTCACTTGACTTCCTGTCTAAGAGGATTCGGGACCGGATCGTTTTCCCCGCTGCCGGCAGGTCCGGTAAGGCGGGGAAAAGGACCGGAACGCAGCGGGGGGCACCTCTTCCGCCGCACCTTAACGGTGATCCAACGGCAAATTCAAACATACTGGGGTTATGGCAGCTATCTGCTGCCATAACCCTGGTATTTAGCATCAAAGGACTGACGTAAATTGGTGGCGGACGGTCGGTAAGTGGTTAAGTAAGATGTGATGTATGAAAGATAATGTCCCTCGGGGATGCAGGAAATTTAACCTTCTATTGTTGGTTGTAAAGGGGAAGGGGGGGGGGGTGGTGAGTGTAGAGTTGGCCAAGGCAACACAATCTATTTCAAGTTTCAAGTACAAGGGTAACTACTACAGACTTAGGCTGGGTTCACACCATTGCGAATTGGATACAGGTTTCCCCTGCATCCAATTTGCATGTCAGGAGATTGTGACCAGCTCTCTATGGAGCCGGTTTACATTTCTATGGAGCGGCTCTGGTGCAAATTGCATAGGAATCCTGTGCATCTTCTGGCCTGTTTCAGGTCCGAATTCAGTCAAAAATTCAGACTGAAATCGGACCTGGAATGGTGAACAGGGACGCACCGGACCCCTGCTGTGAGCTGCTCCGTGCAGCAGTGTGAACCCAGCCAGAAACCTGACTGTGCTATATGATCATCGTTATGTAATTAGCCTGTACATGGAGAAGAGAGCCTTAAACTTATTTAGAGAAATAACACCAAAACAGTGTGACAGAGTCTAGGTACAAAGAACATAAACATCTCAGGTGTGCTTTGAAAGTTTGTGGCTACCCAGACTGGACTTTCATTTAAACATCCATAAGGTTAAGCAAAACCACAGGACCATTGAACAGAGGAGAGAAGCAGAACACATTGGGGTTGATTTACTAAAGGCAAATAGATTATGCACTTTGCAAAGTGCAGTTGCACTCTGCAAGTGCAGTTGCTTCAGAGCTTACTAAATGAGGGAAAGCTTCACTTTGCGAAGAATACCCAATCACTAGCAAGAAAAAAAGCGTCTTTGCTTGCACATGATTGGATGATGGAGGTCAGCCAAACTCCTGTTCATTTACTAACTTTTGGAGCAACTGCTCTTGCAGAGTGAAACTGCACTTTGCAAAGTACACAGTCTATTTGACTTTAGTAGATCAACCTAGTAAGTAATACAGACATCCCATATAAAGCTGGAGAATCTGAAAAGCTCAGAAGGATCTTTAACAAACCTTACATCCCTGTATCTTTCAAGTGTAGCAAAACATTCAGACAAAAGCTTGTACATCCAAAAGACCCAACAGCCAAACACAAGAAAAGTAAGCTGGTATTTGCAGTGCAATGTAGTGAGGAAAGCAAAGACTTGTACATTGGGGAGAAGAAGCAACCTTTCAACAATCAAATGGCCCAACATAAGAGGGGAAATTCCATAAGTCGAGACTCATCAGTTTTCCTTCACATTCCTTTGCATACAGTGGGGTGCAAATTTTGGACAGAAAGGACAACTGGTTCACAGAAGACATGAAAGAGACCATCTACATCAAACTGGAATAATCGTCATTGAACAGGGGTAGGGGCCTTTAACATCATCTGTTTCTTATATAATGTCATTTTAACATCTCCAATGCAGTGTTAGTGTTTTGACAACATTTCACACCTTCAGCCATGTAAATCAAAAAATTAACACCTATGCATACTCCGGGGTTTCTGGGGAATGAAAACCATAGCTTGAAGACTGCTGTATGTTATCCTCTACATCCGTGCTGCGGCTGCCACAATCCTCCTCCTTCTCCTGTGCGTTTTGCGGAACCGCAGGAATGGTATCTGCATAAAGGGGGCCTTATGAGGATAGGAAGTCCTTCTCTTCCTCCCGCTGTTCTGCCTCAAGTGCCCTGTCCATGATTCCACAAAGCGTGTGCTCCAGCAGGAAGACTAGAGGGATAGTGTCACTGATCCATGCATCATCGTGGCTCACCATCCTTGTGGGCTCCTAAAATGGTGACAGGACAGTGCATGCATCCTTTATCAGCAGCCACTGGTGTGGGGAAAAGAAGCCAAGCTCCCCTGAGCCTTTCCTTGTGCCATACTCACACAGGTACTCAATGATGGCCCTCTGCTGCATGTGCAGCCGCTGCAGCATTGCCAATGTTGAGTTCCACATGGTGGGCATGTCACAAAGAGGTGGTTGGTTGGCAGGTTAAATTCCCGTTGAATGTCAGCCAGCCAAGCACTGGCATTGTATGACTGCCGGAAATGGCCACAGACTTTTCTGCCTGTCTCAGAATTCAGCAAAAGAGGCCATAGAGGAAGAAGAAGAAGAGGCGTGGGGTGGAGCAGACAGATGTGGCAGAATCACCACCAGCTTTTTTGGAGGTGGAACAAGCTCCAACACTAAACCCTGCCCGGCATCCTTCCCAGCTGCCACCAGAGTTACCCAGTGCGCTGTGAAGGAAATGTAACGTTCCTGACCATGTCTGCTGGACCATGAGTCAGCAGTAATGTGAACCTTCCTACTTACTGCTCTGTCCAACAAGGCCAAAACATTTCCTTCCACATGATGGTACAGAGCTGGAATGGCCTTATGTGAAAAGAAATTTATTTTTGGAACCTGCAACTGTGGTGCAGCACATTCCACAAATTTACAAAATGGGACAGGGTCTACCAGATGAAAAGGCAGCAGTTGTAATGCTAGCAAATTGTCCAAGCTAGAATTTAGACGCTGAGCATGTGGATGGCTGGGACAGTATATTTTCTTATGGTTCAGTAATTGGGGTAGCAAAATTTGTCTGGTGGTAAAAACAACAGGTGGTGTACTGCTAGTAGATTGGGTGCAAGTACCTGTGGCACCCATTGCTAATCCATCATCCCTCTCAGGTTTTTGAGAAGACTTGAGGTATAGTAGGGATTGAGATCCCAGATGAGGAGCAAGGAGAAGTCTGTATTTTATTATGATGTGGGTCTTTCAGGTGCTGTTGCCAACAGACTGCATGGCAGGTCATCATATGTCTTTTCAAGCCTGTGGTGCCCAAGTGGCTGGTGTTCTGGCCATGCTTGATCCGCTTCAGACAGATTACAAACAGCAACGCTGCGGTCTGCTGCACATGTGTTGAAAACAGCCCGCACCAATTAACTTTTGGAAGTCAGCGGGGAGTTAGCAGCACCCTGCACCTGTAGAGCTCTGTGGTATGATGCAATAAGGTGGCTGCCCTTAAGCCGGTCCCTGGAGGACATCCCGCCTCATTGGAGTTATGCCTCCTCCTCCTCACTTTCCTCCTCTATTCTCTCAGGCACCCAAGTAAAGTCAGTGACCTCATCATCCCCTCCCTACTCATCACTGGAGCATACGTGGCAGTATGCTGCAGCTGGGGGAACATTATTGCTAGTTTCTTGTCAGTCATTGGCACCCCCTCTCTCTAGGCTCACATTATTCCATTCCTCAACCTGGGAGCCAACATCGGAGCATTCAAATTGATGCGCATCCTCCAGCATCATGTAACTGACCCTATGATCGAATAATTTAGGTGACACCTCTGTGGTGAAAGGCAAACCAGTATGAGCCTGGGTAAGAGAGGATGAGGAGGATGAGGACGGCTTAGTTATCCACTCCACCAACTCTTCTGCATGTTGTGGCTCAATAACATGGCCAGCACCGGAAAAAAGGACAAGAGTGACCTGCCTGCAGAGGATGTACCATGTCCGCCACCACCACTTTTCACTGTGGACACAGAGGCTGCTTGCCCTCTTTTAGTGGCCTGTGAGTGTCTGCCTCTCCTTGTTGACCTTTCGGGCATGATGGGGATTTTTTTTGTGTTGCTGCGCCACAAAATAAAAATCCCTGCTGACGCAGAAGGAATAGCACCTGCAACGCAGAAGGGGGGAAGGTAATTATGCTCTAAATATTATTAGTGCTGCTGCGCCAAAAAAACCCCCTGCTGATGCAGAAGGAATAGCACCTGCGACACAAAAAGGGGGACAGCAATTATGCCCTAAATATTATTAGTGATGCTGTGCCACGAAAAAAAACACACTGCTGATGCAGAAGGAATAGCACCTGTGATGCAGAAGGGGAGACAGCAATTATGCCCTAAATAATATTAGTGCTGTTGCCCGGCAAAAAAAGAAAACTCCTGCTGATGCAGAAGGAATGGCACCTGCAACACAGAAGGGGGACACCAATGCTCCTGTGCCATGAAAAAAAACCCACACACTGCTTATGCAGCAGGAATAGCACCTGCAATGCAGAAGGGGGGACAACAATTATGCCCTAAATATTATTAGTGCTGCTGTGCCACGAAAAAAAAAACACACTGCTTGTGCAGAAGGAATAGCATCTGCAACGCAGAAGTGGGGACAGCAAATATGCTCTAAATATTATAAGTGCTGCTGTGCCACGAAAAAAAAAAAACACACTGCTGATGCATAAGGAATAGCACCTGCGATGCAGAAGGGTGGACAGCAATTATGCCCTAAATATTAGTGCTGCTGCGCCACAAAAAAAACCCGCTGATGCAGAAGGAATAGCACCTGCAATTCCGAAGGGGGGGACATCAATTATGCCCTAAATATTATTAGTGCTGCTGTGCCACGAAAAAAAAAAACCCTCCTGACGCAGAAGGAATAGGACATGCCACACAGAAGGGGGGGACAGCAATTATGTCCTAGATATTATTAGTGCTGCTGCGCCACAAAAAAAACCCTGCTGATGCAAAAGGAATAACACCTGTGATGCAGAAGGGGGACATCAATTATGCCCTAAATATTATTAGTGCTGCTGTGCCACGAAAAACAAAACAAAAACTGCTAGCGCAGAAGGAATAGCACCTGTGACGCAGAAGGGGGACAGCAATTATGCCGTAAATATTATTAGTGCTGCTGTGCCACAGAAAAAAAGGAAACACACTCCTAAGGTGGAAGGAATAGCACCTGCGATGCAGAAGGGGGAACAGCAAATATGCCCTAAATATTATAAGTGCTGCTGTGCCACGAAAAAAGAAAAGAAAAACACACTGCTGACGTATAAGGAATAGCACCTGTGACGCAGAAGGGGGGACAGCAATTATGCTCTAAATATTATTAGTGTTGATGCGCCACAAAAAAACCCCCTGCTGATGCAGAAGGAATAGCACCTGCAATGCAGAAGGGGGGACAGCAATTATGCCCTAAATATTATTAGTGCTGCTGCGCCACACAAAAAAAACCCTGCTAGTGCAGAAGGAATAGCACCTGCAACGCAGAAGGGGGGGCAGCAAATATGCCCTAAATATTATTAGTGCTGCTGTGCCACAAAAAAAAAAACAAACACTGCTGACACAGAAGAAATAGCACCTGCGATGCATAAGGGGGGACAGCAATTACGCCGTATATATTTTTAGTGTTGCTGTGGCACCAAAAATAAATAAATAAATAAATGAATAAATAAAAAAATCACTGCAACAGAACCTGATGCTACAAAAAAAAAAAAGGAAAAACAAAATATCAATGAAAAAAACACTTCCGTGGCACCACTACACAAGAATCAGCACAGCACTACACTGACTGTGACTACATCACACTGTGCTATACAAAGATCAACACAGCACTACACTATGTTACACAAGAATCAGCACAGCACTACACTACACTGACTGCACTACACTGTGTTACACAAGAATCATCCCTTCCCTACACTACACTACACTGCACTGCATTAAACTGACTGAAAGCACAATCCGCTAACTACCTGCCCAATCTCCACTCCTAACACACTACACAGGGCTGCCATGTAGCAGCCTTATATAGTGTGGGGCGTGGACTTAACCCCTGAGCCATGATTGGCTAAAGCCACCCTGCCTTTGACCAATCATGGCTCTGACAGGACATTGTGCTGTGATTGGCCAAAGCATACAGGTCAGGTGCATGCTTTGGCCAATCACAAGCACTTAATGCAGTGCATTTACGGGCGCTCGTCGGCGTGCAAACTTCCACGTACGTTCGAATCAAACATAACGCCCATCACTAACTGAAACACCGTTACACAGTTTTCACACCTCCCATCCTGTTCTGGGACAATAATATCTACACATTCCAATGGTGATTGAATTAAGGTGTCAAAAAAGGATACCTCACAAGAATACCTTGCGTGGTCAATTTAAGGATTTGAAAGGCAAAACATGAGACACATCATTTTATATAAAAGATACATTTTATTTAACATGTGTGAAAAACGAGTGTATTAAAAGGCTTAAAAGATAGCCAGCAACACGGGAACATCCCCTGCAAATTACTTTCTCAAAGAAAAAACAGGACATTGATGACCATAAACATCAGATAGTTTATCATTACGGTAATCCGAATCATCCAAGTGGTCTTGTAAAGTCCTGAGCGGTCAATGTGTTTCGCTTAATTTGGAGCTTCTTCAGGACCATGTATTTTGAGGGAACAACACTATTAACTTTAAACAAATAAACAAAAATGAAATATGTATTTTTCCTAACATAATCATCAATTGGTATGTATAGAACGAGTGCACAGCTTACATTGATGGCGGTAGTTGGTAAAATTCCAAAAAATCAGTCTGGGGGGGCAGCAAAGGGGACTCAGGTATAACCAGCCCATGGGCATTGTGTATTGGATGTGACACTTTCTGGAAAGCTAGTTTGTTGGATGTCAGTGCCACCTTTCAGGATTTAAATACTGGAGTCTTTCCCTGATATTTATTAGAACTATAGAAGGGACAGCTGCCTGCTGGTTCCACGATACTTAAGGGTAGTACACATGGGCTAAATATTAGGCGGCATTGGCTGGTTCAATGGAAACTGGCGGACATTTGGCCCGTTTGTAGAGCAGTCGACTTGTGTGTTCTGGCAGGGGGCTGTCCCCCTGTCAGAACATAATAGCTCAGCAGGGGAGATGGCTATACTAACATTGGAATGTTAATACAGCGGCTCCTCCTGAGCTCCTCATCAGTTTTTTTTTAGTAACAAAAAAAAAAAAAAAAAAAAGCTACTAGTATTTACCAGAGTCACCACACTGCAGTCTCCTGTTCCACCAGTCCAGCTAGATTCTCCACCCATCTCCCAGTGACAGAGCGGGTCCCACCGGGAACCAGCATGAACCCTATACATGCATATAATTAACTCTTCCGTATCATGCTGCTAGGTCCCTAGAGCCTCTGTCATGTGAGTACGGGCCCTTTTGCTGGGGAACCAACAGCTTCCATCACTATACATGAGACCAGTCCCCCCTTCCAGTACCATTCTCCCACTGTCTGGCTATCATCCCTCTCTTGTACTTGTTGTCCCTGGCAATGGCATTTCACCCCTTGTGTGTGCATTACAGCCCTGTTCTTCTATACGCCATTACCACCATGCAACCCTTTAGGTAACTTCAGGCCAGGCATGGAAACTTTTTAAAAGCTTTAATGTATTAGTGCAGCATGATGAGAAACACAAGATAACAGTTCAACATTAAGTGCAGTCTTTTCCTAACATCTCTAATTCCTAACTACAGGCTTGTGTCTGCCCCTCCAGTATACCTGCTTAGGAAAGACTCCATTGCTGACATTATCTGGGAGGACTACAATTCCCAGAAACCCCTCCTACATGTGGAAGGCTCCAAGATACAGTTTTGTAGCACCTTTGCTGGAATCAGAAACAGGAGTTCTCTCCCACATCTCGCTGGCTGTCCCTGTCTTTCCTTCTCATGCAGCAGGCAGTGTGTTGTGGGACTACAGGTCTCAGCAGCCCCAGGCATGTTTTCAGGCTCCTCACAGCAGGGATCTCCAGTGAAGACAGATAGCAGAGAAGGTAGCCGAAGCTGAGCAGAGCCCCTCTGGGCAGATGGTGTGCTGGAGGGTCAGGATACAATGCAGCAGTCAGCCTCTCTTCTCCCATATGGCTGGCCTCTGTCTGGGCAAAACTCCCTTCTAATTTATATATGCACAGGAAAGGGGCAGAGCCCAGCAGAAGTGTGCCAAGAAAGACCCGGGAAATGAGTTAACCCTTTCTTTCCCTGCCGGGCAGCAGCCTTTTCCCTAACCAGCATTTCAACCTGCTTACAAGTGGTTTGGATAAATTACAAAACATCTTTCCAGCAGTCAGCCTCTCTTCTCCCATATGGCTGGCCTCTGTCTGAGCAAAACTCCTTCCTAATTTATATGCACAGGAAAGGGTCAGAGCCCAGCAGAAGTGCGCCAAGAAAGACCCGGGGAAATAAGTTAACCCTTTCCCTCCCTGCTGGGCAGCAGCCCTCTCACTAACCAGCATTTCAACCTGCTTACAAGTGGTTTGAATAAATTACAAAACATCTTCTATATTACAGAATAGGTCCAGTTGAATGTGACTAACTACTACTAGATAATTGCATTGTTATGTTCAACACAGAGAACTGAACGATGATCTCCACCTTTTGGCTTATGACTGATAATATTAGTTCCTTATAGAGAAGAGATGGTAACAAAGAAGAACGATTCGTTCTTTTCAGTCCAGTATTCTGGAGTGATGACTTAAATCTGGGACATTTAGCCAGAAAGAGGAATCCACTGAAATTGTGATAATTCCGAGGTGAGCGCCAGCAGCCATTTTCTTCTTCAGGAAATTAAAAATTCATATCGCCACATGTTCGATGGATACATTTCAGAAGAAATTTTCTGGGTATAGCTAAAAGCTGTCATCGTACTGCAAAAAATATGCTGTGTGCAAATGCCAACATAAAAATGGACACACTTTTGGATGCTAAAATATTAGAAATATTGAAACCCTAAGTGAAACCAGACCATATTGATGCGTAATCTGTATAAGTGATACAGAAGAAACATAATAGTGAGAAGGGGGAAGGTGGAGAAGGTAGGTGTTGTATCTGGTCCATCTGCTAATGGCAATTTAAATATGTATTAAAGAAGCCATGTTTGCCTTTTAGAGCAGGGTGACCTAGTGTGCACAAAGCATTATCTGACTTGGACTGCTTTGGTTCTCTCAAGCCAGATCTCATTTTTGTACCAGATGATCTCTGCTAATACTGTTTTATTTGGAGGGGCTGTGGCATAAGCATTGCAAGAGAAAAGCACATTCTGTCCCACTTGCATATATCAGGCTATTATTGTTTTGTAGTATGCATCCATCTAGTGGTGATTTTGGGCCACTACAACTTATTAACTGTGTGATTTGGTTTATCCCTCTGTCCTCGCCTCCTTTTTACTACTAGTTAGTTCAGTCCTAGTTAGACCTGCCCTATTTCCTCCAGGTTCCTTCCCTCAGTATTTGTACTTCACAGAGACAGGGCTTAGGAAAGTCATCGTCTTCTTCCACATCAAAGGATTGGTAAAACATCCTCTGTACTGAAATTAGCTGGAGCAAAATTGCGTTGGATTTGATTTCTGTGCCATATTGAAGGGAGCTTTCTGTGGATGGTGCTAAGTCAGCAGGAGACCATACTGTCTAGAATAGACAGACTGAATCTAAGGAGCTATGTCAATGCATCTAACAGCATTTGAAACAGAACACAGCAGTTGCAATAGATCACACATCTCCCCCCGAAACCGAGCCTTAAAACTACACCTAAATTCTGTATTGGCTTTTAATACATAACCTCCTACATAACCCTTAAGTTAAACTCCAGGCAGATATAAAAACACAAATGAATGTAAATATTAATACACGATTAAAGGTACTTTTAATGCAAACAGTTTAGGCCACTGATTGCCTTTTGCAATATAATAAACAGTCAATACAGTGGAGCTCAAAAAAAAAGAGTGCGAGAAGCAGCACAAGCAGCCAATCGGGTATGCTACAGGACAAGGAGCATGCTGATAGGAGGAGAGAGCAGAGCGATGTTGAGATTAGCTCATTAGTGTGCTGCTTCTCCTGTAATTGTCCAGTCACAGGATGTGTAGGGACAGGACTTGTCAGTGAAAGTGAAGCTAAAGCAAGAACAGGTTCCCCTACTAGACACGGTTGTCACAGGGTGTGCCAGGTGTGCCTGGGAACACCCAAATCATTCTGTGTGGCTCTGATTCACCCTGTTTGAACCCTTAATATTTCATCAAAGCCCTCTAATGGGACTCCTAAAAAAATTGTAAAAAAATAATAAGAATAAAAACTACTGACACCGTCCACTTCCCTACTGACACCGTCCTCTGCTCTGCTGACACTGTCAGTATATCTATACATATGCACACACATGCATATATGTTTGAGCTATGGAGTGCACTAGGCTATGCACACCTATGACAGTGGTTCTGTGTTAAAGCAGCATTCCAAAACCAAAAATGTAACATATTGCAGCTTACTGTTCATTAGATGTGGTGGCTGAATTTGTTTTCTTTTCTATGGCTTTTCCCCCTCTGTTTTCAACTGGTGAGCTAGCCAATAACACACCTCCTGTATTAGTGGGACAAAACTCTGGAGTAATGAGAACAGGAGGCACAGCAGACAGCAGCATTCTCAGTTTGGGGGGGAGATTATGAACCATTTAAACTCTACGAGGTGAAATCTTGCATGGAGCCCCAGACTGAGGAAGATTAGTGTTTCTTCCATTTACGAATAATTGCACCAACTGTTGTCCCCCTGTCACCAAGCTGCTTGGCGATGGTCTTGTAGCCCATTCCAGCCTTGTGTAGGTCTACACAGTCTTGTCCCTGACATCCTTTGACAGCTCTTTGGTCTTGGCCATGGTGGAGAGATTGGAATCTGATTGATTGATTGCTTCTGTGGACAGAACTGAGATTAGGAGCACTTTAACCGCTTGCCGACTGCTCACAGTATATTTACTGCGGCAGTCAGCCCCTCACAGGCAGAGCGAAGTAGGTCTACGTCGCTAGCCTGTGAGGCTCTGGGGAGCGAGCGCGCGCCCGCGGAGGCGCGCTCCCGCTCCCGCCCGGTCACGGACCCCCCCGCGCGTGTGACCGGCGGACCCGATGTCCGCCGGTCACTTGGCGATCGTCGGGGGAGAGGGAGAAAGTCAGGCGGCTTGTGTAAACAAGCCACCTGTCATTCTCCTCGGTGTAAAAACACTGATCACACGGTTCTACAATGTAGAACCGTTGATCAGTGTCCCTACAGCTCAAGCCACAGCCAATCACAGTAAGAATCACGCCCCTAGGGACACACACAGCCCCTCCCTCTCAAATAAAGTTAACCCCTTCACTACCAGTGTATTTTTACAGTAACAGTGCATATGTATAGCACTGATTACTGTAGAAATGTCACTGGTAACCCCAAAAGTGTCAAAAATGTCAGCCAAGGGTCCAATCTGTCCGCCGCAATGTCGCAGTACCGCAAAAAAATCACAGATCGCCGCCATTACGCGTTAAAAAAAAACAACAAAAATGACAAAAATCTTTCCCTTTGTTAGTAAACACGATAACTTTTGCGCAAACCAATAAAAATACGCTTTTTGCGATTTTTTTTACCAAACATAGGTAGCATAAAACAAATTGGCCGAAAATGTTAAAAAATTTTGATTTTTACATTTTTTTTGGGGGAATTTCATATAAAAAAATGTGGAAAATATTGTTATTTTTGCAAAATTGACACTTTTTTTTTGTTTATAGCGCGTGATCAAAAAATCGCACAGGTGATCAAATACCACCAAAAGAAAGCTCTGTTTGTGGGGAAAAAAGGACGTAAAATTCGTTTAGGTACAGCGTCGCACGACCGCGCAATTGTCCGTTAAATTCACGCAATGCCGAATCGCAAAATACCCCCTGGTCATTTAGCATCCAAATCCTCCGGGGCTTAAGTGGTTAAGAGAGTGCTCCTAATCTCAGCTCATTACCTGTATAGCAGACACCTGGGAGCCAGAAACCTTGCTGATTGATAGGGGATCAAATGCTTATTTTACTCATTAAAATGCAAATCAATTTATTACTTTTTTTAAATGCATTTTTCTGGATTTTTTTTGTAGTTATTCTGTCTATCACTGTTAAAATAAACCTACTATTAAAATTATAGACTGATTATTTGTTTGTCAGTGGGCAAACGTACAAAATCAGCAGGGGATCAAATACTTTTTTCCCTTACTGTATGTACATTTTCCGCCACTAAATGCCATGTGTTTTGTGCATTAGTAATAATTCATATCACTTAAATACTCACTGGTTTAACCAGTTCCGGACCGCCCTATAGCAGATTTACTACCTTTAGATCCTGTGTAGGATCACCTATATACAGTATATATAGTTCTGCACTTCTGCCTACAGGGGGCTCGCTCCGTCAGTGGGCCACTTCTGCTGTAAAGCCGATCAGAAGCCGATCTGGGGGTGCCAGGCAGCTGAATATTTGGCACACAACGATCACCGGTGAAACACACAAAACCGAGATCTGCCTATGTAAACAAGGCAGACCTCCAATCTGACAAGAAGGAGAAATGGGGTTTGTGTCCCTGCAGAGCAGGGAATAAAATCAATCTCTTCCCCTAGTAAAAGCAGCACACACGTCACAAAACACCGGTTAGGCACACAGTTAACCCTTTGATGACCCTAGATCCCTAGATGTTTAACCCCTTCCCAGCCAGTGCCATTAGTACAGTGACACTGGTTTCCACAAAGTGTCAGTTAGTGTCCGATTGTTCGCTACAATATCACAGTCCCGCTATTAGTCACTGATCACCGCCATTACTAGTATATAAAAAAAAAAAATCCAATAAACATATCCCATAGTTTGTAAATGCTATATTGTTTGTGTAAATCAATCAATATATACTTATTGGGATTTTTTTTTAACAAAAATGTGTAGCAGAATACACATTTGGCTAATTTTATAAAGAAATCAGATTTTTTACATTTTTTTATAGAATATGTTTTATAGCAGAATTTTCTTTTTTTTTTCGAAATTTTGAAAAAATTTTGAATTTTTTTTTTGGTTTATAGCACATAAAATAAAAGACACAGTAGTGATAAAATACCAACAAAAGAAAGCTCAATTCTTAGTTAAAATAAGGCAGTGCCATATCAAAAAAATAAAGAAAATGGCCTGGTCATGAAGGGGTAAATCTTCTGGAGGTCAAGTGGTTAAGAAGGCAATGCTGTAAAATTGTATCCTTATTCTAAGTTTTTGAAGTGATGTTGTGTACAATATCCGTCCTCATTGTTTTAATAGTATTGTCTCAGATTAGCTTGTCCCACACTTACCCTTATGCCGGGTGCCATGTTTCACAAGCCCTTGTGCCATCTACAGGTATCTAAATTAGAGGATGGATATTAGTTGCAGATATCATTTCTACTTGAACCTGTGTACTAGAAGTAGCCATTCAGTTTTGTAACACTTCCCCATTAAAGGTTTTAATGCACTTAATGACCTTTGTTTGGATTGTGTGGATCATTTACCTGTATCTGTTACACGCCTCTGACTGGCTGGAGGTTGAGTTACATAAGATGCATGGTGCTATGTTTCATGGACCTCCACACTTTCACACTAAAACTAAACTGGGAACAGCTGACACTGGCACATTGCAGTCAGATAAAGGATCCCTTAAATTTCACGTGTACATGGAAGACCCATCTTTTATTTCCCTACCACAAATTCTCTTATTGGGTCTCTGGCCTCAAAACAATTGATATCATCATAAAGGCTCCAAAACATTCCCATCATAGATGGGCGTGCACCTGGGGTGTCCCAAGTGTGCCTGGGCACACCCTAATCACCCTTTGTGGGGCAGATTCCCCCTGTTAAGACTAATAATCACCAAACCTAACAGGGCTCCTAAACAAATTGTAATAAAAAAAAAATAAAAAAAAACGAAAAGTAAAAAATAATTAAAAATAAAATAATAAAAATAAAAATACTGACACTGTCCACTGCCAATCTCTGCCCTATTGACACTGTCCATTGCTCTACTGACACTGTCAATATGTATACACACACACACACACACACACACACACACACACACACACACACACGTGTGTTTGAGCTTAGGGGTGCACACTCTAATGTGATAGACTGGGCACACCTATGCCATCATACTATGTCATATTGCTTTTTACTCGCTTTCAAACCCTCTGCATGTGTTTTTTAAATGCCAAATAACCTCTGGTTATCGTAGGAGCATTATACAGTATATCTAAGTTTACTGCAGCCTTTTTTACCCAGGGTACCCAGGCACAATGGGGAGCCCTTAAGTTTCTTCAGGGGTTCCTTGGCAAAATGCCTAAAAATTGCCCAAAAGTTGTATACAAGCCAGTGTGTGGATCAGGATCTTTTATATTCAATCTGAGATTATTGAAAAGTATTTTTACATACAAATTTTCATACATAGATGGTATTATCATACCTCCAATCGCAATAGAATATAAAAAATATAATTAACAATACTAATAGAAGTCACTTTGACACAGAGGAACTCGTATGCAATACAAGAATAACGCACAAAAAAAGAAGAAATAAATAAAGCATACAGTATGTTATATGGATCTATATTACTAAATAAATGGACCAAATTACTTATATATATATATATATTCATTAAAAGGGTGCGTATGAGCATTAGAGCACAGTGGACCACCTTCCCTCGATACTATTAATAGTTACAGTCTATGATATCCTAGTCCTTAACATTCAGCAACAACTCCAAAAAGGTGAGAGAGAGAGAAAAAAAAAAGGAAAGCAAGAGGGGAAAAGGGGGGGGGTAGTGAAAAGGGGGATTAAATAAAAATTTTAATTGAAACAGCCAGAAGTAGGCATCCGTAAAGAAACTTCACTTTGGGTCCTTTCACACGGCCGCTCCGTGTGAAAGGTCCGCTGCGGGACTTTTTTTTTTTTTTTTTTCCACGGAGTGGATGACATTTCTGTCATCCGCTCCGTGTGCCCGCATATCATCCCATCCGTTTGCGGATGATATGCGGACATAATGTAAGTATATGGCATTGCGGATGTCAGCGGATGACACCGCTGACATCCGATTTTCCTTCCTTTCCGTTTTTGGAATGGATGAAAAAATGGGGTTCTGTTCCATTCGAAAAAACGGAACAGAACTGAAAGGAGGAAAATCGGATGTCAGTGGATGGTATTTCGCTGACACCCGCAGTGCCATTCACTTACATTATGTCCGCAAATCATCCGCAAACGGATGGGATGATTTGCGGACACACGGAGCGGCCGTGTGAAAGGACCCTTAATCATATTCGAGGCCTACTATGAATCAATAGAAAGATTCTGGTTTTCTGTTGACTCCCTAATGTCCTCCAGGAGCCCATATCTGACGGCATTGTTTGTGTGTATCCAATTCATGCGCCAAGAGGGACTCCATCCTTTCATTACAATCCATCTCTGTGACCCACTCATTCGCAGAGGGGGACCGAGTTGACCACCAATGTTGCGGTATAACCAATCTCGCTGATGTCAACCAGTGTCTGAGAAGACCTTTTTTGATGTTTTTGAAGGAACCTGTTTAAATAGAAAGCAAGGTGGTTTGAGGGGTGTTGGGGGCAACCCCCCTGGGACAATAGTATACAACGGCATAATCCGGTTCAAGAAATGAATGGATTTGAGGGCATTCCCAACTGTGAAGGAATGAGCCCTTAGCAGAATGAAAACGCCAACATATATCAGATGCATCTGGGTAAATACGATGCAGGGATATTGGGCTTCAATACCAGCAGGAGAGAAACTAATTTTTTGTCTCTTGAGGTTTAATCTCCAAAGACAAACAATGTGTGAGAGTGAACGACTTCTCCCGCTCTTCTGCTCTAATTTGGACATTGAGATCTTTTGCGCATTTGTTTGTAAATTCTGGAAGATCAAGATGTTTTTTTTGGCAAGAAGAATCTTATTTACCACTGATAGAACATATTTTGGCTTACAATCTTGCAAAAGAAGGGTCTCAAAAGAGTCCAGATCCCTATTAAAAGGTTAATTTAAAGAGATAGAAGAAAAAAACGACAACAGTTGCCAATATTCCATCCATTGCATAAATGAAGGCTGTTAGGCACACAAAGCTACAGGTTTTCATTGCACATTTTTACAATCTTCTAGCTGCCACACTTGTAACAACGAACAACGTCATTGGTTGATGAGGAGGAGGTTGGGTGCCTGCACAGCATCTTTGTTTGCCCTTTCTATCAAGCACCTGGGTCGTATAAGTTGAGTAAGGGCTGGAAACTGGAGGAGAAGAGAAACACTGGAATACTGGTCAGTACCAGTGTGCAAAGGTGTATTTGCTTTTGAAGAATAAATTACCTCTAACTTTGGGTGCCCTATGCATGTAATTGTTGCTACATTAGAAAAGGGTGCCTCGAGATTGTGCATCATTTTAATGGGTACCTTGATGGAAAAAAGGTTGAGAAACACTGGTTTTCTGTACACATTAGTTGTCCAAAATTCCTACAACAGAAATAGTTGCCTGCTATAGGTGTATGCTTGGATCTCCCAAAGACCACATGGTTAGTAACCTTTTTTTAAATCATGCTCTAGTTTTTGCTATGCCATGCGCAATGTTCCCTTATTCTGAGACACCAGCTGTAAATCGTTTTTCTGCAAACTGCAGTATTTCATTAATCTTGGTAAGTCAGGTGCCAGTATTATGTCTTTGTATGTCAATCTTTTTATTTAAAATTTCCACAAAAGTTATTTCAGTATACCAGAACTGGCATGAATTACACGTGACAAAAGTACACGTTACATCGTTACCAGCATAATCGCTCATTTTCACATTATCATCTTGCACATCATAGCCATATCCATTTTCAAAGCACAAGAAAATACAGAAGAACTTGATCACATCAAATATTAATAGCAGCAATCCAGGACATCGGAAAATATGCCAGATTTTACTGTGTAAAGAAGACTTCAAATAAAAGAAGCCATGAAAAGAGAGAAAGGGGGAAAAAAATTAAAATCCGGAGCCTAACCAATCCTAGAAAAAATAATAAATCCATGGGTCTCAAGTTTTCCCGAATTTCTTTTGAATGTTTTGAAAAGTGCATGTGAGTTTGTCTTTAATCATCAGTTCACCCAGTTTACTTTACGTTTGCCATTGTTGAACTGTATTGTTGTTTTTCCAACACTTCGCTATAGTTATCCTAGCTGCCAGCAGAATGTTCAAGAGTAATCGTGTAGAGAATCCCGAAATATCAAGGTTGTTTTTTTTGGAACAAGTCACTCGCTAGAACACTTGTCTGTATAAATCATATTAAAAATTCTGATCCTTGGGACTTTGTCACCATACATGTGCATATTTTGAAGTTGACTACAACCCCTGAAACGCAATAGAGAGGCACATGGGGTCCATTTGGCAATTTAACTCGGGACCATGTACCATCTCACAAAACAATCAGAGATGTGCTTACAGAGATCTTGGGCAAGTTATCTGCCATTACCATCTGGCAAAACATTCCTATTGTAGCATATATTGACATATGTGAGTCGGTGTGAATGTGTGTGGTGGATCTGAGCTTGGTCCTCAGAAAAAAGGCTATTTGCAAGTAAGGAAATGTTGCTAAAAAGCAAAGAAAGGCAAGTGTCACTATCTCGTCCCTCCTCTAAAAGGTCAACTATGCAAAGTAAACCTTTATTGGTTACCAGTTTGTCTTAGATTTGAATTTCTAACTATAATGGTGTCATCATTTTAAAATTTCCCAGTTGTTGCCATTGCTTTCCAAGTGCTAAACATGTCATTCCCATTAGAGTGTATTCTGTATACAACATCTAATGGATCCCATTACCAGATTATGCAATGCAATGGATCCTGCAAACTTACAGCACAACTGACTGTTAAATGAATGAAGCATTCAGAACAACCTGAATCATAAAGCAGCTTGTAAAGTCATTCAAATACTGTATGTGGGTGGAAGATAAGACCATCTTGGCTAAATAACAATCAGCACACAGTACACATAATGTGAATACATCCATTGAGCCCTGTTCTGAGTTCATTTTATTCTCACTATGGAAACTATCCTCATGGAAATAAAGATTTTCCCATCATCTCAGTGCAGTGGAAGGTCACTATGATGCTGGACAACAGGCTTTCTGTACTGTAGGTCTATATACACTATGTTAAAGTGGATGTAAACCCTCACATATACCCAGTAACAGTGGCGGCCAGTCCATTAGGAACGCAGAGGTGCCGCCCAACCCCATCCATGCAGTCGGCCCCCTAATCTACATGCAGGGCCCCGGATGCATGGATTCCAATAGGGGATTTTTTTTGAAGCAGGTGATTAGAGCCAGAGGCTCTAATATGCTTAAAAAAAGGGTGGGTTCGGGGCGGAGAGCACTGCGCCCTGAGCCCACCCAGTTGTATGGCAATAGCGAAGAAATATTCGCTATTGTCACACTCATTCTCCTCCCAGCCAATCAGGAAGAGGGTTGTGAGACCCCTTTCCCTATTGGCCAAAAGGAGAAGCGATCTTACTGGCCACTGGCGTCCTTCTGCCCATCAGGGAAAGGAGAATGGGGGGTGGTGCGTTGGTTTGCCAACCCCCCCTGAATTACTGAGCACCAGCCACCACTGCCCAGTAAAGTGAACAGCTTTCAATGATACACAGTGACAGAGATGAAACAAATCTCCATACTTAAGGTTTTGTATATGTGCTGTCTTCATCTTTCTATACTGTTTAGAAAGTGGTCATCCTGTTAGAATTTTCTATTCCTGATTTAGCTGTGGGAGGGAAGTTTGGCCATACAATGTGAGACAGCTGATTGTAGGAAAGGCATACACCCCCTCTCTACATAGGCAGAAACATGAAGAGCTGTGCTGTGAATAGACCAGCTCTCTGCTAATCTATTGATAGCATCCACCCAACACAAAATTCAGCCTGGTTTTATCTTAGTTGACGGAGAACTTGTCAGAAGTTATCATGCTGATAACAGAAGAATGGAACAGGAGAAAGCCAAGGGACTTAGGGCTTTGGAGAGAGATAAGTAAACACTACAGATAGATGTACCAAGGTCAAATTTCATGAATGGGGTTTGCGTCCACTTTAATGCACATCCATCTATTAGTGTATTTGTAGGGACTTTCCCAGAGGCAAATTTACATGTGATGGGGCTTTGAAACAGAATTATTACTAGGCTTCTACCTCGCCAGCTTAATCCTAAAGGCATTCCCACAAGTCATACTTTTGCATTTTCTCAAACTTAAAGCCCATATCCAGCTTTTATCCCACCCCAACCTATACCTATTATAAAAATCCTTTATACATACTTTGAAACTGAATTTTAATCTACAAGACTTATTTTTTCCTTCTCTATGGAATGCATGCAGATTGTGGCTGGTGGGAGGGGCCAGCAGGGTGCTGTACTATACAAGCAGCTTGCTATGGGGGCACCCGAGCCGAGCTGCAGCTTTGTGTGTCCATTCAGACACAAAGCTGACACAAAGCTGGGGTTCAGCCCCGCCCCCTTTCTCTCCTGATTGGCTAACTGACTTTAACCACTTTACCACCGGAGGATTTTCCTGCTTTACGTCCAGGCCACTTTTTTCGATTCGGCGTCAATTTTGAAAAAATAACAATATTCTTCACATTTTTTTTATATGGAATTCCCGAAAAAAAAAATGTAAAAGTCTAAATTTTTTAACATTTTAGGCCAATTTGTTTTCTGCTACATATTTTTGGTAAAAAAAAATCGCAATAAGCGTATTTTGATTGGTTTGCGCAAAAGTTATCGCAGCTACTAACTACGGGAAATTTATGTCATTTTTATTGTTTTTTTTTTAACTAGGCGATCTGGCGGCGATCTGCAATTTTTTTTGCGGGACTGCGACATTGCAGCGGACAGATCGGACCCTTGACTGACATTTTTGACAATTTTGGGGGTACCAGTGACATTACTACAGTAATCAGTGCTATAAATATGCACTGTTACTGTAAAAATGACACTGGCAGGGAAGGGGTTAACTTTTATTGGTGATCAAGGGGTTAATGTATGCCTGGTGCTTACTGACGTGTGTGGGGGGAGGTGACTGAGTGACACAAGGACAGATCTCAGGTTCAGCTATGCTGAATCCTGTAATATTTCCCTGCCTGTCACTTAGGAGATCCGCCCACTTTGTTTACACATGCGGGCGGATCTCCACACTCCATCCCCGACGATCGAGGAAGAGCGGCGGTGATCACTGCCGCTCCTCCCCTGGCCCGACTCCCTCTGTGACTGAATACAGCAGGAGCGAGCCCACAAGGGGAGGAGTCCAGCGACGTAGACCTACGTCGCTGGACGATAACGAGCCACTTTGCCGCAGTAGGCTCAATGTGAGCGGTCAGCAAGTGGTTAAATTACAGCCTTGGGAGCCAATGGCACCACGGCTGTGTCACAATCAATCAGGAGGGAGAGTCCCGGATGGGATATAAATATAACGTCACTGATGCCAAGTGAGCCAAAGTCTATAAAAAGCAAAAAAAGTCCCAAAGTGACACTATAAAAACAATTTTTTGTATGTCACCACAATCAACAACAAAAAAAAATATACGGGAGGACACCCGTGGCATGTGAATGTACAATATCTCACAAAAGTGAGTACAACCCTCACATTTTTGTAAATATTTTATTATACCTTTTCATGTGACAACACTGAAGAAATGAGACTTTGCTACAATGTAAAGTAGTGAGTGTACAGCTTGTATAACAGTGTCAATTTGCTGTCCCCTCAAAATAACTCAACACACAGCCATTAATGTCTAAATCACTGGCAACAAAAGTGAGTACACCCCTAAATGACAATGTCCAAGTTGGGCCCAAAGTGTCAATATTTTGTGTTGCCACCATTATTTTCCAGCACTGCCATAACCCTCTTGGGCATGGAGTTCACCAGAGCTTCACAGGTTGCCACTGGACTTCTCTTCCACTTTTCCATGATGACATCACAGAGCTGGTGGATGTTAGAGACCTTGGGCTCCTCCACCTCCATTTGATGCTTAATATGGCAAGACACACTTGTCTTTGTACTGCTCACCTGGTTGCCGCCACACACGCTTGACACATCTGAACCAAATAAGTTTATCTTGGTCTCATCAGACCACAGGACATGGTTCCAGTAATCCATGTCCTTAGTCTGCATGTCTTCAGCAAACTGTTTGCAGGCTTTCTTATGCATAATCTTTAGAAAAAGCTTCCTTCCGGGAACGATAGCCATGCAATTTAATGCAGTGTGCAGCGCATGGTCTGAGCACTGACAGGCTGACCCCCCCCCCCCACCCCTTTAACCTCTGCAGTAATGCTGGCAGCAGTCATATGTCTATTTCATAAAGACAACCTCTGGATATGACGCTGAGAACGTGCACTCAACTTCTTTTGTTGACCATGGCAAGGCCTGTTCTGAGTGAAACCTGTCCTGTTAACCGGCTGTATGTTCTGCAGCTCAGTTTCAGGGTCTTGACAATCTTCTTATAACCTAGGCCATCTTTATGTAGAGCAACAATTATTTTTTTCAGATCCTCAGAGAGTTCTTTGCCATGAGGTGCCATGTTGAGCTTCCAGTATGGGAGAGTGAGAGCGATAACATAAAATGTATCCCCATTCACACCTGAGATCTTGTAATACTAATGAGTCACATAACACCAGGGAGGGAAAATGGCTAATTGGGTCCAATTTGGACATTTTCTCTTAGGGATGTACTCACTTTTGTTGCCAGCGGTTTAGACATTAATGGCTGTGTGTTAAGTTATTTTGAGGGGACAGCAAATTTACACTGTTATACAAGCTGTACACTCACTACTTTACATTGTAGCAAAGTGTCATTTCTTCAGTGTTGTCACATGAAAAGATATAATAAAATATTTACAAAAATGTGAGGGGCGTACTCACTTTTGTGAGATACCGTATCTATTGTGTTTTTAAATAAAAGCTTGTTTTTACTATTCACGCAATGGGAGCATTCGTCCTTTCTTCCATTTATCTGGTACTGAGCGCTGTGGTTCAATAATGGGAAAGCGGATGGGAGCCTAATTGGAGTGGAGACTGTGTTCGCTGGATATTCTGTGGCGTTTGTACTGGTTTATAATTTGACCAGCCTGGGGTTCTGGTGAGTGATATTTAGTGATAGCGGTAACTGATTCACTTTGAGGTGCTGCACTACAGGGGGACATGCTTTTTACCTTTGAATATCACATGTGTTTGAGGATATTACATACGTCTTGAAAGAAGAATTTTTTCTTGCTTGAATTTTATATATATATACAGTGTATATATATATATATATATATATATATATATATATATATATATATATATATATATTATTATTATTATTATTATTATACAGGATTTATATAGTGCCAACAGTTTGCGCAGCGCTTTACAATGTGAAGGAAGACAATACAGTTACAATACAGTTCAAAACAGGAGGAACTAGAGGGCCCTGCTCGTTAGAGCTTACATATATACAGGGCTTTTTTTCTGCCGGAACGCACCGGAACGGCGTTCCGGAACCTTTGGCAGCAAGCCCTGTTCTCTTCCACTTGTCACGTAACACTGAAGCTGCTAGAGGACTCACTTCCTCCACCAGCTTCTGTGTGGTAGTGACGGCGCTGCAACCAGGGCACATGAATACCCGGGATGTGACTGTCCCGGGTCTGGACGCTGCAAATGTAACATTTTTTTTTTGTCTTTGGGGCTTGGGGAGGCGGCGGCTTCTTACTCCGCCCGCCGCCTCTCCCCACTGTGTGGCACGGAGTCAGGGTTCACTGAACTGCTGTGAAACTCCTCCTCCAGCTCTCTGCTACATTCCTTATAGGTGGAGAGGAGCAGAGCTGCAGGAAACGTCACTAGCTTTAAAAAAAAAGCCCGGGCAGAGCTAACAGAGCGGTCAGCGGTGCCGGCTGCATTCTGAGAGAGGTGAGAGAGCTGTGGGGGAGGACGAGAATATGTCAAAAGGTGAGAGAGCTCTTTGTGTGGGTGTGAGGGATTATTGTAATCAGGTGAAAAAGCCTTTTGTGTGTGGGGGGGGGGGGATGATATGTGAACAGGTGAAAGCTGGGGGGGGGGGGATTTGTGAAAAGGTGAGAGCTGGGGGGAGGGGATGATTTGTAAACAGGTTAGAGCTGGGAGGGAGAGGAGGATTTGTGAACAGGTGAGAGAGCTGGGGGGAGGGGATGATTTGTAAACAGGTGAGAGCCTGGGGGGGGCGGGGGGAAGGATTTGTGAACAGGTGAGAGAGCTGAGGGGGAGGGGATGATTTGTGAACAGGTGAGAGAGCTGAGGGGGAGGGGATGATTTGTGAACAGGTGAGAGAGGTGAGGGGGAGGGGATGATTTGCGAACAGGTGAGAGAGCTGGGGGGAGGGGATGATTTGTGAACAGGTGAGAGAGCTGAGGGGGAGGGGATGATTTGTGAACAGGTGAGAGAGCTGAGGGGGAGGGGATGATTTGTGAACAGGTGAGAGCTGGGGGGGGGAGGGGATGATTTGTGAACAGGTGAGAGAGCTGGGGGGGGAGGGGAGGATTTGTGAACAAGTAAGAGCTGGGGTCATGATTATAGAATGTATAGCACAGTATACAGGGGTAGTGGTTAGGAGTGTGTATCATACAGTGTACCTTACATGTGCCTGATCATAGCCTTGATGCTGTGCTGTATGGTACATACTGTACCTTTTAATGTTCTGTACTGTACATGTTTATGGCTGCTGCACCCTGTATGATATGCACTCCTCAGCACTGCACAATACATACTCCTGAGTCCTGTACTCTGTGTGCTTCTCTTTTCTGAACCTTGCGCTTTCTGCGATACGCAGTTCTAAGCCTCGATCACACCCACTTTTGGCAACCGTATAATTTTTACCTCTGAGGAAGGCGTGACTGGGGGTGGGGCTGTGGGCGGAGTTGGGGTGGAGTTGCGGGCGGAGTTGTGGGTGGGGAAGGTGAGTTCCAGCACCTATTCTCTGAGAAAAAAAGCCCTGCATATATATATATATAGTGTAACTATGGGACTTTTTTGCTTTAATAGAGTTTGGCTCACTTTGCATCAGTCACGTTATATTTGTATTGCACTTTATTTTTGCTCTCAGCAATTTATATTATTTAGTGCACATTTATGAATTGATGATATGATATTCATGATGTTTTATTAGCATGTTACACGTATGGCATAGGATTTAAGTTGTTTATTCACACTTTGATTGAGCATACTTAGTTTGGTATGTGGATCAGCGCTGCTCACTAATACAATCCCTCCTTTAAATCTAGTTGTCTTCTGGCTGGTCACATGACAAGCAAGATCTTTATTATGCTTCTTCCCTAATGAGCATTCCTGAATGGCGAAGAGAACATTCTTTATAGGGTTGCCACTTTTTCTTTACGTCAAACCCGAACACTTTAGCATTGCACATAAGTCTTTTTAATATGTTCCCACCTCTTTTCCTCTCTTTCCTCATTATGGTAATTTCGCCACTAGTTGAAGGGATTCATGACCCCAACAAATGACTGAGAGGATTATCGACATTGGGAGGGTTTTTGATATTTCGTAACATAAGTTAAATATTTTATTATTCTACAGACCACCTTGTACATGCTAAGTATTATTGGTGCCTTGTGCCTCATGGGCCCTGTGCATTAATTGGTGGACCTGTTAAGCCGTCTTTCTGAAAGGCCCTCTTCTATTCATTACCATGTTATTGAAATATAATGTATAGTTTTCCACATGTTTGGTCTTCCAGTTTGTATTCAACTATACTGGACCTCCTGGATGGTTCATCCTTGTTGTTAGGACCCCCTTTTGTGTACCTACATTACTACTTTGTATTGTTCCTCCTTTTTCTCATTTGGACAAGAAAATGTAATAAAAACGATTGAAACAGAAAGGTGTTGAAACATCCTTCCTGAAGAACATGTTACTCTAAGTTCCCTAAACTCTTGGACCTGTGAACAAAAGCTTTGGAACATGGTTCTGGAACTTTTGTTGTAGGTGAAGATCATAACACAGGTCTTATCCAGCAGGACTTGGATACATTTTGGGGCCGCTTGACCACTGCTGAGTCCTGCATCTGTGGAGGACACTGCTTCCTATCATACCCAGAACTTGGCTGATCTACAGGTTACTGTGAATCTATTGATGACTAGATCCGAGGGCGCTAAGAACAGACTCCATCATAACAATCTGAGGGTAGTCAGCCTCCCAAAAGGGGCAAAGGGTTCACATCATATCATTCTTACAGAGTTCCTCTTTGAACAACTCCTGGATTTACAGGCGGTGTCTCCATCGCCATTATCCTGGTTTTCCCAGTTGTTTTGAAAATTTTTTTTCAGACCTTTTTGTTTGATTTTTCATTTTTTTCACGAGGAAGTTGCGCACTGTCCTACAGGTATACGTAGTTACATAGTAGTTGAGGTTGAATAAAAATAGTCCATCCAGTTCAACCTGTGTAGGTGTGAATCATTTCCCATACCCCTGAATGTTTTTATCCTTGAGATGTGTGTCCAAGAGTCTTTTAAAAGTAGACATACTTCCCGCAGTTATACAAGCCAGGTGTATCCATTTTATTGCACAAAAAAATTCTATATTCTGTTTGTCAGGTGTTTTCTGATTATGAGGGGAGATGCGTGGCAACTGAAACCAATTCATAGTTACTGGCATAATTAATGTGTATGTCCCCCCGCCCCTTTTAATAATACCATGTTTTATACTATTCTAGAAAAGTTCTTATGCTTAAAATCATTATTTGCTGAGGACTTTATTTATGTGTTAGACTGCTCCTTAGACACTTCTAGACCTATCATCTTTTATTCTATTCTAGAAAAGTTGGCTCCTCTTATGCCGCCTAAAATCCTTATTGCTGAGGACTCTAATAATGTGTTAGACTGCTCATTAGACACTTCTAGACCTCAAATCGTGGGCGGGCTTCACTATGCTCACGGAACTTTGGAGGTGGAAGAACCCTACTGCCAGAAGATACTCCTATCTATCTCATGCCGTTTGCTCCTCCTCTAGAATACATCTTGTATTTGCAAATTCAGCCCTACTTCCTTTGGTATTGGATGCCACGTATCTCGCTGGGGGTATATCAGGTCACACACCCCTCCAAGTTATTCTACAAGTGACGAAATCTAGGCATCCATGTATTTGGTACCTAAATCCTGGCTGGGTGGCAGAGTCAACTGTTGAACCTGTGGTGCCAGCTCATTTTAACACCTTTTGGTACTTTACTGGGGACTCCTCTACTCCCCAGGTTGTGTGGGATTCCTTTATGGCGGTTACAAGGGGAGAATATGTTTCTGCCACTAAGGCAGCTCGTATCAATCAAAACTGCAGTGTCCAGGATTTCCAGGATAAAGAACTGAGTTGTGCTCAGGACCATGCTGAGACACCATCCCCTGGAATCTTAGTTGGCTCTACAACAGGCTAAAGCTGGTCAAAGACAGTTTGAATCTCGGCTGTTTTAACAGGGACTGGATGGGGTTCAAACCATTTATTGGCAGGCTAAATTTACCTAAGTTGATCAATCGTTGTTGGATTTTACATATGATTATTCCTAGAAGCTGTTATAGCTGCTAGCAGTAATCACTGTGTTCTCCCGGCAGGGACAGCTCTTCTCACCCTACTGCTGACATAGGCTCCCTGGGAGGGATTCCACCATCAGCACAGTCAGCGTTGATAAGGGGAATCTAGGGATTTCCTTTCATGTGACCCATGGTTGCAGATAAAAAAATTGTTACATCTATGGCTGGCTTAGGAGAAATCTCTTGACTCAGTACCAAATCCTGATGCATTGTATTAGCAAACAAAGGGCTAAGGACTTTTTTGAAAGGAGATATAAGAAAGGCAAGCTGTTGGCTCTGTTAACAGCTGATCGTAGAACTCACAGTTATCCCTTGTATTTACTCCTCTGATGGTACACTCCTGGCCGCGAGAGAGGAGATTCTCCAGGCATTTTTTTGATATTACAGTAAATTGTATTCTCCTATATCCCCATTTGATTATTGCCACTTGCATACCTCCTTATACAGCCTTCTTATATCCACTTTGCCTGATAGGAGACTTTTGAGGTTTGATTACATAGATTACAGTTGCTCACTCTGGAGAAGAGGTGGTTAAGAGGGGATATGATTACAATGTACATTAAATATGTACATATGTATAATGTACATTATATTAAAGGTGACACTAGTAACTGTAATAAAAGGTCCATAAAGGGGCCATGGTTTGAGGTTAGAAGAAAGCGGGTTTAACTCCTTCATGTCTAAGGGTAAAACAAATATTAACCCATTAATGACTCTTGTTCCAATATTGGAACAGTAGTGATGAGTTATTTATTTATATCCTACTGCTCTAGGTAACATATGAATTTTATGCGCAAATTTAAAAAAATTTCAACCTTAGGCATAAATGGGTTAATGCCTAAGCACAATTTTGCAACTTTGACATGTGTTAGTAAAACCCTACAAAACACAACTACTTTGTGCGTCCAGGTGGATTATACCTTGTTTTATTCAGGACAAATAGGGCTGTCATTCGGTGATAAATGGTAATGGATATCTCCTGATTTTTTTTTTTTATCAAAGGAAAACCGGCAAAAAATAGTAAAAAAATATATTTTTTTTAAATGTTGCTGTATATTTCCTGTTACTACCATAAGCTACCACCGAAGAACAAATCAAAATAAATTCTCTTGCTCCTGAGGATTGCAGCGATACCACATGTGTATGTCATTTGTTGTTTGTATCCGTAGTACAGCCCAGAAACAATAGTGCACATTATGCTTTTATTTTTTTTTTTGTCCTACCTAAAACACAATGACACACTGAAAAACTAACTGACACTAATACTAATTTTAAAATAAAATCCTGCCCAAAATATGACTCTGACCTTTGAACCTGGCCCTAACCATTGACCCTTACTTGACCCATACACTAACCCAGGCACAGACCTAGATCAAAGCTTGATATTATTATTTTATATTATATTATTCATTTATTTTTATTACACACCATTGTTGTTTGTTTATATCTGCAAGGAGAAAGATGCAATGTATCTTTCCTCTACATTCACAGAGAGAGAAACACGGGGGCAGGCTTCACAATGCGTGATCACTGCGGTAGCCAATTACAGGTTACTACAGCGATCAGGTGACTCAGAACTGGGTATTCCAGGTCCCGATCATTAGTATGGGACCCGGGGCTCTTGGTGAGACTCCGGTCTCTGTGCTGGGAGCTTAATGTGTGGCAGGCTTCCAACACGAAGCGCATATATGCGGCCCCATGGGAAAAAGCCCAGTCCAGTGAGTCCTCATATATGTGTTATATCGGCATAAAGGGGTTAGCCTTAGGATCTTTACTGTTAGAGCAGTAAAATGTGGAACTCATTTACTCCAGGAAAAAGTACTAGATAAAAATGTTGACAACTTCATAACCTTTTAGATATCTTTCTCACAAATAGAATATACAGGGCTATGGGAATTGTTAGAAAATAAAAATCACACACACACATATACATACACATATGATGAACTGGATTTAATTGTATTTTTTTTCTATCCTTATAAACTAGTTAAATATAATAATAGAGTTTTTGTTAATGCTGCATACTGATGGCTCTTTGCTGTACAATTATAGGGTAAGTGCTGGTTATATTTGCTAGTTTTTGCTTTTTCTCTTGATGCATGTTGTCTTTATTTGTCTAATTGTGATATACAGTATACAGATGTGTATTTGTAAACTCTACATGTGTTGGATATGGGGTTAAGAGTATTTACCTTGATTCAGAGGGTCTGACAGACAGCTATGATTAAGGCCTCACTGGCAGAAATGCGTCTTTGTCATGATTTGATTTTAGCTGTTTGATAATACGTTTTTGGATGAAGGATCGGCTACTGAGTGCCAGCAGGAGTTAAGCTTGGCACTGGTGTTCCATCTCAATTAAGTTGGGTGGAGGAGGTTTGGGCAGTGTTCTACGCTGTCTGCTTTAATGTTAACACACGTAGAATATCATTCTTGTACACTGCATAAATGTTATTGCATCAGACAGGCAAAGTCAAGCACTTTCCAAGGTCACCGCAACTTTTGTCGCCTGTAAATGTAAGCAGTTCAGATACAAAGGGAACTTATCAAGTTATACTGTGTGACTACTACAAATGCAAGAAAATGCAACAAAAGCATATCAAGACCCAGAATATTTTATAATGAGAAACCAGTGTCTACTTTATTAGTATAGATTGGAATACAGATGCTTGGAATTACAAGAAACCTCAGTCACAATGGACAGAAACAATAGCAGTTACACAAGAAATGCTCAGGTGATGTCTTGTTTTCAGTACTATTAAAAGTTACGATTTCTGAGACATGAAGCATTTTGACTATCGGGTGTAAAACTCTTTCTCCATTTTCCCTGCCTTTTTCTGTTTTAGTTGTATTTTCTTTTTTTTAACTTTATGTTATAAAATTAATAGCTAGATCAAGAGAAAAGGTTATGTCTAACCAGAACTCCAGCCATCATTCTTGCTGGAATAGTAAAAAATATTCAGTTTGGAATTATGTGTTATGAAAAGTATTGTTTCTCCTATGATAAGACTGGTATCTGGTTATCTGCTCATGTTGACAATATAAGCGACTTTAGGTGATCTCTTGAAAGTTGGACTATTCCTGGTTGTGGCAAAGCTACCAGGGATCTGCCTCAACTTACAGGTCCACCACAAGCGGAGAGTCTACAGTTACCAACCTTTATATTATATTGTTGACACATAGTGCCCAGCCTGAGGCCTTTTGGTAATTGTGTGGCCTTTGGAACACTCATATTCAGTCTCTGATCTAGCCCTGTTGTATGTCCACAATTATGTTTATCACACAAGTTTTGGCTTTCAAATTGCCCTAGAATGATGCAACATGAGTAATGCCTATAATTTCTAAATATTACAAATGCCTATAATTTCTAAATATTACAAACAGCCATTCAGGATTGATAAAGTAACCTCAAATATTCACTTATAGTTTAGTAACATACACAATTTCAATATTATAAATTCCATTAAAGAGTGCCTTCAAAGTGGAACTTTAGTCAGAGAATTGAGTCTTGCTAGATAACATAATGGTGGCCCCTTCTGCATGTATAGCTATGTAAAACATCAAAAAATAAGTGGCTATACTGTTTAAAATTCAGTAATACACCGTCTCACCCTGCTCTGAACATGCTCGTTTGCTATTTTTTGGCAATGTGCCAAAAAATCAGAGACACTAGAGGCTGATATGCTGAGCTTGCCTAAAGATTTAATGCTGCTCAGTGGCT
Organism: Pelophylax lessonae; assembly: GCF_965119305.1. Lineage (NCBI taxonomy): Eukaryota > Metazoa > Chordata > Amphibia > Anura > Ranidae > Pelophylax > Pelophylax lessonae. The sequence continues at coordinate 481,812,716 of NC_138772.1, read as the reverse complement.
CTAGGCTTCAGCACAATGGCAGCCTCCAGCAAGAAGAAAAAGAAGCAAAGCTGGAGGCAACTTACAGCACATACTAACTATGGTAGCATAATTATTAAGGTGGAATGTATGTTCATTGCGAAGGAACATTATTCTATTTTGAAGTTATTGTGGGTAAAGTTCCACTTTAAGACATTGTTTCTCTAGAGTGGAAAATGTACAACTGGTAGGTCTGTAAGTAGTACAATACAGAGCTCAGAGTTTTTGTGTAGACATATTTTGTTGGAGAATAGACTAACTTGCTAACGATCAGTGCACGGGGGAATATATGTTTTCCAGTGGACGTTTTGGAGAAGGCGACGTCCAAACTGGATGCTGGCAGTGGAGCTAGGTGGGGTATGTGATAATCTTTTATAGTACAAGTGGCACTCAGACACTGTAAAGGTTGGTATGGAGGTGTAAAGTTTGGAAAACACTGCTTGAAAATAGCCTGGGGGTTTTGTCATCCATTGCAGAACCAATGGATATAATATACTAAGAACCTACTAAACAGAGCTTGATTAAGGTGCCACCATAAATACTAGATCAGTGCAAATATGTGTAATGAAATTAAACCTTTTACAAAATTATTTTAAGTTACTGTATGTACATAATCAGGGGGATTTAGTAAAACTAAACCACGTAGCATCTGGTGCGGTGCATAATCAATCACCTTTTAACTTCAGCTTGCTCAATTATGAAGAGGAGGGGGAGGTTTCGGACTTTGTATGAGACGCACGATAGGATGTGTCGTGCACCTACATCCCGATTCAATAGAAATAAAAAGAGGGTTGGGACTTTGAGTGAAAGACATGACAAGGCTTGCAGGAAAAAATTTTAAAATTTATTGATAGATACATACAGATAAAAAGCATAACAGAAAATTGTATATATGTTACATGAACAAGTAAAAAAAGAGGTTGGTGAATAATCCCAATTCAAGTGTTCATAAAAACCAACATGGCAAATTTCCAAGAATAATAGAGTAGTTATAATCACAACATCAATAGACTGCAATGGTCAACAGTACTAAAGTAACTTAATATAATCACAACATCATAGAACTTGACGAATCGCGTGGAATTGGGATTATTCACCAACCCCTTTTTTTACTTGTTCATGTAACATATATATAATTTCATGTTATGCTTTGTATCTGTATGTATCTATCAATAAATATAATTTATAATTTATAATTTTTTCCTGCAAGCCTTGTCATGTCTTTCACTCAAAGTCCCAACCCTCTTTTTATTTCAGCTTGCACAATTAAGCTTTGACAATAAAAAAATAGAAGTTGATGGGTTACTATGTACAGCTGCACTAGATTTGGTGTGCTACAGTTTGAGTAAATCTCCCCCAATATCTATAAATAAATAAATAATAAATACATTTGTGGCAGGCTTACATAATTTTATATATAGTGACCTTCTGCTCAAACAGAATGCTTGAACAGTAACAGAAATGCATAATCCATTGCTAGTTTGATACTCTAAAAACATTCACAAGTTGGGCATATAAACTTTTAAACAGAACTCAGGACACTATCAAAAAAGTACTCAAGATATGCATTAGCATGACCATAATATTAAATGGGACCGTTTAGATCTAAACACAACTTTCACATCTTTTGTAATTTTTAGAAAATAAACATATATGGAAATAAAATGAAACACTAATTTTGGTTAAAGCAAAAATTGAACTTTCAGTTTCCAGCAGCCATCTCTCACCAACATGTGTGTGGAAGCAGTGGTCTCTCTGCAGACTTCTTGCTAAATCAGACCTATAGCTCTGCAATCAGCAAAGCTCAAGCTCCTTGCTGATTGAAGAGAGCTAGCTTTCACTATGCAGCAGTGCTTTAAGTGGACCGGTATGCACTGGTACTCAGTACCGCCACTTCTAAATATGGCTCCTGAGCATACCGCCACCTCTCCGTGTGCCTTAGCGTACCAGTACGCTCATTTTGGACATCTGCGCCCTCAATTGCCCCCCCCCCAAGAATATTTCCCACTCCAGAGCCAGACCAGTCACCACCAGTGAGTCCCCCTGCTCCGGAGTCCCAGCCCAGGGGGGGTGCTCTGTGGGGACCCTGATGTGGGGTGGTGCGACAAAATGTATAGGCTATAATAGAGTACCGGCACCTCTTTTGGGCAACTTAAAGCACTGCTAAGCAGGAGGTGTGTCGGATGTCTTCAGCGAGACCACTGCGTCTACATTGAGAACAAAGATCTTAATCTGCAGAATGTTGGCAGAGGACAGGGTTTTCTAGTCAGGCGATAGCTATTTTACAAAGAAAATACTTGTAAGACTTTGAACAACTTTTGCATTAATGAACCTGGAATGTACTGATTTAAACAAAATGTTCATTGGAAAACCCGGGATGATACAAATACCACTGTTCTATTGGCTTCTTAAAATGAAAACATGTAGCATTATTTATAACAACCACAAGTGATCTTCAGGTTTCATTATGCATCAATGGCCTCAGACTGGCATGAGTATGCAATTATTAAATTACTCTTTAAATTTTAAAGATTATTTATTATAACAAAAATATGGACAACACAAAAAGTCAGTGGATAAAAGAGAAAACTAACAGATGTCTACATATTTCAGCCAATATTGCATTTTTCATTCAATGGGTTAAGAGTTAGTTATGCTTAGCACTTTTATTCAGCCATTTGAAATGCCTAAATGTATCAACTCCAAATGCTTTGCCACTCTGTTTAAAATGTATCAAAATAAAATTCTCATTTAAGACAATTGAGTATTCATCAATCTGACTGAATGTATGAAAGCAACAGCAAATGGCAAACTATATCATCTTTGGAATGGATAATGTCTTAACTCATCAAAGTACACTAAAGTCAGCCTTTAACCCAAACAAAAAAATATATATACAAATGTATAATTCTTTACATATGCATTTCCCATTTACATAGAGCACTATATGATAAATTGTCCAAGTTCACCCACATTCATTCATGTTCCATAAAAAGTCATGAATGTTTATACGAAATCATCAAAAAAAGAACACTTTATTTTTACCATTATATATTAAATTGGGTTCACCTTAATCTTTGGACATGCAAAAGGTTATTTAGGTTGGTCATGCAGTCTTAATTTCACTTTGTAATAAAATGACATAGCAAACTCAAACGCCGTATATTCTATGAGCTGAAAAAAACTATTATTTGGACCAGAGTGTATTAGGATTACAAAGATCAAAGTGAAGACATGCAGCCTAAATATTGGTTATGATTCTGATTTTGATATACAATGTTCCATACCTAATCTACAATGTTCTACAGCTATACATTGTCTAAATGTTGTTTATTAGAAGACTTTGTTAAAGTAATACACAAAAAGTACAGAAAGAGCGAAAGTTAGGGTATGAAGACGCTATGGACCAGCAGTCCACACAAGTGTGCAAGTTTCCTTAAAATCTGTATATACAATATCAACATGAATTCATTACATCGTTACTCTATTAAAAGCAATGGGACCAGGTAAGTGCGGTTTCAGGGTACAGTATGTATGTCATACAGAACACTTTGCACATAGGTTTCAAAGATGTCACATTACAAAGCCAAAGGGAAAACACCGTAGGGGATGCACTAAGGTCCTCTGTTCCGTTTTACAGAATGACTCGAAAATCCAAGTACATGACTAGGCTATTTTCTAGCTGTCAGCGGAACATAGTGCATCTAAATCATGGTATGCTTATTGACAAGATATTTGGTAGTGCTGCTGTTCAGTAGAATATAACCAGTAGATGAAATGTTTTATTGCCCCAATGACTCAGACATTTATAAAGCTGCTGATTCTTTTAGAAGTTGGGTTTTCGCCTTTTCTTCAGGCTGACATGTAGGGTGGAGGAGGCTCCTTAGATGTTCCACTTGCACTGTCTTCATATTGAGGTAAAAGTACCTGCAAAGTTAAAAAAAGAAAGCAAAAACTTTGCTTTAGTGAATATTAAAAAATTTAACATGACTTTAATTTAAGTTTTCAGGGAATAAAATGTACAATTTAGTAGAATATACTATAATCGTGTGTATATATTTGTAGGCATGTTCTGCTCTTAAAAATGAGGTCTTCCAGAGCATTCAGTCTTCAATACAATGTAATAGAGAGAAGGGTTCAAGAAAGTCAGCATTTTACTAATTAAAACCCTCGGATGGTCAGACTTGTGCAATTAACATCTTCCTAGTAACAAGTACACTACACATTGTTGGAAGTGCTAATTATTGCTTGCGTTTTCCAACATCTTAGATCATTTTTAAGTTTTGCATAGTAGAAGGACAGTCTTGGTCAGCATAGGCAGATCTCTCATAGCTGCTCCCTTGGCAGCCTATCAATGATGAGTAACAAACAAGCTAATAGTGTTTGAGAAGCAGGTCGAGCTCAGTTCTTGGGTTTCAAGTGCTCAGGCATTCTGCTACAATTTCAGTTAGCAATACACTCTATATAAAAAAATAAATAACATAAAATATTCTATTCTTACCCAAGAAGCCATCAATACTATTTGATAGAGTATTATGATATTTCTTCTTTGACAGGGAAAGTCACCACAATTGTGAATGCTATTAGTGCTATGTAGTGTTAAGGAACTACAAAAAAAGTAAAGCTCTGCTATGTTATAGGGAACATCCAGAAATGTTAATTGTGCCTAAGTTATACCCTGAAAAAAATAACCTTTGTCTGAAATTCCTCCTGAAAAATAACTGCACTTCCTTGTATGTGACAATGTCACACTGCGTGTGATGATGTCAGCACTGTACTGCTCAGGGTTCTCTTTCTTGGAGGCTCTGATATTAGGAAACAAAGCCCTATCCAGGGTTGTTGCTAGACCCTTGCACCCAGGGCATATGCTCCAGGTCTTCTACTGAGTGCCCAGGGTCTCCTTTAAAATATGGAGATGATAAATTATATGCATTATAGGGTTTTAAAATATATAGAGTTTTAAAACATTGTATAATGTATTTACTTTCAATCAATCTATTAGTTATTTTGTCATGAAAATGTGACATTACTGTTTTTAGACCAATTCAATATTATTCAGATAATAGGATGGTATTAGTCTTAGATTTGATCCAAAGTGGCCATCATGGTATTCTACCAGCCCTTGGTCTATTAGAACCCTAGAAATGCCCTTGGCCCTGCCTGCACTGAGATAGAAACCTCCACACCTGGGACACATTGCAGAACAAGGCATGGGGAAAAGATTGGCTACATGAAGTCCACTGGTAATACTGAGGGCTAGTACTTAGCCCGCTATCTACCTTTTTTTGACACATTTTTGAGGGTTCAATTTCTTTTTAATGAAAGTAAAGAGAGGTGGATTTACCTCTCAGAGATGCCAAAAATGGCAAATAAGCCTAATGGGCACGAAGAGAAGAAGCTTTTTGCTGGGGACCGTAGACCAAAGCCTTTGGAGTCTTATGTTATTTCTGGTCCTGGTAATATAGAATCTATTTATGTTGCTTTTATTATGACGAAACACAAATATTTCATTCTATTTCACTGCTAGGACTACTAATGCTTGTTTGAAAGGCAGACAAACCCATTCTAATGTGGAAACTTCAAGGGAAGACACAGCTGCAGACAAATGCAGACCCTCCAACCTAAAGGCTTGAACATCGATATCGATCTGAACTGTTTTATCACCGATTTTTAAAAGACTCCCGTTTTAAAAACTCCCGTTTTTGAGCCTTGGACTTTTTAACCTTGGAATTTTATTTCTAATTTTATATTTATTTTTATTTTTATTTATTTTTCTTATTTTTCTTATTATTCATAGTTTTTCTCAATGAAGTTTCTTATACATCTCTAAGAAGGGTTTTGAAAGGGTTTTAATAATTGATTTTTAATTTTTAAACCCTGGTTCATACACATCCAAACAAGATATTATCCAATTTGCACATCCTCCTCTGATGTAGATCGAGCCTTTTTACAAGTTCTCTTTTTACAAGTTCTCCTTTTATGGATTATCGCAACTCATAATTTTTGGGATTTTTTTTGGAACTTTTTGGAATTTTTAATTTTATATAATTTTTTGGAATTTTATTATTTATTTTATATGTAATCTGTTCCAATGTTCTCCTCCTACGGACTTCCCCGTCATATAAGAATATTTCAAGTGTCCTATTGCAATGGTTCCTCTATTTTAACGTCCTCCTGTTTTTTCTGTTTTTTCTGGATTTTCTGGATTTAGAATGAATATACAATTTTATTCTTATTTTTTCATATTTTTTCATCTAAAAACGTGAGAACCTGCTCATGAGGTCTCTGGATTTTAATCAGAACTATTTTACATTAAAAAACATTTTTTGTTTTAGCACGATTTTATCTCACCGACTAATTGTTACATGTATGGGCACTTTTTTCATAGTCTAGCACCAATTGCATAGACACATGGGCCCACGATTTTATGTTTTATGTATTAAGTATAGTCAAGACACGTATCACTTGATCACTTTGTCACTATAATAATAAAACTATTTTAACAAATATCTATTATTTCCACAATCACGGCACACACTGGTTATCGGTTCACCCTGATTAAACCAGACACATCACTATTTGCACAAATTTATTTTAAACCTATTTATTGGTTTAGTCGTACTCTGTGTTTAATAAAGAATATTGTTTTTATGTACGGCAAACACAACATGAAGGGAGTTCACATGATGAATAAACATTCTTTTAGGATATGGGATAGGTGCACCAAGATGGCCGCCGTGTCCGGCCTTAAATTGGGTATACCAAGATGGCGCCATCCCAGCCTATAAAAGACCGGGAGTAGCGAGAGATGGCACGCTCCAGATGACGTCGTATGACGAAACGCGTAGGGCGTGGCTTGTTTACGTCAATACGTCACTTCCGGGAATGGTGGTTTGAGCCGGTGGAACGCGGAAGCGGCCCGGCGAACACCTTTCAAGCTGACAGTGAACTCCCCAAACTGTGAGTGGATGCTAACTTATTTTGCTACACACAACATATGCTACGCAATGGAGGTTTATTCTTTGTTCTAGTGACCAAGAAGTGTCGAGTCAAAGGCTTAAGAGTGCGGTAAGCAGCGGTGCTTTTTGGTGGACCATCCGCCGGCGCCATATATTGTTTTTAGCACGGATCACAACACGTGGCACTTGGTATTATTAGCACTTGGCAATTTATGCAGATGTATGATATATGACACTTTTAATGTAGTACACTGAGCACAGCCCAGGTTAAACCTATTGATGTTTTTAACGGCACGTAGCACTTTCTATGTATTGATTGCACTACATGCACCTTTATAGCACATAAAGCACATATTTGCACAATACTAATTTAAAAGTGGTAGCGCCGGGTCCAACATTTCTTGCATTTTTCCTAATACACTCTATATAAAAAAATAAATAACATAAAATATTCTATTCTTACCCAAGAAGCCATCAATACTATTTGATAGAGTATTATGATATTTCTTCTTTGACAGGGAAAGTCACCACAATTGTGAATGCTATTAGTGCTATGTAGTGTTAAGGAACTACAAAAAAAGTAAAGCTCTGCTATGTTATAGGGAACATCCAGAAATGTTAATTGTGCCTAAGTTATACCCTGAAAAAAATAACCTTTGTCTGAAATTCCTCCTGAAAAATAACTGCACTTCCTTGTATGTGACAATGTCACACTGCGTGTGATGATGTCAGCACTGTACTGCTCAGGGTTCTCTTTCTTGGAGGCTCTGATATTAGGAAACAAAGCCCTATCCAGGGTTGTTGCTAGACCCTTGCACCCAGGGCATATGCTCCAGGTCTTCTACTGAGTGCCCAGGGTTTCCTTTAAAATATGGAGATGATAAATTCTATGCATTATAGGGTTTTAAAATATATAGAGTTTTAAAACATTGTATAATGTATTTACTTTCAATCAATCTATTAGTTATTTTGTCATGAAAATGTGACATTACTGTTTTTAGACCAATTCAATATTATTCAGATAATAGGATGGTATTAGTCTTAGATTTGATCCAAAGTGGCCATCATGCTATTCTACCAGCCCTTGGTCTATTAGAACCCTAGAAATGCCCTTGGCCCTGCCTGCACTGAGATAGAAACCTCCACACCTGGGACACATTGCAGAACAAGGCATGGGGAAAAGATTGGCTACATGAAGTCCACTGGTAATACTGAGGGTTAGTACTTAGCCCCCTATCTACCTTTTTTTGACACATTTTTGAGGGTTCAATTTCTTTTTAAGGAAAGTAAAGAGAGGTGGATTTACCTCTCAGAGATGCCAAAAATGGCAAATAAGCCTAATGGGCACGAAGGGAAGAAGCTTTTCGCTGGGGACCGTAGACCAAAGCCTTTGGAGTCTTATGTTATTTCTGGTCCTGGTAATATAGAATCTATTTATGTTGCTTTTATTATGACGAAACACAAATATTTCATTCTATTTCACTGCTAGGACTACTAATGCTTGTTTGAAAGGCAGACAAACCCATTCTAATGTGGAAACTTCAAGGGAAGACACAGCTGCAGCGGCTACATTCAAAATCTTGTTACCATTGCTGAGATTTTCCAGAAATGTTTTCCCATTATCAGTTTAAATAAAGCCTCTGATGAGCAGGTTTATCTGCTGCAAGCCAACAATGTGCTAAGAAATAGATGTAAGACTTATATGCAGCATAAATCACTTCTATTACTCTGACTGTAGACTTGAATCACATTACTTTTCCTGGGTCTCTGCAAGTGTGCTACAAAATGTGGAAATAGGAAAACTTTATTAGCTGCTTAATTAAAAGTCTGGGTAAGAAAATTCTCCCGAGATGCTGAGTCATTAACACTCAAAGTTTTCATCTTTAAATAACTGGAAATGTAGTTTTAATTGTTAGCTAAGGAAAAAAATGTCTAAAGCTGGATACACACTATACAATTCTCTTTAGATTTTTTCCTTTAGATTTACCATAACCACATAATGAGGTCAAACCCAAACACTTTCAATTTGTATGCAGTCAGGCAGGCCCTTGCACAACATAATTGAAGGTAAAACTAACAACAAAAGTTGTATAGTGTGTATCCAGCTATAGGGTCCTTTCACACGGTCCGCCTCCGTCGGCAGACTCCATGCTGCTCAGCGGGGGATCGATCTAAATCTTGTGGACAACCTTCCCAGAAGGGTTGAAGCTGTTATACCCAACTCAATATTGAACCCTACAGACTAAGACTGGTATGCCGTTAATGTTCATGTGTAAAGGCAGGCGTCCCAATCCTTTTGGTAATATGATGTATATTAATGATCAGCCTTATAGATCTCTCTTTGGTTGTTGCTACAGGTAAGTAATATCACACAGGCAGTGCAGTAAAGCAGGCTTGTTATTCTCACCGTGGACTCTAATAGGTTAATCCTGCGCATTGTGTAAAAAGGCTGCTTGAGACTGTCTTCTCTGATCCTCCCCATCTTTTACTGACCCCAATCCATCTGCTGATGGAACAGAGCCCTAGGAGGCACTCTGCACATGCTCAGTTTGGTGTATTGCTAGAGAGTTTTTTTTTTCTGGGAGGGTGCATGTGATCAGCACAAAGCCAATCAGCACTGTCCAGGCAGAAAGTCAGGGGTCATGCAGCCTCATAGGACAGTCAGAGAAGAATGAAAATTCCTCCTACAAGCTTTGACCAGTGCTTAGCTGGACACTGATAGAAGTCACAAGACTGCTATATGCTGCTGATGAGAAAAGGTATTTAGCAGTTTATATTAACTAAAATAATTGTATTTCCATGTTCCGTGTCAGAGGCATAACTAGAACCTTCAGGGCCCCAATGCAAGAAACCATGAAGGGCCCTCGACCCTGGCAGGGGCCCTAAATCTCCATTTCTGCAGCCTCAGCTGCAAAGGTTGAATGGACAGGAATAGCTCTGTACAGAGCTTCCCATTAATTCAAAAACTGAAGCATAGTAAACAGTTACTATGCTTCATTTATGAATGGACACAGTGAGTGCGGTACCGATCACTCACTGTGTCCATTCAGAAAAAGGGGCCGAAGGGGGGCACTGTGAAAGGAGAGGGTTAGTGTATCAAGAAAGGGGTAGTATGACAGTAGGGGACAGTATGACAAGGTTGGTAGTGTGACAGATAAGTAGTATGATAGGGGGGTATTGTGACAGTAGGGCAGTATGATGAGGGAAGTGTCTCTAGGAGGGGGCAGTATGACAGGGGTATTGTGACAGGAGCAAGGCAGTATGACAGGTAGGGGGGCAGTGTGACAGGAGAAGGGTATCTGAGAAGTATGAGAGGAGAGGGCAGTGTGACAAGAAGGGGCAGTATGATGGGGGGAAGTATGACAGGGGGCAGTATGACGGGGGGCAGTATGACTAGGGGAATATTCTGACAAGAGGGGGCAGTGTGACAGGAAAAGGGTACCTGGGAAGTATGAGAGGAGGGGGGCAGTGTGATAAGAGGGAAGCAGTGTGATAAGAGGGGGAAATGTAATGAGAGAGCACTGTGAAAGGAGGGGGCTGTTTAACAAGAGGGGGGCAGTATGATGGGGGTAGTGTGACAGGAGGGGGGTAAATATGACAGAAGAGGGCAGTGTGACGAGGGGGCAGAATGATGGAGGGGAAGTGTTACAGGAGGGGGGCAATATGACGGGGGTATTGTGACAAGGGGGCAGTGAGACAGGGACAATAGGACAGATGGGGGGCAGTGTGATGGAGGGACAGTATGACGTGGGCAGTGTAATATAAGGAGGGCTGTGTGACAAGTGGGGGGCAGTGTGACAGGTGGGGGGGCAGTGTGACAGGTGGGGAGCAGTGTGATAAGAGGGGGAAATGTGACAAGTGGGGAGCAGTGTGATAAGAGGGGGGCAGTGTGACAGGTAGTGTCAGTGTATACAGTGGAGAGGGGAGGGGCCTCTGACCCAGGCAGATATCGGCAAGAGTGTACAAGCAGAGTGACTCACTTCTGCACTGAATCTGGTGCCTGCCCGGGTCAGAGGTCCCTCCTCTCCCCACTGTATACACTGACACCCGGGAAGTGAACTGCTAGCTGGGGGGGACATCCCGTGGACATCACAAAGCTGCAGATCGCCCCCTCTACTGTATAGTTAGCTGCCATCCGAATGTACAGTGGGAGATGCTGGGTCTTAGGGCCAACCCCACAGTGGCGGAACACCAGGGCCCTGTCGCAAGTGCGACTACTGCGACCCTGGTAGTTCCACCACTGTTCTGTGTACTGTGGGAGACCAGATATAGTGAATGCAGGTCCTGGGTTTAGTAAAAATCTGTTAGAACAGCAAAATTACAAACAACCACACTGTGTGAGAATCTACCTAGATAATCAACTAATTTTATATCTATCTAGGCGCTGCTAAGTTTAAGTGGTCTCACTGTGTTGGACCATCTATACGTCCTTCATTGAAATGGAGTGTACACCAATAATATAACTAATGCAGATCTGAGGAGCTTTTGGTAAGTGATAGATGCTGTGCATATTAGTAGTACTGCAGATGACCCTGGCCGCTGTTATTGACATCTATTTGTATCTATTTCTCAGCAATACAAAAATTGAAATATTTGGAGGCCGGGGCCATCTGGATGAGTTAGAGACTCTAATAGGGAAAGTGCAGGGTATTTTTAGTGAGCACATGCTTTGAGTTATTAAATGCAGTCATTTTATTGTGGTTTTCCCTTTTTTACAAGCTCGCTCTTCAAAATGTTTGCTACTGCATATCACCTCAACTCTGGGCAAAAACATTAGTTTAAATATATTCCTCAATAGCTGCAAAGGATATAAATTCACATTGGGTGCATCAAATATCTTCACTGATCCAGATATTATCTGGTAAAAGTAGCAGTGACATCATCACTGTGGTGTTCAAAGTGCAGAGCTGTGTGGGGGAGCCAGCAGGTCCTTCTGCTACAGGAAACTACAGGGAGGCAGACAGGAGAGAAAGCAGTGGCGATTGTTTTTTTATTACAGAAATTATAATACAGGATTTGTTTTATTCTGTTTTACTGTATGGGTGTGGAAAATACACAAAGGGGGACCAAGATTCAGGTAATAATACCCAAGCCTTTTGTGTTTAGACCAGTGGTCTACAAACTGTGGCCAGGGGGGCTAGATGCAGCCCTTTGCTTGCTTTTATCCCGATCTTGAGGCACTAATTCTTCCACTGATACAAGGCACTATTCCTCCCACTGACACCAACAATGGGGCGTAATTACTGCTACTGACATTAGCTATGAGGCACTATTTCTCCCATTGACACCAACGCTGGCATACTATTCCTTAAACTGACACCCAAGATGGGGCACTATTTTCTCCCACTGACACCAACGATGGGGCACTCTTCCTCCCACTGACACCAACGATAGGGCACTCTTCCTCCCACTGACACCAACGATGGGGCACTCTTCCTCCCACTGACACCAACAATGGGGCACTATTCCTCCCACTGACACCAACAATGGGGCACTATTCCTCCCACTGACACCAACTACAGGGCACTCTTACTCCCACTGACACCAACAATGGGGCACTATTCCTCCCATTGACACCAATGATGAGGCACTATTCTTGCCCTAGTACCAAAAATGCATTTTTATTTCGACTGATGCCAGGACAGTTTCTATTCCCAATGACCACAGTTCGGCTCCCTTAAATTCTGAAGGGCAGTAAACTGTCCCTTTTTTTAGAAAGTTTGGAGACCCCTGGTTTAGACAGTATTCGCTTATCCCAGAATTCACTTTTAAAGTGTCTCTAAAGCATAAACATTTTTTATTTTTTTTTACCTTAATGCATTCTTTGCATTACGGTAAAAAATGTTTAGCCATCAGTATTGGCTCCCCCCCCACTCTTTTATTTACATAAACCTTCATTTATTCCAGCACTTTGCACATCTGCAGCTCTTCTCTCCCCACATTTCCATGTCCCACTGGCTTTTCTGGGGCACTAGGAGTCATTGGTTCCCGCTGCTGTCTATCAAAGCCAGTGAAAAGGGAGCGGAGGGTGGGGTCGAGTTCTCCTGTCTGTGCCAATGGATGTAGCAGTGGGGCTCCGGAGCAAGCATTCACACATGCCCCCATGGTAAGCTGCTTTCCATGGACAGATAGGAGGGGCCAAGAGTGCCGGCGGGGGACCCGAGAAGAGGAGGTTCAGGGCCGCTCTGTGCAATTTCATGAGCTGAACTCAAAGATCTAAGAATTTTTCCATGTACACAAAAGGCCTACTTCTCTCAAATATTGTTCACAAATCTGTCTAAATCTGTGTTAGTGAGCACTTCTCCTTTGCCGAGATAATCCATCCACATCCATCCATCCACAGGTGTGGTATATCAAGATGCTGATTAGACAGCATGATTATTGTACAGGTGTGCCTTAGGCTGGCCACAATAAAAGTCCACTCTAAAATGTGCAGTTTTATCACACAGCACAATGCCACAGATGGCGCAAGTTTTGAGGAAGCGTGCAATTGGCATGCTGACTGCAGGAATGTCCACCAGAGCTGTTGCCTGTGAATTGAATGTTCATTTCTCTACCATGAGCCGTCTCCAAAGGCATTTCAGAGAACTTGGCAGTACATCCAACCGGCCTCACAACCGCAGACCACATGTACCCCCACCAGCCAAGGACCTCCACATCAAACATCTTCACCAGGGGCGTAACTACAGGGGTTGCAGGGGTTGCAATTGCTACCGGGCCCCATGCTCCAGGGGGCCCAGTAGCAAACAGTGGGTGAACTTCCAGGATTGCAAAAGTCACACTTGCGACCGGGCCCTGGCATTGCACCACTGTGGGGAGGCCCAAAGATTGCAGGAAGGGAGCCCACTGCAGAACTTGTGAAAGGATCCTGCTGCGGGACTGTAATAAAAGGCCATGCAACGAGAGTAAAGAGCCGCAGGATTAGTGGGAAGAGCCCTGGGCTTGAAGGGAAGGGCCCCGGCCAGGGATCTGGGGGGGCCCTTCATGGTTTCTTGCATCGGGGCCCTGAAGGCTCTAGTTACGCCTTTGATCTTCACCTCCAAGATCGTCTGAGACCAGCCACCCGGACAGCTGCTGCAACAATCGGTTTGCATAACCAAAGAATTTCAGCACAAACTGTCAGAAACCATCTCAGGGAAGCTCATCTGCATTCTCCCCGTCCTCATCGGAGTCTCCACCTGACTGCAGTTCGTCGTCATAACCGACTTGAGTGAGCAAATGCTGACATTCGATGGCGTCTGGCACTTTGGAGAGATGTTCTCTTCACGGATGAATCCCGGTTTTCTTAGGTCTTTGAGTTCAGCTCATGAACAATTGGGGCAAAAACCAGTGCTGCGTTTATCATTTTGTTCAGTATATAATTACAAATTACCCATAGGAATATGCATTTGATCTCTTCTGCAAATTTTAAATAGAAGTTGGAAAAACTATACATCCCTTTTAAAGAATTGTGTATAATTTTATCATGTATTTGTTTAAGGAACATATAAATATGACAGTGCGGATATCATTTTAGGACAGTGTTGACTGTTTCTCTTTGGGGGTGAAAAGGTGTTAGTCGCTGCTCAATATAGCCTAAAGAATGGAAATAAGGTGTTCCCGCTGTCACTAATGATGTTGTCTGCTGTCCTTGGTCAGTGTGGCGGGATCGGTAGCTGGAATGTCGGGCACTAATTGAATCACAACTCTTGAAGTGCAGTGTGTTAATCAAGGATGGTATTTTCATAGGGAGCCAGGGCCACACGGGTCAGAGTGACTCACATCTCATGACTGCATTAGACTTCTCAACTAGTTACTACACCTATTACTGTCCCTGACAGTCCCCTGATAATTAGACTCTGAAAGCTGGAAAAGTTTACTTATTTATAGAAGTCATTTTCTGACAGAGCAAAACTCTGCTGAGTGTCCTAAGTGTTTTCAAACATAACCTTTCATGAATTATTTAAGGAAGAACTCCACATAACCTTAGTGTAATATAAGAAAACCAATCTTTTCTACGGAGACTCTTCTTGTCTCCAAACTTTACATTTTTATTCACGTGCAGAATATTAATGGAGAGATGTAGATGTAAAATTGTGGGAGTTTGGTATGGCGACATCTTTTTATCAGGAAATCCCAGCTGTCAGGAGTAAAAAATTTTACAGTTCATTTTCTTAGAAAAGCAGCCACCACCTGAGTAGAAAAGCATGTCCCCTGCCAGCATGCTTCAGAGAATGACTCTTGCTCCCTGTGTGGACGCAGTTGACTCACTGCAGAAGCTCAAAACACCCCCTGCTGTGTCAGAGCTATAGCTCTCCAATTAACAGGGAGTGTGAGCTTTGCTGATTGCAGAGCTATTGGTCTGACTCAGTAGAGGGCGTAAAGCCTAGTACCAGTGTTGCCAACCTACCAGATTGAAATTTACTGACATAACACCCAAAATTTACTGGCACACCCAACTTTTTACTGGCATTTCCAAAAGTTAAAAAAATTACAGTTTTAAAGAGGTTGTAAACCCACATATTTTTTTTTTCTTCACCCTGAAAGAGAAACACATAATGAGCTAGTATGCATCGCATACTAGCTCATTATGAAATACTTACCTTAGAATGAGCCCCCGCCGTGCCGCCCGCATACCTCTATGATGGGTGACATGTCCAGTCGCCCATATTCCGGGATTGCGGCATCTGGCCATCTGATTGGCCGGAGCCGCGGTGACGTCACTCCCGCGCACGCGCGCGGGAGCCGAGATATTACAGTACCTATAGGTAAGCCTTATCATAGGCTTACCTATAGGTACAACTTGCATAGGAGGGTTTACTTCCTCTTTAAGTGCAGTTTTCAGTATGTAGGCTACAAACAAGAGCAATATGCAATTAGCAATATGATTTAAGGTAGATATTAAGGCAAAAAACATATTTCTTACTTTATTTTCGATATAGTAAGTAGCTCAGGGACAGGACTCAGGGAAAGAAATTGGAATAGGCAGCCACACACACATGACATTGACTCCGACAGTGACACTGACAGCAGTGTGCAGCAGCACAGATGGTGATGACACCTCACCAACATGTCCCCTCCTGAGTCACAGTGACAGTCTCTCTCCACGCCAGGAGGTCCCTTCAGTCCACTTCAGTCCAAACAGCACTGGCAGTCCCTGGCTAGCCTTGCTCCTGTCCCACAGACTCACACACAAGGCCCTGGCCGCTCTGCCTAGCTCCCTTGCACCATGACATCACACAACATGCTCAGGCACCATCCCTGCCAGACCCACCACCTGCTGGTGCCACTCGAACACACTGTAGCAGGCACTCGGATGGTCCCAGCTGGCTCAAGCCCAGAACTGCGCATGCTGAGAGCCTCCACCATATTTTTTACTGGCAATCTTTTCCTGTTACTGGCAGAAGAAAAGTGATACATTTTTACTGGTTTCCAGTAAAAATACTGATGGTTGGCAACACTGCTTAGGTCACATGGGCCAAATGTCGGACGGCATCGGCCGGTTCAACAGAAACCAGCCGACATTCAGCCTGTGTGTACTGGAGGCCAGTTTCTGTAGAAAAAGAAAGAATAAACCATAGTGCAGCGCTAAACCTGTAGTAATAATTACTAAAACAACGATATGACTCTCAGTATCATAAAATCACGTGTGAAGTGTCCATAGTGATAAGAAATGTAGAAAGTGAACAGTGGTACGAAACAGAGAATTAAAAATTAGGATTCTTGAGTTTAAGATTCAGGAAGAAAATCAATAATCAATAGTCCAGTAAACAATATTCTTGTTGTGAGAGGATGAATCATGTAAAGTTGATATCATCCGTGAAGGGACGGAAAATTAAAACACCATCACTGTGGGATCCACCACCAATGTGTAAAGCCAGCATGCTTACCAGACAGTGTTCATACATATACTGGATGTATTAAGTCAAACACGCAGTTACAGGGAATTGGGGGGAATGACGAAAAAGGTCTGCCAATCGGCTCCCAATCAGCTGGAGTGTTCTGGGGGGGCCCTCCTCCTGTCAAAACACAATAGCACCGCAGGGGAGATCGCTGTACTAATGCCAGATTTTTAGTACAGCGGCTCCTCCTGCAGCTGTCAATTTTTTTTTCCTTCAGTCCTGGTTAAAAAAAAATAAATAAATAGTAGTTTGTATGAGACTTTTAGAATTGGGCTAGAGCTGCATCAAACTAAACAAGGCTGAAGAGTTCCATATGGCGCAGCAGCCTCAGGCTTGCTTTTTTTTATCCCAGGCGTTTAAGTGAGGGACCAACGCAGTTTGTTATGAGTCTTCTACTTTATAAATCCCTAAAAACCCTTTTAATTGTATGGAGAACATGATGGGACAATGGTCCCATAAAACCCTGCTTTAAAATGCTGTACTTGGTCAGATGTTTTATTTCTGCAACTATGCTAACTAAAACTTTAATGATGTATTGTTTGGAAGGTTTAGTAGAATTTATTATTGTTCTTCCAGCTACACTATTCTTCAAACATGTAATAAATGAGTATTATTCAATTATGTGATAGGCCATATCTCTTTGCTAAGATTTAAAGTATAACTTAAGGCAAAACTTTTTTGTTAGTTTTTGGATAGAGTGGAGAGGGATTAGAACCATGAGTTTTATTGCTGTCTGTGTCCCCATTAAGGAGATTCCTCCTCTCTATTTGTCATGTTTACCATTATCATTGAAATCAAATCTTCCAATGACTACACTAGTTCTAGTGACCTGGAAGTCCCCAAGGAATTCCCTTAATTTGCAGGGATTTTTAATCACCTCCTATTAGGCTATGGGAGAGGAAGTGAAGGGATATCTCTGCAATGGGACACAGTTGGCGAAAATAGAAATCGGACAAAGGGTTACAACCCTCCTTTTCATTATCCAAAATTAAAAGAAAAAGTTTTGCCTATAATTTTACTTTAACTCAGGCTATGTGGCCTTGCGATCCATGCTTTCCTTTAGTATTTTCATGTTGTGCATGCAGTGGCATTGCACAAGAGACACTACTTGCCTCTACTGTATAGGTTTAATAATGAAGCTTAGTTCTAGACAACGCATGCATGTACATGACCAGCATGGTCCCCTGTTATGTTACCTCTACAGATTAGACACTCATTACTGACTGCTTAATTGCACTACAGGCACAAATATCTGATGTAAAGATATCTGGAATGGTCTTTTTTCAGATTAATGAAAAATGAATGTCCCTGAACCAGTAGACAAACTAGCTTGTCTATGGTAAGCAATACAGAAAGTTAATAAACATTGGGTTACACCAGCAACATATTGCAGCTGGAATGCATGTATGTTCACATACCATGTACAACGTAAAACACCCCGGGAATCATTAAACCCAGAGTGCCCTTGTAATGCAAATCTTGACCATTTCTTATGGTGGAGACTTCTGGTTTGCCCCTTCTGCCTCCTGCTTCTTCTTAGTTATTATTATTATTATACAGGATTTATATAGCGCCAACAGTTTGCGCAGCACTTTACAATGTGAGGGAAGACAATACAGTTACAATACAATTCAAAACAGGAGGAACTAGAGGGCCCTGCTCGTTAGAGCTTACAATCTAGAAGGGAGGGTCAAGTGAAACAAAAAGGCAATAGCCGTGGGGGATGGGTTGATGGAGA
Source organism: Pelophylax lessonae (assembly GCF_965119305.1). Lineage (NCBI taxonomy): Eukaryota > Metazoa > Chordata > Amphibia > Anura > Ranidae > Pelophylax > Pelophylax lessonae. Next base: position 481,794,120 of record NC_138772.1, on the reverse strand, counting down.
AAATGGAGGTACATTTGTTAGGTGTGAGTAGGATAGGCTTCTCTGAAAAGGAGGGTTTTCAGAGATCACCTAAAAGCTAATAGAGTAGGAGATAATCAGACAGATAAGGGTAAGGAGTTCCATAGGATTGGAGAGGCTCTGGAAAAGTCCTGGAGGCGAGCATGGGAGGAAGTGACGAGGGGAGCTAGAGAGCTGAAGGTTTTGAGAGGAACGAATAGAGCGATTAGGTTGGTATTTTGAGACAAGGTTGATCATCATATTTATCTGTCAGTCATTCAGAAGGCACAATGAGGGGGGCCCAAGATCTTGACCAAAGTAGCTAGTTGTGTTATACTCTACAAACAACCTTGCAAACACTTCTAATTGGTTGTGTGTAAACATACTATTGGTTCAACTCTTTTTAAATGTTATCGAACAAATCTTTCAGCTCCAATGTGGCTATGGGTAAGCAGAATCACTTGATGGTTTTTCTATGTCTTATGAAGAGAACAAAGAGAAATACCCTCTATGGGACTTTAAGGGGCTCTGGTATAGTGACACATATAAAAGGTATCAAATATCGAAAAAGATAATTTTATTTTTCACAAAGATAATGATACAATATACAAAAGGGATGCATGATAAAACAAAACGGTTGTGACAATAAAAGCACATACAGTATAATGTACACAAGGGACAACAACCAAGTACGGCCCAACCCCTAGGAGTATGGGGTGGGTAAGGCCCAACGTGTTTAGAATATTAGAAGGATGATTCTATCTTCTTTAGGGTCACAAGTGGTTGAAACATATTCTGTAAGTATACATACAAAACAATCAATATAATTTTCAAGCATAACATTTGTACCTTGCATACAGTCTATTAGGTCAATCTTCATATGATTATTCTATTACAATTTTTGATAAAGATTATGTATAAAATGTTATGCTTAAAAATTATATTTATCTTTTTGTATGTATACTTACAGAATATGTTTCAACCACTTGTGTCCCCGAGGAAGATAGAATCATCCTTCTAATATTCGAAACGCATTGGGCCTTACCCACCCCACACTCATAGGGGTTGAGCCGTACTTGGTTGTTGTCCCTTGTGGACATTATACTGTATGTGTTTTATCGTCATAACCGTTTTGTTTTTTTATCATGCATCCCTTTTGTATTTTGTATCATTATCTTTGTGCAAAATAAAATTATCTTTTTAGATATTTGATACCTTTTATATGTGTCACTATACCAAAGCCCCTTAAAGTCCCATAGAGGGTATTTCTCTTTGTTCTCTTCAATTGTTATTGGGATGTAGGCTCAACAGTTTAGGTCTTTACCTCTGGCTTTCTACTAAACCTATGTCTTATGGGTATATGCTCAGTGAGATATCCCCACCTGAAGTCCAACCCAATTATAAAGTTTCCTATTGTATATTGTTTCTTATCCTTGAAAGGGACAAAGCTCAAGCAATTGGTTTGCCTCACTGCCACTCATGCACCCCTTGATTGCTAGGATGCAGGACTGCCAGCACAATGGAAACAGTGCAACCTGGGCCACCAACACCATGAAAGCATTGATGCTGTACCCAGCCACCTGCACCATGGAAACCAACGACAATGTGCCTCCCAGGTGGCCAGTGCCATGAAAATGAAATACCCCGTGCGGCCCTGGCTTCCCACACCATGGGACTGCTGAGTGGCTGTTGCAGCTGAGCTGCAGTGAGACAAACAGAGGGTTAAACAGGGAAATTGGATTAGTCATGTCATGGGAGAGGGGAGGAATCACCCATGGCCAGCTTGGGGGGAGTGGTTGGTGTAAAAAACATCATGGCATCCTATAGGGGTGCTCAATAAACAAGGGGCATTGACAACTGAGCTTTGCCTAAGCTAAACAACAAGGACACCAACAAATATGGCTTATGCATGGGAGGAGCTCACAGGCAGCAATGAAGGAACTAAAGAATGGTTTTCCTGAAGAGGCAAAGAAAAGATACATACACTGTACACTGTATATACATGAATGTATGGACATGTATTTACATTTTTAATGCTCACGGGAGTTCTTCTTTAACAATGTCAGTCACCTGATGTTTGATTATGTCAGTCACATAATGTAGTATTAAACAATGCCTACCTAAACCTGACATTTCAGCCATGAGTAAAGATGGCCCAAGTTATTTTTCTTTTTTATTTCAGAATGTAAGAACAAACAAAAAAAATTCAATCTATTTAAATAATAATCTGAGCAGTTATATTGTGACATAAATGGCACAGCAGATCAGTTCTCAACCCTCCGTACACAAAGGTCTAATAATTCCGGAGTCCTTCTCCCTCACACAATAGTGTCATTGATCCTTCTCCTGAATAATGCATCTGTGCTCAGTGGAAAATACGCACAGTTTAATTTGCAGGTAAAGCATGACAAATCAATTGATTAGATATGTTTAATTGGAGCTTTCTCACTGGAAACTTTCCTAGTGAGGTCATTTTCCTATAAAATTAGACTTGTTTCTTCTACTCTATTTGTCATTTACAAGTATGCTCTGGGATTTAGCTTTACTCATGTGGGCCTCAAAATTCATCCCACAATCCCCCTTTATTATTTATTACCATACTGCACATTTCAAGATATTGAAGTGGTATAAAACCCAAAAAATGTAATATATTGCAGCTTACCAATCATTAGATGTGGTGGCTGCATTAGTTTACTTTTTTTAGTCTTTTTTCCTTCCGTTTTCCCCTGGTGATCTGCACATATTATACAGACACCACTCTGGATGAAGGAGCACAGGGGGCAGATTTGGACAGCATCATATTCAGTTTGGGGAGAGGGGAGTGTTAGATGTGCTAGCAGGTTTAAATACACTAACAAAGTGAAGCCAAACTCCAGCTAACACTTTATAAGCAGTTACAGCAAACAGTTTTTTTCTCTTTTTGGGATAAAGGTTTTACATAAATAAATAAAAGATGATTATTTTAAGCACCCCTGTCAGTTTTAAATGGTGTCTCATACCTGTAACTGCTAGAGAGAGATTTTCTGTTGAAAAACAACAGACTTACTAGCTGAACCACCAGATGAAAATAGAATAAAGAACTACACCGCTCTCTATAAAGTACGAGCCCCTAGTTGAAAGTCTTTTTCACAAAACAAAGCGCATCTCCAGACAAGGTTCTGTTAATTAACGATATACTAATACGACAATGCTTAGGACCAATGGTCCTTTACACCTATGTTACTATTGAATGTTACAAATTTACAGAGAGAAACTCCTTCTGTACTTGTTCATATTTTTGCACAGACTTTTGGATATGAAAAAGTCTATTTTTTACTTTTTTTTTTTATATATAATAAAATTTAAGTGAAAGAAAATAGAATAAAGAAAGCCTAACAAGAAAATGAATGCAGCCATCACATCTACGGATTGGTAAGCTGCAATATAATAAATGTTTGCTTTTGGGTTTAATACTGCTTAAAGCTCGGTTCATACTAGCCTGACTCCAAAGTCGCACGACTTTCACTGCAACTTTGGAGTCTGACTTTGATATGACTTTGAAGTGACTTTTTACATTCTCTGGCATTGAAGTCATATCAAAGTAGAGCCAAAGTAGTGCAGGAACCTTTTCTAAAGTCAGACAGACTTGTGTAGTATCATTAAGACGGCTCTCATAGGGAAACATTGAATTTCACACGCCATCTGACTTGGGGTCTCACAAGTGGTATCCTATATCGCATCAGTATGAACCGAAGTCTCCTTCAGCTAATTATGAGGATGCCTCCTTCCTACTTTACTAACTGCTTGTAGTACTAATTGATTTTAGTATGGCTGGCTGACTGATTTTGTTATTCAAACTTAAAATAATTCAATCATCAATCATCATGTTTTGATTACTTTTTACACTTATTCTACCTACAAACCTTATTCTTTTATCTTAAATGTTATGCTTATAATAACACAGTTATAAATTATAAACGGTCACTGTGGGGGTTATTTACTAAAACTACATTGTGCAAAATCAGGTGCAGTTCTGCATGAAATTTCAAGCCGGCATTTCAGTCCGACTTCAGGGGAAATTTGATAGACATCTGTGCGGGTTCATTGAAATTGCCCCCCAAAGTAGCCAAAAGTAGTGCAGGAACTACTTTTGGGAAAGTCGGCGTCACATCGATTTGGACGGTACCGTTGCCGACAATAGGCTTCGATTTGTCATGCAATTTGACATGTCAAATTGGCCTGATGTGAACGGGGGCATATTGTTAAAGCTTAATTGAACAAGCTGAAGATAGAAGCTGATTGGCTACCACGCACAGCTGCACCAGATTCTGAGTGTTCCAGTTTTAGTAAATCTCCTTCAATACTGTGTTTATTTATTACAATGAATTCTAAAAGAACATATAGCTGACCTGTAGGCAGTTTAAAAACACAATTTAATTGAGTTTTATATTATGTACAATTAATTACAAATCATTAAAAAAGTTACATAAACTATTACAAATACATATATATGAAATTTCTGCACAACAGGCTGTAGATCTGGAGATGGATCAATTCATACTCATTCACTCAATGCTGTAATCTCTCTATCTGGAAGGGGAGAGCAGAGAGATAAACTTATGAGCCAGCTTACTCTTCCTAATTATCCAATGCAAGTCTGTGGTGGGCATGTAAACCAGCAGTACTGCTTATAGCTGAACTCTAGAAAAAAAACTTTTCCCTTGCAGTGGGTCATCCCCCATACTGCAAGGGTTAACTGCTTGATTTGCCCACAAGATGCTTTGTTGCCCAAGCGGTTTTAGCTCTCTGACTTTAATCCTGTATTTCCTAAGGTTGCCAAGGACCCGTTTACAAGACAGGAGATCGGACAGCAGAGGAGGGTGCTGGCTGCCGGGAGTGGGCATAATAAGGTAGGTATATTATCTTATTCATCATCCCTTAGCAAAAATGTGCAGTTACCACTTGCAGCCTGGAGGGGGCTCACTGCAAAGGTAAAGTTTTTTATTTTCAGAAATTTAGCTTTAACTGCAGTAAAGAAAAGTGAGGTCACCATACTAGCTGTGCTGTCTGGGGAAAATGCTTAGATCACAATATTAGCTAACTAGAATTACAAATCTGTAAATTCCCCTTTTAAAACTGTGGAGGGTTCCATCCAATAATTGTGGCTGCAGAGAGGCATTGTTTCTTTAAAAGGATATGAAGAGTGTCTTTTCTGTGCACAAAGTGTTATCTTGTACAGTGTTACTTTGTGATGATAAAGGGATGTATATTTCGTAATTACATTCAAACCTTTCATTCTGACCTTATAGCTTGACTGTGCAAAATTCTAATGGAAAAGAGTGCCTATGATTTAAAATATGGACTGCAATGTTCTGCTTCCCACAGTAAAAATAATAAAACTGAAAATAACAGTGAAAGAGGCATTAGACCGTGAAGTGCTAAGTGAAGAAAGCATGAAAATAGTGCTATATTCTCTATAATTCCTGCCCATGCTGGACTAGCACTGCAACATTAAAAATGAGAGACCTGACAAATATTATGCATAGATATGTGCAAAAGTTTTACGCTGGTGTAACTAAATGCTGTAAATTAGGAATGCTTTCAGAAAAAGAAGTGTTAATAGTTTATTTTTATGAATTAACAAAATGGAAAGCAAATGAACAGGAGAGAAATCCAAACTAAATCAATATTTAATGTGTGATCACCATTTGCCTTCCAAACAGCATCAATTCTTCTAGGTAAACTTGCACACAGTTTTTGAAGGAACTCAGAAGGTAGGTTGTTCCAAACATCTTTGAAAACTAACCAAGTATCTTCTGTAGATATAGGCTGCCTCAACCTTCTGTCTCTTTATGTAATCAGAGACAGACTTGATTGTTCTTAATGACATTGGCTGTTTATTTGGGGTAATGTCCTGCTGGAGAATAAATTTGGGGCCAATCACACGTCTCCCTGATGGTATGATATGATGGAAATTTATCTGCCTGTATTTCTCAGCATGGAAGACACCATTGGTTTTGACCAAATCTTCAACTCCATTTGCAGAAATGCAGCCCCAGACTTGCAAGGAGCCTCCACCATGCTTCACTGTTGCCTGCAGACACACATTATTATACCGTTCTCCAGACCTTCAGTGAACAAACTGCCTCCTGCTTCAGCCAGCTTTTTCATTTTGACTCATCAATCCAGAGCACCTGTTGCCATTTTTCTGCATCCCACTGCCTATGTTTTCATGCATAGTTGAGTCGCTAGGCCTTGTTTCTACATCAGAGGTGTGGCTTTTCAGCCGCAATTCTTCCATAAGACCACTTCTGGCCAGACTTCTCTAGATAGTAGATTAGTGTACCTGGATCCCGCTAATCTCTATGTGTTCTGTGCTAATGGCACTGCTGGACATCTTCTGATTTCCAGGTGAATTAAGCATGATGTGTCTTTCATCTGCTGCATTAAGCTTCCTTGGCCGACCACTGCATCCTCATAGTTCCTCATTTCTTTGTGTTTCTTCAAAAGGGCTTGAAAAGCACATCTTCGATCCCCAGTCTGATTTGAATTTTTTGTAAAGACCTTGCTGATGCAGTCTAACTTCCTTGTGCCTTTTTGCTGTGCTAAGTCTTGCCATAGTGTATGACATGTGACATAAAACAGTGTTCCACAACCTCATCTTAGTAGCAGGGTTTGGCTGTTCCTCACAGAGTTTTAGGCCTCTTACACAGCTGTTTTTGTTTCAGTTAATGACCGTATTTAAACCTACATATGAAATTGATCATTAGCATGTGCTTGTTATAATCATACACCTGGCTCTAAACCTACAAAATCCATGACTTTGTGCAAGTGTGTAAGTATAAGAAATAGATGCTGGTTTGAAGCCCAAGGGTAGTCACACCAAATATTGATTTTGATTTTTCTTCTGTTTGCTCACTTTGCATTTTGTAAAAATAAACAACAAAATATATATTTTTGAAAGCATTCTCACGTTACAGCATTTCTTCACAACAATGGCATCCCAGCCTTAGTCTCTAGGGTTCAATATTGAGTTGGCCCACCCTTTGCAGCTATAACAGCTTCAACTCTTCTGGGAAGGCTGTCCACAAGGTTTAGGAGTGTGTCTATGGGAACGTTTGACCATTCTTCCAGAAGCGCATTTGTGAGGTCAGGCACTGATGTGGAGGAGAAGGCCTGGCTCACAGTCTGCGCTCTAATTCATCCTAAAGGTGTTCTATCGAGTTGAGGTCAGGACAGTCAAGTTCTTCCTCCCCAAACTCGCTCATCCATGACTTTATGGACCTTACTTTGTGGACTGGTCCAAATCATTTGGTGGAGGGGGTATTATGGTGTGGGGTTGTTTTTCAGGGGTTGGGCTTGGCCCCTTAGTTCCAGTGAAGGGAATTCTTAGGGCTTCAGCATACCAAGACATTTTGGACAATTCATCCCAAAGGTGTTCATGGGGTTGAGGTCAGGCCAATCAAGTTCCTTCACCCCAAACTCGCTCATCCATGTCTTTATGTATCTTGTTTTGTGCACTGGTGCACAGTCATGTTGGAACAGGAAGGGTCAACCCCAAACTGGGGGGATTATGGTGTGGGGTTGTTTTTCAGAGGCTGGGCTTGGCCCCTTAGTTCCAGTGAAGGGAATTCTTAAGGTGTCAGCATACCAAGACATTTTAGACAATTTCATGCTCCCAACTTTGTGGGAACAGTTTGGGGATGGCCCCTTCCTGTACCGACATAACTGTGCACCAGTGCACAAAGCAAGGTCCATAAAGACATGGATGAGCGAGTTTGGGGTGGAGGAACTTGACTGGCCTGCACAGAGTCCTGACCTCAACCCGAAAGAACACCTTTGGGATGAATTTGAGCGAAGACTGCGAGCCAGGTCTTCTCATCCACATCAGTGCCTGACCTCACAAACGCGCTTCTGCAAGAATGGTCAAACATTGCCATAGACAAATTACTAAACCTTGTGGACAGCCTTCCCAGAAGAGTTGAAGCTGTTATAGCTGCAAAAGGTGGGCCATCTCAATATTGAACCCTAGGGACTAAGACTGGGATGTCATTTGAGTTCATGTGTGTGTAAAGGCAGGTGTCCCAATACTTTTGGTAATATAGTGTATATATTAATATATTTCCCAGACTTCTCCTCCTGTTAGTTTCATATTGGGCCAGTGCTCAATATCCACTGTCAGGGTCAATGACAGGTCAGGAGGAATATAATCATTTAAGTACCAGGATTTATTTAAACATCTAAAGCCAGTGACAGTTTCCTCAATGGACAGTGATATGTAACACTTGTATACCACTACAGTAACATAAAATAAACAGCAGTTAAATGAAATGTAGTCTGTAGAATTGACTTTGTATGCAGTTAAAGCAACCCTGTCAGGTTTAAAAAAAAATCTCCAAATTAAATTCTGAATCAGTGGCTATTCCCAGTTCTGGTTTCCTTTACAGTGACCATATCAGACGTCTAAAGAATTCCTAGTGGCAGGTCCCTGTGATAGAGGAGATCGTCACCTTTTTGGGAGCCTTTGTGTTGTATCCAGCACTGCAGCCTCTGTAAGGCTCTTCAGCATTCCACATTAAATATAATTAATAATAATAAATTACATGGCTGACAACTACTACAACTACTGTCTACTTAGCAGATTGTTCTCTAGTATTCATATTCTTTTCCCCTAATTCCCCTCATTTGCAAAAACATTCTGAAAAGTAAAAAAACTCACTGTTGTGTCATTGGTGGTTACATAGACCAACACATCTGAAGAATTGCGGCTGTTGATGTATCGATAACAGTTCCACACACAGCTGATTAGGTAAGCCTGGAAACAAACACAAAGAATTCATCGAATTAAAATTGATACCACCTATTACATAACAGAGTTTCCTGAGCCACCATATGGTCTATATATGAGTACATTTTCCTGTGTAAATTGTATTCTGGATATGCCATAATAAGGGGATATCCACAGACTGTACAGAGAATGCGTCTTTCCTTGCGTCCCTCGCTGCCTCTGAAATCTTGTGAGATTTCAAACATATACGGTATGACTAGTTGGGAAAAACAGACATTGCTGACATCCAAGGCTTTTTTTCTCAGAAAAAAGGTGCAGGAACTCAACCACGACCCCCCCCAAAACTGGCCGAAATTTCACTAACAGTGGGAGAGTCTTAAAGGGGCATCAAATACCAGGAGTGCAGTATGTACAGAGTGCAGAGTTCTGTGGATACAACACGGAGTGCAGAGTTCATGGTTGTGCTACGTACAAAGTTCGGGAGTGTGCTACATATACAGTGCAGAGTTTAGGGTTGTGCTACATGCAGAGTTCAGGAGTGTGCTACCTACACAGTGCCGAGTTTAGGGTTGTGCTACATGCAGAGTTCGGGAGTGTGCTACGTATACAGTGCAGAGTTCAGTGTTTGTGCTACGTGCAGAGTTCGGGAGTGTGCTACGTATACAGTGCAGAGTTCAGGGTTGTGCTACGTGCAGAGTTCGGGAGTGTGCTACGTATACAGTGCAGAGTTCAGGGTTGTGCTACGTGCAGAGTTCGGGAGTGTGCTATGTATACAGTGCAGAGTTCAGTGTTTGTGCTACGTGCAGAGTTCGGGAGTGTGCTATGTATACAATGCAGAGTTCAGGGTTGTGCTACGTGCAGAGTTTGGGAGTGTGCTATGTATACAGTGCAGAGTTCAGGTTTGTGCTATGTGCAGAGTTCGGGAGTGTGCTACGTATATAGTTCAGAGTTCAGGGTTGTGCTACGTGCAGAGTTCGGGAGTGTGCTACGTATACAGTGCAGAGTTCAGGGTTGTGCTACGTGCAGAGTTCGGGAGTGTGCTACGTATACAGTGCAGAGTTCAGGGTTGTGCTATGTGCAGAGTTCGGGAGTGTGCTACGTATACAGTGCAGAGTTCAGGGTTGTGCTACGTGCAAAGTTCAGGAGTGTGCTACGTATACAGTGCCGAGTTCAGGGTTGTGCTACATGGAGAGTTCGGGAGTGTGCTACTTATACAGTGCAGAGTTCATGGTTGTGCTACATGCAGAGTTCGGGAGTGTGCTATGTATACAGTGCAGAGTTCAGGGTTGTGCTACGTGCAGAGTTCGGGAGTGTGCCAAGTATACAGTGCAGAGTTCATGGTTGTGCTACGTGCAGAGTTCGGGAGTGTGCTACGTATACAGTGCAGAGTTCAGGGTTGTGCTACGTGCAGAGTTCGGGATTGTGCTACTTATACAGTGCAGAGTTCATGGTTGTGCTACGTGCAGAGTTCGGGAGTGTGCTATGAATACAGTGCAGAGTTCAGGGTTGTGCTACGTGCACAGTTCGGGAGTGTGCTATGTATACAGTGCAGAGTTCAGATTTGTGCTACGTGCAGAGTTCGGGAGTGTGCTACGTATACAGTGCAGAGTTCATGGTTGTGCTACGTGCAGAGTTCGGGAGTGTGCTACTTATACAGTGCAGAGTTCATGGTTGTGCTACGTGCAGAGTTCGGGAGTGTGCCAAGTATACAGTGCAGAGTTCATGGTTGTGCTACGTGCAGAGTTCGGGAGTGTGCTACGTATACAGTGCAGAGTTCAGGGTTGTGCTACGTGCAGAGTTCAGGAGTGTGCTACGTATAAAGTGCAGAGTTCAGGGTTGTGCTACGTGCAGAGTTCAGGAGTGTGCTACGTATACAGTGCAGAGTTCAGGAGTGTGCTACGTATACAGTGCAGAGTTCAGGGTTGTGCTAGGTGCAGAGTTCAGGAGTGTGCTACGTATACAGTGCAGAGTTCAGGGTTGTGCTACGTGCAGAGTTCGGGAGTGTGCTACGTATACAGTGCTGAGTTCAGTGTTGTGCTACGTGCAGAGTTCGGGAGTGTGCTACGTATACAGTGCAGAGTTCAGGGTTGTGCTACATACAGAGTTCGGGAGTGTGCTACATATACAGTGCAGAGTTCAGGGTTGTGCTACGGGCAGAGTTCGGGATTGTGCTATGTATACAGTGCAGAGTTCAGGAGTGTGCTGTGTACAGAGTACAGAGTTCAGGGGTGCACTACACACAGAGTACAGAGTTCAGTCTTCTTCCACAGCTGCTTAGTTCTGCATTCCCCATCCACATTTCACTTTTACCCCTCTTCTTCTCTAGTACCTCCCCTCACACTGTAGATGGCTTTGCCTCTCTTACTTGCAGGAAGATCATCCAGTGGGGGTGTCAGCATTTGCACTGCACCCCAGGCACCGCCATCTCCTTTGTCCCCATCCTGCACTTGGAAAACACAGGAAGCCAGACCTCTGTGTTTATGAGTGATAGTGGTGAGCAGGGAGCAGAGGGCCTGAGCCAAAGGTGGTGGAACTGAGTTCCACCAAGTTCCAGCTGAAAAAAGCCCTGCTGACATCACATATCACATGGCCAGAATACAGGTAATCGGGGTATCAGTTCAACATTGTTCAAATGTCACAGCGAAATAAGGTGTTTGGGGTCAGACTCAACACCAAACGTTAACATAGACAACCTACTTACACATTTCAATTACTTTACAATCCTGAACAAGCAATATTAATCATATCATTACAATAAAAAAACTTTCCATGAAAAAGCAGTTTAACCACTTGTCTACAACAGGGGCAATGTTTTATTTCTTTGCACATATGTTAATTCTACATTTTTTGCTACAGATTATTTAAAACCTCCAAACAATTATATATTTTTCGTTTAGCAGAGATCCTGGAAAATAAAATAGTGGTAGTTGCAATGTTTAATGCTGCACAATGTTTGTGCAGCTATTTATCAAGTACAAAATGCAATATAATGAGTTTTAGTGCACGCATGTTATACCCAGTTTGCAAATAAAATATAAGAGAAGGGGGTTGCATTGAGTAAATAAATACTAAACATGTAAAGCCTTAAAATTGTATGCACTCATGAAACCACAAAAAACATTGGTACCCAAAATTCTCCATAATCGATGCTTTAAAGGGGAAGTAAAGCTTCCTCTGTAACTTGTACCTATAGGTGATCCTATGATAAGGCTTACCTATAGGTACTGTAAATATCTCCTAAACATGTACCGTTTACTTTGCATGTAGCCAGAGACATCACCGGTGCATGCACTCTAAAGAAACGACCGCCTGTGCCGTTCCTTCAGAGCCCTGTGCCGTGAACGGTGGCTCCCGTGCGCATGCGTGGGAGTGACATTATTGCAGCTCCGGCCAATCAGATGGACGGAGGACGCGAACCCGGAAGGAAGACGGGTTTACATGTCGGCTGTGTAAGTGTTGTGCAGGCAGGGCTGCGGGGGCTTCATTTTAAGGTAAGTATTTCATAATGAGCTAGTATACGATGCATACAAGCTCATTATGCCTTTTCCTTTCAGGTTTTTATGTTTTAAATGTTTTTTTGGGAGGTTTACAACCTCTATAAAAGCCTTTACAGGTTATTAGTTTAGAGTTAGCCATGAATGTTGGTTCTAGAATTGTTTCTCTCACTCCATTGGTCATGGAGACACCTCACATGTGTGTTGCAATTCATGTTTACATACACTTGTATGGCCTATGCTGTGAATTTGAATTAAGGGGGGGGGGGTGCTCTTAATTTTTTTTTATCATAAATTATTTTTTTACACTGTTTTAATTTGTTTCATTATTCAACTTTATTGCTGTCACAAGCCACCCCAGTGATAGCATTAGGCAGGTGTGACATGTCCTCATTCTGGAGACATCATATGTCTAATAGATCCCCAATGTCTCCCATGCCCTCTATTGCAGCTAATCAAGCGCATATCATGCTTAATAGCTGCAGTGGCAAGGGAATGACAGCTGTGAATCTGGAAGTAATGTAATACACCTTGCTTACAGGTGTATCAGTCACGGCGGGGGGACAGATGTTCCCTGTTCTCCTGCTCTCATACGCTATCCAAAACTAAGAAAAACTTTTGGCTTCAGATACACTATAACCACTTAAGCCCCGGAAGATTTTACCCCCTTCCTGACCAGGGCCTATTTTGCGATTCAGCACTGCGTGACTTTAACGGACAATTGTGCGGTCGTGCGACGCTGTACCTAAACGAATTGATGTTTAGGTGAAGGACGAAAAATGTCCTTTTTTTCCCACAAACAGAGCTTTCTTTTGGTGATATTTGATCACCTGTGCAATTTTTTGATCATGCGCTATAAACAAAAAAAGAGCGTCAATTTTGCAAAAATAACAATATTTTTCATATTTTTTTTATATATCAAAATTCCCCCCAAAAAAATGTAAAAATCAAAATTTTTTAACATTTTCGGCCAATTTGTTTTATGCTACATATGTTTGGTAAAACAAATCGCAAAAAGCGTATTTTGATTGGCTTGCGCACAAGTTATTGCGTTTACTAACAAAGGGAAAGATTTTTGTAATTTTTGTTGTTTTTTTTTAACGCGTAATGGCGGCGATCTGCGATTTTTTTTTGCGGTACTGCGACATTGCGGTGGACAGATTGGACCCTTGACTGACATTTTTAACACTTTTGGGGTTACCAGTGACATTACTACAGTAATCAGTGCTATACATATGCACTGATAATGTAAAATTATACTGGCAGTGAAGGGGTTAACTTTTTTTTTGAGAGGGAGGGGCTATGTGTGTCCCTAGGGGCGTGATTCTAACTGTGATTGGCTGTGGCTTGAGATGTAGGAACAGTGATCAACGGTCCTACATAGTAGAACCGTATGATCACTATTTCTACACAGGGGAGAATGACAGGCAGCTTGTTTACATCAGCCGCCTGCCTTTCTCCCTCTCCACCGACAATCGCGAGTGACCGGCGGACCCGATGCGCGGGGGGGTCTGTGACCGCGCGGGAGCGGGAGCGCGCCTTCGGCGGTGCACGCTCGCTCCTGAGACCCTCACAGGCTAGCGGCGTAGTACTACGTCGCTTTGCCTGTGAGGGGCTGACCGCCGCAGTAAATAGTCGTGCGGCGGTCGGCAAGCGGTTAAAGTCTATCATTCCAATTTATCATGGCCAGTTACAGTCTCCAAAATCTGGCAAAACAAAAAAAAAAACAACTACATAAATAATATGCATCCTTTTCTATGTTTATTTACAAATGCAGACTGATTGCGCTGAATATGCATGAAGTTAGTGAAGAATAAGCAATGTTAGGACAACAATGGCTTGTGGGATAAGAGCCACATGTAAGCAATTATTTGGAGTAGAGAACTACAGATGTTAAACTTATATGGATTTATATTAATCTGGGCCAAATTCCTGGACTCGTGCATTGTGCAATTACTTTTTTGAGAACATTTTTAGCTACATGTACAGTATTAACTCTATGTACATTTTACTGATATAACTGTCCACATGCATACTTTTCTAACTTTCCCACTTAGCCCTCAAATGGACTCCCCAAGCAACTAGGTTTTTGCCTATGATATATCAACTTTGAAAAACACACACATGATATTATCATAAGTATTGTAAGGCCTGCCTTTACACGCACATGAACTTTAATGGCATCCCAGTCTTAGTCCGTAGAGTTCAATATTGAGTTGGCCCACCCTTTGCCGCTATAACAGCTTCAACTGTTCTAAGAAGGCTGTCCACAAGGTTTAGGAGTGTGTCTATGGGAATGTTTGACCATTCTTCCAGAAGCGCCTTTTGTGAGGTCAGGCACTGATGTTGGACGAGAAGACCTGGCTCGCAGTCTGCGCTCTAATTCATCCCAAAGGTGTTCTATCGGGTTGAGGGCAGGACCGTCAAGTTCTTCCTCCCCAAACTTGCTCAACCATGTCTTTATGGATCTTGCTTTGTGCACTGGTCAAAATCATTTGGTGGAGGGGGATTATGGTGTGGGGTTGTTTTTCAGGGGTTGGGCTTGGCCCCTTAGCTCCAGTAAAGGGAATTCTTAAAGCCTCAGCATACCAAGACATTTTGGACAATTCATCCCAAAGGTGTTCATGGGGTTGAGGTCGGGCCAATGAAGTTCCTTCACCCCAAACTCACGCATCCATGTCTTTATGTATCTTGTTTTGTGCACCGGTGCGCAGTCATGTTGGAACAGGAAGGGTTAGGGTCCATGTACACGGGACGCTGGAAATGGCTGTTTAGGAGCAGTTGGGCGTTTTTTTCAGAAGCCCCTGAACCCATCTACATTTTATCTTATCTGTCCATGTACACATGGTCGTTTACAGTCATTTGCAGGCAGTTGCGTTCAGGGACTGTTTTTAGAAAGCAATTATTTGCGTTCGAACGTGTGTTTCCCGGCGTTTCAAACGCACAAACGCGTCCGAACGCGTCTGAACGCGATGACCCGCGTTTAGCGTTCGCGTTTTTCCATTTTAAAGGGGAATAATTTTTTTTGACCTCTAGGAACGCTTCTAAACGCAAACGCTGCTAAACGCTGCTAAACGCCCGCTAAACGCGGGTACAAACGCGACTGAACGGACGTTTCAAACGTCCTAAAAATTCCAGCATTCAAAGGGACTTTTAACAACGTCCCGTGTACATGGAGCCTTAACCCCAAACTGTTCCCACAAAGTTGGGAGCATGAAATTGTCCAAAATATCTTGGTATGCTGACGCCTTAATAGTTCCCTTGACTGGAACTAAGGGGCCAAGCCCAACCCCTGAAAAACAACCCCACACCATAATCCTCCCTACACCAAATGATTTGGACCAGTTATAGTTGCAATGGGTGGGTCAACTCAATAATGAACCCTACGGACTAAGACTGGGAGCGCATTAAAGTTCATGTGCATATAAAGGCAGGCGTCCCAATACTTTTGACAATATAGTGTATATCTTCCACATTATTTCTCTTAGTTTGGATACATTTGATTGTCTCCAACTGTCACAACGCACAAGCACACTTGACAGTTACTTTGTTTTGCATATAAACATTAATTACATGACAAAGATTCCCAAAGCACTATGGATTACCTAAAAAGAGAGTTAAGCAGTATCTGCCTGATTTTTAGATTCACTTTGTCTGCCTGAAACCCCGGATAAGGGACGGGTCGCTGCTCTTATTCACTTATATATTTCAGCTTGAGTCATAGAGTTTTGTAAACAATTGGCTTATTATAGCAGATGAAAAGGAGACATTGTACATTGATCATGTAGTCTCATGACATCATTTGTTGCCCTGGACACACAGCATATAGTAGAGTAAATCTTCACATTTCTGTGTCAGCAGTTTCTGTTTGTGTTGAGGCATGCGGCTTGGTACTGCCCATTAACATATGACCTTGTTGACCCATCTGTAGTGTGAGACCTGGCATTTTCTGTCAATTAACCCTTATATCCCGCAATCCCTGGGTCTCTGATTCTAGCACTGGTGCAGGGGAGAGCTCCACAGTAGATATGTTATGGAAAACTTATTGTGTATCCATCACTGGTGAAGTGGATCTCATTATGTGATGTATACAAACTTGTACTGATATCTAGTGACTATTTGGTGTGGCTACAACTGGTTATTACTCTTTTTCTGAAATGGCATTTTCTAGTTTACCTGCATGTTGGGGCTAGTTAGTTTAGTATTTAGATGGACCCCTCTCTTCTTCCTCACGTTTCTTCAGTTAGTTACCAGCCTTCATAGTGGCAAAAGGCTTAAAAGCTAAATGCCTCTTTACACTTTAATTTGACAAATTAACATCCCATGTATTGCAGTTTTAACAAGTAAAACTATATTGGATTAAGCTGCCGTGTCTTATTAGAGAGTTGAGCTGTCTGTGGAGGTTACTTATTCAGCAGGTGACCATACTGAGTTCTAAAGGAAGTATGTCGTATGTCTATGCATATAGCAGTGCATGAAACAGAACAAATTAGATGTCACACAGATACAAGCAGGTAGACCATTCACAGACATGCATTTGCAATGGAAGGAATAGAGAGGCATGCTTTGGATTCTATGTGACACAGAACAGGAAGTTGTCTTGTCTAGTGCTGAAACAACTAATCGTTTATGAAAATAGTTGTCAACTATTTTCATAATCGATTAGTTGATCAGCTGATTAGTTGGCCTGCATACAGAATGCATTATTTGTTTACATTTCAGGAAATACAGTGCAGCACACATATAGCTCAGTACACCATCCAAACATGTCAGTAAGTGCCCGAGAACTTGTGAATGTGAATGTGTGAGGAGCAATGCCTCATGGGACACGTAGTCCTGGGCAGGAAGTGAGTGGCTCTGAAGGCAGAAGTTTTTTTTTACCTTGCTATTGGGGAACTCTATACTATATTTTGCATCTTGTTATAGGGGCACTCTATACTATACTTTGCAGCTTGTTATAGGGGCACTCTATACTATACTTTGCAGCTTGTTATAGGGGCACTCTATATTATACTTTACAGCTTGTTATAGAGGCACTCTATTTTATACTTTGCAGCTGGTTTTAGGGGCACTCTGAAGGCAAGAGTAGCCAGAAAAATGGGGTGGGGGCCCCAGAAGAGGAGAATCAGAGCTGCTCTGTGCAAAACCATTACACAGAGCAGGTAAGTATAACATGTTTGGTTTTATGTTTTTTTTTTTTTTTGTTTTTTTTTTTTTATCACTTTAAAGACTCTGTGCAGGGAAGATCAACATCTGAACCCGGGAAAGGTGGAGGCTGATAGACTGGAGGTAATATAAGGCATTACAATTACTTTTAAAGTAAACTTTTACCAGTATTGTGCATTATATTTAAAAGGATCATATCTATCGGGGAAAAAAAAGTTTCAGCTTTTAGTACTACTTTAAAGTAAAAGATTTATATCTCCCTTCCACCCTTTATATAGCTTCATGTCTGACTCCTAGTTAAAATGCCCATATATCCTACTTCTGGGTGTATTATTATATATATGATATAAGTCATTTATATTATTACTTTCACTGTTTCACATTTTTTTTATAACTTTACATATTACCTAAAGTATACACCACAGTTTTCTTTAAGGTTATTTACCTGATTAATCGAAACAATAATCGGCCAACTAATCGATTATGAAAATAATCATTAGTTGCAGCCCTAGTCTTGTCCCTTTGGTGCATAGGGACAAGCTAGCTGAAACAATAAAGGGATCAATCAGCAAAGAACATTGCCAACTGCAGCCACAATATATGAGCCAATCATTACAAGATAAGGCAAACAATAGATAGAATGAATATAGTTACATTAATAGCTAGTTAAAACAATGAAAATATGTGAACAATGCCTTTAAAATACTGTATTTCCTATTTTTATTATAACAATAAGTAAAATAAAATACATAAATTTGAACCACTATACAGCCCCTTTAAATTAGTGCTTTATATAGTGTATTTTTTTTCTTTCTAGATAGGCCTGCTGTAAATATTTTCTTTAAAACAGACCTTTATGAAGTTTATGTATATTGCTACTTCATGATCAATAAAAATTATTTTATTGTGTTGTCTAACCTGCAGCACTTTCTCACCTCTCCCCTGTGAGTGCTCGTGCCAGAACATTCTCTACAATAAGTATGACAGTAAATTGTCCTTGCAATAAATCTTACAAAACTGTTACATTAATAAAATATTTGTAATTTCTTCATGAAAAATCAGTTATAAAGTGGCTATATATACTATTTTATTTTCCTAAGTTTTAATGGTATTGCACAGAGCATTCAGCCGGCACTCTATGCTACTCCTCTTCTGTGAATGCCCCCATAGCAAGTCTGCTGATATGGGGGCACGCAAGTGGGCAGTCTCAAGAGCTGGGCTGTGTGCATCTATAGACACACATTGTGCAGCTTGGCAGCACCCCCGATCCCTCCTCTCAGGATTTGATTGACGGCAGTAGGAGCCAATGGTTCCTGCTGCTGCCTCTGTGTCCTGTGAGAAGAGGAAGAGAACAGAGCACTGCTGCAAATGAACACAGCACTGGATCGAGAGAGGACGCAGGTATGTGGTTAGGTTGGTAGGGGGGCAATACAACTACTAGGATGTTTTTTACCTTAATCCATGCAATGCAAGCAATGTAAAAAATGTCTTGACTTTAGAACCACTTTAATACATATCTATTTAGCTATAAAAGCACCAGGAAAGTACACTCAAAGTTGGATAAAGGCAACCCTGTAGAAAGAGGAAAAACAATGCATTGTGATTCCACTGCATAGATTTTATTACTTTGTGTACACTACAAACCTTTCTTTGAATTGCAGCATTATCATGGGAATTGTTTTTCCAAAGATACATGATATAATAACTATTAGAGCCATAATGCAGTGAGATGAGTGTGAGAGTTCGAGCCCCATAGCGACAAAGCCAAGCCGAGAACTCTGCTATGACTATGTTTATTCAAGTGTTTAAGTTTCCTGAACAGATGTATAACTTCAGGGCTGCATCCAAGCTTTCCTATAAAATCATCAAACATAGAAATGTGTTTGGGAACAGTGATTGTAGAAATAAGTGAACATGTGTTCCTTACTCTAGCATCCATTTATTTTCAGTCTATGGGTCAGGATTCAATATATTGACCCATGATAAATTTTTGGGGTCTCCAGAAGACAAGAAATTATATTCAACTGATACTTGGGGCTTCAGCATTAAAGCAACTATTGGGTTAAAATATGTAAAAAAACCACACCCTGCAATATAACTGGGATTACACTCACCCCCTCCTGACACCCAGGGCCGGATTAAGAGCATCATGGGCTTGGTGCTGAGGATTTTGAAGGGCCTTAAGGGCCGTGCCTTGGCATGCACCCAGAGGAGGAAGGGTGCAGCCATGCATGCCTAATTCAACATGGGATGCTGTCACTGACGCCCATAAACACATCCATGCATCGGCAACTGTCCGTCCTTGTCCGGCCTTCGTGCTGTGTGGGGAGGTTCTGAGGGAGCTGCCTGGGGAAGCGAGCATAGAAGCCAGACTTCTGTGTTTACAAGTGACAGAAGAGTGGTAACAGTGAATATGACCAACCCGGGGCCTATATTAAGGTAGGGGCCCGGAGCTGCAGCTCCAATAGCCCCTATGTTAATCTGGCCCTGCTGACACCCCTTCCTCTTATTTTCACTCTCTCTGGAGAACAATGGCCTCTTCATATCCAATACATTTCCAGGCCTGCCAGATTTCTTGTTCTACTCTGAGCTTCCTTCAGCTGCCCCCTTTGCCACTACAGGAGGAAGGTACCACAGTGTGTGCCAGTGGAAGCAAGCATCACCGTAAGTTTCTAATATTCATTTTTTTGTTGTGGGTTAGTGGCAACAAAACTGTTCATAAATAAATGGTGTTTTTATTGCAGCATATGTTTCTGCACATTTACAAATATATATAATTTCTTAGATATTTGTACCAATCTTTCCCTACTCAACTGGAACCTCTCCCTACCGCTGGTCCCTGTGCCTGACAGACGGGTGATCTGTCCCTACACTACCCACATGCTAAAAGCATGCCAAGCCTGGGAGCCAGGGCCTGACCCGAGATGGCCAGTAGAGTCACATGGGGCGGCAGCATCCAGCTCAATAGCTTCCCCAGTGATCCAGGAAACCATAAAGGAACCATATTGCTCTTGACTTCCTCTCCCTTTGAGATACTGCTGTGGTTGAGTTTCACCTGCAGTGGAGACAATAGACTACACCTGCCTACACATTCATGATACTGAATTTTCAATGCATACCGAGGTTCCTGAATACAAAAACCTACCTGTTTGCTTACTAGCAGCCTGAGTATCACTGATGATCTCTGCAAGCAGAGAGAAAAAAAAGTGTGTTCCTCATTAAATGGATCAAAATTAGGCCGGTTCAGCAAGGACCAGCCAAATTTCCATCCACGTGTGGCCACTGTGGTTGAACAGAAGTCGATCTACCAATCAGCTACTGGTCAACTGTCAGAGATATAGCTGTGGAAGAACTGGCTTTGCTGCCAATACTAGAGATGGGTGCATCAGGCGCACTTCCATGTGCATGCACATTGGCAGAAGAATGGTGACTTGGTGCACGCAGGTGCATGGCGCGTGAATCAGCGAGCGCGTGTGCGCAATGGCGCACGCATCACGCGACAGATGTGGACACTTGCTGGCCTAAATAAGACCACTGCTGATTCCATCAAATGGCTGGATTGTCATTAGCCTTCCTGTGTTCCTCTGTGTACTTTCCTTGGATTTCCTGTTGTGACCCGGCTTGTTTCTGACCTGTCTGATCTCTTCTCCTGGCATTGACCCTTTGGCTTGCTCTACCAACCTTGCTCCTGTTTAATCACATGTGTATGACTTCAGTTTGCTTCACGGACTTCACTATTACTTACCTGCCTGCCTTCCTGTGTATGACCCAAGCTCACAATACAGACTTTGCTATTACTCCCTGCCTGCCTTCCTGTTGTGACCTCGGGCAAGTTCCTGTTTCTGCTATCTGCCTTTGCCCCCGGACTGATTACCTGTGTTTGATCCTCAACCTGGATTCTACTACAGTTCCCTGTGTGCACAAGTTTGCCAAGTACATGTGGAGTTTCCCGAGAGACATGTTGCTGTGTATCCTGTCATTTCCGGCATCCACCAGGTGATCACAGGCTCAGCTCTTCAGTACCGTGTTGGCAGCCTGTGCTTTTTTGGGCGCTACACCTCCTGTACCACCTTCAGGGGTGTACTGCACTTAGCTGCAAGGGGAGTCCTCTCAGCACCTTGGCCTCGGATCAAGTACGTGACATCAACTGCCCTGTCGCATTAACGCTGCTCGATCAGCGCTGTATGCTTTAGACTGTAGCACTGATCAGTGTATTCTGACTGCGGGGAAGTCTCCCCTCTGTCAGGATATAAAGACCCAGCAGGACACACAGCATGGAGGGGAATCAAATCAGTTTTTTTGTTCAGCCCACTGGTTGAACAAAAAGAAAAACAGACTAATGTATGGGCAGTTTAAGACTTATAGTTTGTTTAGTCTGATCTCCCTCCTGTTCAGATCTATTTTATAGAATGACTTTTACCTGGATCCTGCAGGAAACTCGTGATCTAAAGCTTTGCACCTGTTGGCTTCATATATACCAGTCAGGCAAGAGTTTTTTTCTTTTTTTACCTTGAACATATGTATTAAATATTAAATAAAAGAAAGAAATATACAAAAGTTCCTTTAAATAGCAACAGGGATAAACGGGAAATATCTATTCCTTCAACTTTCCTACAGCAATTATAGATGTTCTTCATACGGATTGATGGTTTTGTCTCGATAAAATTAAAATAAATACCTACACCATTATAAAAGCGTAATTTTCTCATCTAGAAGACGAGGCCCAGCCATTACAGCACTTACCTTAAAAGCCAGGATGATACTGATGAAGAATAGAATGATCACAACAAGACATGTGGGATTCACGGACAGAATCTCTTCCTTGTATGGGAAACTGGACGGCTGTAAGAGAGATAGATTGTTGTTATAATGGATTCTATTAGAAAACACAGGATAATAAATTACTGGTGTCATCTCTGCTGGATGGAAAGAGTCTCCAGCTGTGATCCCACTCTGGGCATATGTAACGCTGTGAAGGGCTATTACTGGCTGGCGTTATGTCAGGAAAACAAACACAATTAGGTGACATGACAGATTTAATCTCGTATTCTTATTATTCTTTCTACTCTTATTAGAAATAAAATCTTTCATAGCACATTGGAACAGCTTTATGAAGATATGTGGATCTCAAAGAAATGTTGTAACACTCGTGCCCTAATTATGCAGCATGAGGAACATTCTCTGATAAGTTACTCTGAGTTTCTAAACTCTGTTCACAGGGCAGAAACTTTTTTTAAAAGTTTTTAAATAGAGTAGGGAATGCTTAGCAACCCTGTCAAGACTTTACCGTTGTCTGTGTCCAATGGGGAAATTCACTCTCTCCATTTGCCGTGATGACCATTGTCACCAGGTATAAAAGTAAAGGAAAATCCAGAATAGACAAAAAGTCTTCCAATGAGGATGCATTGTGGTGAAACCAAGAGTAGAGTTTCCCTATTCATGTCTACAGGACATGATGTGAAGAAAAATCTCTCCAATGGAAAAGAGATGGCCAAAAAACTTAATGGATTTTTTTCTTTCGCTACTCTATCCAAAACTAAACATAAAGCTTGGGCTTTAGTTACACTTTGAATTTCCAATGTGAAGGAAACCACATTTGGCAGTCCAGGGAGAATGAAGATGACTCTGCCAGCAGGCTGGTCCTTGGGTGCCTGTGCTGCCGTTTCCTGCTATCTTTGGGTTAGGGTACCTGATGTAACTTGCAGGCGTAAAAACAGAAGTGGCCTTTTTCCAGGCTGAAAAGCTCTCAGCTGATTGTGGAGTTTCCTTGCCAGGAAAAGAGTCTCTTCAGGCTCATAGCTAGAATAGTGACAATAGAAAATTTAGATCTGAGCATGATGATGTTGCACACCTGACTATATATATCACCTGAGGGCTTGCAGTCTTTTCCCTTGTAATTGTGCGCAACAGTCTGATGCGCAACCCCTCAGGTACAAAACATTTGCCAGCAGGTCTCTTTGTGGGAGCATCAGGTTGGGCAGCCAAGATCTGTTCCCCAAGAGGAGAGGTTAACCTGCACATATCCAAGATGGCTGCCAACAGGAAGGCAAAGTGAGACCTTGACATCACCAAAACCATAGAAAAGTCTCATTAACAGGTATTAACTGCTAGTGAATATAATTTGGCTCTTGGGGTTCCTAAGGGCTCATGCACACTGCAGCTCAAAAAAAAAAAGCTGCATATACAGGCATTTGAGATTTTATTTGTCTGCTTTATGGCTCATGCATGCTGCACCTCAAAAAAAGTTGCTTTTATAGGCATTTGAGCTTCTATTTCAGCTTGAATAAGCTTGTGCTTTGAGCATAGGCATTTTTTTTCACAAGCTCCTCTCGGCTCATTTTTCCTATTTTTTTTTTTTTTTTTTGTGTGTTTTCTAGCTTCTTTGAGCTGTTTCATGCTCTTTCACGTTTTTTTTTTTGCATGTTTTTTGGGCCCTTTTGCGTCTTTTATGCTCGAAAGCTTCTCTCAAAAACAGGAGTTTGGTGGGGTTTTTTTTTCTGCTTGTAAGAGCATATTCTTGTAAACTCCTGAAAAAGCCATAGTGTGCATGGATTAGTGATCGACCGATTATTGGCAATGCCGATATATCGGGGGCCGATACGCACTTTTCCCGATATATCGGAATCGGCCCATGAGGTTACCGATATTGGCAATATTAAGGGAAAGGGCTTGTACCGGAGTGATGCCTGCAGCTAGAGGCATCACCCCAGTACCGGCGTCCATAGCCGCTGGTCGGCTGTCTTGCAATGACAACCGATGCGACTGAGAAGCCGCTCAGCTGTCATTACAAGGAGCGTGAGGGGACGTCGCCCGGGGCCCCCGTCCCACCGGCATGGCTGCCGAACAAAAGACCCAATCAAAGCCGCATTCGGCTCTGATCGGGTGTCCATGTAAAAAAACCGGAAGTGATGTCATGACATCACTTCCGGGTACTCGGCAGCACATTCAAATAAATGCGAGCATTCAAAACAGCCAAACTTGGCGTTTTGAATGCTTTTAAGTGCCGAGGAGAGGTTTGGAGTCTTTTAGACCCCCAGATCCCTCCACCAGAGTGCCTGTAAAAAAAAAAAAAAAAAATTTTAATGTCTGAAAATATCAGCCAATATCGGCCGATACCGATATCCGATGACCAAAATATCAGTATCGGCAATAAAAAAAACAATATCAGTCGATCACTAGCATGGATACATGGCTAACATGGAGGGGAGTTTCCAGGCAGAAAAACATGAAAGCTCAAAAGCCTGAAGGAGCAGTTTCTTTGGGCTTCTTTAAGATCCAGTGTGCATGAGCCCTTATAGCATGATGAAGCTTGTGATTTTTTGTGCTCTTTTGCACGTTTTTTTTCTAGCTTATTTGAGCATAAGTGTTTTTCACAAACCCTCCCCTCAGCTATTTCTTTCCTTTTTTTGTGCATTTTCATACTTTTGTAAAGCTTTTTCATGCTTTTTTGTACTTTTTCACTCTTTTTAGCACATTTTTGGGCACTTAGGCATCTTTTCTGCTCTAAAACTCCTCTCAAAAACACGAGTTTGGTGGGATTTTTTCTGCCTGTAAGAGCATATGCCTGTAAATTCCTGAAAAAGTCATAGTAAAACCCTCCCCTCAGCTAATTTTATTCTGTAGTCTGTAGGAGCAGCTTCTTTGAGATGCAGTGTGCATGAGCCCTAATAAAGAAAGAAATCTGAGAGCCCCCATTGCTGACCCCTTTCTGAAAATGTTAGCTGATTTGCTGCACTGCTGATCTTATTTTTATACTTTTTGAGTCGCTGGTGTGGAACAAACATGCAGGTCGGGAAAGTCACAGCTGAGTTGTAACTAATTTACATATTGACTTGTTCTCAGGGTCTTAGTAGGCATTCAAGTCATTTAATCAGCATAAATATACAAGGAGAAGAGTGCCAGAATTGTATAAAATAGGTTTAATTTTTTTTAAAAATGTGTTAAGCAAGGAGACCACGCATTTGTTATCCAATGTGCTCCTTTCATTAAAACATTGAAAATGCCGGATGGGGCTATTGCAAAATCAGCAAATAGAGGAAACTTAGTGGGCGTTTTAGACTGTTCTCAGATAAAGCATCCCTTGGGAAAACGAATCTATACCATCCAGATCATGCTGCATCCAGCATTTCTAGGGAAGTAGGCCTCATGGAACCTCCATAAGACACTGGTTTCTTTCTGAACAGTCTTTTTTTCCTTTTAAATAGCACTTATACTGGACACAAACAATCATTATGGTGCTCCCTCCTTGTATCTTTATGCTGATCAAATGACCTGAATTCTTACTAAGTCATTTATTGAGAATAATCTTTTATATGAGTTCCTCTAGTTCTCTGCACTGGGCTGTTAAGATCAGCCTTTTTTAATGTTTTTATTATGGAGAAACCCCTGCTAAGTACTATATCTACAGATATAAGTAAACAGAATAATGTAAACAGGCCCCCTTACATTGATGGCCAGAGGGAGAAGAGCCCTTTGCACTGCTGGCCAGTGGATAATGTTAATATTAAAAAATGGAAAAAGCTAGGCTTACCCAATTGTGACAATATATAATAAACTCTTAATAAATACCCACCATGCAAAACTTATCAGGACATACAATTATATAAAGTGCAAACTTCAATGTGCAAATCAGCAATTTAAATCAAAGTGTAATAGTGCAAAGAAAATGTGCAATCCGCTTGTGTTACAATTCTTGCAAATAAAAGTGACTTGTGCCTTCATTCCACCCGACTCCACTCTGTGCCACCACCAGTGTCCCTTCCAGGGAATGAACTCACTAAAATATGTTGACCCCTCTATGCGTTTGCCTAAGAAGGTCAATACAGCTTTATATCATAGACTCTCTGTATAAGGGATCCCATAAGGCACAGGTGTCAAACACAAGGCCCACGGGCCAAATCCAGCCCTCCAGGCCATTTCATGTGGCCCTTGCACCTCTCCTGCAGCTGCTGCATCTCCCTCATCTCTGCCTCCACCTTGTCTCAGCAAATGGCAGCAGAGAGGACAGATCTCCTCTGCCAGATCCTGTGCTTCCCCCTGTAGCTGCAGAGAGGACCCCCCCCCCAACTTAGTAGCTGGCAGCAGAGAGGAGGACACAACTCCTTCTACAGATCCTGCACCTCTCTGTGCAGCTGCAGCACCCCCTCCTCTCCACCTCCACGGGTCTTAGCATTCAGCAGACTTCAGCAGCTGACTCCAGCCCTCCTCCAGACACTGCAGTTGCTGCTTCCCAACTCTGCCTCCAGCTTCTTCCCAGCAGCAGCACATGGTAAAGGGGATGCACTGTGATGTAAGGGATGAGAGGGTGGGGGCTCTTGACTTCTGATAGTGCTGGGCTACAGATAGAACTGGCCCTCTGAGGGCGACCATAATGGGGATGCATCCCGCAATGAAATTGAGTTTGACACCTCTGCCATAAGGGATCCCATCCACCTAGGACCAATATATATGGTTGGTTTCTATAGTCCCAGGCCCCCGCCTCCTTCTGACGTCCAAAAGAAACGACAAACGATGTGGCTAAGTTCAATGGATTGATTATGGCCTATGAAAAGCCAAACATAGTTAGTCTGGTTGAAACAAGTCCTTCTAGTTCAACCAATAAAACCAGTGAGAGCCCGAGCTCACGTAGTAAATAATATCACTATTTAAGCAGCAGTTTATTTTACAGTTACTTGAGGATATTTAATTTTTTCTGTGTCATTGGTATTTTCTTCATATACGCCAGTGGATAATGTGCATGTTCCAATGGTGGTCAGAGTAAGAAGGGTCCATTACATTGGCAATCAGTGGGAAAATGTTTCCCACATCGGTGGTCAGCAGGAAAATTGCTCCTTACATTAGCGGTCATTGGAAAGACAACTGCAAGCCCCCCCCCCCCCTTACTTTACAAATAGCTAAAAAGATCCCTGATATCACTGGAAGAACTGGTAGCAACCTGTGAAACAATCCTAGAATTGTCTGGAACCCTGGTTGAGAAAGGCTGAGCTCAACTAAGAGAAGATGAGGCCACTCTGGAAGCCAACCAAATTTTACCACATTGGGCATAGAGCTGGTTGATAGCATAGTAGAGCTGACGGTTGATCTAAGCAGTGTGTTATTGATATTTCACTATCCAGTACCCATGCTGAGGCAGTCTTTGACCAACCTACTTTGCTTTAAACGTAGTAGAGGAAAGTCAGGTCAGAACCTGGCTATGCTGCCTGGGAGGGATGTATAGGTTAGAACACTGGCTGAAATGAATTGCAACTTTTTTAACAGGTAAGACAGTTCATGCATACTATATCCATTTCAAATGTGTGTTAAGCTGTTTGTTTATACCTCCACGATGAATGAATTATAATCAGATGGATACATGTGCACTTAGATAATCCGATAGTGCAAGTGACACATGGCTGTTTTAGTATCTCAGCAGATAGGTACAAGGTCTATGTGCTACAAAACTCTTTTTCTAGAAATGGACTTTGTCAAACGGTATTAAACACAGGACCATAAATGTAATATATTGCAGCTCCCCAATCATTAGATGTGGTGGCTGCATTCATTTTCCTATTTTAGGCTTTTCCCCTCTGTTTTCACCTGGTGATCTGGCCAGTAACGCACCTCCTGTATTAGGCTTCATGTACACTAACCTACATGGCCAACTCCTAAACTTGAGTTTAGGAGCTTTTGGAGTTTTTTTGCCAAAGCTTCTAAACTCAACTCCATAAAAGCCTAGGTGTCTGGGAGAGTTTAGGAGCTGCCAGGTTTAGGTGAGCTTCAACCTCCCTCTCCCTGAACGCAGAAAAGGAATGTTTTGACCACCGGCCACAGGAAAACGCAGCAAAACCGTGATTTTTCTGCACTTTGTGTTTTCCCGTGGCTGCAGTAAATGTAGGCTAGTGTACATGAAGCCTCAGAGTGCCCTCATTCTAGATTAACCACTTAAGCCCCGGAAGATTTTACCCCCTTCCTGACCAGGGGGTATTTTGCGATTCGGCACTGCGTGACTTTAACGGACAATTGCGCGGTCGTGCTACGCTGTACCTAAACAAATTTGACGTCCTTTTTTTCCCACAAACAGAGCTTTCTTTTGGTGGTATTTGATCAACTGTGCGATTTTTTGATCATGCGCTATAAACAAAAAAAAAGCGTCAATTTTGCAAAAATAACAATATTTTTCACATTTTTTTTATATGAAATTCCCCACAAAAAAATGTAAAAATCAAAATTTTTTAACATTTTTGGCCAATTTGTTTTATGCTACATATGTTTGGTAAAAAAAATCGCAAAAAGCGGATTTTGATTGGTTTGCGCAAAAGTTATCGCGTTTACTAACTAAGGGAAAGATTTTTGTCATTTTTGTTGTTTTTTTTTTTAACGCGTAATGGCGGCGATCTGCAATTTTTTTTTGCGGTACTGCGACATTGCGGCGGACAGATCGGACCCTTGACTGTATTTTTGACACGTTTGGGGTTACCAGTGACATTACTACAGTAATCAGTGCTATACATATGCACTGTTACTGTAAAATGACACTGGTAGTGAAGGGGTTAACTTTTTTTTGAGAGGAAGGGGCTGTGTGTGTCCCTAGGGGCGTGATTCTAACTGTGATTGGCTGTGGCTTGAGGTGTAGGAACAATGATCAACGGTCCTACATAGTAGAACCGTATGATCACTGTTCCTACACAGCGGAGAATGACAGGCGGCTTGTTTACATCAGCCGCTTTACATCAGCCGCCTACATTTCTCCCGCTGTCACGGACGATCGTGAGTGCCCGGCGGACATCGGGTCCGCCGGGCACACGCGCGGGGGGGTCCTTGACTGCGCGGGAGCGCGCCTCCGGCAGCGCGCACTCGCTCCCAAGAGCCTCACAGGCTAGTGACGTACCGGTACGTCACTTTGCCTGTGAGGGGCTGACCGCCGCAGTATATGTACTTGCGGCGGTCGGCAAGTGGTTAAGGAGCACAGGGGGGCACCTTTAGATAGCAGCATTGTCAGTCTGGGGGGGAGGGTAGTGTTAGATGGACTAGCAAATTTAAATATACCAACAAATGAAGCCAAACTCCAGGTAATAATTTATACACATTTACAGCAAAAAAATTTTTTCCTTTTGAGATAAAGCTTTTACACAAATAAATAAAGGCTGATCTTTGTAAGCGACCCTGCTTAATGGTTTGCCTCATCCTTGTAACTGATACATTCTGCTGGAGAGCTTGTTCTTTTGAAAAACAACAGACTTACTGGCTGGATCACCAGGTGAAAATAAAGGAAAGAAAGCCTATACGAGAAAATGAATGCAGCCATCAAATCTAAGAATTGGTAAGCTGCAATATGATAAATGTTTGATTTTGGGTTTAATACCGGTTTAATTTGTTATGAAAATCCCAGTGCAAGATACAGTGTTGTGTTAACTGTAAGGCGGGAGTGATTTCATTGTGTACCGCACTCCCACAGGAAATGATGTCACCCCACTGGCCAATGTTCAAGGCAAACCAAGCCAAACAGACACTGAATGAAATGTCTCATACAAATACACATCTCAGTTTTCGAACAGAGACATGCTTTATGATATCATTCAGCAATTAAAGTCTACAATTGCTTAAATGGCAAAATACATGCCAAGTACAGAAATTCTAACAATATAACTGACAACAGGAAAACACATAACTGCTTATTATCTTGATTTCTTCTTCTTCTTCTCGCTACATAACTGCATGGCTGCTGACTTTGTGCCAACTTTCTGATATTTGATCATGAAAAAAATGACTTTAAAGGAAAAAAAGTAAATAGATATTTTGAGTTATTATAAGGCTTTACCTGGAAGAAATCTTTTACAATGTACATGTTACATATGGCAATTATATATTTATACAGACTTGTTGCTTGATTCTCAAGTGGTTATCTGAATATCAGATAGTAGAATAAGGTTATTTGATAAACAACTGCAGAGAAAAAAAAATCTGCTTACCGTTTATAAATAGTACATATACACAGAGAATGCATTGTTTTTAAGCAAATCCAGCCTACCTAAAGACTTGCACTGAAATAAGTGAATCAGTAAATCATAAACACTGTGTTTAAGTTCAGGGCCGTCTTTAATATTGATTGAACCCTGGGCAAACATTTTCTTTGGCCCTCCCAAATCCACTTAACTATTTGCGAGCAGTGTGGGCTTAAGAGGAAGCTGCCTTGGGCCTTATAACAATGACTGGGCCCGGGGCAGCTGCCCCTTTTGCCCTGTGTTAAAGACCGCCTTGTTTAAGTTACTGAGCTATGTTGACAAGGGGTTATATTTTATCAGGTGGTAATGAGAAACAGAAAAACACATGAAATTATCCAACAGCTCCAGCCATTGACTGCCTGTAAAGATCTAAAATATTAAAGCATACCTTTGCCCATAACAGTTTGATAACAATAGGGCATGATTCACTAAAACTGGAGAGTGCAAAATCTGGTGCAGCTGTGCTTGGTAGCCAATCAGCTTCTAACTTCAGCTTGTACAATTAAGCTTTGGAAATAAACCTAGAAGCTGATTGGTTTTCATGCACAGCTGCACCAGATTTAGCATCCATTAGTTTTAGCAAATTAACCCCTGAAAGTGATTGTAAAGTAAACTTTTTTTAAATAACAAACTTATCTATACTTACATGTTCTATGCAATCTCCTCTTTTTGGGTCCCCGGCCAGTGCTCCTGACCCCTTCCCTCTGGCCAGTGCCCCCATGGGAAGCACGCATGCTTGCACTCAAGTCCCACTGCTGTGTCCACCGACACAGACAGCGGGACTCGGATCCACCCCCGGTAACTGGCTTTGTGTGACAATGGCTCCTTGTGCCCCAGCAAAGCCAGTGGGACCCAGAAGTGAGAGGAGAGAAGAGCTGCAGACATGCATGGTGCTGGATCAAATGAGGGCTCAGGTAAGCAAAGGGGGGAGGGGGGATACTGACACCTAAACATTTTTTACCTTAATTAGTGTTTGTTACCCTAACATAACAACCCTTACGTGCCTCCATCATACGCAGCTCTCTTCTGTTCTCCCCCCCCCCCCTCCTTGCCTGTCAGCTTCTGTATGTGTGTGTGTGAGCCACCCTTCCCCCCGCCACTATTAGTAATAAGTTAAACTTTAAAAAAATTTACTGTCAGTCCCTCTCTTTTATTCAGCTATAACACGCAATGTAAGTGTTTGTTGAAAAATGAGCTTCTAAATACCTTTTTTGCAGATATCTTCAGGCCAGTCACGTGATTCCCGGCCGCTCTCCTCCCCCATCTAAGGGCTACAGCAGGAGGGGCCAAGCGGCCAGCACAGTGGTCACATGACCTCCCCGTCTGACGTCAGAGGGAGATCTTGGCCTCTCCCGCTGTTGCCTATACATTGGAGTAGGAGAGCGGCCAGGAGTCACGTGAATGGCCTGAAGGCATCTTCAAAAAAGGGTATTTAGAAGCTTTGTTTTCACGTATTCAGGGTTGCCTATTTGGAAGGTCTTTGTAGCTCTCACTTAATGTAAAAATATGTCTTCTGTGCTCCACATATTGTCTGTCTCAGTCTCTTTGGCATCCATTACAATTAAAATTTTGATTAGAGGTCAGGGCAGACCTGCAAGGAAGCCTGAAATGAGAGAATACAGAGGGGGCATTTGTGACCTCCTGATCAAAACTCTTCATTGCTTTCTAATGCCGGCCTTGGATGGTGTGATTTTC
This sequence comes from Pelophylax lessonae, assembly GCF_965119305.1. Classification (NCBI taxonomy): domain Eukaryota; kingdom Metazoa; phylum Chordata; class Amphibia; order Anura; family Ranidae; genus Pelophylax; species Pelophylax lessonae. The sequence goes on along the minus strand of NC_138772.1, from coordinate 481,762,021 downwards.
ATCCCTGCGTCCACAGGCTGACTGTGTTGATGGGGGAATGGCTCCCGCTGAACAATTGTGTTCTCCCAAGGGTAGGGGCGCTTGGTGCTATCCCTGCCGGGAGAACATACTGGGATTATTTTTGGCAGCTACAGCATGAAAAATCCAACAGGCTGGTTGTACCCAAGTTTATCGATCGATCAGCTTGGGTACAATCAGCCTGCCCATACATGGTTCAAATCTTGACTGGTACATGCGGTCTATGGCCAGCTTAATGACTGACCTGGCAAAAGACTGCTGTTCAGGACTTCTGATTTTATTCTGCGTGCTTGGTTCAGGTCAGTGACACAGAAAGTACTGAATCCAGAGACAGCCAGGCAACTATTATTTTCAGGAGATCAGCAATTGTAGGCTTTGTATTTTTCTCAGTACAAAAGTTTTTGTGTATGTATAGCCAAAAATTTTTTTTTTAGTTTTTGGATAAAGTAGCATAGGATTAAAACTCCTGCTTTTTTTTTTTTTTTTTGCTATGTTTGTCCCATTGGTGAGATTTCTCTTAAACTTCCTGTCCCAGAGACACAGGAGGAAGTGAGAGGAAATCTCTACAAAGCGAGGAGAATTCCACTCTTGGACACTAGAAGATGTGTACCCATTTTAAGACTTCCTTACATGATCTCTTGTTGACGCCTCTTTCTGTCTCAGTGAGAATAGTCAGTAGGACAAGTAGAGGGTGAATCTACTCAGTGAGGACTCAAGACAACAACAACAAATCTAAAAAAAAGTTGAGGATACATACTCCTTAAAGTCCTTTAATGCCTGAAAATTGTTGAGCTATTCTAAATGATAGCCCACACATTCTATAAATCTGATACAAAACAAACCCAATAGAGACTTCTGTATATATAAATAGCATGGCCTGACTATGGTAGTACAACATGCAAAATGTATTAAATTAATGTAAAATGAAGAGGAGGGCCTAGGTACCTTGGAGCCTTTAAAGGGCAATATGGGAGCTTCCCTATGGATACGTGGCACTATAGGCAACTCCATCATTTTGTACATAGTTTGACACCAAAGCTTAGTCTCTCATGGTGACAGCAACCTGGAACCTCACTCTATTTCTGTACTGTATAAAATAGTATAATAATAATAATAATAATAATACAGTATATAAGTACTGTATAAAATGCTTCAGCTTATATGGCCACCCACCAAATCCTTCTACATACGTGAGTGGGAGACAGACTTGCACCATGATTTTCATGAGATTCGGCTTGATCACCTTTACTGGTTGACCCATTCCAGCTCTGTTGATACGAGAATGCAAGAAACTAACTACAAGCTGTTAACACGCTAATACAGGGTGCCATCTAAACTGGTAAGGATATACCCTTCACAGTCTGGCACTGTGGCCAACATGGCACTTTTGTACACATTTGATGGGAGTGCCCAAGACTTCAACTCTTTTGGTCTGATATTAGAACCCAAATTTACCCTTGACATCAATTTTCCTGACCTGCCAATTTAGTTTTTGCTACATGTTCTTTCCATCCCTCTCAGCCACTATAGAAGTGTGTTTTACCCCACCTCCTTAACACAGCTAAGCATTCAATTCCAATCTACTAGAAGAAACCTCAGGTTCCCAGTTGATAGGATTGGGTGAGTTTGGTATATATCATTATGGAGGCTGAGGAATGGATAGCTAAATGCAAAGAAAAATAAGATCGGTATTATTCTATTTGGTTTCTCTCATGGGGCGCTATTCTGGTATTGACTGTGTTATTGACCATTTTATTATTTGCTAACGGGATTCCCCGAATTTTTTGTATAACCGATATGCATGTATGGAATTGACCCTCACACCTGAGTTCAGTTTTCCAACTGCTGCTCTGCGTTCTGACTTTGCCCACGTTTCAATTTTGTTTTTGTGCTTGTTTTTTTTTTTTGTATAATCTATTTGCATATACCTTTATCTTTCCATTTGGCGGTCTGGATGCCCAGTGTGGTCGCGGATGCAGCCTTACTGGTCTCCCTGGTCATGATCTGACAGCGCCTCCTTACACCTGGTTTTGTTACCTGGTCTGTCAAGAGGAACCTCTTTTTTTTTTCTGGGTGCCCTCTTTTGTGGTATATATCCATACCTTTTTTTGGGGTTCTTGGTTTTGCAATTGTTGTACTACGGATTTGACTACATCACATTGTATCATATGTACCCTTTATGATAATCCTCATGTGCCTTTTCCTTGAGTGTGCCTTTTTCTTTTGGTTTTCATTGTATAATTTTATTTAATTATTTATAGTAAATTTTACCTTAATTAAAGTAGAATGAAATGCAAAACGTTTTTTTCCATTTTGGGTATAGAGTAAGAGTCCTAAAAACCTTGTCAGTTTTTTTTTTTGCTATCTGTTTTGGGGACATTTCCCTTCACTTACTGTCCTTCAGCCACAACAGGAAGTGAGAGGAAATCCCTCGAAAGTAAGAAAACACTGTTTATCACCAGGGTCAGCAGACCTAGTGCCTAGTGTCCCCATTGGAAGATTTCCCCTCTTTTCCTGTTCTGGTGAGAACCCAAAATCTGTGTCTTTCTATTACTTTCACCCTTAGATAACACTACATAGTACAAATAGAGAGGTTGATTCTCCCTAATGGGGCAAAGACAGCACTAGTCTATCTCCACTTTATCCAAAACTGAAAAAAAAAACTGTCTTTAGTTATACTTTAAACAATATTAAATGATAGAAGTCCATATGGCTAAAAGTTCAGTACTTTCTATGATACTGCTAAATTCATTCCTACGCATACCACAGACGTCTCCGTAACCTCCCTCATATAAGGTGTTACCAAGAAGGCCACAGAATAGCTGAAGCCATGCTAGTGATTTAATGTAGAAGGTATTTCTCCCACAAATAAAGTTGATGGGCAGAGCTGTAACCCACAAACTCGAACTTGGAAACCAGAGAACTACATGTATACAACAGAACGAGAAGAACTATCGGAAACTATTGCAAATCATTCTTATGGTGAAGAAAATGATGTGTCCGTGTATTATTTCTGGTTTAAAAAAAAAGACCAGTGCTGGCCTGCATGTGAGGGTACAGAGCGTACTCATTAATGCCTGGGACCAGGCAGGGACCTCGTTCATGTGACAATCAAAAATTATGCGTTAGAGATGAGCCTTAAATGGTGTGCAGTATAAAATGTATAAAGTCCTTCTGTAAAGTGCTGTCCATGTCACTACACACATTTCTCTTGCAGTATAGTGCATTGTGGAGGAACACTGCCGAGCCGATGCCTTCTCCACTAGTCCAGCGTACCTCTGCCACCTTACTCCCAGTGACAGAATGGAGTCCCGCTGTGCATCAGCACGGACCTCATGCGTGCACTTAACTCTTTCTTTCCTGTACCATGCGGCCAGGCACAGAAGGTCTTCATATCATGGGATCAGTCCAGGTTGCTTTAGGAAACTGACCACTAGGAAGGGAGCCAGATCAACGACCCCCTCCCTACCGGAGGACTTGACATCTACACCAGGCTTCATGATTGGCTGCAATGTACCTTGCACTAGTTCTGGTTACCCATAGCAAATGCTTTCCTCCTCTGACTAGGCCATGCCAAGTTAACCTTCCATAACTGCTTACTTCATTACCAACATGTGCTTTACTGACCCTGTTCTCTCATACGTCAGAAATGAGCATGCACCCCTTTTAAAGTCTTCAGACCAGGCTTAAAATACAACTTTACTTGAACATTTGTGAGAAAGTCCAATAGGTACAGTTCCAGTGCAACATTCCCCTCACTAACTGAACTAGACTGCCCATTCATACCTCAACAAGGTGGTAGTCCATTGCTGGAATTTCCCCAGGTCTTGGCAGTTCTCTAGGCTTCAGTGTCTTCTGATTGACTGTTGGGTGCAGCAGTCCCCCTCAATGTTGCATAGTGATCACATTATCTGCTAGAGTGGGCCAACCGACTGACCCAACCCCAAAACCCGGCTTTCCCCCTACATTTATATCACAGGGCAGAAAGGCAGGGCCAAAAAAGCCTTTGAAATGAGGTGCAAAATGTTAACCCCTTCCCCAGCCTGGGCCAGCCAACTACCTAACTTACTGTAGGCAGTCTGCCTACAAGCTGATCTGTGGCAATTGTGTGTGGTCCACAACCACCACTACCTCAATAAAAAGGCCTTTTACATTGGTAGTGGCTCTTTTTAATAACTCAGAGTTGTGCATGTAGCTCAAACTCTATACTGGTCCTGCTGTTTAACCCAGGTTCTGATCCCAATTTGGTTCAAACAGCCAGTCACAGGCTATTTTCAGCCAGGTGCACAAAGTTTCACTCTGTCTCTCACACAGTGACTGGGCAGATAGTGTGTTTTTGTGGTTTTTATTTAGTTTTGTAGAACTGGGATAGGGGTTTGCAAAAGCCTTGGGATGCCCAGTACTAACAAACTTGAAGGAGGTCTTCTATGAAGGAAACAGCAAACAATTCAGCACAGGGGTCTCCCACCATGGAAACAACCCTGGCCAGCAGGTATGAAGCAGTCCCTCTAGCCAAAATGGGGCAAAATGACAACAGTCCCTCTCCGAGATTTTCTTTCAGGCCCACTTGCTGTGTCACTGGCTATCTGGATGACTCCTTCCAGTTTCAGATGACACTGCACTATAAGCCTCCTGAAAATGATCCTCCCTGGATGTTGCCTGGTTGTTCCTGCGACTTGGGGGTTATCCTTCAGCTCCTTGGTGAGCCAGAATCATCAAGAATTTCTTGCAGCTTCTCAGAGCCTTGGAAGGTTTAACAGTATTTCAAGGCCAGGTCACTCTCCATCAGGCCAAGGACCTTGCAATTCTCTGCTCAGCACCCTAAATAACCCTCTCAGCACCCTGCTGCTCACTCTCCTGACCAAGGATTAACTGAGGCAGCTCAAGCCCTACCCTCTTCAACCACTATGTTCCAGTGCTTTCTGGAAAGATAGGGGGAGACAGGCAAGCCTGCAGTTGCAGAGCCCAGAATAGACCAAAATAATCATTTAGGCTACAGCAGAGGCCAAAAATAACAAAATTTACCTACAACCTACCTTTACTTGCACCTAAATAGGAGAGTGCTACATGCTAATTTCTTTGGATTTCCTATGAGATAACAATACTTAACCCTACACATTTCAGTAGAACTAAAGTAGAACTATAGGCAAAACTTTTTTTCCATTCTGGATAGAATAAGGCTAAGTTTAACATTTTGTGCATTGCAGCATAATGTGTGGTTCACATGGTTGTGTTAGCATCCTATGGTGTCAAATTTACCAGACGTGTCAGACTTTGAAACTCCCCAAATGCCTATCTAAATGCACAAACACAGTGCATACACATCACAAATGCCCCTATGGCATTCACAATGCATTTGAGATGAGTTTAGAAAACGTTACTAGCCAAGATGATAATACAAAAATCCATAAAGTAAAAAAAGCCAACACAGATGGGGCAACTGGTAAGTGTTTTTTAATGCACTGCAAATGCATCAAAAATATGCCATTAACACAGCTTAATGTATTAGGTGCATTTATGGGTGCTCCAATTTCTTTACATTTTTAATTGAGCCCTAAGGGAGGGTTATAACTCCTGCAATTTTTTTTTTTTTTCCATTGCTGAAATTTCCCTTCACTTTCTGTCCTATAAGCCCCATACACACGTAGCGATTGTCGGCCGTAAATATTCGGCCGCCGAACGATCGGCCGATTGTCGGCTTGTTAGTATGATGCTTCCGACAACCGACAGCGACTTTTCGGCCGAACAGAATCTTTTGTGCAGGCATTAAAATTTTTGTTGGCCGACACCAGAACGGCCGATTGTTCGCCAGTCAGTACAAAATTCGGCCGACAAACAGCCGATTAGCAAGACTGGGCATGCTCAGAAAAGAAAAAAGACACGGAAAGTTAACCAGCACATGACATCACTTATGCAGTCGGCTGTTGTTGGCCGACAAAATTCGTGTGCAGTCTTTAGCACTTTTCAGCTGACAGGACAGCACCGGACAAAAGACGGCCGATCGTTCGGCCGACATTCGGTACGTGTGTATGGGGCTATAGTCAAAAGGAAGAAGGAGGAAATCCCTCCACAATTAGTGAATGCCTGGTTGTCACCAAAACTGATGTCCCCATTGGAATATTTCCTCTCTATTCCTGTTCTAGGGACAACTCAACATTTGAGATTTCATTCACTTTAACTTTCAGTGATAAAGGTAAACAGGACAAATAGAGGGGATGGATCTCATTAATGGGGCATATACAGAAAAAAAAAAAACCTGACGGGTGTTCAGATCCTTCTCCGCTCTATCCAAAACTAAAAAATAAAGTTTTGCCTTCAGTTATAGGATTATATGATTAAGGATTGGAAGCTGAGTGCGCTGCAGACTGTAATGTTATAGGCAGGTGGATATATACCGCAGAGGCTCTATACAAGTAATCAGAATACGCTGTAGCCACCAGAAAATCAATTTTTAAACAATTTCAACCACTTTCAAACATCATTTGATCACAAAATTGACTAAACCAATAAATCCAACCAAGAACAGTTTATTTTGAAACTGTAAAATGATCTAAAGTGTCGGTGGTAAGTTGCCTTTAGCTGTTTATCTGTTTTTCCGTTAAAGCAGATGAATATTTAAAAATTGTATTGTGCATGATCAGCATAAAGCTGGCCAAACACTCTTAAAACTGAAAAAAATTGATGGAGCTGGGCAGAAAATTATCGGCTGAACAGTGACTGCAGCCAATGAAATGCAGTAATTGTTCGGGCATTCTGACAGCTGCGGGTGGCGACTGTCAAAGCAAAAATAAATAAAATAAGTAAAAGCTGCTCCTTTACTCTATATAAATAGAAAATATCAAAACTAATAATTACTAAAGGAAGTGTTAAAAAAGTTTTTCTCAAATAAATATGTAGCACTACTCCCATGGGAGCTGCTGGTTACGGGTTCCCTTGGTTTACCCATAGCAACAACATCACAGTTTAGCATTTTCGAAGTGCTTGGCTCAGTCAGAAAACAGTCTAAGAGGTTTTTTTTTTTTTTTTTGGTGGATTTATTTGAGAACTTGGATAGGAGAAGGGATGAGTTTTGATGGGATGAGGGATGACTTGCTGAGACTGCTGAATAACTGAATGCGGCAAGGCCGCTGCTTCACCTTGACTATGCAGTGAAGAAGTATTTAGATAAGCTGCACTGTACTGTAGAACACTCTTTATGGCCCTTCCTGGTACCCCCTTTGTCCCTATTCTTCCCTTTCTCTACACGGCACCCCCTTTACTGTAACTCTGTGTGAGCTGGCTCCCTGATCCCCTGACTCCATTGGAGTGGCCCCCCTTCCTGGGCAGACCCTTTGGCAAATCTCCTGGTACTCATGGACACTGTTTTTCCTGAGAGACTCTGCAAGCAGCTCCACCATCAGCTTCACTGTATCCTCTGCAGCTCAGCTCCACATCTGGTTTACTAGGCCGACTGCTTGAAACCACCTTCTTCATACTCAACAGGAGGAGAGACAGCCGTCAGCCTCCTCCTGGGACTCTGCTACCCGCCAAAGATGCCCTGTCACATGTCCCCCCAGCCTTTATGGGCAATCCCAGGATGCATTGCAAGAATGCCCTCCCACTGGGACTCCAACAAAAGCCAATGTGTCACTGGCTGGGTTTCCTCCACTATCCAACAAGCTCACTCATTGGATACAGTGGGGACACTCCCTCAGACCCAGTGAATCACACCTAGAGACATGCAACAGGCAACCTAATAGATCAGGCTCCCCTGATAAGAACAAGGAGCGATAGATGCATTTGCCTAGCACCTGCCTACTGTACCTAGGAGAGTGCTACAAATATATAACATACACATGTTATATGCAGCAGGCAGTAGGTGCACTCAATGGGACTTACAGCAGAATGACTTTTTCAAGGTAGTTTAATCAATGTCAATATTTCGGTGGGGCACAGCCACCCTTTCTCTTTCTCTTCCTCAGAAACATTGATATTGATTAAACCTTGTTGGAAAAATCCTCCTGCTGTAAGTTCCATTGAGTGCACTTATTGCCTGCTGCAAATTCTACATAATTTTTTTTCTACATAATTTTTTTTTAAAGTGATTGGGGGAAGTTCGTTACACGGTGTCCTTGGCCTGTCCCAGGAGGGAGAGAACGGCTGTCTCTCCTCCTGTCTGAGGAAGTGGATGTCTCGGGGTGTCGCCTGAGAATCCAGAGAGAGAGCTGAGTTGAGCTGAGGGGATCCGGTGTGCCGAGAATCAGCGGAGAGCGAGAGGGAACCAGTCCCAGGAAAGCCTACACAGGTCGTGAGTACTGAGGATTGCCCCTGGGGGTCTGCCTGAAGAGTTAGAGGAGACCACTCTGTAGGAGGTTCTGGGATCCAGTGTCAGCTAAGTGTAAAGGGGGTACCTAGGTTGAGGACCCTGAAGTAGTAGAGGGGGTACATAGTCAGTGGACCCTGAAGAGCTTAAAGTGTAAAGGGGGCGCCTGCGGTTTGGGCCCTGAAGTGTACAGAGCATCAGTTGAGAGTTACAGCCATACAGAAATTCACAGCAAGCTACCTCCAGTCAGTGCCAGGTTGGAGAGAGTGGTCGGTCAGAGACTTTGCAGTGCAGCAGTGTCAGTAGTTCTAGGCTTCACAGTCCTGAGTCTTCTGGACCTAAAGTCGAGGATTTAGCACTTCTGTCAAGTTACAGTGTGTTCCAAGCGTCAGTGAGCTCTGGCTAGCGTCGGCTGGCGTCAAGGCAGCGCTAACAGACATTTTTCCAGATAAAGTCCCAAATTGTATCTAGTTAAGCCTAAAGGAGTATCCCACTCGTTCCCTTCTCCCATCCCCTTATCTACAAAAAAACCACAAAACAAAGATGCCAGAGTTTTTTTTTACTATATATATGTTTTTATGCACAATTTTCTATTTATATTTTTTTTTACTATTTTTGAAAATGTGTTTGCTCTGCTGTGGAATATTATTATTCGTTTATCACTGATGATTGTTTCACTTTTATTTATGTGTCGTGTAGAATCGCCTACAACTATTCATTTTTCACAATCCATGTCAACTTGGCCTTCAAGAGATCAAATGCATTATGTGGTATTTTTCTGAAATGATTCATAAAAAAGAAAAATACTGCATTGTGGCCACTAGATGGAGGTGAGGATCATAGGACATAATCATATACCAAACAATATGATATATACAGTAAAACCTTGGATTGTGAGCATAATTCGTTCCGGAAACATGATTGTAATCCAAAGCACTCCTCTATCAAAGTATATTTCCCTATAAGTGTAGCACCCTCCTAGGTAGGTGCTAGAGAGAAAGTATAGTTTAAGGTCCTGTCTGCTTACCAGAAAAACTGCAGGTAAATCTATATTGTTCTCTGCCTACCAGAGAGCAGGATCTGTTAGTGAGGTCTGCTCATTGCGCTCAGGTGCAACTCGTTCTGTCTGCAGATGGTTTCACACAGGTCCAATAGGGAGGCATATTGGACAGTGGGAGGAAACCTGACAAATGAGTGCACAGGCGTATGATACAACTCTGGTGATTTGGCAAAGTAAAAGTGCATGCTGGGGTACTGTATAAAAGCCAGGAGCACATGTGCTCTGGTTCTTTTGGCTGGATAGTGGAGTCCCAGAGGGAGGGGGCTGCTGCCTCCACCTCTGTAGAGGTGCCATGCAGCCTCAGGTAGTCGACCTGAGGGCCTGGACAGTGCTAGCGAGGAACTGAACCCAGAGGTCTGCTGAAGCTGACTGAAAGGGGAGACACTGGAGGATCTGATTCTGCAGTACAGAGAGTACAGATCTGTTTCAAGGGGCCTGACCTGAGGGGGGCCACCCCTGCAGCTAGAAGAGTCAGTGGACGGTTGTCAGTAAAGGGGATGCTAGTGAATGTCCCGAAGATAATGAAGATTCACCAAGTCTATTGCTGGAGAGAAAAGAGCACGGGGACTTAACCCTTTCCATTCATGTGTTAGTATTGATTAAGTAGCGCAGCTGCTTCCACAAGCAACCTGGTGAGGCCATGTTACAGTTGACCTTATATGTTAATAGTTACAGTTGGTATTTCCCACTATTCCCTTCTCCCATCCAAGTTCCAAAATAAACACTAAAAACCAATACCCCTGGACTGTTTATTGTGTGATGAGCCATCGGGAGTAAGGAGGGATGTGTGAACTGCTCCCTAAGTGACTGTGTGCTGGTAATCAGAGGAGGCGCAACAAGTCATCTTACAGCAAGCCCTACGGGGACAGTGCTACATAAGAAATAGTGGAAACTCAAATGATTCGTTCCACAACCATTTATTCATAAGTCTTTCAGTTTATTGTCCATATAAAAAAGTTACGTATGGGAATGTGATAGGTTGTGTAACCATAAAATGTCCATCCACGAATGGCAGCCTCCTCAAGGGGATTAGACGTTAAATCCAACAGGAGGCTCAACATTTAGCAACTCACATGGTTGATGATTAAAAGAGGCACATCTAATTATGCAGGCATCCAGGGTAAAGCTGTCCACGAAGACCATCCTCCTCACCGCCGGCTCTCATTGCCCTCAGTCATGACCGGGAAGACTACCCTGCAGTAGAGCAATCTGAAAGCAAGGCTTAAAGTACTCGTGGAGCGCAGTGTGGAAGGGATGACGTTGATGGTGCTGCAGAGGATGGTCTATGTGGAGAGCTTTACCCCGGATGCCTGGATACTTAGATGTGCCTGTTTTAGTCATCAACCATGTGAGTTGCTAAATGCTGTACCCCTATTAAATGTAATCAAATTGCTACACTTAGAGGCACCTCTCTTCCCTATTATACTCAGTTGTGACATGACGCTACTTGTATATCAAGGCATTACTTGTTTATCAAATCAAACTTTATAAAAAAGTTTTGCTTGTCTTGCAAAACGCTCTCAAACCAAGTTACTCTCAATCCAAGGGTTTACTGTACATGCTTAAGTTACGAGTACAGAGAATGTGTTTTTATATAAATGTATAGTATATAGCAGGGCTCAAAATTTAAAGTCCTGAGCTACTAGCCAGGCCTTAAGGGTTACTAGCCACCAGTTGCCCCACCCAACTCCTACCCTGTCCCGCCCCGCCCCTAATTACGCCCCTAAACACACCCTCATAAATTATCTCATAAAATTACACTGTTAAATGTTTTTGCATTAATGCAGAAGTTACAAAAATAATTAATAACAACGTTTTCAGTGGCCATCAGTGCAGGCTCATTAGTGCCCATCAAGGGTCTGGAGGGCGGGGGGCTGAAGAGCACTGGGGGGGGCTGGAGGGGGGGCTGAAGATCACTAAGGGGCTGGAGGGGGGCTGAAGAGCACTGGGGGGGAGGGCTGGAGGAAAGGGGCTGAAGAGCACTAAGGGGCTGGAGGGGGGGCTGAAGAGCACTGGGGGGCTGGAGGGGGGGCTTAAGAGCACTGGGGGGGCTGGAGGGGGGGGCTGAAGAGCACTGGGGGGGCTAGAGAGGGGGGGCTGAAGAGCACTAGGAGGACTAAAGAGCATTGGGGGGGGGCTTGAGGGGGGGGCTGAAGAGCACTGGGAGGGCTGAAGGGGGGGGCTGAAGAGCACTAATGGGCTGGAGAGGGGGGGCTGTACAGCACTGGGGGCCAGCAAAAGAAAAAAAGAAGTTGAATAGGTGGGGGATGGGGGGCTTCATATAGAGGAATTGATCTTTCCATATTCCTCCTGCAACCGCTGAATGCCTGCAAAGAGGAGGAATATGGAAAGATCAATTCCTCTATATGCAGCTGCCCCACCGCTCCTCCTATCCAGTCACACTAGGAGGCTTCTCAATCCTTGGGCACTCACCTTCTTCCAGCCCCCGCGAGCAGCGCAGCACAGACTGAGGGAGCAGCTACCTTAATATGAGGAGATGATCGGCGCGAGTACCGGCTTGACACCCCCCATTGGTATGCCACTGCTGGCCAGATAATGACAGAGCGTGGATCATCCCACTGTAACAGCTTTAATTGTAATTGCCGGGCGCTCGTCGACACACACAGTCCCGCCTCCTAGCCCGGCTTCTTTGATAGAGGTCACACGTCCTGGTTGGCCAGGTGTTCTGTCTATCAAAGAAGCTGGGCTAGGAGGCGGGACTGTGTGTGTGTCGGCGAACGCCTGGCAATTACAATTAAAACTGTTACAGTTGGATGATCCGCGCTCTGTCATTATCCACCGGCTTTCCTCTCCTCTATTCCCCTGAGGGGCTCCCAGAGCTCGCCCTACATAATTTTCCACTCGCAAAATGCGAGCAGGCGAGTGGAAAATGTGAGGGCTGGTATATAGTCAGCGTAAAGTGGTTGTAAACCCCATTCATGAAATCTGACCTAGGCACATATATCTGCAGTGTTTACTTATCACTCTCCACAGTGCCGTTTCTCTCTGGTGCTCCGTTCCTCTGTTATTTGAAGGGTCACTGACACATGAGATAACAGCAGCTGAAATGTTTTGTTGGGGGAGGGAGCTTAGAGGTAGATTAGAACTGGTCTATTCAGACTACAGCTCTAAATGTTCCTTTGTTCCTCTGCCTATGTGGGGGGGAGGGGAGGGGTGTGCCTTTCCTCCAATCAGCTCACACACAGTGTAAGCCCAGACTCCCCATCCACTGCTGAATTAGAAAGAAAGATTTCTAACATGATCTGCACTTTTCAAAGAGTGTAGAAAAGAGAAGACTGCTGATATATATGTAAAACTTATGTAGAGAGATTTGTTTCATCTTTATGTATCATCTGAGGCTGTTCACTTCACTAGGTATAAATTCACTGGGTATATGAGAGGGTTTACATTCACTTTAAGACGCTTCCCCTGATATTCACTGGGCACTACAGCCTGAAAATCCCTACAAAGCTTTCACTGCGTGCCTGACTACAAATTCAGAGAACCTACAATGTGTGAATCAGTTTTTATTAAGTCTATAGTGCTTCCTCTTTGACTCTGCAAGCTAAGCAGTAATATTCCCCCTCCAATTATGTTATTAGAGTGCGGAATGGTGCCAGCACTTGTGCAGAGGGACAGCCAAGACTATCTAGTTGCTTCACCGGCATAAACCGTCTAATGAAACCATTACTTCATATTGGCCAACAAAGTGAAAGCTGCAGATGCTCTTTCTAAGATTTTGGAGGACAATTCATTAGCAAAGTGGGAGCGGGATCAGACAGGGACAGCTGGTGAGACAAACAAAATCATGTTCATCTAGAATTTCTAAACCTCTCTGAGGCACATAAAAAACACCCAGTTCAATGTCTGCCAGAGGAAAAAATTGCAATTTTATAGTGTAAAGGGGCCCAAAAAAACATTTCTTATTCTGCCAAAGTGCAGTATGTCTGAGACACACCCTGGAACTCCCTATGTAGTCATGTGACCCTATTATGTCACTGTGCTATAAATTGTAGCACTAATGGGACACTTAAGTCAAACATAAAAATTGTACTAAGCCTAGGTTTTTTTTTTTTAATCAGCACAAGGGATGCTATTTACATATAGGCATCATGCACTCTAGCGTATTTCATAAGCTCAAAAAAAGCTAGAAAAAATGCTGATAATAGCATTTTTGTGCCAGCTTCTAGTAGTATGTTAGTAGCTTTTAGAAGCTTTTAGGAGAATTAGCATTTTATAAGTGTTTTTTCAGTACATAAAAAAAAAAGCTCAAAAAAAGCTGTTAGTAGCATTTAGAAGTGGTTAGGAGCATCTGCTGGCAAAACGCTGCAAAAAAAACTCTACAAAAACAATGTTTTTTCTGCTCCTAGATGCTGAAGCTCAAAAAAATGCTAATAGCCTAAAGTAGTGTGCATGGGCACATAGGATGACACTATTTAGCTTCTAGGAGCAGAAAAAAATGCTAATAACAGCAACTAGGAGGTAGAAAAACAGCTTGTGTGCATGGAGTCTTATTGAGGTGTCCCCTGTGGTGGCTCTCTTCTGCCCCCCATACCCCCAGCAGTAATTTACCAGTGCTGTGGGGCCTAAAACAGCCCCTGGATCTCTCATAGGCACTCATCAATGTGCCTGCCATTTAAACCCTGCACCTCCTCCATTTATAGAAGCTGTACTATAGGTTCTGTCAAGGAAAAATGCTCTATAAATGGAGAAGGTGGACCTTTCAACCATACGCCCATCCTCCATTCATAGAGCACGTATCATTGATGGAAGCTATGATACAGCTTCTATGAATAGAGGGGGAGGAACGTGGCAGAAAGGGCAGGCAAAATTCTTTAAGGGTTCCTATAATAGGTCAAGAGGCTGCATTAACCCCGCAGCACCAGAAGAGAACCCCCGAAGGCAGAAGATTCAAGACAGCACTCATATACAAAGGATGTCCATGGGACTCTAGGAGAGCTACACCAAAAAAAATGAAACTTAGAAACATTTCATGGACATTCCGTGGGGCAAATATGAAAGAGCCAGTAAGCTGGGGGTGAAAGACGCTATATCACCGCTCCAGCCGCTAGATCATCACAGGTGCACCACCCGAATTCCAAGAAATGGGAGAGGGAAGGGGCATGGGATTTTAATGGTGCCATAAACATTAAAGTTACAACAAACCCATATAATAAGTGGTTAAAAACATATCAATTTTATTCAAAAAGAAAAAAATATTTCGTAGATAAAAACTATATACGAGTATCAGCTATCGTACAAAAATCGCATGACATGGACATCAAGGACATCAAGGACATCAATAATACAGATATAATGGTGGACCATGGACTGGTAAGTGGTAATCCAAGGGTTGGTATCAAAGCCAAGAATTCCCTGTTATTAGGTGGCAAGGTGGTCCATGCCCATCCAGAGACTTTGGGCTCTTTCACACGGCCGCTCCGTATGTCCGTATATCACCCCATGCGTTTGCGGGTGATATACGGACATAATGCTTGTCAATGGGATTGCGGATGTCAGCAGATGACCATCCGCTGACATCCGATTTTCGTCCTTTCAGTTCTGTTCCGTTTTTTGGAATGAAACAGAACCCTATTTTTCTTCCGTTAATAAAACGGAAAGGAAGCAAAATCAGATGTCAGCGGTGTCATCCGCTGACATCCGCAATCCCCATAGACATACATTATGTCCGTATATCATCCACAAGCGGATGGGATGATATGCGGACATAAGGAGCGGATGACACAAGTGTCATCCGTGTCCGTAAAAAAAAAAAAGTGCCGCAGCGGAAGAAGAGATCGTAGTGGCCATGTGAAAGAGCCCTTAACATGTTTCACGGTTTTCAACCGCTTCTTCAGAAGTTTATTATACAAAAGTAAACTGTACTGGTGATTAGAAAACAGGTGTGATGGACCTCAATATGCAGTCAATCCACTAGTACTCATAGTTGCTTGATAAAACAAAATCCACTTCTAAACTACCCAAGTTTACGGTTATAATTCCCTCAGGAATTTGGGATGAATATCTTAGAAGTGGATGAAAAAAAAAAACCCCGGGCGGTCAGGTGCAGTCTCCAAGATCAGTAGATGGAAATTCAATTCAGCCACTACAAAGACAAGCAACACAAGGGTGCATTTCTCCACTGTTCGCTAATGTAATGGAATGATTCTCCACTTACCACTAATGTAAGGGTACACTTCTTTACCACAAAAACAAAGAGGCGCCTTTCTACTAACTACCAATGCAATGGGGTGACTCTCTACTGACTATCAATGTAAGGGAATGCTCTTCTACTGGTAGTGGTGCGCTTCAGGGATAGGCTCTAATGAATTTCTATTTGGGTTGATGGCAGTGATGTGTACAATTCTTGCTGTCAAAGTGCTCCGCGTAATAAATAATGTATAAAATCAATAAAATTTTATACATTATTTATTACGCGGAGCACTTTGACAGCAAGAATTGTACACATCACTGCCATCAACCCAAATAGAAATTCATTAGAGCCTATCCCTGAAGCGCACCACTACCCTTAGAATTATATGATTTACTGCCTTAGTAACAGTCCCAGTGGCGCTGCAGCAGGGAGTCTCTAGCCATCTCAGACAGCGCAGGGATCACACACCCCCCGATTGAATGCTCTTCTACTGTCAATCAATATAAGGGGCAATTTTCCATGACCACCAATGTAACAGAGCAACTCTTTACTAACCACCAATAAATTGGGGCACTTATTTACCGACCCCTAAAGTAAAGGGCACTTCTTCCATAACTACCAATGTAGGAAAGCATTACACTGACCATCAATGTGAGAGGACACTACAAGGACCAGTGATACTAGGGGGGCACTTCTTCACTGACTACCAATATAAACAAGCACCATTCACACACATGCAAAGTAAATTCTCAACATTCTCATTAAGCTAAGGGAAAGTAAAAATTTCCTTGCACAGTAAACAGATGTAGGCACAGGCCCCTTTAACTCCATTTGTTCCTGGACATGCCCAGAAAGAATAAATACCTCAGCTTCCCTCACTCATGCAGGTCAGAAAGGTCACAACGGATGAGGCAGAGGTAGCTGGACAATTGATCTTCAGTTGGGTGAGACTGGCCCTCCACTGTCAGAATCAGCAACTGGGTTGGAGCTAATGGCACATAGCTTCTCCAGATGATCCAGTTACTGTGACAAAGCCCTTCCCAATTCCTACCAGAGTACTTCAGTTCCAGTAGGGTGGCCCATTGTCCTTGGATCGCTCTGGCTATTTACCTATGTTGCCAGTATTACCACTGGATGTTGTTTAATCGCAAGTAGCTGTGTTGTGAACTGTTTTACTGAAGTAGTAATTCTCAGCTTGACTCTTTTGTTATAACGTTTATAGAGATTATTCTATGGAGCTATGTCAATATTTGTGCAGCTTTTATTTTTTTGCACTGTATGCATGTTTTTTGCCACCCTAACCTATTGGCCAATTATATATTTTGTTAAAATGTTCCTCTTTTTCAATGCAAGTGTATAAGTGAGGGACCCTTTCTTCAAATCTTCTGCTCAGCCCAAAAATGTGACTAAGCAAGAGCTGCTGCCTGATCGTACCCTTAAGATAACATTTATTGGCTTGTCTTGGACAAGTTATGAATTTCTGTGTAAGAAACAGCCTTTCATGGGTACATTTTAATGGAGTTTTCAACTTGTACAGTCAGAGCTAGAGTTACATAGTTACATAGTAACATAGTTAGTGAGGTTGAAAAAAGACATCAGTCCATCCAGTTCAACCTATGATGTGTGTGTGTGTTTGCTGTTAACCGTACATTGTATACCCCTGTATGTTGTGGTCTTTAAGGTGCCCATCTAATAGTTTTTTGAAACTATCGATGCTCCCTGCTGATACGACTGCTTGTGGAAGAGAATTCCACATCCTTACTGCTCTCACAGTGAAGAACCCCCTGCGTATTTTAAGGTTAAACCACCTTTCCTCTAGTTTTAGTGAGTGGCCACGTGCCTTATTGTATTCCCTTTCTCTGAATAGTTTGTTCCTTATGCTAGGGTCGCCAGTACAGTATTTGTACATTGATATCATATCTCCCCTCAATTGCCTCTTCTCCAGAGAGAATAGGTTCAGTGCTTGTAGTCTTTCCTCATAGCTGATGTCCTCCATTCCCCTAATTATTTTTGTTGCCCTTCTCTGGACTTTCTCCAGTTCCAGCACATCCTTCCTGAGGACAGGTGCCCAGAACTGGACAGCATACTCCAGATGTGGCCGGACCAGAGTCTTGTAGAGTGGGAGAATAATCTCTTTATTTCTGGAGTGAATCCCCTTTTTTATGCATCCCAGTATTCTGTTGGCTTTGCTTGCAGCGGCTTGGCATTGCATGCCACTGCCAAGCCTGTTGTCTACCAGTACCCCCAGGTCCTTTTCCATCCTAGACTCACCCAGAGGTTTCCCCCCCAGTGAGTAGCTTGCTTTCTGGTTTTTAACACCCAAGTGCATTACTTTACATTTTTCAACATTAAACCTCATCTGCCATGTAGTTGCCCACCCCATTATTTTGTTCAGGTCCGCTTGTAAGATTTCTACATCCTGCATAGAAGATATTGGCATGCTTAGTTTAGTATCTGTGACGGGAGTCACTTTGGGCATGGGGGTTGTGGACCCCAAATTCCTTTAGAGAGGTCGGGGGGCACCATGCCCAGCCTTATGGGGCTCTCTTATGTTTAAGTCACCCTGCATCTGTTATGGATGCAGGGTGACCAGGAGGGTGGTGAACACTGAAAATATGGTTTGGACTACTACAAATGGGACAGTCACATTCAGGAATAATGTCTCCCTTATAAAATGACAATGTTATTCCCTGTATAGTATGAGGTCTCTGGACAGGAAGTACCACTCCTAATATGGTCATTCCAGGAAGTTCAATGAGGAGACGGACTGTCTGAGGTGGCTCTCCATTCACCTATTGTCGGGTGTGCTAATGAATTCACCTGCTGTCTGCTAAGGGATGTATTGACACTCAGAGTAATGTGTATTGAGGGCTCGTTAGGGAACCATTGTTCTTTGTCTGGCTATTGTGTACATTGATTGCCCCCTGGGGCTTCTGTCTCCTTGCACATGGCAGTCCTTCTGGTCAAGCTATCTGACCAATTACTGCTGACTCATTTTCAAGCCCTCATTTGCATGGCTGGAGAGGACCTTATGGGGAACTGCAGGTACTGTGCAATTGACCAATGGGAAAGCGGTTGTTGGGGGAAGGATGTTCCAAATTCTGTATAAAAGTGTGCTGTGTTCTTCCAATAAATTGTCTTCCTGTTTGAACTTACATACAGCCTGCCTGGTGTGTGTTCTAATGGATTCCGGACGGCACATAGCTGTAGTTTGGTTCCCAGATCCTTGGTTGACTGAACCTTCAGACATTGCGATCTGCAAGCTGACTCACTAGAAACAGAGGAGTGTCGGGAGAGCGGACAGAGCGAGCAAGGGTCTCGTCACAGAATCATCTGCAAATACTGAGATTGTACTAGATATCCCCCCTCTAGATCATTTAAGAGTGAATTAAACAGGATTGGCCCCAGGACATAACCCTGAGGGACCCCACTTTCCACACCCACCCAATCCGAGTACTCCCCATTAATCATCACCCTCTGGACTCTCCCCTGGAGCCAGTTCTCTATCCAGGTACTCACCTTATGGTCCATACCTACATGCCTTTGTACAGTAAGCGTTTGTGGGGAACGGTGTCAAAGGCCTGAGTCTTCCTCTCAGCAAAGCTCACACTCCCTATTTAGTGGAGGGTTCTAGCTCCAAGCCTTCATTCAAACCTGATCAAAACGTAATCCTAGTAACTGTAATGCCTTTTTTGGGCATTTTACAAGTTTTGTGCAAGTGTTGCACATGTATTTGTTTCCTGGGCTGAGCAAGGGGAGGAGAGCAATTTTAAAGAAGGAGAGTAATATCAGGTGTAAAATCGTGCACAAAAATGTGTGCAAACACATATGTTGTGCATTTACAGGCGCACCCATTGAAGTCTAATTGGGCAAAAATGTTTGAATACACTCAAAAGAAAAGCTCATGTACTTTTTTGAGCCCTAGGCATAGAGCATATAATGTAGAACATAAGAAGACTGAGTGTTAGGGAGGACCATTAGAGAGAATGGGATTCTACTTGCTGAGCATAGTCAGACACCTTTTTATGTCATTGAAGAAAACCATTCTGCCTCACTAGATTGCATGAACATCTATTGTTACATAGGGGCCGAGATGTGCAGGTAGAGAAAACAGTACCAGATGTCCTCTATAGGAAAACACTTTGTGGCACATCCACAAATAACTGTTCTGTTTTCCAGGAAGAGTATTAGGTAGTTGGTTACTATTTGGCAAGATCCTTAAAGCCCATCCAACACAATTTATGGCAGCCAGACACTGCAGAGGAGCTTTCTGGCTCAGATCCATATGTAATTGAATTAAACAAAAACTCATTACCAAAATAGCTATGAAATCAGATTCTTGTGGCCCTGTAACACTGGGAAGCTTTACTATTTGTCACAGACACCGAGACACAACGTTGTGCTTTAACCTCATGTCAAGTCATGGAGGCATCCTTCAAGGTTAAGTAATCATCTCAATAGTGCTACATCTGACCCCATGATGCTTGGTCACAAATTACACCTTTGCTGCAGTGAATTTGATTTATGGTCTCTATAAATCCCAGCTGATATACTGGGCCAAGAATCTATGAAAACAAGCACAGAGGAATATAGTAGGCCATTACCTACATTTTAGATGGTTTGAGTGCAAAGTAAATATTTGTACCTAAGCTCAACCCGGCTATGTACAGTTATGGAAGATGAGGAAGGCTGAACCAATAGACAGACTATGACTTTTTTTTAGGAAATAAGGATTGTGCAAAGCACAAAAGCAGGGTAACCTAAGGACATGACCCAAAGTAAGAATCATGCCTCAGAGAATCAATCATAAGGCAACCTTTGAAGATTCAGATAACCTATATTTGGGCAATCTAGGTCCATTGGTGTAGAAAATGAAGAGGAACCTTAATATAACCAAAGACATGCTGGTAGGTTAATTGGATCCTGTATAAAAAATTGGCCCTACTGTGTATGTATGTGAGTTAGGGATCTTAGATTGTAAGCTCCTTGAGGGCAGGGACTGATGTGAATGTACAATGTAGATGTAAAGCGCTGCGTAAATTGACAGCGCTATATAAGTACCTGAAATAATAATAATAATAATAAATATAGAGACGCTGAGCAAAAACAACTACCTTGAAATAAGGTTTGGATTGAAATTAATGTTAAAAAGGAAACAAAAAAAGCTTTTTTGAAATAAAATGCAGTTCTAATATTTTTTGCATCCATTTTTGCATTTCAGTGTTGCTGGTCTCCTCCAGCCTCTTTTAGCCACTTCCTGACTAAATGTACCTGCTCTATCATCAGCTTAACATTATTTATTTGGGCCAGCCTCCTGATAGTGACAATGTTGAGACATGCCTCTGCAATGTTTGTCGACAAGGCTGCCTGCAGTCTATATCAGGGGTGCATGGGACAGGGTAACACTACAGGAGCACATTGTGGAGACAAAGACAGAGCGTTGTCATCTTATTACAAGCCTGACTTTTAAAACAGGATCACAATGTATTCTACATATTTAATGCTTCATATATTAAATGATTGAAAGGGTAAAAAAGATTTTGCCCAGAGTTTGGATTAAAAGAGAAGTAAG
This sequence comes from Pelophylax lessonae, assembly GCF_965119305.1. Taxonomy (NCBI): domain Eukaryota; kingdom Metazoa; phylum Chordata; class Amphibia; order Anura; family Ranidae; genus Pelophylax; species Pelophylax lessonae. The sequence goes on along the minus strand of NC_138772.1, from coordinate 481,740,915 downwards.
GCCACTGGGTCACAGGAGTGCAGCTGTGACCCAGAATCAACTGAGAGCAGGCTAAAGCCCGCTGTCGGCTGACTTTACAGAGTTGCTTTGGGATGCATCCCAATAATAATGTCAGGATCCACCCAGATGATTTGCAGGCAGCTGGCTCAGCCTCTCAGCATGTCACTGGCAGCCTGACCCAGCTGCTCCCAACCCTCTCCTGTCTGATGCTCCAGTGAGTGCTGGAGGGGCAGAGCACAGAGAGGTGACTGATAGTCACAGCTCTCTACTCTGAATGGACCAGAGTACTGAAGATCAGTGGTCATGTGATTGTTCAGTTCTTGAGCTTAGAGCTGGCCAGGGACAGCTTGCGGCATGGAACCAATGCTGCAGCAGGTAGGTAAGTTTGTATGTGTCTTTTTTATATTCCCACACTAGTCATTTAAAACTGTCAAAATTGTTCCTGTTTGCCTAATGGCCTGAATACAGAAGAATGTGTTACTGCACAGGTGGAGAGCACAGAAGTGCACATTGGTATAATGGCTGCGAGCACTGTGGCATGCATCGGTGCTATGGCAGTGAGCGCAAAAGCAGGCATTGATGCAGTAGCAAGTACAGTAGGGGCAAGTGGAAGGGGTGGTAAAAGCAGGAAGGTGGAGGTTGGTGTGCAGGTGTGTTGTGGGGAGAAGAATGGGGGTCAGCTGAAGTGGTGAGGTTGATGGTAAGTGGTCCCTTGGCACGTAGCTGTCAGACGTAACTCCAGATGCACTCCAGATGTCTGCAATGGCAGCTACTGAATTAGGTCTCATTTATGCGGGCATATTTAAGGGTACATTAATGCAAAGCATCGTGTTTGCCTGCATGAGATGCACAGTTGTTCCATGCAGGCAGTCCCATTAATTTCTACTGGGATACAGGGGCTGCACGGATACAGCTGGTGCTCCTGATTTGCCATCCATGTGGGTGTGTGTCATCGAAATCACACTGCGTTCGGGGACACGCACCCAAACCCGTATGGATTTTAAACTGGGAGCAGCGGATGTGTCTGTGCACCCCCTGCATCCCAATGGACATGAATGTGACTGCCTGCATGTAGTTGCACAGAACACCTGTGCATTCTATGCAGACAAACACAGCCTTTCACACAGATGTGTGGTTAAAGCAGTAGCAAGCTGGACCAAAGAAAAATGGGCCCCTGGGCAGTTTAAGTCATAATGTGCTGGTATGCATTGCATACCAGTACATTATGAAAGACTTACCTGAAAACGAAGCCCTTCAGCGCCACGCTGTCACGAGCCCCAGCGCTTCCATCTTCACCTGGTCTTCCTTCTGGGTTTTCAGGATTCAGCCGAGCCGCGATGACGTCACTCCGTGTGGGAGTCACAGCCGTGGCACAGAGTTCTGAATGAACAGCACAGTCCATTCAGAGCTCAGTGCGCATGTGCCAGTAATGTCACCGGCTGCTGCTAAAGTAGATATCTCCTAAACAGTACATGCATGGCCGTCTTTAACGCAGGGCAAAAGGGGCAGCTTCCCCGTGCCCAGTTATTGTTGTGGGGCCCAAAAGCTGCTGCCCCTTGGGCCCACACTGCCCAAAAATAGTTGATATGTGGACTCAGGAGGGCCCAAGAAAATGTTTGCCCAGGGTCCAATCCATATTAGAGATGGCCCTGAGTACACATTTAGAAGATATTTACTGTACCTATAGGTAAGTCTTATTATAGGCTTACCTATAGGAAAAAAATCACCATTGTGACTGTACAACCACTTTAAGTAAACTCATGTGAACGAGGCCTTATACTGCATTCACATTCTATGTAAAGGAGTTTTGTATCAGAGTGGGCTTGTGATAAGGCTGGACAGATAGTATATTGGTTTAGACCACAGGAAAATTCCACCGCTGGCAGTTGGCACCAAGACAGGTGTTTCCATTGGAACATTTCCCCTCACCCCATGTACAGTAACTGCTCACTCACCAGTACCCCTCAGATCACCCCTACAGTATGTAATAATATGGAACTTTAAACAATATATATATTTTTTTTTTGCTTACCAGTTGCTGCAGATAGTCCTGAATTGTGTTGGGATAGACAAGCACACTGACAGCAACCAGGGAGTTCAGAGCAAAGTCAAAAATCTGGTAGCAAAAAAATGGGATAATCCAAGCAGCATGTTGCTAAGGAGAGAGAAACAAAAGAAAGTTAAAAAGTACAAAAGGTCTAAAAAAAAAAGCACCTATTCTGCAACTAATGGAATTTTTAATTATCTTCAGATGACTAAGCAATATTAGAAATCAAACATAATTTGAACATAAATAAAGCTGAACTCCAGGCAAGCATCTAAATACAAACATTGAATGCATACAGTATATGGGAGCCGTTTTATCTGCCACAGTCATATTTTTTTTCTTCTTTTTTTTCCTGAGATGGTGCGTGACACCACTTTCTTTTTTACAGGATTAGACTGTAAGCAAAATTTTGTGATATCCACACTTCACCCCAACGTGCTAAATAGAGAGTGAAAAAACAGCAAGCGACTGATAAGGTCATCTCTCTACTCACTTTGCTTTCTCCTCCTATTAGCATGTACCTTGTCAGAATACTGTATATCTGCCTGGAATTCAGATTTAAGTTTACGCAGCATAAACTAAACCAATACTGAGAAAATGTGTAGGCTGCTCTACTTTGAGAATGCATGTTTAATTTTATGTTATAATCTGTAGACCATTATACTGAGTCAGTGGCCCAGATCAGAATAACTGGTCAGGGTTCTGATTTCTCTAGTTGTGTGGTTGTTATGGAACAGTGACCCAAAATACTAAGGACTGGGACAAAAAGGAAACTAGTATTTTTAAAAAGTCACCAATGGCAGCCCCACATTTTTAACAATACAGGTTTCCTTTAAATTGTTACCAGTGTAAAAAGCCTCTGACCTGAACAATGCATTCTTAAACATAGTTACATAGTTACATAGTTACATAGTTACATAGTAGTTGAGGTTGAATAAAGACAAGAGTCCATCCAGTTCAACCTGTGTAGGTGTGTTTGGCCGTAATCATTTCCCATACCCCTGAATGTTCTGATCCTTGAGATGTACGTTCAAGAGTCTCTTAAAAGTAGCCATACTTCCCGCAGTTACTACCATCTGTGATAATCGGTTTAGAGTGTATTTAAACCCAACACCAAAAATTTAATATATTGCAGCTTACTAGTCTTTGGTTTGGTGGCTGCATTCGTTTATTCTTTTCAAACTTCTTAAGCAACAATTAAATTAAGCAATTGAGCGATGTCCATGATACTTTTTTATTTACACTAATATAACATTTTTTCAGGACAAGCTTTCAGGGTATGTCCCCTTCTTCAAGGTACTAATTCCCAAATTGCTTACAAATTGCACTGAGGAGATATACAGCCTGATAGTGACCCCTGGTGGACGGATAGGATCTGGACGTGCCTAAGCGACGACAGACCGACTAGAAGCAAGGGCTCATGCAGCTTATGCATAAAGGCGATATTTCAAGGGCAATTCGGTGAGTGGCCACTTCATAGGGGTGCACAGTCGGTGTGGTGAAGGATTAGTGATACTGTGTGTACAATCACTGGTGCTGAACATCAGAGGAGAAATCTTTTTGCTGGCTGTGACTGCACATCCTGTGGAGTTGGGACTAGTTTGCAATTGCAGGCTCTGAAGCACTGCAGGAACTGACTAATATGCTTGCACACATACATTGTGTGTGCTAAAGCGCCGCTGAATGTATGATATAACGAACTGAGACGCACAGATTGGGCTATTATTATACATTTGATTTTGCAAGTTTTACGTTTACAGTGGCAGCTAGTGCATTAAAAGGATGCACAGAGTGACATGTTTTACATGATTTTATCTACATGATTTTATTTACTATTTATTCATGATTTGAGTAGATATATTTATTTCTTTATACCTTACACTGATTTATATATATATTTTAGCGCCGGGCGGGTGGTTGACGTTTTTTAGCATCAGTTACCTTTTACAATACTAATTCCCAAAGGTTTTAGCAGAATGTAAGTTTTGTCAGAAATAGGTTTCCTACTTATTAGTTTATGTCTGAGGTTGGGTGGTTGTCTGAAAGCCACTATTGTGGGTTGTTTGGTATATTTCTTTCAGAGTTTCATCCTCTGGTATGATGGGTTGTAAATCTTTGATTATCTTTATTATCCCTTCTATTCCAGGATTGTATGTGGTTACTAGAGGTACACATTTTTTTTTTCTCTTAGGCCCCTTTCACACATGCGGACTGTTCAGATCCGCCTGTCAGTTTTTCAGGCGGATCTGAACGGATGCCCCATGCATCTCTATGAGGCAGCAGATGTCCGCTGACATCCTATACGAACCTGTCCATCAAATCTGGACGGATGGCTGATCGGATGAGAACGGACAGGTGGTCCGTTCTCATCCGATTCTCCCATAGGGGACAGCGGGGATCTGACACCTCCGTCTCCGCACACAGAGCTGTCATCCGCCTGCTCAGCGGGGATTGGCGGATCTTTCCCCCCGCTGAGCAGAACGGCTCAGTTGACGGAACGGAGCCATGTGAAAGGAGCCTTAAAGCTATTGTAAAGTTTTGTTTTTTTTCCTATAAAAATAATAAACATGTTATACTTTCCTTTCTGTTGCAGTGGATTTGTACAGAGCAGCCCAGATCCTCCTCTTCTCAGGTTTCTCTTTGCTGCTCCTGGCTCCTCCCTCCTGTTCAGTGCCCCCACAGCAAGCAGCTACTATGGGGGCACCCGTGCCGAGTCACAGCTCCCTGTGTCCATTCAGACATGGAGCCCCGACCCGGCCTTGCCCCCTCTCTCCCCTAAATGGCTAGCTGGCTTTGATTGACAGCAGTGTGAGCCAATGGCGCCGCTGTTGTGTCTCAGCAAATCAGGAAGGAGAATCTCGGACTGCTGGGACACTCTTGGACATTGCTGGGGAGGGGGCTCAGGTAAGTATAAGAAAGGGCTGAAGGGGACTGCTGCACACAGAAGGCTTTTTATCTTAATGCATAGAATGCATTAAGATAAAAAACCTTCAGACTTTATAACCCCTTTAAAGCTTCTTCTGCTTTATTGCTGCAAATAACACGTTTCCTGTCTCTGGGTGGCTTTGTCACTCTTCCACTGTATCAATGGAGGGAGCCATGGTTGTCACCCTAGGCTCCTGTCCTTATATGGACTACAAACATGTGTGCATCTCTTCATCTCCATTACATAGGCATACCTCCCTTCTTTTTGAAATAAGGAGGGACACCTTTTAGCAAGTAGTATGTAGGTAAAGGACGTTTTCCTGCCATGGCCTCAGGTACATGGACCACAACGATCTAATATGCAAAAAATGATTGGCTAAACCACACAAGTACTTTTTTTGACATTTATTTTCCTTTATATTGGGTTTTCAGCATAACAAATGCACCAATACAGAGGTTGGGTAAATAAATTTAGTGCAGTATAACACTTTTTAGTAAAATAATACATTTTGTATAGAGATGTACACATCAGATACAAAAAGAGGGACAATTGAAGATACAAGACAGAGAGAGGTTATCTTAGAAGGGGGGCAATTCCTTCAAATAAGGGACAATTGGGAGCTATGAACAGGGGGAGGGGCATTTGGTAGCTTTCATAAGATAGCTAGGAAGGAAGATATTTGGTGAAGCTCACAAGAAGTGACAAGTAGATTGCATTTCTGGCAGGATCAATGGGTATTTTCTACATTTGCTAATAATTTTTATAACTTGAAAATAAAAATAAATGCAGCCATTGCACCTAAGTAATGTATACTACATAATACAGTGGAAAGAAAAAATGTACATGCCCTTTTAAAAATGGTAGGTTTTTTAGATAAAAAAATCAGTCCAAGATAAAACACTTTATTTTTTCCATAAAGATAATAGACCCATATAAAAAAGCCAAATCAAAATTGCTTCGGAAATATTTAACTAATCACTGTGATTATTTATACGTAAGTCATTCGTTTATAGCAGATTTTGTATTCCCCAAACAAGTTGGTGCTTTTACAAAATATTAGCAATGTTTACCTTGTAGGCACCGTATGTCGCCATTGCACAGATTAAAATCATTAGGAGTGATACTGAAGTAGCAATGCACATGTCTAAATAAAAAAAAAGGAAAAAACAGAAAGTTAGACAACAACAACAAGGACACAGTGTGGATTAAAACACAACTGCCTAGATGACTATATTTGTAATAAAAGTCACATTTTCTGGCATTATGGAAAATTAGGCATTGGGTAAGGTATGGGATGTATGCCATACCTTGCCCCTCTACATATCCCTGCAGATGATAAGAAAAAATAATTAATATTATACAGGATTTATATAGCGCCAACCATTTTCTCAGCACTTTACAATATAAAGGGAGACAGTAGGATTAAAATACAGTTCATCATAGAAGGAATAGGAAGGCCCTGCTCATGATGCTAAATGCTATTTTAGGCTATTTTATTGTTTTAAGTGGAACTTCAGGCATATAAAAATCCCATCACTTGGTTTAACGTTCTTTTAAGTCAATCCATAACTGTATTTTACCTGCTGCTGGAATAATGACCAAAAAGGATCTTTGTATTACCTTTATAACTTCCCATAGTCCCTTGCACACCAGATATCAGGCAGAGAGGGTTAGCATTCTAGACCAGTCTGATCAAACTTTTTACCCAACAGAAACCACCCAAATCAGTTTCAAGTCATGGGAAACCCTTACTAAAGCCAATTAATCGGGGGGTCAATGGGGAAAATGCCCACTAAACCAGTGGTCAGTATCCCTAAGGCCCGGGTTCACAGCATGGGGTCCGCTGCATCCCTGTTCATTGATTTAGGAGTGAATCAGGTCTGAATTTTAGCCTGCATTCGTACCTGAATTTGAAACCAAAGACACACAAGATCCTTTTAAAATGCGGACCGAGACCACCCCAGAGTTGTGTGAACTGGCTCCATTGAGAGCCATTTACACTCTCCTGTCATGCGGGGGAACCTGAAGCCAATTTGCATATGTGTGAACCCAGCCTTATGGCCAGAATACACGATAAGAAAATCGGGCAAAAATTTCCATTCAGCGAACGATCGGCCGATATTCTACTCCTTAATGCCCAGCCATCAATGACCAATATCGATATTGTGAACGAAAAATACCATTTGAAAAAAACAAAAAATTATATTGTCTTATTTGCGAATGAACGATATTATATTCGTTGGTGTTAGGGTCGTTCATTTGAAATCTGTAGAACATCATCACGCATGACCACTGTTTCGATGGTCGGCGGTCAACGGTCGGGCGATATTCGGCCGTGCATGTTGGCAACGTTTTCGACCAACGAACACTTTTTCATAAGTCAGTGGTCGAATGATCGGGCGATATTCTAATCGTGTATTCCGGCCATTATAGTGTTGGTGAGAATTCTATCTTACAGACCACTAAAAAGATACTTTCTGTTGGTTTTGTCTTGTAGCATCAGCCCTGGCAGGCACCATCAAATGGGAGGTCAATCAACCACAGGTCAAAGAAACCCCTAGCAACCTCTGAAGGAGGGTCACACAACCCTGGTTGAGAATGGCTGCCCTAGGACTGAGCAGGCTTAATTATATTGCACAGGATTTCCACATGTGCTAGGAGTAGAGGCAGTGATGTTAAAGTGTTACTAAACCCAAGACCCTGTGTTCAATATATCTGGTCTCCCACAGTACACAGAAATGTTATTAATTTAGTAAATATAAACTGCTAAATACCTTTTCTTATCAGCAGTATATAGTAGTCTTGTGACTTCTATCAGTGTCTGGTTAAAGCTTGTAGGAGGAGTTTTCATTCTCCTCTAAGCAACCAGTGTGGACAGCGCTATCCAGATATGGATGATGTCATGCAAGCCTCCAATTGTTAGAGAGCCAGTGGAAAATTAAAAATATTTATTGAACAAACAGTTGATATAGATAAGAAATAAAAAATTATTTATTATTTTATTTTTTATTTCTTATCTATATCAACTATTTGTTCAATAAATATTTTTAGTTTTCCACTGGCTCTCTAACAATTGGAGGCTTTCATGACATCATCCATATCCGGATAGCGCTGTCCACACTGATTGCTTGTTGAATGGTCATTTTGTACCAATTTCTGATGGCTTCATTGGATTGGTTTGCGACAGTAAATAGTGTGGTTGGCCACAGAGACTAGCGCTGTTTTTGCTGTTTCATTCTCCTCTGACTGTTCTATGAGGCTGAAGAACTCTTGACCATCTGTCTGGACAGTGCTGATTGGCCCTGTGTCAGGACCCGGACTTGAACTTGGGACTTCCATGGTGTCTGGCAATGACTCTACTCGCTGAGCTACCTGGAATGCTGGACATCTCCCTGGACAAATCCTTGAATGATCCTGCTGTGAATCTTTATTGCCTTGAACCTTGAACCCTTTGCTCCTCCCATGAACTTCCTGTTATAAGCCATGTCTTTGCACTTCCTGGTTGCCAGAATATTGTGCCTTCAACAGCCGATATCTCGCTTGTCTCTCCTGCTGCCGTCCGTATCTTTGCTACCATCCGTTATCGACACTTGGCTTGTTTCTCGACTACTCTTCTGCTTGATCCCAACCTGCAACTACTGGTTACCGACCTTTGGCTACTCCTTGACTACGCTTCAGCTTAATCCCTATCTGCTACTGGACTCTGACTTGCTCACCTCCTGATGGGGCGATCTTGAGGACTGCGACCTGGTGCTAACACGCAGCAAAATCCATCTCTACCTTCAGGAGCGCTGGTGAAGACCGGTTAGTACTTAGACTACGCACCTCAGGTGAGCCTGCGTCATCTGCCTGGGTGAGCTGCCAGTGTTCCTATCCTGCTGGTTCCTGTGTGACCTGCGACTGCTATAGCTACTGGTCTTCGAGCCTGACCCCAGATCGTGACACCCTGTGCCAATCAATTGTACCCTCCCAAGAAAAAAAAAACCTTTCTGGTAAAACACACCAAACTGAGCATGTGCAGAGTGCCCCCAAGGCTCTGTACTATTATGAAAAGTACTCGAGACTGTGGAAGAAGGGGAGGATCAAATAAGTCAGGATCAAACAGCCTTTTTATACAATGCAGAGGATTAACCCCTTAGGTTCCAGAGTGAGTATAACAAGCATGCTTTACTGCATATACAGACTGATTTTACTGTTGTGGGTTTAGTAACACTTTAAGGTGGGTGACTATAGGGCAGATATCACAGGTACTGTATTAGATCTTCACTAAAGCCTGCCATACACTGTTCAAATTTCTTCTGATTCATGCTGAATTGGTTAAATATTAAACCATGATTAGGCCCTTTCAGCTTAACAAACCTCAATTGGAAAACTGAATTGTTTCTTGGAAAACTGTAGGGCCAAACAGTGACTGCACCCAATACGGCACTGCTAGGTATACAGTAAGTGGCAGGGGAGATTTCTTCATCCACGCAGTTTAGAGTAGATGGAGGACTCAGTTAGATTTCTCTTGTTCAGCCCTCAGGCTAAACAAGAGAAATCTATGCGTGTTTAGCTGAAGAGTGACACCAATGAACAGATTGGGAGAAGAAGGTGGCACAATAAACTACAAACCTTTTGCAGAGTAACAAATCAGCTTTAAATTGGCCATTTTATTGTCAAACTCCTAAATGACTTGAGTAACTAACCACTGTCATGAGATGTTTTATTTGTTCGATTCGGGCACTTGGTTACAACAAAACAGTGAGAAAACGAAATGAATATGTTTCCTATGGCAATCAAACATCTGTAGCTGCCATTCTTCACCCTCTGGTTACAAAATAAAAACTGACAGAAGATTAGGTTGACGTGGACAACTTCAAAGGGGGCGACTTATCATATTTACACAAAACTGCCAGCAGGTGTGTATGATCTTATGCGTCAAATATTTCAGACAATATGTTGTATCCAAATGTTGGGAAGTTGGGAACGTTCTTACACATTTTGTATTCTTTTTCTTTTATTGTTATTTATTTGAGGCTTGATTCACACTTTCTCTTGTGAAAATGCCCATCATTTTGTGTGTTTTTAATGTGCGTTGTGCCATGCAGTTTGCCAATGTTAGCAGGAATGTTTTTACAGCTTTTGCCAGCATTTGCTATGCATGCTCTTGGAAAAATGAAATACAAATTTGTTGGTCATATGGTATTCAATAAAACACACTACAGGTTTGACTTAGTGCATTACCGTTAAGAAATAGGTTGCCTTTAGAATAAAAGTTTACTCCCCCCAGCCCAGAGGTGGCACCAGTGGTGTATTTTGGTTTTGTGCTGCCCTAGGCAAGACTAAAAATGGGTGCCCCCCTCCTGTGTAAATATGCCCCACTCCTTTTTTAACGGATGTTGCTCCCTCCAAAATTGAAGGACTACAAGTCCCAGCATTAACTCCTGAGATCTCATGGGGGGGAGGGGGGGGGGTAAGAGGGGGTGGGAGAGAGAGAGGGGTGAGGGAGAGAGAGAGGGGGGTGGGTGAGGGAGGGAGAGAGAGGGGGCTGAGAGAGAGAGTTGGAATCAAAGAGTGAGAGGGGGGATGAGAGAGAGAGGGGTGATAGAGAGGGGGTGAGAGAGGCGGCTCTAGCAACCAGTGGCCAATAGAGTCTCAGGTGGAGGGGGGGATTTTTTTGCTGCCCCCCTGCAAAGTGCCGCCCTAGGCCTGGGCCTTGTTGGCCTAGGCCAAAATACAGCACTGAGTGGCACAGATTATCATGTTATACAGTCCAAAACCAGTCTGATCTGAATGCAATAAGAACACAAAGGCTGCCAGCACCAAAGAATATGATTGTGATCCATGAGATAATGCAAATAATGGGGTGCCAATAACAATGATACTGGACAGTCATCAGATGAATAAAGAATTAATGAATACAGTTCAGATAAGTCCACTCAGCAGATAAGGTGAGAAAAAGTGAGAGGTCCCACACCCAGGAAATATGGCAAATCCAGGGGCCAATCCACCACAGTGCTCAGGATAGGTGAACTGCTTACGTCGTCACGTCATCAAGGTCCCCATTGCATGGTGATCATCTTACCTGTATACCGTAAGGAGATTAGTGAGGTTGACCATCTTGATATATCATCATCGATCTAAGTACGCCTTTTTGCTATCCATGAGGAGCTGGTTAATCGCTGACTTCAGTGAGGATCCCGGGGAAATATCCTACTACATGCTGATTTTGACCACTCTATAATTTGAGGGTCAAATCGTTCCGGTAAGCAGTTCACTTATCCTGAGCACTGTGGTGGATTGAGCAGACATGGGAGTAAGTCATACATGTGCAAGTCACAAGCAAGTCTCAAGTCTTAACCTTCAAGTCTCAAGCAAGTCCCAAGTTACTGTGGCGAAAAGCAAGCAAGTCAAGTCGAGTCCCTGCTAGAAGTCAAGCAAGTCAAGTCAAGTCATTTATTTTGGTCAAGTCACAAATCAAGTCAAAATACTGATCCACCCCAATTTTCACCTTTAAATCAGTTAAAAGCCAGTGGTCAGGAAAGGTTTTGTTTTATTTTCAACATTAACAAAACTGCTAAGTGCAATCCGATTGAGCCCTGGATTTGCCATCTTTCCTGGGCGTGGGACCTCTCATTTTTTCTCACCTTATCTGCTGAATGGACTTATCTGAACTGTATTCATTATTCATCTGATGACTGTCCAGTATCATTGTTATTGGCGCTGCACCCCATTATTTGCATTATCATGTTATACACACTTGTGGTACCACCCCATGGTAGTGTACAATTTTTTCTGTCCTATTGCTCTCTGTTCCCATTTGGGAGTCTTCTCCTGATCTCCTGATTTTCTGTCTACTTGGTTGGTATCAAAGAGAACAAGAAGCATGGTATAATCTCCAAACTTCCTCTCTGGTTAACAGATATCAGAGCAGCAAATGATGGGAAGATCTCAAAATGGCAACACTGGCAGTTAAAATGTTTTTTTTTTTTTTTTTATAAAAATCATTAATTTCATTTTCGGTGCACTGTCAAGAAATCTTTCCAAATAACTTGCTTTTAAAATTGGTGGTAGAGGAAAAATGCAACACACTGAACTTCCTATTGACCTCGATGCCCATGACAGCCACGCACATTTTGGGGTCTATTTGTAAAACATTTGTTGCATGAATATCAGAAGCATTTGTGCAAGCTGAATGAAATGTGACCGTAATGTTTCAAAGAGATTAATGCCTGTATCGTCAGCTCCATCCAGTGGCCAATATGTGGTATAGTTTTCTGAAATACCTCAATAAAAAAACTATAACCACATTCTGCACACTAGACAGAGCTGTTGACATCAGAATTAATCTCTTTGAAAATTTGTGCAAAAAAGGTGATATTCAGTTGTCTAAGTACAGAAAAGTGGCGAGTTGTTAAACCAATCTTTATATACTTACTGGCCTCATCCATATAATAAAATTCATTCCTCAAGTCATTGCTTGGAAGGTGATAGAGGTCTGGATCAGCGAGGGCACTCAACAGTATAAGAAGGACCAATGAATTTATTATCTGTAAAAAATAAAAGAATAACGGCAATATCAAGCTGTGTTGTATGGAGATCTACTTCAACATATCCATTAGGTTTAACAGGCTTTAATAGTGGTTTTAAAGAAAGAGGCAGTTAATGGTCTTTAAGGCTTTGGGGGGGGGGGGGGGGGAGACTATGGCCAGTGGGAGTAAAAATGGGCCCTGGCATCAGTAGTCAGTGGGAGTAAACAATCACCATCATTGGTGTCAGCAGGATGAATATTGTTCCATTGTTAGTGTTACTTGGAGGAATAGTGCCCCATTGTAGGAGTCAGTCAAAGGAATAGTGCCCCATCCTTAGTGTCAGCAGGAAGAGTGTCCCATTCTTGGTGTCAATGAGATAAATTGTGCCCCATCATTGGCGTCAGTATGAGAAATGGTGTCCCATCATTGGTGTCATTGGGAGAAATAGTGTCCCTTCATTGGCTACGGTGGGAAGAATAGTGGCAAGGTATTGGTGAGAGGAATAATGCCCCATCACTAGTGTCAGTGTAAGGAATATAGCCTCATTTGTGTCAGTGGGAGGAAAAATGTTGGTGTGGATTGGAGGAATGGTGCCCCCTCATTGGTTTCAGCCATTATTGGTGTCAGTGGGAGGAACTGTGCCCCATTGTTGGTGTCAGTGGGAGGAACTGCGCCCCATTGTTGGTGTCAGTGGGAGGAACTGTGTCCCATCATTGGTGTCAGTGGGAGGAATAGTGCCCCATCACTGATGTCAGTGGGTGGAAAAATGCCCAATCATTGGTGTCCATGGGATGCAGAGTGCTCCTTGTTTGGTGCCAGTGGGAGGAATACTGCCCTAAGGGCCAGTTAAGGGCAAGCAATGAGCCACACATGGCTCATAGGCCACAGTTTGTGGAACACTTTTATCGCACCGGATCGTCAAAGGGGCTAAGGAAGACCCTATCATATTCCTGCACAGGATCATCAAAGGGGCTGAGGAAGACCTTATCATATTCCTGCACAGGATCGTCAAAGGGGCTGAGAAAGACCCTATCATATTCCTGCACAGGATCATCAAAGGGGCTAAGGAAGACCCTATCATATTTCTGCACAGGATCGTCAAAGGGGCTGAGGAAGACCCTATCATATTCCTGCACAGAATTGTCAAAGGGGCTGAGGAAGACCCTATCAGATTCCTGCACAGGATCATCAAAGGGGCTAAGGAAGACCCTATCAGATTCCTGCACAGGATCATCAAAGGGGCTAAGGAAGACCCTATCATATTTCTGCACAGGATCGTCAAAGGGGCTAAGGAGGACCCTATCATATTCCTGTACAGGATCGTTAAAGGGGCTAAGGAAGTCCCTATCATATTATCATATTCCTGCACAGGATTGTCAAAGAGGCTGAGGAAGACCCTATCATATTGTCAAAGAACAACATTTAGAAAAAGTAGACATGAAGTTTAACCAAATGCTCTGGAGTCTACCTGATGTAAAGTATGATTGCCTCCATGGTCCAACAAAACTTTCCTCTGCAAATATTTTCAAAATGCATGCAGCACTAATGACATTTTACAACTCCGACCCATCATGAGAATTCCTTCATATAGACAGCATATACTCCAAAGATGCCGTATATCATAATTTCTGCCAATGCATCATATACAAAATGCTAAGCTTGGGCAGACATCCAAAAAAATACATGTAACCAACCCTTGAAAGGTCACCTTTCCAATCCCTGTTATTAATCCTCTTTCAGATTATAAAACAAGATAAACATCTTCTTGGTTTGGACATTTCTGAGAATTAAGCTATAAATACATTCAGGGTTGAATTTTAAAGAAGGCATTGTAAATTTAATAGGGACAGTAATCAGACTGATTCACCTAATTTATAGAATGCTGGAGCCACCTCAAGAAAGTGACTGCTCTTAACAATAGCAAAGTGCAGATATATCTTACATTCAAAGAAATAAATTCTTTATTAAGACTTATTGCGCTCATGGAAATAAAATAAATATTGCAGAATATAACAAACAGGATGAGACTTATATCAGTGTAAATGTAGACTGTGGCACTGGAGAGTACAAGGCGATTCAGATAATATTTATGTACAAAAAGAACAGACCAAATTCAAACATCAGGGCAAATTTGTTGCATACAGAGCAAGTATAAATTGGAATTTATATATTATAAAATACATCTACGCTAGGTCCCCAAAAAATTTATAAAATAAACAAATGAAATAACAAAATAGAAAATAAATTATAAAATAAAGCAGCTCCTATGCAATTGTGATACCAATTGTAGATTATAAAAAAACTGAAAAGCAGAGCAAAATGTCAAAAAACAAACATAAAATCATAAACAAACATCCAAAAGGCCTCATGTACACAGGACATTTTTTAAGCTGCTTTTAGATGCATTTGGTGGTTTTTTTACTGCCTCTGAACTCTCCTCCATGTTAGCCTATGTGTCCATGCACACATAATCTTTTAGAGGAATTTAGAGCCATAAGCGTTTGGAGGCAGGAAAAAAAACACTGCCTGTGCATCCTGTTTCACTGCAAAAACGCAAACCACCTAAAAATGCGCCTAAATGCAGCTAAAAGCTTGTTACAGCGTTTTGGCGCGTTTGGCGTTTATAGGTGTTTTTACATTACAAAATAGCAAGGGGAGTGTTTTTATGGTAAAAACGACCAAAAACGCGCATAAACGATCATAAACGTTATTCAAAAACGTAGCTAAAAGTCCTAACAGCAGCACTGGTATTTTTTAAATGTCCTCTGTGCATGAAGCCTAACAGTCCATATGTAGGCTGCGCTTTCAGGTATTGGCACCAGAGAGAAGAAAAAACTTCCATTGTGAAGTACATTTAAAACTTCTACTATTTATTTTAATCCAGTGATGTCTGTCCCCCAAAGACGTCACTTCCAACGAAACGTGTAGGGTGTTGCCTGTATATGATGTCATCACACACAAACTGCTGGTCGGAGCTGCTGTTTGCTGTAAGCTATCAGCCTGCTATTATTGTTTGAAGCGCGAATTTCATACTGCAAAGCTATATGATGTATTTGCAATATACTATTGCAAACCTCTGGATTTAAATAAAAGGAAGTTTAAAAATTACTTCACTATGGGAGTTTATTCTTCTCTCTGGTGCTAATACTGGAAAGCCGAGGTGCGGTGTTTGGTCCTATGGTGGGAGCCATTGGAGTAATATACAACCAAAGCGCGTTTGACCATTTATAATTTTATGGCCCATCTTATCTGGTAAGAAGCCTCTTCTACTGGTTTCACACGGGGATGGAATCCTTTTCAAGTTTGATGTTTGCACATTTAGCAAACAGATGAACCGTGACCTTCTATATGCACTTTCTAATCACAAAAGTGTTTATTTGCACATCCCCGTGTGGCTAAGCTTTTTGGAATAGACAAGGGGTCTCTAAACTATGGCCCTCTAGTTGTTGAGGAACTACAATTCCCATCATGCCTAGTCATGTCTGTGAATGTCAGAGTTTTGCGATGTCTCATGGGACGTGTAGTTCCTCAACAGTTGGAGGGCCGTAGTTTGGAGATCCCTGGAATAGAAAATCTGCTCACAGATGGACTGTTATGGATGTTTGTTTATGATTTTAAGTTTTTTTGTTTTAAATTAAGCGCTGCTTTTCTGTGATTTTACTATTTGGAATTTTAGAGGCGAAAAGTGATACAGTTGAGAGTGGTGAGGTATCTGGACAGTTTGCCACAAAGTGCCCATATGGCTGGGCAAAGTTTGGGTGGAGGGAGAACCACCCAAGGGGCCCTTGTACAATCCCTCCAAACCATACAGTGCAGGCAGTTACACACACGTGGCTGAATGTTTCAACCCTTGATCCCAAACGTCATTGTATATAGAGGGACAACCTATATGAGTATTTGTTAACTTTTTTTAAGGGAGAGTGGAATTTATTTTTGCCAGCCAAGATTGGAAGTGGGGGAAGTGCCTGCATCCATTTGCAAGCTATCACTTTCCTTTCACTACAGAGAGTTTCAGGTAAAAAAATCGTCATATGTTTGTCAGCATCAGGATCAGGAATGAGGCCTAGCAGGCATTGTTTAGCCCAGGGGAAGAGAGCGAACTCATGGCCTGTCCCAAATATTTATATCCTCCACTAGCATGCACCAGTGGCCTAAACCGCCTGATGGCTTGGCTGAAGGAAATATAAATATTCATAATTCCATTTTAGTCTCATGTGACCACCTTAAACATACTTTGAAGATTCTGAAGCAACATGGAAAAAGGTGCTATGGTCAGATGAGACTAAAATTGAATAGCCCGCCAACTACTGCCATATCAACTGGTGGACTTGGAGGCCTTTCGTAAATTTGTGGCCATTGGAACACCACAATGGAAGGTCCCAGGCAGGAAATATTTCACCAGGGAAAGAATTCTTCGGTCATCCACCACAGTTGTTTTCCGTGGTCTTCCGGGTCTTTTGGTGTCGCTGAGCTCCCCGTTGCGTTCTTTCTTTTTAAGGATGTTCCAAACAGTTGATTTGGCCACACCTAATGTTTTTGCTTTATCTCTGATGGGGTTGTTTTGTTTTTTCAGCCTAATGAAGGCTTGCTTCACTGATAGTGACAGCTCTTTGGATCTCAATAAAAGTCCATAAGGTGATTATTTAGTGAATTAAACTCCAGATTTAAGTTGATGGGTGAATCTCGGGGTGATCCAGAAACAGCGTGCCGGGTGAGGAAACTAGTGCTCCCCTCTCAATTCTGCCCGCACTCACCAGAGCTCAATACCCTATAGGGGTAATCAGCATGATGTTTATATGGGGTTCCCTCAGCCAGGTAGGGCCTGTATACCGTTATCCTCAGTGGTTGCTTAAGATCAACCGGAAACCCATTTGGTCATGGTGGAATTGGACCACTTGAAGCCAAAATTCCTGAATTACTGGGCAGACCCATAGGTATTGATAAAAGGTACCAAGTAAATAAGAACATGATGGGCATAGTAGGCAAAAAGTGGGACAGTACTTGGATATTCTAACAGGGGTCAGGTAGGCCCTGTGTAGGATACACACCTGTATTAGACAATCTGATACCCTTAGGGAGATCGACTTATAATTATCCAATAATTCCTCCCATTCTTTATCGTCCAGGCCCCCTATATCCGCTTCTCAGCAGGTCTTAATTTGATAGGCTATTTTTGTGGCAGATGGTGTTTAGAGTGCAAAAAATAAAAATCCCAGAGGTGATGAAATACCACCAAAAGAAAGCGCTATTTGTGGGGGAAAAAAAGGACATGAATTTTATTTGAGTACACCGTCGCATGACTGCGCAATTGTCCGTTAAAATATGGCTGTGCCGTATCACAAAAAATGGCTTGGTCATTAAGGGGGTAAAACCTTCTGGTCCAGAAGTGGTTAAATGTTGACAATAGAGTGTCAAAGAGGATAGGAAGAAAAACTATTGTTCGCCCCAGAAGTATAACATTTTGGTAATGGATGGGCAGATCTCCCACTGCTTAATTTTTGGGTGTTAAAACTGTCCATGTATTGCCACCCCCATCTTCTACTGGTTGGGTTATTCATTAATGAGGAGATTTAACAACTTTTTTCCTCTTTAGCACCAGCACAGCTGCATAAAATGTATAAACAGTCTGTACGTCTGCAGAAATGACATATTGTTTTAAAATGTTTTCTTCATTAGGTATAAGTACCCGATTCTTACAACCGTACTCTTTGTCAGCAGAATTTGAGTCAAGAAAAAATATGAACAGCATTAACTCTGGTTAATTAAGCCAAAAATGTGTTTACATGCAGAACAGACAAAGCTGGTCTGTTCTGATTCTAAAGAAAAGCTGAATTGCCACCTTTCCAATGACTCGGTGGCATTAATCAATGTCCCTGAGCATGTACACAAATTGCTCATCACAAAGCAGAGACACAGCTGTACCGGTATTATTGCTGTCAGTTAAAGAACAGGTAAACCTCAAAATTGAAGCGGCCATCAGTGAAGCATGAAGACAAAATAAATTGTTCAAGTTGTTTAAGTTTATTCTGACATTCTAGCACAACTCTGTTAAAAACAATAAAAGTGATAAAAAGCCTATGGGTAATGTAACAGAGAAATAACTTCCCCCCTACCACCCCCACCCCATTGTAAGTTCCCCTACATTAAAGATGGGGACCAGAAAGTAGCACTTCTGAACAATCAGTGAAAATGCATGAATGATCTTGATCGCTAAAAGTGCATCAGCCTGGAACCTTCGCCACCTGCTGGTCTTTACTCAGTACTGCAGCTCAGCTCTCTACTATGCACACTTGCTCTCAATATTGGACTTTAAAGAAGGGCTACAACCTCAAACTCATGCCTAACCAACAGCCCGAGGTGTTCTTGGGGAAAGACCGCTAACATAGGGTACCTCCACTTTGAGGTTGCTCTGTCCGTCGTCCGTAATAAAACGTCCGATTTTCGTCTCATTAGTACAGATTTCGACGGAAAAAAATCTTAAGAGCAAGACTAGGCATGCTCAGAGACGAAAAAACACATACAAAGCAATCCAACACATGACATCACTTCTGAAGTAGAATTCTGTAGTATGGGAAAATTCTTATGAAAATAACCTCTTCACTTTCCACATCAGACTAGCATGCCACAAAAACGGTCGTGTGTACAGGCCTTTAGTCACATTGCTTGCACAAGTGGTGATTTGAAGAAATCTGCAAGCAATAACTGAAGGACTTTTATTATTGGATGGACAATGATTTCTTTTATCTACATTTTAACTTCAATCACTGGGAGGTGGTAGCTCCCTTCAGATTCTATTTTAGGTTAAGCGCCGCTGGAGTGATTTCCGATATTTTATTCTTACATATGAAATTTACTGGTTTGAATTAAGCAGCAGCTACTCATAATTGTATTTGATTTGGGTGTTTATCTACTTCCAGGAGAGCAGAGTTTTGTGTAGGAGATTTAAAAAATCAATATTATTGCTGTCACAAGGAATGTAAACATCCTTTGTGACAGCAATAGGCATGTGACAGGTACTCTTTATGGAGAGATCTGGGGTCTATAAGACTCCACATCTCTCCTGTACCCTTAAAAGCATTTGACCATACCAATATCGGTGTGTTTGAATGCATTTTGGTTTTTTAAAAATGTCGCCGTTTACATCCGGATAACCCTGGAAGTGATGTCAGGTGATTGCTTCTGGGATACCATAGCAAAGAACTGAACAAAGCTGATCCGGTCTTTGTTTGGCTTTGCAATCAGCCAGCGGAAGCAACGACTGGTCAATCAGGACTTCCTGGTGGGACAGGAGATCCCGGTAACACTGCTTGTAAAAGCACTCCCATGGCAAATTAGCCACTGGTATTGCTTTTACAAGAGAACCGACCGTCAGCTTTATATAATAATGCATATATAATATATATATATATATATATATATATATATATATATATATAATATATACAGTGGGTACGGAAAGTATTCAGACCCCCTTAAATTTTTCACTCTTTGTTATTTTGCAGCCATTTGCTAAAATCATTTAAGTTCATTCTTCTTCCTCATGAATGTACACATAGCACCCCATAATGACAGAAAAACACAGAATTGTTGACATTGTTGCAGATTTATTAAAAAAGAAAAATTGAAATATCACATGGTCCTAAGTATTCAGATCCTTTGCTGTGACACTCATATATTTAACTCAGGTGCTTTCCATTTCTTCTGATCATCCTTGAGATGGTTCTACACCTTCATTTGAGTCCAGCTGTGTTTGATTTTACTGATTGGACTTGATTAGGAAAGCCACACACCTGTCTATATAAGACCTTCCAGATCACAATGCATGTCAGAGTAAATGAGAATCATGAGGTCAAAGGAACTGCCTGAAGAGCTCAGAGACAGAATTGTGGCAAGGCACAGATCTGGCCAAGGTTACAAAAAAGATTTCTGCTGCACTTAAGGTTCCTAAGAGCACAGTGGCCTCCATAATCCTCAAATGGAAGACGTTTGGGATGACCAGAACCCTTCCTAGAGCTGGCCGTCCGGCCAAACTGAGCTATCGGGGGAGAAGAGCCTTGGTGAGAGAGGTAAAGAAGAACCCAAAGATCACTGTGGCTGAGCTCCAGAGATGCAGTCAGGAGATGGGAGAAAGTTGTAGAAAGTCAACCATCACTGCAGCCCTCCACCAGTCGGGGCTTTATGGCAGAGTGGCCCGACGGAAGCCTCTCCTCAGTGTAAGACACATGAAAGCCCGCATGGAGTTTGCTAAAAAACACCTGAAGGACTCCAAGATGGTGAGAAATAAGATTCTCTGGTCTGATGAGACCAAAATATAACTTTTTGGCCTTAATTCTAAGCGGTATGTGTGGAGAAAACCAGGCACTGCTCATCACCTGTCCAATACAGTCCCAACAGTGAAGCATGGTGGTGGCAGCATCATGCTGTGGGGGTGTTTTTCAGCTGCAGGGACAGGACGACTGGTTGCAATCGAGGGAAAGATGAATGCGGCCAAGTACAGGGATATCCTGGACAAAAACCTTCTCCAGAGTGCTCTGGACCTCAGACTGGGCCGAAGGTTTACCTTCCAACAAGACAATGACCCTAAGCACACAGCTAAAATAACGAAGGAGTGGCTTCACAACAACTCCGTGACTGTTCTTGAATGGCCCAGCCAGAGCCCTGACTTAAACCCAATTGAGCATCTCTGGAGAGACCTAAAAATGGCTGTCCACCAACGTTTACCATCCAACCTGACAGAACTGGAGAGGATCTGCAAGGAGGAATGGCAGAGGATCCCCAAATCCAGGTGTGAAAGACTTGTTGCATCTTTCCCAAAAAGACTCCTGGCTGTATTAGATCAAAAGGGGGCTTCTACTAAATACTGAGCAAAGGGTCTGAATACTTAGGACCATGTGATATTTCAGTTTTTCTTTTTTAATAAATCTGCAACAATGTCAACAATTCTGTGTTTTTCTGTCAGTATGGGGTGCTATGTGTACATTCATGAGGAAGAAGAATGAACTTAAATGATTTTAGCAAATGGCTGCAATATAACAAAGAGTGAAAAATTTAAGGGGGTCTGAATACTTTCCGTACCCACTGTATAATGCATTAGGGTAAAATAAAAAACGTTTGAATTTAGAACCACTTTAGGGTTGCGTCCGCTGGCTGTAATAAAACACTCCAGCACACTGACAACACATCTCTCAGACCCTTTGATTGGGTGGAGTTAACTTTTTCCAACACCCTCTCCAAGGTCAATGAATAACTCTCAGCTTATCATTGCAACTATTAAGGAACAATAAGTTATTTCTGAGGGCCAGTGACTCTTGCAAACGTCAAATTGGATTATTACAAGTAATCTGAATTCTGCACTAAACCATAGATCAGGAAAACTCCACTTAAAGTGGTGTTAAACCCAAAACCTGGCTGGCTTTATTAGATTTCTTTTTTCTAGGCTTTTTTCCACAGGTTTTCCCTTGTGATCTGGCCAGTAACAAACCTCCTGTGTTACAGTGCCTCCACTCTGGATGAAGGAGCACAGAGGGCAGATTTGTACAGCAGCACTGGCAGTCTGGGTGTAAGGGAGTGTTAGATGTACTAGCAGATTTAGGTACACTAACAAATTAAAGCCAAATTCCAGCTAATATTTTATAATCAGGTACAACAAACAGGTTTTTTTTGCTTTTGAGAAAGGTTTTACATAAATAATTAAAAGCTGATCATTGCAAGCACCCCGTCACTGTTAAATGGTTTGTCTCTTCCCTATAACTGCAAGACAGCTTTTCTTTTGAAAAACAACAGACTTACTGGCTGGATCACCTGATGAAACTGGAAGAAAAAAAACCTAAAAAAGAAAACGAATGAAGCAATCACAAATAAAAACTGGTAAGCTGCAATATAATAAATGTTTTCTTTTAGGTTTAATATTGCTTTAAATCATCACTGTCCAGTTACTCTTTCACTGTTCAGTCAGCAGGCTGGGGGTGGGAAGGTGACAAAAAAGCAAAATTGTACCAGCCCCCTATTCCTGAACTTTTTTGTATATATATATATATATATATATTTTTTTTTTTTTTGGGGGGGGGGGGTTAAGAAACTGCAATCTTGGGATGCTGAATTTGTGAGAACGTTTTTAGGTATCACTGTGCAAATGGAAAACCCTGGAGCACAACAGAAAGGCCCCCTAGAAGCCCATCAGATGTGTACACAAAGGTTTTTAGCCTCAGCGTGATAACTTTAGCAAGTTGGATCTAATCATTATGCACAGTGCCCGGGGCATGTTCAGCTCAGAGATTCAAGGTGAACAAAGGAGGTCCATAAAAAAAGAAAGGTTTTAAATTGTTAATCCTTTCTGACACACTTGCCACCGCAAGGTAATGTGTAAATAATTAATTTGAAATAGTGTATCTGTACAGCCCTTATAAAGCTGGCATCGAATAACGGGCATCTTAAAGGGAAAACTCTAGAGGCTGCCAATGCTGACCTCTCCTGAAAACACAGTCCCCGTCTGTAATGCTGATCCAAATTCTGATTACCTTTTGAGCCACTGACTTAACACCAGGATGCATATTTTAAGTTCAGACTTAACTTTCCTAGTCTACATCTTTATTTTGTGTCACAATATTTGAAGCCAGAGTCAGCCAGGCAATCAGCATGTTCAGGAGGTCAGACTCTCAATTTTTCTCATTACAGATTTCCCTTATAGTAATGTATAGTGTTTCTTGTTTACATTGTTTTTAATAAATGGAGGATAGAAAAAATATTGAAAAAAGGCATTTTCAGAGCAGCTCTAAGGAAGGGGGCTTGGTAGCATCACGATTTGGAAGGAATCTTCCCCAAGAAGCAGCGAGAGAAAAGAGGACAGTGTGAGAACATCAGCATGGTCAGGAACTTGCAAAGGGAAAGACTGTCACATGTAGCAAGCCTTTCTGAAAGACAGCGTTGGGCTTAAAAGTGGAGTTCCGGCCTATTTTGCAACTTTAGTGATTCCTGAAGTGCTTGCTATGCTAATCAACAATTGGGCATTTTACATTTTTTTCGGGGGTCCCTTACCTTATTTTCATTGCATTTTTGATTGTACTTCCTCCTTCTCCCCCCTCTGTGGCCGCGGCCACCGACATCACTTCCTCCTTTGCATTGCATCCTAGGAGGTGTTTGTCATCACTCCCAGGAGGCTGGAATCAGGAAAAACTCCCAGAACACTCCCTGGAATCAGGAAAAACTCCCAGAACACTCCCTGGAATCAGGAAGAACTCCCAGAACACTCCCTGGAATCAGGAAGAACTCCCAGAACACTCCCTGAAATCAGGAAGAACTCCCAGAACACTCCCTGAAATCAGGAAGAACTCCCAGAACACTCCCTGGAATCAGGAAGAACTGCCAGAACACTCCCTGGAATCAGGAAGAACTCACAGAACACTCCCTGGAATCAGGAAGAAGGACACAGCAGATTACACTGCGGCTTCAGATGCCCACATCCAAGATGGCCGCGCTCAGACAGCATTTTTAAAATTTCTCTTTTTTTTTTCTATAAAAAGTCGCGCTAACTTGAATAATGGAAAATAAAGTCCATAAAGTCCATATAAATCAGGAACACCGTATCCAAACAGGCTCCCTATGGGTATACGCTTACCAGAGCTGGTAAATCAAAAGGCAGGTTCTCAGAAGCTAATCTCGTCTCTTTGATAGTAGACTGGAACCAATCTCTCGCGTAGACTCAAAAAATCGGAGAAAAGATAAAAACGCAATAGCATAAAACCCAACAAAAACGGATGAAAAAAATTATACACCAAAATGGGTGACTAACAACTGGATGAATAGTGTGAACTCCACCAGTGTATGGAAAAAAGAAATGCTCTGATAGGGACACCTAAGGTACCCCTTACCAAAGATAGCTGAAAAACATGCAATCATATAAGTGCAATCCTGTGACAGCCGGAGTCGCCTCTTAACACCGTGTAAAGATATGTTTGCCAATGTGAATAGAAAATCCTATGGGTGTCTTCTATGTAGATAACCACCACCAATTACACTCGCCTCTTACCAGATAGAAATCAGATTGAGCCAAATAAAGCAAGAGAGTATGACAGGACGCCAGCCTTCACCAGTAGGATTTGCCTCTTACCCTAAGGGGATGGTAAATGAGCCTATAGGGATGATGAGCTTCACGGAACCTGCAGTGGACTCCAGGGCAAGTGACTCCAATACGAGTAACTCCAATGAAACCAGGGTATTACCACCAAAAAGAAAAGACCTCCATAGTGTAAAACCATACGATTTATTGAAGAAAAAAGAATAAAACTTACAGAAACGAGGAAATGGGGAGCATGTATAACAAGGCCGCCGGCCGGACGGTCTCCGCTCGTCCGCACTTCCTGGTCGCGATCGGATGACGTCAGTACGCCGTGTCCTTCTTCTGAGAACCTGCCTTTTGATTTACCAGCTCTGGTAAGCGTATACCCATAGGGAGCCTGTTTGGATACTGTGTTCCTGATTTATATGGACTTTATGGACTTTATTTTCCATTATTCAAGTTAGCGCAACTTTTTATAGAAATATTGCTTGGGGTGTGGTCACACTTGAAGTTGCTGCTGTTCTCCTGTACAATTAGCGCGGTTATTACTTTTTATCTACCTTAGCGTTTTTAAAAGTAAGATTTTGACTAAAATCCAATACTGTACACCTTGTAAGTATGAGAATAGCGGTTCTGTAAAGGGCGATGGATTAGTATTATAGGGGTATTTTAAGTTAAAAAAGGTATTTGAGGCCGGAACTCCGCTTTAAATCTTTCCTTTACCTTGGTCTGGGAAATCTTCAGTAGCAGCCAGATGGGCTAGTGAAGAAGCAGCCAGGTGGGCTGGTAGTTCCTGCAGTCAGCAGAACTGGGATCAGTGTCTACGATGGAGTTGGAGTCATTCCTGTATACAACCTACAACATTTGTGCTACTTTCCAAAGAGGAGGAAACTACTCAGAGTTATGCATAGGGAGGAAGTTGTCCCTGGTTTTGTTGCTATCAAGTTGGGCATCACCATAATTCCTATTCCTCATCCAAGTTATTACAGCTAATAAAACATAAAAACCAAGCTCAAAGGCGCATGCGCGGCAGCTCCCAAGATGGCCGCTTAGGACCGGAGCTCCGCGCCACCCCGGCAGTCTCTCCCGCCCGACGCTGTTAAGCGGCACTTCAGCTAGCCGGACAGGGTGCCCGGACCTCGGTTATAACACCGGGACGCACCCCATGAGCAAAAACCGGGTCAGGAGAAACCTGGACAGTATATTTTCATCGGACTGTCCAGAGGCCGCTCCTCCCAAGATGGCGGATCCGGCCCAGCAACGGGAGGCGATGGAGGAGGGGGAACCTCCTCAGCAACACACGGACTATATGACAAGGGGGCATATCATCTCCACACCGCAGGGAACAGTGAGTAACCAGCTGCCCCTGACCCCCTCGCCAGCGTCCACTGAATCCCTCCTGAGCAGGATGATAGGAGACTTCTCCCCTGCTAGTGTATCTCTGTTAGCTCCCACAAGCGCTGCAGCCACAGAGGGTCCAGGGGGGATTCCTCACTCTGACCATGACGATCTGCTACTCAAAATGTCGGCAATGATGGAGAGGGGTATATCACAGATTGCAGACAGAATAACCACTAATCTGAAAATGGACTTTCAGAACCTAGGGGACAGGATGGAGGCAATGGAAAATAGGATAGATTTGACTGTAACCAAAACTAATCAACACACCACCATTATACAATCGCTTCAGGATCAACTGGATTCGGCTCTCCTCAAAGTGGAGGACCTTGAGAACAGGTCCCGTAGATACAATTTTAGGCTGCGTGGCCTGCCAGAATCTATCTCTGATGTGCATTCCGCAGTGCAGGGGCTCATCTCTGATCTCATCCCTGATATCCCTCAGCACAAACTTGAACTTGACAGGGCTCACAGGGCATTGGGTCCCCCACGGCGGGATGGCAACCCACGCGACATTGTTGTTAAGCCCCACTTCTTCTCTGTAAAAGAAGAAATCGTTAGCAGAGCCAGGAAGATCCAAAATCTCACCTGTCAAGGTCATGCGGTCCAGATTTTTACTGATCTTGCACCAGCTACAATACAACGCAGGAGATCTTTAAAGCCGCTTCTGTCCATTCTGTCCCAAAAGGAGCTTAAATACTGGTGGGCATTCCCCTTCGCTCTCAAATTTACCTACAGGAATAAGACTTATGCCTTTTCTAGCTTCTCGGAGGGAGAAAGGTTACTTACCCATCTGCAACTACTACCACAACCCCCAGATCACACGGCCCCTTCCACCAGCTCAAGCTCAGTAAAACGCCCCAACCCATCAAGCCCCATTGCTCCCCTTTGGCATGGATCCAAGTTCAAACGCACGAAGGATGGCAAACCTCCCTGATTACTGTCGTGGCGACTTCATGCAAGTTATATCACACTTGTGGACTGGAGTTACTCCGCTTGAATTAGTCCTCCTTACCCCTGATTGAAGTTTATGGAACACTATAGCTTTCTTCGGACGTACCCTTGTTGGACTGGTTTTCAGTCGTTTTAAGATGGCATTTTGTTTTTCTGGCCCTTTTTATTACTTAAAATTCTATTTAGCTTTTTCAAGTTTTAGTAATTAACAGGGCACTCTGCCCTGGCCTCAGCCCACCGGGCGGGCCCCCCCTCGGATGGTGGGTCCCTGACCGGAGTATCCCTTAAGCTACTCAATGACTCCTTACGGACTCATGAACTCTGAGGTGAACTTAAGCGATGCCCTCGGGGGCTCTTCTGGCCGGGTCATTGCCTGGCGGCGGAGCCCTGGAGGGCCATGCATTTCTAGGGGTCATTTAACGATTTGCTTGGCTGCTTTTATTTGTTTATTGTTACAGCATTATACTATGGGCGGGAGTCCTGCCGGAGTGGTCGGATGACGCCTCCACCAGTCACGCGGGAGGATCACGATTTTCCCGGGCGACTACCTCCAGTCCTCCCTGTTGGGGGACTGGAACCCTGTACTCAATCCTGTCGGATTGCGGTGGACCTCAATCCGACAATGGAAGTCCTTTTTGGACGCAGGTCCACGAGCTCCTCCGCACTCTCTACTACTACTTAATATTTTGCTCCTTTTTCTCATTTCTTCCCTTCTTTTTCCACAGCCGGTCTCCAGGGGAACAATGTTTATCACGTCTGAACCAACCGGGATCCTCACACGGCGGCGTACGAGCGCCTCAGGTACCTTGTTTCGGAGATGGGTGAGTGATACGAATTATCAGATGCATCCACATAATCTGCTTCATGGCTCTTTCTAAGAATACAGCTCCATACCTTAAAATAGCATCCCACAATGCCCAGGGTCTCAACTCTCCCATAAAGCGAAGGAAGGCTTTTCAGGACCTTTATCGCAGGGGAATCGAGGTCTTACTGATCCAGGAGACTCATTTTCCAAGATCGTACTGTCCGTCCTTCCTACATGCCAAGTATCCCACCTTTTTTCTAGCTAGCGCAGAGGACAAAAAGCGAGGAGTAGCGATCCTTTTTGCCAAGTCTTGCAACTTCTCCCTCCACTCCGAGCACAGGGATCCTGAGGGTCGATTTATTCTAGTTAAGGGGACCATAGAGGAACAATTGTACTCATTTATCTCATATTACGCGCCTAACCAGAATCAAACTCACTTCTTCCAGAATATGTTTAGCCTGCTTCTGCCTCACTTGGAGGGTCGTGTAGTCTTCGGGGGGGATTCAAATACAGCTTTTGACTATGGTTTGGACAAATCCAAGCCACTGGGCTCCCGAATAGTTAAGCCACCCAAACGTAGCTCGCAAATTGCTAAACTGATCAATCAAATGGGTTTGGTGGATAGCTGGAGGGAAATGAATCCAACCGCGAAAGACTACACACACTTCTCTCACCCACACCAGACTTTTGCCCGTATAGACCACGTTTTAGTCTCTCAAGCCTTAATCCCTTCCCTGATGATGGCCTCTATCAAGGATGTGGTCTGGTCGGACCACTCAATGGTGATCATCAGGATAGCTAGATCTGGTGCCCCCAGAGGCCCTTTCCACTGGAGACTTAATGAGTCCATTCTCAGCGAACCCTGCAGGGTTACGGAAATAGAACGTGCCATCACGGAATATTTCTCGCTGAATGATCTGGCTGAAATCTCTCCAGAAACTCTCTGGGCGGCCCATAAAACGACCATCCGCGGAAAACTCATACAAATCTCGTCACACATCAAAAAGGAACGGAATGCTCACGTCATTCGCTTAGAAAAAGAATTTTCAGCCTTAAGTGCCGAACATAAACGTAAACCTACCAGGGCGTCCTTGAAGGCTCTCGATGCAACTAGAGCCGACCTCAATATGGCTCTAACCAGCTCAGCTGAAAAACACATTAGATGGCAGGGGGCTAAATTCTACCACCAGAGGGACAAAATAGGGACATTACTGGCCCTAAAACTTAGACCTAGAATGAGATCCCACGCAATGCCCAAAATGTCCGTCAGGGGGGGAGGCAAGACCCAGAATCCACAACGCATATTGCAGGAATTTGCGGCCTTTTTTAAAGACTTGTATCACGATACCCGATCCGACAAACCACAAGCCTTGACGTCCTTCCTGGACAATTTACCAATTCCCAATATTGCCAAGAACCATAGTGAGATCTTAGAGGCACAATTCACTGAAGGGGAAGTTATGGGCGTAATAAAAGACCTTAAATTGGGCTCGGCGCCGGGACCCGATGGTTTCCCTAACCTTTACTACAAGACGTTCTCGGGGTTACTTTCCCCGTACATGGTCAGGTACTTTAACACTCTTAAAAAGGGCGCACCGATTGACAAGCAAAATAATCAGGCCTTCATCTCGGTCATCCCTAAGCCAGACAAGGACCCTGGAGAAGTCAGCAACTATAGGCCCATCTCACTTATTAACAATGACCTAAAGATACTCACCAAACTACTAGCGAATAGGCTGGCATCCTTCATCAGACTATACATTCATAAAGACCAGGTAGGGTTTATCCCTGGCAGACAGGGCCCCGACCAAGTGAGGCGAGCTATTGACATTATCTCTATATTGCAGTCGGGCTGGGCAGGGGGGTCCCCGCAGGAAGGCTTACTCCTTTCCATAGATCTTCAAAAGGCATTCGACACGGTTGAATGGTCATATTTATTCTCGATACTGGAAAGATGGGGATTTGGCGCAAACTTCCTCGGTATCGTCAAGGCTCTTTACTCCTCCCCCGAAGCACGGATTAGGTACCAGGGATATTACTCCGACTCGTTCCCGATTTCCAAGGGGACGAGGCAGGGGTGTCCCTTGTCACCTCTCATATTTGCGATTGCGATCGAAACCCTCGCCATCGCAATTAGATCTCATCCTGACATCAAAGGGGTAAATTGCGGCCCCCGGGAACATAAATGCGCTCTATTCGCAGATGACCTGCTACTTTTCGTCACATCCCCCACCATCTCTCTCCCCAATATTTGCAAGACATTGGAGAACTTTGCGACCATATCCGGGCTTAGAGTAAATCTGACCAAGTCTTCTGTCTTGAATGTCTCGGTGAAAAAGGAGGAAGCCAAGCGTCTACAACCCTCCTTTGGTTTTCGCTGGTCTGATACCCATATCAGATACTTGGGGGTTAACCTCACGGCTAAGTTC
This sequence comes from Pelophylax lessonae, assembly GCF_965119305.1. Taxonomy (NCBI): domain Eukaryota; kingdom Metazoa; phylum Chordata; class Amphibia; order Anura; family Ranidae; genus Pelophylax; species Pelophylax lessonae. Next base: position 481,710,787 of record NC_138772.1, on the reverse strand, counting down.
GAGGATCTGCATAAAGTAAATTACCCAGCTATCTACCAATCCCTAGGCAGGGATTTACAGGGTTGGTCACTCTACCGCTTGTCGTGGCTAGGCAGAATCAATGCCGTAAAGATGAACTTACTTCCTAGACTCCTCTACCTGTTTAGGGCTTTGCCGATCCCCCTCCAAAGGGAACCATTACGCAAATTCCAAAACTTGATAATCAAATTTATATGGGGGGGCAAAGGTTATAGACTCTCCCGCAAGGTTTTGTACACTCATAGACGGAGGGGGGGGTTGGGGGTGCCTAACCTCTGGCTTTATTACCAGGCAGCACGGTTGGCTCAACTTTCTATAGTCTACTCTAGATTTGAAAAACCTGATTGGATACAAATCGAGAGGCAGGCGGTCCCCTCACACACTCTGGACTTTCTCCTCTGGATCCCCTCTCGACATAGACCCCCTATAATGTCCCCAGTTTTGTCGTCTTCCTTCGCTTTATGGGATACTGTTAAACAGTCCTCTTCCCTCACGTCTAGCATGAGACCGCTAGCACATTTGTTCCATAATCCAGCATTCCAACCCGGTATGGACATCAAGGCTTTCCAATGGTGGCTGGATAAAGGGATGTACCGCATAGGTCACTTCTTCACCCCAAAGGGCCCTTTTACCCTCAAACATTGCTCCGACAAGCTTAAGATGCCACCATCGGAAATATATAGATTTTTACAAATCTCTCACTTTCTCACAACCATCTCGAAGGATGAAACTCTTCCATTATCTTTCACAAGCTATGAGGTATGGTGTTGTAATCCTACGGAGCAGAAAGGGGGCATCTCCATAATCTATCAATCTCTAGTCTCTGACCAAGTGAAGCTTCCGTATATGCAGGCTTGGGAGAAAGATCTGGCGGTCACCTGGGAGGTGGAGGAATGGGGTAGGGCATGCTTTCGCTCCTTTCAGGGAATCGGTAGTGTACCTCTGATGGAGGCGAGCCTAAAAGTATTGACTCGGTGGTATCTTGTACCTGTCAGACTACACAAAATGTATCCCTCTTCCTCTCCTCTCTGCTTCAGGGGATGCCAGATACCCGGTTCTATGCTACATGTTTGGTGGGAGTGCCCAAAGTTGCGTAGTACTTGGAACAAAATTTTTCACATGATATTTAAAATTACCGGTCACAGGATTCCTAACACTGCCCTGGTGGCACTCCTACATTCAAAACCTCCTGGTATACCGAAACACACGCAACAGTTGGTTCACTATATCCTTCTAGGTGTCAAACTATCCATTGCGGGTTCCTGGAAATCGCCTACGGTTTCCATCAGGAAAATTAGGAATAAGATCACCTGGATAATGACCCAGGAAAAGATGGTCAGCGTATTGTCCAACACGGTTCCCAGGTTTGAATTGATCTGGGAGCCCTGGGCGACATATGTAGGCATTTCTCTGATTCCTGGAGTAACCTTGAATTAGTTTCCTTTGTTGTCAGCTCCTGGGGACTGGCTGTGCCCTTTTTTCTCCTTTCCTATTCTCTCCCCTTTCTTTCCTCCATTTCCTTCTTTTTTTTTTTTTTTTTTTCTCCCCTTTTTTTTTTTCTACCTAGTCTCCTCTGCTTCCTAGCGATTTTCTAGGCCTCTTGGCCTCTTCTCTGAGTTTACGAGAGATAACAGATTTCAATACAGTTGCATTTACGATGGGAGATGACACCCTGCATTTTATCGGAATCTGGGTGGCATGTTAAGCTTTTTCCTAAGGAGTACTGTCTTACTTGACGCACTCATGTTTTCCTTCCGGGCAGTGAGCCGATTGGCAGATTTGAAAATATTAGATCTTGCATTACCATTATTAGTTGTACTGTTTTCTACTATATATCCATGTTAAGAGCGAGGTTTTTGCTTAGGATCCTCCACGCAGTCTGCTTCTATGTGCTCATGTTGATGTTTTCCTATTGATCACCCTGTACTGATCTTATTGGTCTGTCTCCTAGTTATGTTACTCTCTCGACATTGTTGTTGTATTCCAATGCTATGTTCACTTATTTCTTGAATAAAAACGATTGAAGTAAAAAAAAAAAAACCAAGCTCAAACATTGTTCCTGGTGTCCGGAGAAAGTGTGGAGAATACTGGTTGCCTGGCTGTGCAGGAGTGGGGAACTCAATCACCAATAGCTCCTTCAGGGGTGAGCGCTACATATGTGTTGAGGTTGCATTGGGCTAGTACAGGCCAACGTATGTGGTGTAAATAGGCCAGGGGCGTAACTACAGGGGTTGAAGGGGTTGCAATTGCAACCGGGCCCCATGCTCCAGGGGGCCTGTGTGGCTCTCCTGTACACCTGGATAGGAGGGGCGGCGGGGGCAGCATGTAAAGAAATCACTGTCCTCCTTTTTCCTCCTGGAGATTGGAAAATGGAGGAGATTGGTTCCTCTGTATGCTGCCCCCCCCCAACTCCTCCTATCCAGTTCACTTGTCTTCTGCTGTCTCTGGTTCCCTGTGTGCTCCCTTGCCCCCCCCCCCCCCCACTGTGCTCCCTTACATCTCCTGTCAGCTGCTGTAGGGGATGTGTCACAATAGAGAACCAGGAAGGGGTCGGTAAATATGTAATCTACCAGCTCCTTCCTTTTCTGAATGGACAGAGTCATAGTCAGTGACATCGTACATAAAATAAAATAAAATGATAAAAAATAATACAATTAAAATACCAAAAAATAAAAACTACAGACACCAGTGGGTGAACTTCCAGGATCGCAAAGGTCCCACTTGAAACCGGGCCCTGGCATTCCACCACCGTGGAGAGGCCCCAAGCTGGCAGGAAGCGGGCCCACTGCAGAACTTGTGAAAGGGTACCACTGTGGGACTGTAATAAAGGGCCCTGCAATGAGATTAAAGGGCTCCAGGATCAGTGGGAAGAGCCCCAGGCTTGAAGGGAAGGGCCCCGGCCGGGGCCCTGAAGGTTCTAGTTATGCCTTTGAAATAGGCCCTATATCTGCTGGGGCTGCTTACATCATATCCAAGATGGTGGAGCCTAGAAGCAGTCTCTGGGCTTTTGGATGTCTAGAAAAGAGAGGCTTTAACTGGTAGCTAACATATACTGTATAAACTAGGGTAAATCCACATATATTCTTATGGGAAGATTGATTTGAAAATAAATGGTCTAGCAGCAGGGTCTCTTTGAGTGTCACTAATGCACCATCAGTGTTTTAGTAACTTTTTGCAATAAAACCAGTGTGGGCAGTCTAATGCTGTTATCGTCTAATTCTTTACAAGGAGGACCTACTAGGGCAAATAAGTCACTGTCCATATTTTTAATACAAAAAGTAGATTTCAACTAGAGGACCATAAAAATTCAGTATTCCAATATCAGAAAGCACCTGACTCCATACAGTATACAGACCTGTTATTACAATACAAAATACTGGAAACACCTCCTAGACTCCTGACCCCACTGGTCCACACACTCCTTCATTGTCACAGAGATCCTATTGAATTTTAATGGCCATAAAGTGTCTCCCTTTGCCAGACGGAATTATTGGGGCTGGTTTAATAGCTCCAGTCTCATTCACATTCAGGAAAATTTATCGTCCTCTACTCTCTATTATGAATTCTGCTTTCAGGAATTTGCAGTAAGTGAGATTTACAGTCCTCCCACTTTCTTAATGAGCCCTGTGCATTAAATCGTGTTAGGCTGCACTAATGGAGCTGCACTGACGGCCAATATCTACTTACAGCTAATGAAAAACTGTCTTGAGGTGCTTGTAGAACAAGGACAGCACAAAATGATATCTGCAGGATATTTATTACCGCTTCCTTCCTTCTTAAGGGAATACACCTACAAGTTACAGGATTTTATAAATAGTCATATTTGGAGAGAGTAGACAGTGAGACTCACTAAATATAACATATGGACTGAAAACCTTGGAAGACAGAACTAGTTATATCACCCAAAACTGATATTTCAGCAATAACTGAATTCTGGTGGCCTGAATCACTTACTTGGGTTTGCCTCCAGTAGTGACAAAGCAGTAGAATGCCGTTTCGAAAAATGCATCTATGGGCACTCTATGAAAGCCAAAGGCTCATACTGACAAACCAATTTAGAAAGCCAATTGTCCAAGCTGATTGCTTTTGTTTTCCTGAGATTGCGCTCTGAACCAGGCTGAACAAAAATCAATAGATTTCTTCCTCTACACTAAACAGCATGGATGGAGGAATCTGCATTACGGGCTATTGCATTCATCTTATTGGATGTAGTGACTGTCTGCCTGACAATTTTCCACCTGGCTTCTTTAACTTTTGAATTTTGTTTTGTTGTGCTAAGTGGTGTTAATGGGGCCACCCACAGCTCAAATTTTACTAGATTCAGCAGGAAATTACTAAAATTCAAGCTGTGTATGGCTAGCATATGGTATGGCCTTGACCAATTTGCATAGCTCCCAACTGTCCATGATTTTGAGAGACTGTCCCTGACTTGGAACAAAGTCCCTCTGTCCCTCTTACCTCTTCATTTGTCCCTCATTTTGGTCTGATCTATATAGTTTATTATAAAATGCAACATTTATCTGTCAAAAAGTGTTTCCCAGTGCTGTCATCCAATTTCAAAATTTGTAAATTTCAAAAAGCCAGTATTAAGGCATAGTAATGGTAAAAAAGCACTTGTGGGTTTAAATAATCTTTTTTTTTTTTGTTGGTATAATTTTCCTTTAAGGGGCATGGCAGGGGGTGTGTCCTATGCCTACACCATTTTTCTAATAGGTGTCCCTCATTCTTTCCCCAAAAAGTTGTGATGTATGCAATTTGTACTGCCTACATGCCACGGAGAAATTTGAGGACATCAACTTGGGTTGAGTGCCTGGATCAAATGACAATCAATTTCCATATACAATGTATGAGAATGTTATGTTTGCCTGGTATTCGGCTTAAAAATATTTGTGTGGCCCATAGGAATCACTTTCAATCGTGTTCCTAAGGTTTAAAAAATAGAATATTTGGAAGCTGGGAAACCTTTGGTGGTCCTTGCAGCATTCATAGAGGTAGGCAGCATACTCAAGGGAAAGATGAGGTCCATGTATGGGTCACCATTATTTGCTATGAGGACCAGACACATACCCCATCACCTACTTCTGCTAGAGAACACTGCTGCTTCAAAGGATATAAATACTGTGCCAGCCACTTACAGTCTGAGTTAGTACAGGGATGTCTGAGTATAAAAGCTACCTACAGCATGTATTTGTATTTCCTTACAGATTATACATATTTAAAGTGAACCTTCGCCCCGCCCACCCCCTTTTCATTATTGCACTCTTACCCCCTCCTTTCACACAATCTCATATCTATAATTTATTTTCACACATCCCATTAGACCTCGGGGTACTCTTTAGCGCATGCAATGCTGTCATCAGGGGGTAGTTGTTCATTCCTGTATTTTTGCAGCTGGCCCCCTTTTAATGCTCTGTTTTGCATGCCCTGTAGAGTACCACAAGGCCTCCTAGGATGTATAATGTCAGTATCCTAGGAGCCTGTGAGTGACTGCATCAAGAGGCAGTTGAAGGAACCCAGAAGAGTCAACCAGCACCCTGATGACATACGTAAAGAAAATGGCTGCACGTGACCCAGCATCCCAAAGTGGATCACGGATTGCAACAAGACAACACTGGATTTGCGGGACGTATGAGTATGTATTTTGAGGATAACCCAGTGGATAAATAAATTAAAATAAAAAATAACACAGAAGGGGTGAAGTTGAAGGACTGCATTTTAGATAAAATTACACTCCTTTAAACAGAATCTTAAAATTTCCAGTAGCTGAGCAGTCAGGGCCGGCCCTACTATGGGTCCTACTGGGTCCATTGGACCCAGGCAGCACTTGGAGAGGGGCAGCAAATTGACTCCCAAGATCTTTTTTTCCAGCAGTTTTGTGTGTCATCAGTTTGCGGCACGTTACGAATGGCATTTCCCCATCTCATACTGCCGCCGTAGTGCAAACTGATGAGTATGAGGAGGTGGAACGTCTCTTCTAGGGAACATCCCTCCCATGATTGTGGTGTGCGCAATGATGTCAGACATCAGTGCACTCCATCTCACGCAGGGCAGGCTGGATCTTTTAGGGCTGTGGGTGCGACAGACACAGGAGTGACAGGAGGACTGAGGACGGACAACGGGACTTTGGTGGACCTGTCCGGTGGTGAGTTATGGAAGCAGATAATAGTATATATAATTATTTCAAAATGTTATATTTATATAAAATAATGGATGTGGGGGCCTTTTGGTGGTCGCAATTTATTTGGGGGGGGGGGGGGTTGGGGGGGCAGCATTTAATTCTTGGACCCAGGCAGCACAATGTCTTGGGCCAGCCCTGTGAGCAGTACTATATTCTGCACATTAGAACTAAAATAAAATTACAGAAAAACCTAATTAAAAAAGAAAGCAAAGCAGTGGGTGTAGATCAGGAGGAGTAGATCAGTCGTCATGCTCATGTTTTTTGGATATTGTCTATAGCTGTTTTGGTCACAGGTCCATACAATCGTTCAGAAGTTCACTTATTGCTCAGTACCAAAAACTCCTGTTTCTTTTCTTTTACACCAAAGTGCCGTCTCTATCAAAGCTTACAAAAATGTGGCTGTGAAACATTTAGTTAACAAAGGTGGGTTTTAGCGTCCCTGCACTGTAGAAGTATGCATCTCCCCAATCCATAAAGCAATGGATCCGTTGTGCTGAGAAAATTAAAAGTATAAAGGACCCAATGAGCTTGGTAAAATGAACAGAGGACAAGTTCTGGTCTACCTGGTATTATGGGAATAAATATTCCTTTGTGGTGGAGTTAAACAGATTATGGCTGGCTGAACACTAATGCTCTTTCCTGGCCCATTCCATCTCAAACTTTAATTTCCTTAGCCATATGCCTCCCTCTCATTCCCTTTTATGACTTCCTTCTAATAGGGGTGCCACAGCCCTTTACTGTCTGATGTATCCTCCTACCATCTCTTTCTTCCTCTGGCTGCCCTCCCACCTATCCCAACATACCTTTTTCTCCCTTTTGTTTGTTCTCCCTACTTGTTAGTCCTTCTTCCTAATATTTTTCCAGACCCTTATCCCTATTGTTTGAGTCCCCACTCCGTCCTTATGCCCATATATACGATGGGAAGATGTTTCTTCCACTTCTATTACCTTGATATCTCACTCTTGACATAAGTTCTTTTTCAGCCCTTTGGTTGCCTATAGTTGTTTGATATAAGCTACTACTACAGTGTTTGATGGTTGTATTCTACATGTTAATTATACTTTATGTTCTATTATAATTTCTTGCTTTACATGCATGGTGATACTCTCATGCTTACTACTAACAGTCATGATTATTGTGATTCCCATTATCCTTGTCTCCTACTGTGGAACCGTCTCTAATATTGCTACCCAAGTATGTCCGGTAGGCTCCCACCCTGTCCGCCTATAGGCGATCCTTAAACACCCTTTTATTCAGGGAAGCCTAACCAATCTCCACCTAAAATCTGTACTTGAGCCACCTCCATTAGATCATCTCCTGCAGTTATTACCTTTTGTACCACCTCCCCCTCTCTTTACATTGTAAGCTCTATGAGCAGGGCCCTCCTATTCCTTCTGTATTGGGCCGTGTTATAATTGTACTGTCCCCCTTTAAATTATAAAGCACGGTGCAAACTGTTGGCGCTATATAAATCCTGTATAATAATAATAATAGTAAAATTGTTGAAAAATAGATTTTTGTACATGCCTCTCTTTTCTCCCGGGATTCTTCCTTTATTCCCGGTATTGGGAAACCCGCAGTTCTCCCCAGGTCTCCATAATGTGACTTTTCAAACCTTTCATGACTCCATCTGCTACCAGGCTTTACACTTCCTGTCCGCAGACGCTTGGCCTTCCTTACACTTGGTAATGAGCTCTATGGGTACATTTCGTTTAGACTTTTGGGGGACCCTTTAACCACATCACTTTTTGCACTCTTTATCGTCTCCATGTAACTTTAGTTGCTGTCTCACCACATTTAAAGAATATTGTTCCGATCAAGGGGTCTTACCCCATGTGCTCTCAAAAGCCTATGCTCTATTGATCACACCCGCCCAAGGACTACCGACTACCCTCTATAATGAAATGGGAAGCTAACCTTGACTGTTTGTCTACTCAAAACCAAAAGAACAATATTATCAGGTTCGCCCTCAAGTCCTCAATTTGCACGAGGATCAAGGAAACCAATTTTAAAATTCGGACGCATTGGTATCATACGCCATCTCTTTTACGTACATTTTTTCCAAACACTACCAATCATTGCTGGAAATGCCAGGAGGAACGGGGAACAAGGATGCACATCTTTTGGTCCTGCCCCAAACGTAGTCACTATTGGAGAGAGGTCCAGAGGTTTTGCCAAAAATGTACAGATCATTCCAGATACAGAGGTTCTGGGAGACCCGAGCCTTTTTTCTCCTCCATGTTTCAAACATCCCAGCTAAAATGTAAAAACAATCTATAGTTCGACACCTCTTTAACGCCCCCAAGTTCTTTTACTTGTAAATACCATTGGTTTCTGACAGGGTGGAAGAAATAAACAAGATGGAGGATCTAGTGCTCATGGCACAGCATAAATGTAAACAGTATACCAAAACATGGACGTCGTGGAACGTTGTCTACTCTGCAGAGGGGAAATCCCTTTTTTGATGTATAGGCTTCTGCATAAGAATGTTCTGTGGCACCTCCCGCTTGCACACACTGACACGTCCCATTAGTTTATTTAGCCCCCCCTTCCCCGCCCCTTCCCTTCTTCCCTTTCTATGCCTCCTCTTCTCCCCTTTCTTGTCCTTTTTTTCTTTCTTCCTTTAAAAAAATACAAAAAACAAAAACAGCTGGGTGGGTTTTTTCTTGTTTCTGTGACTTTTTCTACACCAACTTTGGCTTACTACAAGGGAACCAATAGTTTTTACATTAGGTTTACATTGTCTGAGAATCCACTGATCCCTTCTTGTATCTATAACTCACCATATATTAATGTCTTGTTGACATGGAAACTGCCTTTTTGGTTAAATAAAGTGTAGCACCCTCCTAGACAGGTGCTAGGTAAAGCATTTTTTTTGCTCTATCTGCTTATCAGGGGAGCCTGATCTGTTAATTATGCCTGTTGCATGTGTCCAGGTGTGAGTCACTTGGTTTGAGGGAGTGTCCCCACTGTATCCAATAGGGGAGCCTGTTGGACAGTGGAGGAAACCCAGCCAGTGGCACACAGGTTTTTGTGGCAGTCTCAGTGAGAGGGCACCACCACAGTGCATCCTGGGATTGACCATAAAAACTGAGGACACATGTGACAGGGCATCTTTGGCGGGAAGCAGAGTCCCAGGAGGAGGGTGACAGCTGTCTCTCCTTCTGTATGCTGAGGAAAGTGGTCACAGGCAGTTATCCTGGTGAGCCAGGTGTGGAGCTGAGCCATAAAGGTCCTGGAGAAACTGACAGTGGAGCTGAGGGCAGAGCTACCTTGGAAAAAGAGTGTCCGTGAGTACCAGGGGGCTTGCCAAAGGGGTCTGGCCAGGAAGGGGACCACTCCAGTAAGGTCAGTGGGCGGAAGGTCAGCGCACACAGCTAGAGAGAAAGGGGGTGCCAAGTAGAACCCTGAAAAGTCATTTACCAAGTAGTTCGCCTTTCAATTACTTCACTTCAGTGGCAAGGTAAAGCAGCGGCCTTGCCACATTCAACATAGCTAAAAGTCCTCAAGATTGTGCATAGTTTACTAAGTTGGTATATCCCACTTATCTCTTCTCCCATCCCATTATAAAATAAAAATAAATTCCCTGGACTGTTTACTGAGTGAGCCAAGATTCTAAAGAAAAGTACTAAGAATTCACAGGTCTTTGCTATGGGTACAAAACAATCCTCCTGCGCTCGAGTGAAAAAACGATGGGGGGAAAGAGGAATACTTCCAACGGGCTTAGATGAGTATGACTACTGGTCTTGCTGCCCCCTCCGGACCAAGGGTTTCCGAAAACAACTGCAAACAGTGCAAACAGCAAAAGAATGGGCGCACCGACCTAGTGCATTACCACTAAAAATGTTTATCAAAATAGTAAAAGATAAGCGTTATACTCACAAACCAGATGTGAATATCGCACATAACAACATATTCAACATACTGGGTCTCCAAGGTAGCCAGGGTACTATGAGATGCTGCCACCCTGGCTACCTTGGAGACCCTATGTTGAATATGTTGTTATGTTTAATATTAACATCTGCATTGCTATGGGTAACCCAGGGGAACCCGCTTTCAGCAGCTCCCATAGGAGTAGTGATACAAAAGTATTTGTAAAAAAAATTTATGAAAAAGTCTAAACAAAAAATGCATAAAATAAAAAAGTGCAATGTCCCTGAAAAATCTCTGCGCCCTTGGTTCTTGAACAGTATCAATGTACTTTGCTGAATAAGCCCGATAGTGAAATACAGGTTGTCCTACTAACTACGCTAACATTTTATTTATACACACAAAATATCCCGTTCTATTTTAGAATACACCTGCGTCCTTCCATTTTGAAAAAAAATGCCTACAAGTCATAAGTTGATAAATGCAAAATGAATTTTACAGTCCCAAAAAGGCAACAATTTTATAACAAAAGTCACACAAGCCCAAGGGCAGGGACTCTAGTGTAGAACAAGCAGTAGGAGGCGAAGAGCAAACACTGTGCAAAACATTTAAAAAAAGACAATTTCTCCTGTGAATATGGATAAAAAAAAAACAAAAAAGATGACTTTGCTGTTTTATGGAATGTGACATTGTCACGATGATAAGGACACAGGAAAATGTTCAGTACCATTCTCTTTTTTAATAAATGACACAGATAAAGCACAAAATGCAGAAAAGACAAAGAGATCCCTTAGGGGCTTTGCTATGTCTGTGCTTTGATGTAAGGATACATGAAAAGGTGGAAGAGGCATTCAGAGGACAAAGCAAGCCCCGCAGCTGACACAGCACTCCATTAGGCACTGTATGAACAGTAATACACAGACTGAATCACAAGTGATTAACCCGCGTCAGAAAACAGAATGATAATGATCCCGTCTACACAAAGCAGTATAAAATCAATGCAGAACTTCTGATGCCTTGGATAGATAATAGGGAATCTTACCATAAACTAACCTCCGTAGAGAGCAATTCCAGGAACCAAGAAAAAAAAAATGTGAACTGCTAACAAAGTTCAGGAAACACTGCAATTCTACTAAAGTCAGAAAATTCAACTCAGTCTACTACAGCAGTAATCTGAACATTGTATTATCCGATGCAGCTAGATTAAGCAAGCCTTCAACAATGTTCTTGGTAGGACTGTAACCTCTTGTCACATGATACCTTCCTTCCAGAGCTTAGAACTTGAGAACACACCTGCCTGCATGTTTCCAGGCTCAGGCCTCATGCACACTGGATGTTTTGCTATCTTTCCTAGATGCATTTTCTCCTGGCAGAGGCATTTTGGAAGAAAAAACGCTTGACGCTTGTAAACATGTGTAACGCGTTTAGGCATGTCAAGTGTTTGGGCCTTTATTCATTTCATTGGCCAGAATAATAATTTATTCTGGCCATTGAAATGAAATACTACTCAAGCTTTAAACGCGCCTGGTGTTAACGCACATTTAGATGCAATTATACACGTCAAGCTTTTTTCCTGCAAAAAATGCAGCTGCTCCTAGATGTACTGGTTGTGTTTTTTTTCTGCCTCTAAACACCCCTGCTTTTAAACTCCTGTGAACATTTATGAGTGCATGGAGACATAGCCTGACATGCAGAAGCATTTAGAGGCCACATTAAAAACATCCAGTGTGTACGAGGCCTTAACACAGTGGTTCTCAACCAGGGTTCCTCCAGAGGTTGTTAGGGGTTCCTTGAGCAATGAGCAATTTCTGCCTCTCAGATAAGTTCCCCTGACACCATTGATCTTTTTAGCTATCTGGAAGAAGGCAATTCTTCCCAATGTCCCCAATTCTTCCCAATGTGTAGGAGTATTCTTCCCACTGATCCTCACACCAATTTATCATGAGTTGTAAATATAGTCATTTTTAGCAGGGGGTTCCCTGAGACCTGAAAATTATTTCAAGGGTTCCTCCACATTGAAAAGGTTGAGAAAGGCTGCCTTAGAATCTGGGCTATTCAAAACCATAGGATACAAAGCCTCTGTCTATAGAAGATAAATATCATAATTATACCTGCAGATTTTCAGTAGATATACTATGTGCCAGAGTTTAAATGGAATTTCGTTTTGCCTGGAGCAATGTTAATTTCGTTGACGAAAACATTTTCGTCAAAATCTTCGTCAGCGGCCTTTTTACATTGATGAAAATGAAACAAAAAGTACACCACCGTTTCGTCCACTGATAAAAACTGACAAAAATTAATTCAGTTTTCGTTAACTAATGAAAATGAAATGAAAATGTGAGGAAGGGACGTTTACCCTCGTGAACTTCCGGTTCGAGTGTCGTCTAGAGTCCATAGCGTGCTTACTACTTAGCAGTTAGCACTGTGCAGCTTTACAGGCCTTCTCAAACAACTGTCCAGAGCAGCACTGTGCATTACAGGCCTCCCAAGGAGAGTCCCAATTCATGACCGTCCAGAGCAGATCACTGTCAATGTGTACATTACAGGCATCCCCTCAGACCACCATCCAGAGCACTTTGCGCATTACAGGCCTCTCAGACCACCGTCATCCAGAGTACTGTGCATTACAGGCCTCCCCTCAGACCACCATCCAAAGCAATGTGACTTACAAGCCTCTCAGACCACTGTCCAAGAACACTGCGACTTACAAGCCTCTCAGTCCACTGTCCCAGAGCACTGTGACTTACAAACCCCTCGGAACACCGTCCCTGAGCACTGTGCATTACAGGCGTCCTCAGACCACTGTGCCAGAACACTGTGCATTACAGGCCTTCTCAGACCACCCTCCCAGAGGACTGTGCATTACATACCTCCTCAGACCACCATCCAGAGCACTGTGTGCATTATAAACCTTCTCAGACTGTCCATAGCAGAGCACTGTGAGTATGTACATTACAGGCGTATCCTCAGACCACTGTCCAGAGCCCTGTGTGCACCAGGCCTCCTATGACCACCAGCATCCAGAGCACTGTGCTTTTACAGGCCTCCCCTCAGACCACCATCCAGAGTGCTATGCAACATTACAGGCTTCCCCTCAAACCACCATCCAAGGCAGTGTGCAGCATTACAGGCCTCTCATACCACCATCCCACAGCACTGTGACTTACAAGCCTCTGAGACTCCTCAGATTGTCCATGTCCAGAACACTGTGTGCATTACAGGCCTCCTCAGACCACCGTCCAGAGCACTGTGAATTACAGGCCCTATCAGACTACTGTCCAGAGCACTATGCAGCATTACAGGCCTCCTCAGACCGTCCAGGGTGGCTAAATCTGTATCTGTGAGTTTTACTCAAACCTTAATACCATAAATAATAGCATGATATTAGATTTGTTTACTCCAAGAGTATATAAGGAGTTTGGAAATTCTAGAGAAATGCCTAAATAATGCATTACAGTTTAACTAAACACATTCGATTTCAGTAGACTAAAATTATTTTAGTTGACTAAAATGTACTGGAGATTTTAGTCGACTTAATATGAGTAAAACTAAAACAATTGCAGATCACCGTATTTTCTGGCGAATAAGACAGCTGGGCGTATAAGACGACCCCCAACTTTTCCAGTTAAAATATAGAGTTTGGGATATACTCGCCGTATAAGACTACAAGCCAAGCGCCGAGCCGATACAGCTCACCTTCCTTTCCTCTCTGCCCTTCTGTAGCCATGAAGCTGTGTATCCCCATGAAAGCTGCTATCTGAAAGCTGCTATCCCTGCATGCTGATCCAGTGTCCATCTCCCCGTACTCCACACCGCTCACCTTCCTCTCCTCTCCTCTCCGCCCGCTGTAGCCATCCATCCATGCAACTCCGTCATCTAAGGGTTAATATGCGGCTGTATCAGCTCGGCGCTCGGCTTGTTCTGCCGAAATCCGGCGCATGCGCATTTGCGGCAGGGATACCATCTCTCACAGGGAGACCACCAGACAGATGTACAGGCAGTCTGCAGGACCGTGGCATTACACTTACGATCTGTTGATAGTGGGTGCAATGCTTTACAGGTCCGTTACAAAAAATTAAAAATGCATATTTTTTTACATGCAATAAAATGTACATGTATTATTTTTTTGGGTAAAAGTGAACTCATCCTTTGAAATGTTGGGCTACATTTAATAAACATGCCGAAACTACAGCACCCCTCACCATTCTGGCTAAGTCCCAATGTGAAGCAACACTAGTTTAAAGGGTTAATAGAGGCAAGTAGGATTTTGAGTACCAAAATATGATTTATTTTATATAAACCATGCTGCTTGGTTGAAAGCGTTACCTATTATGCAAGATGGTGTTATGATTAAGAAAAATCTTACTTATTAGGTGATTGTGTGCGGGCAGACATAGACGCAGATGGCACACAATCCTCAAGCAGACTAAATTTAAGGCCAGAATCCACAATTCAGCATCCCTCCTCTAGATGTAATACAGTTTCACCATTGTCACTCATTTTTTGAATATGCTAGTTCAGGAGTCTTGAATTAAAATGAACGGGGGTCCAGTTATTAATGTTTTCTTTTTGCATCGGGCCGAACCTCATGTTTGCACTATAACACTTAGCAGAACCCTTTTATATCACAGTTCCCATGTACATCAGCGTCTTCAGCCCCCCTTTGCATCATAATCCCCTTTTTACATCACTGTCCTCAGCCCCAATTCACATCACAGCTCCCCCTTTACATCAGTGTCCACAGTCCCCCTTTACATAACAGACATCCTTCACATCACTTCACCCTTTAAAGCAGTCCAACAGTGTCCTCAGTTCCCGTTAACCTCACAATGCCCCTTTACATTATGGTGTTCCCTTTACATGTCCCAGTGCCCCCTTTACATGTCACAGTGCCCCCTTTACGCATCACAGTGCCTCCTTTACATCACCATACCCCCTTTAAATTTCACAGTGTTTCCCTTTACATTACCATGCCCCCTTAACGCATCACCAAGCCCTCTTTACACAACACTGTGCCCCCTTTGCCCATCACTGTGCCCCCTTTAGCCATCACCATGCCCCTTTACATCACAGTGCCCCCTTTACATCACAGTGTCTCCCTGTAAAGGCAATCTGTCCCGATTTGCAGCACCTCCTGCCCCTGCCCGCTGTGAGGATGATAGCAGTGGCTGGGTGGGAGAACCAAGAGAGAGAACACCCAGGTTGATGAGTGGCATGGCCACGGTCCAGACAGGACTGTTACTTGATCCGGGTTCAGACCGCAGTCCACCATTTCATGAACCCTGGGCACTAGTGACTTAAAAGAGAAGTATGGGGTGTCCTTTTTTTCCCCATTTATACTTACCTAGTTGGGTGCAGCTTCCGTCAGATGCTGCATCTGTCCCCTGGCGCCTTTGCACTGAGAACAGAGTAATCAAACACCACAGATCACTCAGTTCTGACAGCTCCCCGAGCAGAGAGCTGCTGCCTGTCAGTCAGCAGCTCTCTGCTCTGCTCCCTCCTCGCTCACTTGAGCGCTGGGAAGGGGAGTGGAGGAGAGCGGCTGGCTCAGGCTCTCAGCGGTTCGCTGAGCTGGGTGTCAGTCCAGGCACCTGGCTGATCCCAACTCCGTGGTCGTGATGACACGTGCCTGGACCGACATCTGTGACGTCAGCAGAGAGCAGACTTCAGCCCGCTCTGTACTGAAAATGGGTCACAGAAATGCAGAATGAACTAAACTCCTGTGATCCATAGGCGATGTACCGCCAAACAAGCTTTCGCTGAACATCTCCTTTAAGCTGGCTATACACTTTATGAATTTCAATCAGTACATGGCCCAGTTGGCCTCCTTCTGCCCAACATCCTTTGAATTAAAAATCAAAGGAGCTGGGAAGAAACTTGTTAAACAGCAGCTGCATTCAATCAGGCAGGGCCAGCTGTCAAAATACAGTACCTGTAGCCAGGAATTCATCCATCAGCCCTTTATAGTATGGATGGAGGAATCTGTTACCCCACAGGCTGAATAAGAAAAATCTATATGTGTTTGGCCAGCTTTAGCCAGACCACAGCCAACAAGCTCCCAGCAAACTATCATCAACCCCTCAAATATGAAGGCAAAGATCTTACGGGAAGAGTCCATGATCAGTGTTAGGGAAGGGTTCTCCTTAAAGTGTATTTTCACTTTAGCAGCCAAACACTAAAAGAAAAAAGGGCTGTGCTGCATGCAGGATCCAACAGCATTCCAGATAGCATTTTCTTCTAGTTTTGTTTAAAGGAATAGATTGATTATCTGGTGCAACATGCTTTGTTACATAAGAATTGTTGATCATAATTAATTTAATTAATGCAATGTCACGAGTGCTGAGTGATAGTCTTATGCACCCAAACCTCTATAAGTAGCAACAATAATCTCCTTATGGCAGTGAGCTTGAATTACTCATGTGTTAGAGAAGGGATCCTGAAAGGTCAACTCATTTAACTTAGGAGAATTGCATCACTTCAGGTTAAGTGCTTAAGTGCTGCTAGGAAAAAATGTAACGGGAAAATATTACAGACAATTCCTCAATGAAACCTTAATCAAGAAAACAGAAACAAAAATAGGAGTTTCATTTTGTTTGGTATACTGTATATACTGTATATATTAAAAAAAAACAGTTACTAAAACAGTTGCTAAATTTATTGTTAAAGAAGATCTTCCGTCTCCCTCCCCAAAAATTAGTCAAATACTGTAAGTGTTGCCTTTTATTAACCACTTGCCGTCTGCTTATGGTAATAGTACTGCGGCAAAGTGGCTCGTTATCGTCTGACGACGTAGATCTACGTCATCAGACACTCCCCTTTCTCGGCGGCGCGCGCGCCGCCGGAGGCTTGCTCCCGCTGTATTCAGTCACAGCGGGAGTCGGGCCAGGGGAGGAGCAGCGGCGGTCGCCGCTGCTCTTCCCCGATCATCGGGGATCTAGTGTGGAGATCTCCTAAATGACAGGCAGGGTCAGATTGCAGGGTTCAGCATAGCTGAACCCTGGATCTGTCCTTGTGTCACTCAGTCACCTCCCCCCACACACGTCTTTAAGCACCAGGCATACATTAACCCCTCCCTCTCCAATAAAATTAACCCCTTCCCTGCCAGTGTCATTTTTACAGTAACAGTGCATATATATAGCACTGATTACTGCAGTAATGTCACTGGTAACCCCAAAAGTGTCAAAAATGTCAGTCAAGGGTCCGATCTGTCCGCCGCAATGTCGCAGTCCCACAAAAAAAATCGCAGATCGCCGCCATTACTCGTTAAAAAAAAAAAAACACCAAAAATGACAGAAATCTTTCCCTTAGTTAGTAAACGCAATAACTTTTGCACAAACCAATCAAAATACGCTTATTGTGAATTTTTTTTACCAAACATAGGTAGCAGAAAACAAATTGGCCAAAAATTTTAAAAAAATTTAGATTTTTACATTTTTTTGGGGGGAATTTCATATAAAAAAAATGTGAAAAATATTGTTGTTTTTTCAAAATTTACACTCTTTTTTTGTTTATACCGCAAAAAGTAAAAATTGCACAGATGATCAAATACCACCAAAAGAAAGCTCTGTTTGTGGAAAAAAAAGGACGTAAATTCCGTTTGGGTATTGCGTCGCACGACCGCGCAATTGTCAGTTATAGTCGCACAGCGCAGAATCGCAAAAAGTGGCCCAGACGTAAGACAGCAAAATCCTCCGGTGGTAAAGTGGTTAAAAGGACGCTTACTTGTCCAGGGATCCAGCACTGTCCTCACCCAGACCGGTTCTTCGCCGGTCTTCGGGTACCCACTCCCCCCAAAACAATAAAAGTGTCCAAAAGTGGGAGGGAGGTGGCAGAAAAGCACAACTTCCCCTTTTGGGCGAAGTTCTGCTTTAATTTGCGGTGTTGTGTGCAATTACCTATAATGTGTATTATTCAAGAAGAACAAGTTGTCCTCCAGTTATATTGGCATTTGTCTAGTTGTAAAATCTTAGGCAGCCCATAGATCAGTCAATTATTTTCATTCAACCAGCTAGTTGAATAAAAAAACGGACCTGATCTCCCCCCTTCCACACATTTGATGTGGATGGGGGAATCTTTCTCCCTGAACTATTATATTCTGACAGCAGAGGAGACTTCCCTGGCATTAGAATACAATGATCAGCATTGTTGGCTATAGCCTGCAGAGAAAATTGAGAGGGTAAAATCCAACAGGGTGGTTGTACAGAAGTTGATTAGTAGATCAACCTCTGTACATCCTCAGTGCGCGTACATGGATCAGAATTTGGCCGGTTCCTGCTGAACTGGACAAAATTTTCAGTCCATGTATGGCCATCTTTAGATCATACCTCATTCCTAATCCTAGAATTATATCTCTAGGAAATCTCAACTTTGCCTCACCTTCTGTGTTCTGTCCTAATCTTTCTACTCAGGTCCAACATATAGATATGGCACTAATATAGTTGCAAGTAAGAGAGGCTTGCATCAATCACCCCAGCTCTGCCCTTTAATTCCAGTTTCAGCCACAAATTCATGGTCTCCTGTTCTTGGAACAAATTGGAAATGCAGCTCCTTTCTTGAGAATTTGGATAACTGTATATTTAGGAGGACGCAATATCCACTAGGGAAGGATTTGACAGCTGTAGGAAAACTGCCCCAACAATATGGGTACAGGATGGTCTTCTACATTCAGCCCCAGTGTAAGCAGAGCCTAAATGGAAACCATACAGTATTCTCAGTGTCCACAGATTTCGATTTAATTTAATTTTGTTTACATACATTTTTTTTTTATATGAGTTTAATATTTTGACTATTCCTGTCCATTAGTATTTTGATCTTTGTTCTTCATAAGGGATGTGTGAATCTAGGTTCGATTTGCCAAGGGTTCAGTCAATTCTATTTAAAATTCAGAACCTATGCTGGTGCTGTGATGGCGCTAAAGGGACAATGTTCCTTATTTTCTGGGAATGCCCGCTGAATAAACCTTTTTGGCAAGCGGTGACCGACACCATCAAACAACTTACTAATGTTGACGTGGCGGACGACCCTGCAACGTGCCTGCTGCATCTCACTCGAAGGCCAGCTAAAAAATACAAAGCATCATTGACTATTCAGCTCTTGAATGCTGCCAAATCCTGTATAACCTATGTTGGAGATCAACTGTCCCACCTGCGAGGTCTCTGTGGTTTTCCAAGGTTAACGAGCTCAGGGAAATGGAGGACTTATCGGCTACTTTGTATATTTGGGCAAGCGTTTTCCCAGGACAAATGGGGACCGTGGGACTACTTCACCTGTACTGACGCATACCTGTGGGAGCTCCCCGGCCCTGGCTGAGGAGTGGGGGCGCGGGTCTGGGGGGCCCGGGTGCTGCTTTGTTCCTCTTTCCCATGTTTTCCTTTCCTTGCCTTTGCCTCTTCCTCTTCGTGTCTTCTTCTCTTCACTTTTTGCTCTAAACCTATCTTAGTTGTCCCTTCTGTGTATACCCAATACCGTGTCTCTGCTGGTAGGGACCTTCCCGTCTACTCCCCTCTGCTCCCTAAAAGTTCTTTCACTGATTCCTTGGTTTGGAGCTTGATTTCTACACTAGTACTGTTTGGGAGTCCATCCGTCGGTGCAACATTTGTAACCGACACATGTAAAAATCACAAAAATTTGGTTGTTGATTGTTTGTTTTTCACAACTGTTAATGCCTATATTATGCGGAGAAAGAAGAAAAAGGATAGGGAGGGGGCTGAATCCTCCTCGTAAATTCTAGCCATTTGTAGAGCTAATAGGCAACTATTACTACTGTAATAAAAAGGCATAGGTACTGCTATGGGGGACATGAGCAAGTGCAAAAAAAAAAAAAAATACTGTACAGAGTCTTTGAGGGCAACTTTAAAAATACCCAAATCCTTTAAATGGCATTCTTGAGGGATGCCTATGTTGTAAATGTTGTTATGGAACAGTACAGTTTTCACAAACAGTCTCAGTGAAAGCGTACACTTGTAGTAGTAGTAGCTTGGCTATGGAATTAATTTTCTTCTTTTACAATTAGCGCATCTTATATAGAGCAGCAGCACCCCAATTTGATTAATTTCAGTTTGAAAAAAAGGCTTTTTTGTCACATGGTTTTAACAGCAAAGCATGTTTTTTTAATCAAATGGTAATATAAATTGGTGTTTACTGCAGCTGTCCCAGTTCTTGCTGATGCAAAACAATTCTGTTGCCAACCAATTTATAGCAAACTCTCAGAGAGGACTTCCAGTCTGGAGGTAAAAAAAAATAAGAGTCAGCAGCTACAAATACTGTAGCTGCTAACTTTTAATATAAAGTCAATTACCTGTCCAGAGATCCTACGATGTTGGCACCCCAAGCCGATTCGTCCATTGGTGCAGGCGCCGAAATTGCGCTCTCTAAATGGTCAGCGGGGGAAGCGGGGAGGGGGGGCAGCGGGGGAAGGAGGAGGGGCCAGACATATGTAGATCGCCGCGTCGCAATCTTATTAGGAAGTTGGAGGGGGTATCTGTCAAAACCCGCACCCCTATCCCCCAAAAAGTGCCAAATGTGGCAGCGGAGGGGGGAGGGTGCGAACAAGTGGAGCTTTCCCTTTTGGGTGTAGCTTTGCTTTAAGAATAGGGAGACTGCAGATGATAAAAAAAAGCGGTGCAATCCTGGCCATACATGGATCGACATTCGTCCTGACAAATTTTGATTCATATACGAGCACTGTGGTTGTACAGAAGTCAATCTACTGATCGGCTTCTGTACAACCACACTGTCAAATTTTCCCCTCTTGATCAGCGCCGCAGGCTATATACTTCAGCGCTGATCAGTGTATTCTGACGGTGGGGAAATCTTCCTGCTGTGAGGCTACAATAGCTCAGCAAGGAAGTTTCCCACATCCACCTCGAATGCGTCAAACTGGCCCATCGGGTCGCGTCAAACTGACCACCTAAAACTGTCTATCACCAGGACATGAGAGAGAATTGTCCAAAATGTAACAAAGAAAAAGTGAGTATAGGCCGGTGTATTGCTTAATGAATTCAAGCCTAAGTTAATAAAAAAAAAGAAATAATAAGCACTAGGGACACTACTAACCTTCAGTAAGATATGTCTTTTGTTCTGCTGTAATCTTGGTTCATCAAAATCTTCCTCTTTGCTTGCTGTAATCTTCCATTGTTGGGGGGATAGAACTGAGGCACTGTCACAGGTTCTCACCAAGAGAACCCGTCTATGTTCTTTCTACCCTGCTGCTCCATTCAAAGAAAGCAGAAGAGAGAGCAAAGAGAGCAGCCCCAATTCTCTTTTTGGGTCCCCCGCTAACGCTCTTGGCCCCTCCCTCTAGTTGAGTGCCCCCACACCAAGCAGGTTCAATCCCAAGCAGCTGTTCTGTCTGTCCATTCAGACAAAGAGCGCAGCTCGGCCCCACACCCTCTCTCTCCTCATTAGCCTATTGGCTCCCACTGCTGTCAATCACAGTCAGTGAGGAAGAGAGCCACTGTTCTCGTGCACATCACTGTATTAAGATGGGGCTCAAGTAAGTTTTAGGGGGGCTGGGGGGGCTGCTGCACAACTTTTTTTTTTTATCTTTATGCATAGAATGGGTAAAAATCCTTGAGCATTTACAACCACTTTACGTTTTTTCAATTATGGAGGCTCAGCATCACATGTGGAATCAAAATGCACACGTGCAAGCAAAATGCAATCTGCCTAGGAATGTCTACTTCATCTAGACTATCATCCACTCATCAAGGCATTTTGATATTTCCATAATTCCTACCAAGAGCCAGGTCACTGTGCATCAGGGATGAGGGCTCTTGAAAGGAGTGCTCAGACAATTTTCAGGAAGCTTTATATACCCCCCTGCTGGCCCTTCCAACTAGGCATGACCTGCCTAAATTGCATAGAGACTACAGAGACCCAGCATTGACATCACTGGCTCTAAAAGGTATATTGCTAGCACGTTGATTGTGAGAGGAGGGAGTACCAAGGAATGGCAATATCAAAATATAAGCTAATTAAACTTCAGCTTTAAAAGAGATTCTTCAATACAGGCTAGATACTTGCAATAAAGGAGAGGAACCATGAAGCACTTTAACTGTGCAGCAGCGTGAATAAAAAGGCTGCCATTGCTGATTTCTCCGTCTGCAAATGCTAGTTGCATAGTTGTCATGTTGACCCTCTTCCTTCAATACTTTGCGACACTGACCCAGAACAATTATGCCGATATGGACTTCCAAATTCACTCTGACTTTTATCATCTTCAGAAGCATGGCTGCACGTTCTTGCTGCCAATCGCATAGGAACTGGCTGCTCCACATTCTTAAAATATACTGTCCACTTCTGCTATATAGCTCCTACAGAGACCGGAGTTGTCCCCTAGGCCACTGGCAATGCTGTATCCGTTCACAAACAGTGGTGACAAAGACAACTCTACATGATCTAAGATGGCTCTGGCTCCTGCCCTACCTGGAACTGCAAGGCCATGGCCAAAGTGGCACAATTCGCCCACACTCCAGCTATAGAGGGAGTGGGAAAAACTACAAGTACAACTCTAAATAATGTGCACCCTCAGATCACTTTGAACATATGAATGGGGATCCCTGAGCTCGCTCACTTTACTTGTTCCTAGACTGTGAATCCAAGTTTGGGAGCCAGGGGGGCAGTAGGCATCTAGCATTTTCGGAAGAGGTGCAGAAATGGCAGTCCAATACTTTTTAAAAAAAAATAACTTTAAAGACTAAAGCAAGAGAAGAATGTTGGTGTTATATATCTATAACTCTACCTAGGACAGCGCCATTCGAAATAATGATGCCTTTGGAAAAAAAATAACACTGCCCAGAGACATACCAGTAACTTCTTCAATATCCTGACATATTTTATGAGCTTTTATGACCCAGAAAATTTCAAATATTATTTCTTAAGGGCAGGATGTTCAATTTACAAGCCAGGGAAGTATTCATTTTTGAAAACGTTGCAGCCCTCAAAAGATTTAATGTCTGTTTTCATGGGACAGAGAATGAAGCAATTGTGCAAAGCAGCAGATTTATTAGCAGGGTCTCTCTATAAAAGCCCAGGAAGGGAACAGAATAATATTTTTGTACAAGTGAAGATGCAGATCAAAAAGAGATTGATTCTTTTAGCAGCTGCACCACAGGAGCGGTGTGCAATCCCAATGACTACCTAGCAAGCAAAAGTCTTGAATATTAAAGGAATGCTTTTGGAAATTGTTTGACTATGAAAAAATGTATGGGGCAAAGAAAGGAAATGTTTGACTTTTTCTCTGTTGGAGAAGCTAAAAGGAACATCGCAGAATGTTGAAGTGCTAAAGGGCAAGGCACGATTTTTAACATCCCCCAAACCAAATAGGAAAAACAAAAAGTTAGAGAAATATACTTTTCTGCCATCAGCCCAGGGTGCCTAAGCTAGGGTGATGTCATCATCCATTTTGCGGGATCCTTCCCAAGTCTTGCAAGACAGATTAGGAACACTCATTATTCCCAAATGTATTAAGCCTTTTTCTTCCCATTTTTTTCTGGGGTATGAGGAAGGGGGGCCATTATGTACTAAGCAGACCTTGCCTTTTAGGCACTGGATCCAGATTTAGCCAGATATCACAGTCAAGATATAAACTAGATTGAAGTGCACAAGGGCTCTGGTTGGCAGCATACAGATATGAAGGAACTTCTAGGACGGGAAGGCTTTGGGTGACATCCAAGAAGTACAGAAAAAATAGGAGTCTCAGACTAAATGTTGACAGATCACAAAGAGGTTTTTTTTTTTTTTTAAATCTTAAAACGTCAAAAGAACCAGTCAACACATTTTGAGGGGCCTTTATCGTGGCTTAAAATTGCTGGCTGGAATCTATATAATCTAGTCATGAATGTGTTAAAATGTAGGGTTAAAATGGTTCTAAAACCAGGACATTTTATACCTTAATGCATTCTCTGCATTAGGGTACAAAGTGCCCCAATATTTTCATCGCCCCCTTACGGCTCCCTTATACTTAGCTGAGTCCTCACTCCATCCAGTGCTGTACCCATTTCTAGCAGCTCTCTCTTTTCTCCCTGCATTTACAGGACATTGGCTCCTGCTGCTGTCGACCAAAGCCCATGAGCAGAGAACAGGGGGCAGGAGCGAGTCACTCTGTGTGAGTCTATTAACACACACAGCCCAGCTTGGATGCCAGCCTGTAAATGCACCCCAATAGGAAGCAGTGCAAGAAGAAGAGAAGGAGCCAAGAATGCTTGAGGGGAACCCCAAAGGAGGAGGTTCAGGGCTGCTCTGTGCAACCACAAAGCAGGTAAGTATAATATGTTTGTTTAAAAAAAAAAAAATCAGCCTTTACAATCACTTTAAGAGCAGGCTCCAGCAGCTGACTACAAAGCGAGAAATAAGACGATGTCTTTGTTAACCTCTTTCTGAAAGTGCTAGTTCTCCGGCTGTCTTGCTGATATCCTGGTTCCAATGGCCTGCAGCAAGTATGCAATAGTTCCTCACTTGTTACATGCTTGCTGCAGCTCATTACCTTACAAGCATTGAAATTAGAGGATCAACATTAGGGATGAACTCGGGTTCGGGTCAAAGGAAC
This sequence comes from Pelophylax lessonae, assembly GCF_965119305.1. Taxonomy (NCBI): domain Eukaryota; kingdom Metazoa; phylum Chordata; class Amphibia; order Anura; family Ranidae; genus Pelophylax; species Pelophylax lessonae. The sequence goes on along the minus strand of NC_138772.1, from coordinate 481,686,173 downwards.
ATATGACCCTGAACATGGGGACAAGGTGCCTTGCCATGGAGATCCAACACCATCTTTTAAAATCAAAAAGCTGAGAAATTGAATTTTTAGCAGCAAATTTATTTCTTTCTAACGGTCACTTCTGTCATATCCTATGGTTGTACCAGTTCATATGCAGATGTAAAGGCATCCCCCGAGCATAATATTTAAAGGAATTGTACTGTATATTTTTTATTGTTCCCCCTTAAAAGAAGTTGTAAAGGCAAAAGGTTTTTTTTTTATCTTAATGCATTCTATGCTTTAAGATAAAATGCCTTCTGTGTGTAGCAGCCCCCCTAATACTTACCTGAGCCCCCTTCTCTATCAAGCGATGTCCACGAGTACCTCGGCCATCCAGGACTCTCCCTCCAGATTGGCTGAGACACAGCAGTGGCGCCATTGGCTCCAGCTGCTGTCAATCAAAGTCATTTAGCCAATCAGGAGAGAGGTGGCGGGGCCGAATGGCAATTCTATGTCTGAATGGATAAATGGAGCTGTAGCTCGGCTCAGGTGCTCCCATAGCAAGCTGCTTGCTGTGGGTGCACTCAGCAGGAGGGAGGGGCCAGGAGCAGCAAAGAGAGACCCGAGAAGAGGATGATCCAGGCCAACTGCACAGAGGAGGTAAGTATAAAACGTTTGTTATTTAAAAATAAAAAACACGAAACTTTAGAATCACTTTAAGCCTTATTAACCACTTGCCGACTGCCTAACGCCGATCTACGTCGGCAGTCAGCCCCTCACAGGCAAAGTGACGTAGGGCTACGTCACTAGCTTGTGAGGGTCTAGGGAGCGAGCGCGCGCCCCCGGAGGCGCGCTCCCGCTCCCGCGTGGTCACGGACCCCCCTGCGCGTGTGACCGGCGGACCCGATGTCCGCCGGTCACTCGGCGATCGGCGGGGGAGAGGGAGAATGTCAGGCAGCTTGTGTAAACAAGCCACCTGTCATTCTCCTTGCTGTTAAGACACTGATCACTCGGATCTAGTATGTAGATCCGTTGATCAGTGTCCTTACAGCTGAAGCCACAGCCAATCACAGTAGAAAGCACACCCCTAGGGATACACACAGCCCCTCCCTCCCAAATAAAGTTAACCCCTTCACTACCAGTGTATTTTTACAGTAACAGTGCATATATATAGCACTGATTACTGTAGAAATGTCACTGGTAACCCCAAAAGTGTCAAAAATGTCAGTCAAGGGTCCGATCTGTCCGCCCCAATGTCGCAGTATCGCAAAAAAAATCGCAGATCGCCGCCATTACACGTTAAAAAAAAAAACAACAAAAATGACAAAAGTCTTTCCCTTTGTTAGTAAACGCGATAACTTTTGCGCAAACCAATCAAAATACGCTTTTTGCGATTTTTTTTACCAAACATAGGTAGCATAAAACAAATTGGCCGAAAAAGTTAAAAAATTTAGATTTTTACATTTTTTTTTTGGGGAATTTCATATAAAAAAATGTGAAAAATATTGCTATTTTTGCAAAATTGAGGCTCTTTTTTTGTTTATAGCGCGTGATCAAAAAATCGCACAGGTGATCAAATACCACCAAAAGAAAGCTCTGTTTGTGGGAAAAAAAGGACGCCAAATTTGTTTAGGTACAGCGTCGCACGACCGCGCAACTGTCCGTTAAAGTCACGCAGTGCCGAATCGCAAAATACTCCCTGGTCGGAATGGGGGTAAAATCTTCCGGCGCTTAAGTGGTTAAAAAGACCTGCTCTCTGTTGTACAATATTTAAAAAAAATATTTTTCGCATTGGAATATGTCCTTCATGGCAGTGCCCAGCTACCCATGCCCTTTTTGTTTGGTGAACATCCAGTGGACAGAACTTTGCTCAATTCACTCATCACTAATTAACATAATAAGGAGTCCGCTAACATTTTAAGGCTTCATATACACTACAGCTCCTAAACTTGAGTCTAGGAGCTTTTGGTGTTTTTTTGCCAAAGCTCCTAAACTAAACTCCACAAAAGCTTGTGGGCTTGATTTACTACTGGAAAGTGCAAAAATCTGGTGCCGCTCTGCATAGAAACCAATCAGCTTCCAGGTTTTCTTTGTCAAGCCTTAATTGAACAAGCTAAAGTTAGAAGCTGATTGGCTACCCTGAACAGCTGCACCAGATTTTGCACTCTCTAGTTTTAGTAAATCAACTTCTACAGTATGTGTCAATGTACCAGATTTTAGGAGCTGCTGTGGTTAGGGGGAGCTTCAACCTCCCTCGACCTTCATTTCCTGAACGAGGATAGGAACATTTTGACCGCCGTCCGCAAAACTCGGCAAAATCGTGGTAAAATCAAGCCACGATTTTGCAGTGTTTTGTATTTTCCCGCAGCCGGCGGTCAAAGTATGCTACATATACATGAAGCCTAATAAAGACATCAGCAACTGCAGCACATACTTTTTCATTGCCAGTTATTTTATGTATATCTCTATTGTCTGAATGGCCATTAAAGTAGACCTGTCATCATAAAAGTACTTTATGGGTTTTGATATGAAAGTTGTTACAATGTTGTCATTTAAGTCAGAACCTGCAGTCAGAATTGATAATGAAGCCTTGAAACGTATATATTAGGGCAGATTATCTGCTCAGAGGATTAGCTTTTCATCCAGGGAGAGCTGCAGAGTAGAGCTGATTTTATTCTCTTTTGTTGGTAATCTGGTGATGTAAGAAGCCCTTTAGCTAAGAGAGCTATGCCCAAAGCCACCCACCTGATGAAAGCCTGATGTATGAATGTGTCAGTACTAAGAGGGTTTTCTCCCAGCTACCAATCAGACTCAAGCCTACCCTGGCAGCTTGAATCTGATTGGTGATGTAAGAAGCAGAGAGAGACAAAGTTACACAGCACTGGTTTCAGGAAGTACCCTCCCACTGAACATGTGATAAGCTGTCTATATTCTGACTGTGTGCAGGGCCGGCGTTAGGGGGGGGGGCAAACTGGGCAACTGCCCAGGGCCCCGAATGTCCAGGGGCCCCGTGTCACTGTCAGTCAGGGCCGGACCGGGCAGACCGGGCAGTGTCCCGACTCCCGGTGGGCCGCGGCGCTCAGAGTCATCAGATACAGACACTAGAAGAAGACGATCCCTCACTGCGGGCGGCCGCCGGCCGGTGTACTTGCCAACTACACCGGCTCCGCGGCCAATCAGCCTTCTGCTCAGGGGGGGTGTGAGTCACACCCCCCTGAGCAGAAGGCTGATTGGCCGCGGAGCCGGTCCGGAAGTCAAGGTGTGTGTGTTCCTTCCCGCGGCCGCCGATGATCACTGAAGCCGCTGCAGATGGGAGCTCCTTCAGCCCGACTCCGGGCTGCTCGCGGGGGGGTGGCGGGGAGAGGGAAGGTAAGAGACTGCCTGCAGAGCAGCCTGTGCAGCCCCGGCCGTGTGTGCTGAATAGGAGGGGGTTGGGGCGGCTCGGCTGCATATAGAGGATTTGATGTTTCCTTATGCCGCTGGATGGATGGATTCTTCTCCTCCCTTCTGCAGGCATTCTGCGGCTGCAGGAGAAATATGGAAATATCAATTTCTCTATATGCAGCTGAGCTGTCCCATCCCCCTCCTATTCAACTTCTTTTACTGCCCCCCAGTGATCTTAGCCCCCCTTAGTGATCTTAGCCCCCCCCCCAGTGATCTTAGCCACCCCAGTGATCTTAGCCACCCCAGTGATCTTAGCCCCCCCCCCAGTGATCTTAGCCACCCCAGTGATCTTAAACCCCCTGTATTTTTTTTACCCCCCCCCCCGCCCTGTGCTCCTTAGCCCCCCGTGCTCTTCAAGTCCCCACAGTGCTTTTCATCTCCCCCTATGCTCTCCGGCTCCCCCAGTGCTCTCCACCCCCTCCCCGTGCTCCCTGGCTCCCCCTAAGTGATTTCCAGTTCCCCCCCAGTGCTCTCCAGTCCCCCCCCCATGCTCTCCATCCTCCTGGTTTTCCCTGCCCGCCACCCCCCCCCCAGTGCTATCCACACCCTGCGCCTTCCAACCCCCCTGCAATGCTTTCCAAACCCCCCCCCCCTTAATTCTCTCCAGTTCCCTCCCCCCTTGCCCTTCAGCTCCTCCAGTGCTATCTGCTTTCCCTGTGCTCTCCGGCCCCCCTAGTGTCCTATCTTCTATCATGTCTGCAGTCTCTGACCTTCTCTTGTATCACATCCGCAGTCTCTGGACCATCTCCTGTACTATGTCTGCAGTCTCTGACCATCTCTTGTATCATGTCTGCAGTCTCTGACCATCTCTTGTATCACGTCTGCAGTCTCTGACCATCTCTTGTATCACGTCCTCAGTCTCTGACCATCTCCTGTATCATGTCCTCAGTCTCTGACCATCTCCTGTATCATGTCCTCAGTCTCTGACCATCTCCTGTATCATGTCTTCAGTCTCTGACCATCTTCTGTATCATGTCCGTGGTCTCTGACCATCTCTTGTATCACGTCTGCACTCTCTGACCATCTACTGTATCACGTCTGTAGTCTCTGACCATCTCTTGTATCATGTCCTCAGTCTCTGACCATCTCCTGTATCATGTCCTCAGTCTCTGACCATCTCCTGTATCATGTCCTCAGTCTCTGACCATCTCCTGTATCATGTCCTCAGTCTCTGACAATCTACTGTATCATGTCCTCAGTCTCTGACCATCTACTGTATCGTGTCCTCAGTCTCTGACCATCTACTGTATCATGTCCTCCGTCTCTGACCATCTACTGTATTATGTCCTCAGTCTCTGACCATCTCCTGTATCATGTCTTTAGTCTCTGACCATCTCCTGTATCATGTCCTCAGTCTCTGACCATCTCCTGTATCATGTCCTCAGTCTCTGACCATCTCCTGTATCATGTCCTCAGTCTCTGACCATCTCCTGTATCATGTCCTCAGTCTCTGACCATCTCCTGTATCATGTCCGTGGTCTCTGACCATCTCTTGTATCAGGTCCGTAGTCTCTGACCATCTCTTGTATCATGTTTGCAGTCTCTGACCATCTCCTGTACTATGTCCAGCGGGAACACTCTGCAGCCACACCGCACGGCACACCCAAGGTAAGTGGAGGACTGGAGAGAGGAGTGACTTCTACTTAGGGATTTATTTTGCAGATAGGCTGGGCTGGCACTGGCAGCAACAATTTTATTCAAAGAAATCGGGATTTCTTCTGCAAATATACTGGCACTGGCAGCAACAATTTAATTCAAATCAGGATTTCTTTTGCAAATAGGCTGGCCTGGCACTGGCAGCCAGGCATAGTACTAGTCTAGTGCAATGCCTGCCAGTGCCTTGTCTGATCTGATGATGTCACTGCCAGGCTATTTGCAGAAAAAATCCTTATTTTTCCTCATTTTTTGATCATGTGTCATGATGACATTGGTTTTGGTAATTGTCTGACTCTGATGCCAGCCTATTTGCAGAAGAAATCCTGATTTGAATAAAATATTTGCTGCCAGTGCCAGCCTACCAGGCTATTTGCAGAAGAAATCCTGATTTGAATAAAATTGTTGCTGCCAGTGCCAGCCTACCAGGGGCTGATCTGAGGTGTGAAGGTGCAGAAATTGGGGTGATCTGAGGTGTGAAGGTGCAGGAATTGGGGTGGTCTGAGGTGTGAATGTGCAGAAATTGGGGTGATCTGAGGTGTGAATGTGCAGAAATTGGGGTGATCTGAGGTGTGAAGGTGCAGGAATTGGGGTGATCTGAGGTGGGAATGTGCAGGAATTGAAGGCTGATCTGATTTGTGAAGGTGCAGAAATTGGGGTGGTCTGAGGTGTGAAGGCGCAGGATTTGGGGTGATCTGAGGTGTGAAGGTGCAGGAATTGGGGCTGATCTGAGGTGTGAAGGTGCAGGAATTGGGGTGATCTGATTTGTGAAGGTGCAGAAATTGGGGTGGTCTGAGGTGTGAAGGTGCAGGAATTGGGGTGGTCTGAGGTGTGAAGGTGCTTGAATTGGGGTGGTCAGAGGTGTGAAGGTGCAGAAATTGGGGTGGTCTGAGGTGTGAAGGTGCAGAAATTGGGGTGATCTGAGGTGTGAAGGTGCAAAGCTCACTTGATTTCTTATTTATTCTATTTAATGTTATTTAATTAAAGCATATTTTCATGTAGTTGTATGTTTTATTTGGCTAAATTGATTAAATGCGCCTATATTTTTGGTAGAATATAAAAAAATTTGGGGCCCCACTTTTAGGTTTGCCCAGGGCCACACTTTGTCTAAAACCGGCCCTGACTGTGTGATTGCCCCTGCATTTAAAGAACGTATAATTTAAGGTCCTTAACGCACATAGACACGAAGGCCAATTTACACAGGAGCCAATTAACTAACCAGCATGCCTTTGGAGTGTGGGAGGAAACCGGAGTGCCCAGAGGAAGGCCACATAAGGACAGGGAGAAGTCACAAAATGCTAGCACTTCCGAAGTTTTAGCAATACAAGTTTATTTCCTTTTCAGATGCTACAGAAGAACAGGGAGAACATGCAAACTCCATGCAGGTGGTGTCCTGGTTGGAAATCAAATTGAAGGCCCTAGTACAGTGAGAGTGAACCTTGGCACCCCAGATGTTTTGGAACTACATTTCCCATGATGCTCAACTACACTGCAGAGTGCATGATAATGTAGTTCCAAAACATCTGGGGTGCCAAGGTTCGCCATCACTGCCCTAGTACAATAGGGCAAATGCTAACCACTAAGCCATTGTGATACCCAGGAGCATTTTCTATGGAAAATACTGCCCTCTTATTTCAGCAATGTCCAATTCCTGCTGCGCCAGCACAATAACATTCGTTTCCAGCACTGAATGGATGTCAGAGAATGGATCTATAGCGTCCACTGAAATATTTAGTCACTTGATGCGTGTTTTAAGATCCTCTAAGAACTCCCCACTGCATGCATTTTCCTGCACTGCTGCTGTCATCAATGACCCGGTCCCTGTCCAGAAAAAAGGGGGGGGGGGGCTGGTGATGTCAGAATTTTTTTCTCGGTTGCACTGCCAGGCATGATTAGATTTACATTTACACATTCCAACTTTGAATTAAAGCAGAACTTCAGATGGAAATTGTCCTTTTATTTATTTTTTTGTTTGCTCTGGATACAGTGAGGAGGTAGGAGGAACCTGTCACATTTTCATTAGCTTCTTTTTCTGTGTTTAAACAAGGGGAGTACTGCCAGAGATACTTGGGTAAATCCCCTGCATCCCTAAATTATTGAACACCAAAAGAGAACCCTCTAAAGGTAGGACTTTGTAGGACAGAAGGTGGTTCAATATATAAGATAAAAAATATAGAAAAATATTTATTTACAAATATGCATGACAAACACAATAAAAGTACCATGCGGAAATATACAAGACAAAAAAAAAACTGTTGTACAAGAATTAACCCAAAGATCTGTTGGATAACAGATAATAACACCCAACGCGTTTCGAGATATCGGAACGGTTTGTTTTCATCAGGGGTGAAAGGTTATGGGTACAGTGGTATCCGTAAAAGGTGTACAACCAAATATGAAAAACCACATGTAGTTAAAAGCCATCCAAAGGACTGACTTTTTTCATACACAGAAAGCTGGCCAGGGAGGGGTATGAATCAACCCACAAGAAATTGTTCCACCAAAAGGGCCAAAAAAGGAACCTGTAAACAGATAGAATGCATGTATGGGACCCAATGATAAATAACCATATGTATATACACCATTCTTCTTGTACAACAGTTTTTTGTCTTGTATATTTTAGCATGGTACTTTTATTGTGTTTGTCATGCATATTTGTGAATAAATATTTTTTTTATATTTTTTATCTTTAATATTGTACCACTTTCTGCCCTACAAAGTCCCACCTTTAGGAGGTTCTCCTTTGGTGTTCTTTTTCTATTTTGGGGAGATTTTTTTTTTACTTCCTGTTGACGTACCAGGACAGGAAGTGAGGAGAATCTCTCAAATGGGGACATAGAAAACGATAAAAAAATGTATTATAAAGGTATTTGTTGCTGTCTGTGTTCGCATTGAGGGCAAAACTTAGCTCCTGCTTTGATACTGGGTTAACATTTTGTGGGAAATCTTCTTGCCCGTTCTGCCCAAAAACGTTTGGCTGGAGTCCTTCTTTAACCACTTAAGGACCATGCCTATTTCTGACACATGTTGTTTACAAGTTAAAAATCAGTATTTTTTGCTAGAAAACTACTTAGAACCCCCAAACATCATTATATATATACATATATATATATATATATATATATATATATATATATATATATATTTTTTTTTTTTTTTAGCAAAGACTCTGGAAAATAAAATGGCGGTCATTGCAATATTTTTTGTCAAGCGGTATTTGCGCAGCGGTTTTTTAAATGCAGTTTTTGGGAAAAAAACACTTCACTAAAATTAAAAAACTAAACAGTAAAGTTAACCCAATATTTTTGTATATTGTGAAAGATTATGTCATGCGGAGTAAATAGATACCTAACATGCTACAGTTTAAAATTGCGCACACTTGTGGAATTGTGACAAATACGATACCTAAAAATCTCCATAGGCGACCCTTTTAAAATGTTAACGGTTTTAATAGTTACCAGTTTAGAGTTACAGAGAAGGTCTTTTTCTAGAATTCTTGCTCTCTTGATTGCGGCAATACCTCACATGTGTGATTTGAACACTGTTTCCATTTGCGGACAAGACTTACGTATGCCTTTTCTTTGGTGCACAAGCTCACGGAGATATGGGTGCTTTAAAAATATTTTTTTTTCCTAGACCCCTCCACTGCACTTCAAAGTATTCAAAACTATGAAATCATAATTTTTGAATACTGACAGTTTTTTTAAATCGGCGCCGTTGGCAGCCAAGTAAACCGGAAGTGACGTCATGATCAGAGACCTGATCTAAGCCAAATCCCGGTGGGACAGGAGACCCGGGCAGAGCGGCGGAAGGCGGCGGGATGGGGGGGGGGATGTCCTTTCCCGCTTGCTGGGATAACGGCCGAGTGGCTGCTGAGCCACATTGGTTGTTATCTCAAGAAAGCCGACTGCCGGCTCTTAAAAACAGTAATGGGGTGAAGCCTCTAGCTGCAGGCATCACCCCGGTATAACCACTTCTTCGAGCTGATGTACAGGTACATCAGTTTGTGGGAAGTGGTTAAGCAGTGTTTGCTAATGTAGCCCTGCCCTCTTGGGAGCTGCTGAGTGTGGATTCCCCTGGGTTACCCATAGCAACAGTTTGGAAAATCCTATCACTTTGTACTTGGCCCAGTCAATAAACAGTCCAGGGGATTTGTTTTTTTTGTGTTTTATTAGAATCAGGATGGGAGAAGGGATGAGTGGGATACTCCAACTTGACAACTATGCACAAATCTTGAGGACTTTTAACTGGATTAAGTGCGGCAAGGCCGCTGCTTCACCTTGCCACTGAAGTGAAGATTTGACCCCGCTCATCAGCCGAAGATTTCAGGCACATGTGCCCCTGCCATTTATACAGTATCCCAGCATGCACCAAGGCATTTTCCTCTGTCAATCACCAGGGCTGTAACAATGCCCGTGCCTTCACTTGTCAGGTTTCTTCCCACTGTCCAATATGCCTCCCTATTGGACCAGTGTGAAACATTACAGACAAACTAAGCTGCACCTGAGCAACATGAGAAGACCCTACCAATGGATCCTGCTCTCTAGTAGGCAGAAAACTTACCTGGCAATATCTCTGGTAAGCAGAAATACCCAAAAACTATACTCTCTCTTCTAGCACCTACCTGAGAGGGTGCTACACAAACATTTTTTTTATGCTTCTCTATTAAATAGAAATAATTTCATATTTTACATTCAAACATTCAGATAATATCAATATTCACTGTAGCAGAAAAAACGAATCTAGTAAAAGAACGTTAATAAATACAGGAAAAAAATAAAAAATAAAGCAGTGGAATTCCCTGAACCAAAATTAATGTAAAGATTTGACATGGTCATAATAAAAGTAAGGGAAAGTAACAATAAAAGTAAATAAATAAATAAAACATTGGGGAAGGGAGGCAAACATTTATTATATTGCAGGTGACCTACTCTTAGATGTGAGGGTTGCAATAGTTTTTGATTTTTTTAGGCTTTTTTTTCTTTACATTCACTTGGTAATCCAGCCAGTATTTCCTCTGCATTTTAGATTTTTCTAGAACATAGTGGGCTGGAAAGTGAAATATATCTAGTCTGAATATTTATGGGACTTCAGCCAATCCCTGGTGAGATTTGCCCAGCAGGAGGGTGGGGAGCACATAAATGATGCCTGGAGCAGCCATGCTTCTTATCCTACTGGGGGAGTTCCTAGTTCCTGGTCCCTTTTGGCAGACTGCTGGAGTTTGTTGCCTGTTCATCGAGGTCCCAGCTGCTGCATAGCTGGGGGGGGGGGGGCATACTACTAAAGATCTATTTCTGGGGCTAATAAAATGGTTTCACCTAAGCATGCAGTCTAGAGAGCTCGCTGAAGAGTCACCGGAGGAATTGGAAAGGGTCTGGCTATCCTGTGGCATTGTGAGCATTACCTTCTTCTCACTGAAGAGTGTCCAGTAGATACTGGAAGGAGGCATCTGGTGATCCTGTGATGAGTACTGACCTGAGCTCAGAGTCCCAGTGACCAGTGCTGTTTCTTTTGGGTAGAAGAGCCACTGTACGTTCTGACTGGGATACCTTTAAAAAGGACTCAGTTCTGCCATCTACACTTGTTATTGTTCAGCAAAGTTAAGTGTCCTCCTGCAAAATATTCAGTAAATTTGGAGTATCCCATATTACCCTATACCCCAACCAAGATCTTCAGCAATAAAAATTTGAAGAAGACACTCCCTAGACTGATTACTGAGCTGGAGTAAGGGAACTGTTGCTGTGTGCCTGGCTGCCACTGCATTAATCTTGGGAAAGAACCAATGAAACAACAGTGGCTCCTTTGCTGGTAACGCTACACTTTTTTTTCTTACCTGGTGATCTGGCCAGTAAGTCTGTTTTTTTTATATTTAAACTCCCATTAAGAGACCGAGCTGTCCAACAAAACTGGCAGTTAGAGGGTTGAGACAAACCATTTAACACTGACAGGGGTGTTTACACTAATCAGCTTTTATTCATTTGTGTAAAACCTTTATCCCAAAAGGAAACAGTTTCTATAAAATTGTGTAAAATGTGTTAGCTGGAGTCCAGCTTTATTTTGTTAGTAAATCCAAGTAAATCTACTAGTGCATCTAACACTATCCTCTCCCTACACTGCTGTCCAAGGTTGTCCCTGATGGTCCTCCATCCAGAGTGCAGACACCCTAAGCCCCGGTTTACATTGCCACAACTCTGAACCCAACATGCCGGTGCGACTTTGTCACACTGGTATTAAATTCAGAAATTAAAATATTGCGGGAACCTTTTTCTAAGTCGGAGCGACACAAGTCGCTCCTTTTAGAACAGTTCCATTGGCGCTTATGGGGCACGACTTGTCATACGACTTGAGAGTTGAAAGTCGCGCCAATGTGAACCGGGCCTAAGACAAGGAGTGGGTTACTGGCAGGATCACCAAGGCGGAAAAAAAAAAGAGAAAAAGGTCTAAAAAAATAAAACGATTGCAGCCACCACATGTCAACTGCAATAGATTACATTTTATGGGGGGTTATACCAGTTTTAACACCTTTGCAATACAATTACAAAATAACTGCTAGTTCATTCTTGAGCAATTCCGGCCATGGGGTTGACTCAGGTAGCTGTCAGGTTGAACAAGGACACAAATGAAATTAATTGTATTAAATAGTTACCCCTGGCAGACATATTCAGACCTGCCTAACAAAGTAAACCTTTCAGTAACTTTAAATGTCCGCGTGAATGAATTTCATGTCACAACATTCTTCAGCGGTATATTCTTTTAGAAAAGCTTTAACGTTTATCATTAAAAAGCCTCCTCAACACCTCTCAAAGTCCTCTGAAAAGCTATCCACTGTAGATTACTTTATTGAGGGGCAGCAATGATAACCGGATATGTAAATAAGCCCTTAGATGATCAAAGATGCTGCTGATTCATCTCTAGGAATGCGGGTTCTTATGGTAAACCTTTACATCTCCGGTGTTACAATATAAGCTGTGAGCGGGCAGAGACTGATCATATCTGGAAGTTTGTAAAGAAGGTAAAATGGCCATGTTTAATGTGACATAACCCATAATAACTATATTTTACCTTTCTTCAGATTAGAAGTGGAAATTATTTATTATATTATTATATATTATTTTCCCATTTTTGATAAAGTAAGAGAGGGTTATAACCCCTGTTAGGTTTTTTTTATTTATTTTTTTTTATTTTGTTTTTTTATTATTATTCTTTATTTAAGGGTATGCCACAGAACACAGTAGTATGACATTACAGTACATTCTTGATGAAATCCATCAGTGGTAATATGTAGACTATGGAAAATACATAAAGATAGTCTCTGAGGCTGGGTTCACACTTAAAGGAGTTGTAAAGGCAGAAAGTTTTTTTATCTTTCTTAACTGAATTCCAACCAAAAGTGGAACTTCCGTTCATCTGCTTCCTCCTCCCCCCCTCTGGTGCCACATTTAGCACCTTTCAGGGGGGAACGGGTACCTGTTTTTGACAGGTACCCTTCCTCACTCCCGGGAGACAGCGCCGCAGGGCCGACCCTCGGAAGTTCTGTCCCCTTTCTCCTCTCGCCGTTGAGCCAATAAGAATGTGCAGCGTGCTTTGTGCATGCGCAGTAGCTGTGAAGCGGAAAGGCTTCATTGCAAGTTACTCTTAGAGTAAATGGCGGTGGCAGCACCCGGGAGCCAATCCGAAAAGTGCCTGGGGTGCTGACATTGAGGGCTCCCTGGACAGGTAAGTGTCTATATATTAAAAGTCAGCAGTTACAGTATTTGTAGCTGCTGACTTTAAATTTTTTTTCGACAGCTGTAACACCCCTTTAAGATAAAAAGCCTTCTGTGTGTAGCAGCCCCTCCCCTCAGAACCCCCTAATACTTACCTGTACCCCCTGTCCAGCGATGTCCACCAGTCCCTTGGCTGGCCAGGACTCTCCCTCCTGATTGGCTCCTGCGGCTATCAATCAAAGTCAGTGAGCCAATTAGGGGATAGATAGGGTGAGGCCGAACGGTAGCTCCATGTCTGAATGGACACACGGTGCTGCAGCTCAGCTCGGGTGCCCTCAAAGCAAGCTGCTTGCTGTGGGGCCACTCGAGGGAGGGGCCAGGAGCAGAAATGAGGGACCCCAGAAGAGGAAGATCAGGGCTGCTCTGTGCAAATCCAACTGCACGGAGGAGGTAAGTATATCTTTTTATTTTATTTTTTTTTTAAACAAGACTTTACAATCAGTTGAATACAGATGCGGCTCACAGCAGGGGTTCGGTGAGTCTCTGTTTTCTGTTTCAGGGAAGAATCAAGCTTGAATTGGGACCTGAGATGGAGCCAAAGATGTACAAGTCCCCTGTGCAATCTGCTTTGCAGTCACCACGAAGATGTGTGATCCGGCTCCATTGAGAGCCGGCCACACTCTCCTGTCATGCGAATTGGATGCGGGGAATCCCACATCCAATTCATACTAGTGTGAACCCAGACTAAACCATGTAACATACCCAGTGTCTAAACTGTAACGTATACTAACTAACAATTCAGGTTTGGTATACCCTTGTAAAAATAAAAAAACACCCGCAATGTGATAAAAATAGGACATAGAAGAACATGACTTTCATGTACATACTAAGAGGATTGTATTCCCTACAGGTACAAGGCTAGTATAACGTAGGGTCAGGCATCAACCTCTGTAAAGAGGGGCACACCACCCCGACTTCGAAAGAATCGTACCTTGAGGTTGGAGAATACCAGGAAACATTTTCTGCAATTTTTCATAGAAGAAAGGGAATAGAAGTAGGAAAAAGGGGGCGGGGAGGAGAAAAAAAAAGGGAGGAGGGATGGGGAAAGGAGGGGCCACGGTGGGGTTGACAGCACCCCCCCTCAATTCAAGAATAGGTACATCTGGAAAATCAGTCCCAATGTAGCCAGCATGTATTATGTTCCTCCAACTTGTCCCTGAGAACCGCAGTAAGGTGTTCCATCTGTTGATCTGTTGGATATCATTCACCCTAGCAAAGCATTGCAATATGGAAGTAGGGGCTTGTTGTCTTCACATACTGGGACGCCCCTGCTAGTTTTTATCTGCCATCCGTGTTCCATCCCTTTAATGTGGGGGAATCCTTGGTTGTCACCAGAACTAGTGTTCCTCGGTGATGGTACACAGGACAAATAGAGAGGGTGAATCTCCTACAGACAGCAAATAAAACCTGATAGGGGCTGTAATCTCTCTCCACTCTATCCCCAAAAAAAAGTTTGCCTTAAGCTTTTGTTCACATTGAATGTGGCTTTGAAATTGTGCAACTTCATCTGAAATTGCACAGTTTCAAAGCCACATGTCAGTGTGACTTCAACTTGGAAGACAACCATGCAAACACGTCTGTGCAAGTCGCTCCCAAAATCGGCAAAAATTAGTGCAGGAAATACTTTATTAAATCGATACGGCAGAGCAAAGTCGGCGTTGCACTGATTTGAACAGTGCCATTGCGGAACTTGTCATGCGATTTGACCTGTCACTACACAAGTCGCTCCAATGTGAACAAGGGCTTAGGGCTCTTTCAGATGGGTTGCAGTGTTTGCTGCCTTTAAAACGCAATCTGCAGTGGATCGTTTTTCAAAGAGCAGTGTCTGGCAGGCATTCAGAATCATGCTAACTCGTTTTTTCTTTTTTTCAATCTCAAGGGTTTTTTGTATTAAAATACCGAACCTTAACTGCAAGTGAAGTGTTTGTGTCATTATTGCGCTGCGCTCCAATTGACCCCCAATGGGTGCACTTGGCAAGTAGTGCCGCCTGTCAAACTCTGCAAGTCGGGGTAAAGCAGCCACAATTCAAATCAAGCATTGTGATTGCAGCATGTATACAACTCCTGCAATAGTAGAATATAGCTTGGCGGTCAGGGGGTGGTAAAACCATGTGAATGGGCCCTTTTTTGTGCTTTAATAAACATTGTGTCTGCTGCAATAAAAGTCATCACTGCTTGGAAGTCTTTTTGCTGTGTATTACACAATCTAAATGCGGCCAGGAAAGTTCAAGCAGCCAAAATACAATTCTGATCCCTAAAACAATCATTAAGTTAATTGCCTCCAGCCTGCCTATTCTTTTCCTGGATGTCACTGAATCAATTGAAGTATTAACAAATTATACAGACAACTATTCCTGGAAATTAGTGCTTTGCGCTGTAAGGAGAGAACAGCAAGTCAGGACAGAAAGCAGTAATAACGTAGAAAATACGGTAAATTACTCTGCACGGTGACACAGGAGAAACCTGGTCTATCAGCAAATTGGTAAAGTGGAATTTAAATCTTATTAAGTGGAAGGAAACTAGTAAGGATGATCTCATTAATTGAAATTGCCTATCACATGGTGAGAAACTATGCGCTATCTGCTGCAGTACTGCATGTCTGTAGATGAAGCAGAAAAAAGTTCCTGTAGGCAAATAAAACTCTAATTAAAAAAAGCAAGAAATTGGTTTCAGACAAAGAGACAGTACAATCACTGGTATAACCAATTAACACTTGCTGACTTTTATTACGCCCTCTCATACATTGAGTTGTTGAGTCTGCGCCAACCCCCCCCCCCCCTTCACAATAGCACTCCAAGTGATGGCATGGTTCACACCATTTCAGGTTGGAGAAAGCACTGTGTAACGGATCAACTGAGACCACAACCTGGTACCTCCGTTGACGGATGCTCCAAGTGCTTCCAAAGGGCTCCAAGCACTCCACCTGACACCATATGCACCTCAGACCCCACGAACCGCCGCAGCTTGGTTGGGGTCTCACCGTCTCCTACCCACCCTGGACCTACGACAAGGCTCCAGGTTCCCGTGGGTGACTCTCTCTTTCCCCAGAGAGTGAAGCAGGAACAAGAACAAGCTCTTACACAAGCTCTTACAAGAGCTTAGTGATTATCCAAGGGAGTATGAAGGACATAGCAATCCTTTGTAGCATATTCCCCCAATGAGAGACAGGACTCTAGATTGAGGGTGAAGTATATCTCAACTTTATTGAACAAGAAAGAGACTGTTATACAGTTTTCCCCGACAAGGTTACCGCCCAGGTGGACCTTGTTGAAAACAGGCCCTGACATTCACAATCCAATGAAAACAGAGTTTTATACTCCCATACAGTGTACACAAAGATATACACTGTGGGACAATCCCCCCTCCCCCTTAGCAGCCAATCCACATACACATATACATCCCATAATAAGCTTATCTTAAGGCAGACAGAACAATGTGAGGTCATTAACATTTAAAAAATGAAACAGGCACAATCCACATTCCCTCCCAATACACAAACAATAGGGAAGTCTGCCAATGACCATCTGTGGAATACATGGAAAACACTGTGTAAGGTGGTATTAAATCTTCATATTTCTATATGAAGATATGCTTGACAAATATTACTGTCCCATCTGAAGCAATTCAAACTATTAAGTATCTGCTCCCCACCTACAGTGATGGTGAATACCGTCACACACTGTATTATGGGAAGTGAAGCTTTATTTTGGTCCAAACTTGCCTTCTTGTCTGTAAAGTTCACAACAGGTCAAGACAGTGAAAGCATTGCATCATGGGAGCTGAGGTTTTTCCTGCTGGGGCCAAGGATCACATGCTGGATGTTGGTACTTCTGCTTATCTATTCCTCATCCTATACTTGTCCTAACAGGGGTGGATGGTGTTGTTGGTTGTTGTGTAACATTCCGATACAATAGACTGGGATGCCAAGTCTAATGGTTGGCCAGACCTTCTTCCTTTTGTACAGTGCAGGAGAAAAGGTTCCTGATGCTTCATGTATGAGAGGTAAATGTGTGGGGCAGTATGATCACAAACTCCAAGAGGCCGATGGAAGTTCTCTAGTAGTGGCACAAAATGGTGGTGAAGCTCTCCACAACTAAAAATGTCTTACATCAAACTGGTTTAAAAAATGATATTCAAGTACAGTGCCTTGCGAAAGTATTCGGCCCCTTTGAACTTTGCAACCTTTTGCCACATTTCAGGCTTCAAACATAAAGATATAAAACTGTAATTTTTTGTGAAGAATCAACAAGTTTGACACAATCATGAAGTAGAACAAAATTTATTGGATATTTCAAACTTTGTTAACAAATAAAAAACTGAAAAATTGGGCGTGCAAAATTATTCAGCCCCCTTAAGTTAATACTTTGTAGCGCCACCTTTTGCTGCGATTACAGCTGTATGTCGCTTGGGGTATTGTCTCTATCAGTTTTGCACATCAAGAGACTGAGATTTTTGCCCATTCCTCCTTGCAAAACAGCTCGAGCTCAGTGAGGTTGGATGGATAGCGTTTGTGAACAGCAGTTTTCAGTTCTTTCCACAGATTCTCGATTGGATTCAGGTCTGGACTTTGACTTGGCCATTCTAACACCTGGATATGTTTATTTGTGAACCATTCCATTGTAGATTTTGCTTTATGTTTTGAATCATTGTCTTGTTGGAAGACAAATCTCCGTCCCAGTCTCAGGTCTTTTGCAGACTCCATCAGGTTTTCTTCCAGAATGGTCCTGTATTTGGCTCCATCCATCTTCCCATCAATTTTAACCATCTTCCCTGTCCCTGCTAAAGAGAAGCAGGCCCAAACCATGATGCTGCCACCACCATGTTTGACAGTGGGGATGGTGTGTTCAGGGTGATGAGCTGTGTTGCTTTTACGCCAAACATAACGTTTTGCATTGTTGCCAAAAAGTTAGATTTTGGTTTCATCTGACCAGAGCACCTTCTTCCACATGTTTGGTGTGTCTCCCAGGTGGCTAGTGGTGAACTTTAAACAACACTTTTTATGGATATCTTTAAGAAATGGCTTTCTTCTTGCCACTCTTCCATAAAGGCCAGATTTGTGCAGTATACGACTGATTGTTGTCCTATGGACAGAGTCTCCCACCTCAGCTGTAGATCTCTGCAGTTCATCCAGAGTGATCATGGGCCTCTTGGCTGCATCTCTGATCAGTCTTCTCCTTGTATGAGCTGAAAGTTTAGAGGGAAGGCCAGGTCTTCGTAGATTTCCAGTGGTCTGATACTCCTTCCATTTCAATATTATCGCTTGCACAGTGCTCATTGGGATCTTTAAAGCTTGGGAAATCTTTTTGTATCCAAATCCGGCTTCAAACTTCTCCACAACAGTATCTCGGACCTGCCTGGTGTGTTCCTTGTTCTTCATGATGCTCTCTGCGCTTTAAACGGACCTCTGAGACTATCACAATGCAGGTGCATTTATACGGAGACTTGATTACACACAGGTGGATTCTATTTATCATCATTAGTCATTTAGATCAACATTGGATCATTCAGAGATCCTCACTGAACTTCTGGAGAGAGTTTGCTGCACTGAAAGTAAAGGGGCTGAATAATTTTGCACGCCCAATTTTTCAATTTTTTATTTGTTAACAAAGTTTAAAATATCCAATAAATTTCGTTCCACTTTATGATTGTGTCCCACTTGTTGTTGATTCTTCACAAAAAATTACAGATTTTTATCTTTATGTTTGAAGCCTGAAATGTGGCAAAAGGTCGCAAAGTTCAAGGGGGCCGAATACTTTCGCAAGGCACTGTATGTATTCCTAATTTAAAAAGTCCCTTCTGTTACTCTCAGCCTCCTCCAAATCTCCAAACTCCTTCTTTTGCTGCTTAGATTTTCTGTTAGAGGGTGGCTACTTACATTCTCCATGGTCTCACTGTATGTAGGAATGTAAACACCCTCTTTTGCATGCTCCAGAGATGGCCTATCAACTACAGGATTTGCAGTGTGCATAGAGCAGTCCGCATGACTGTAAGTATCGTGCATTTAAAACCCAATATTCTTATGCGCTTAGTGCAATAAGCACATGCTGCAGTCTGTCGGACAGAGAGCTTTACACATGGGCCGAAAGTCGACCGGTTCCTGCTGAACCATTTTTGGATGATTTGGGGCCTGTGTGTACCAGCCATAAGGATCACTCTGACTTATCAAGAATATAGGAATACAATTAACACTATGCAGTTCAGTTTAGGGCACCAGTTCACGAAAAGGATATTGGGGAATTGGTGAAAGTGCAGAGAAGAGCAACCAAACTGATAAGGGGCATGGAGGAGCTCAATGAGGAAAGATTAGAGGAACTGAATGTATTCTCTCTTGAGAAGAGGAAATTAAGGGGGGATATGATCAACATGTATAAATACATAAGTGGTCCATATAGTGAACTTAGTGTTGAGTTATTCCCTTTAAGGTCATCAGAGAGGATAAGGGGGCTTTACATCTGGAGGAAAAGAGATTTAATCTCCAAATATGGAAAGGCTTCTTCACAGTAAGAGCTGTGAATATGTAGAATAGACTCCCTCAAGAGCTAGTTCTGGCCAGCTCAGTAGATTGTTTTAAAAAAGGCCTGGATTCTTTCCTAGATACATTTAATATAACTGGGTGCTAACATTTATAGGTAAAAATGACCCAGGGAATATCCGATTGCCTCTTGGGGGATCAGGAAGGAATTTTTTTCCCCTGCTGGAGCAAATTGAATCATGCTTTTTTTGGTGTTTATTTTTTTGCCTTCCTTTGGATCAACTGTGGGTATAGGATTGTGTATTTACTGTCGGATTTTATAAAAAAAAAAAAAATGTCCCCCTCTTTTAGTTGAACTGGATGGACTTGTGTCTTTTTTCAACCAGACTAACTATGTAACTATGTAACAGTTGAGTAGCAACAGAAACACAGATATCCAATCTTCTGAATAAAATGGAATACAATGGCAGAAAAACGTATAGTCTGCACTCAACTAAATAGTATGTACAACAAAGGTGTCAGGTTCTATCACAGTCAGAAGAGTCAGAAGATCTGCGGAAAAACTTAAATGGCAACCAAGAAACAATAGCAGGGGTGTAATCCTAGATTTTCATTATGAATGACTTGGTGAGGTTAAGAGGTCAAATAAGCACCTCAACAGTGATAAATCATGTATATCTCTCTTCATTATTTCCATTGTTATCATTCTCATTATTTTTTTTTCAGTGTTATCATTTTCCTAGGCTTTGTTGTTTGTTAATATTATTAAAAGGACATTCCAGTTAAAAATGTAAACTTAAGTCTTGAGATGACTAAAGAGGACACCACCCACATAAAAAGAGCTTCTATGTTTTAGCCATGCATCGATGTAACGTACTCTTCCTCTCTACCCCCCTTTCTTAATAATGGGGTGATCTGTGAGCCCCTGCTATTGATGTTGGAGAGATATTTCCCAGCACACCCCCATAGGTTCTTGGTTTTCTCAAAGAAGGAATTTTATATAAAATGGCAGACGTTTAGTCTCTGTGGTTTTTACATACTGTCTATTAGGGCCATAGAAATTTGTGGGGAAACAGGGCAAGCTACACTCAACTCTACCAATTTCAACTACCCATTTAAATCACAATAATATTTAAGTTTACTGAGAGTAAAGAAATGAAGCCTTGCACTGCAATGTGGTAGATTAGCTTGTTCTCCTGCTTCAGACCTAACCAACAATGAAGTAGAAGAGAGGGCAAATATTGGGACAAAGGTAACATTTCACCATAAAAGAAGAATTATCTTTCACTGAAAAGGTTATCTTTAAAAACATTTTTACAGTATTTCGTTTTTTTTCCTATTTATAGAATTTAAAAAAACTGTAATAAGTAGTTATGTGTATGAGCATAGTAAAAACTGGTGATTATTTGTATAATAAGCAGACAATTAGCAGATCGTACATTGATCCAGCTAGACTTTTTTGATGGAAGAAGTACATACAAATAAAGAAAAAGGAAAGAGAAGTAGCTAGATGTTCTGGAAAACAAAAAGAAAACAGAATTTCCCGTAAAGTCATGGATTGAGTGGAAAATTCCTTCCAAGACCACAAAGAAGTTCATTTTAGTTAGGACTTGAACATACAGAACTAAGAACATAAGTTTAGAGTTTTTACCCATTGTATTGTCGGATATAGGTTGGATAGGTACAATTTATACATATAGGCAATGATAGTGTAAAAGGTTCAATAAATATGTCACAGGTTCAAAATATATGCTCAAATGTCCCTATAATGGGACAACCCATAAAACATTTATTTGAGACATCAGGGAAAATAAGGTGGAGCCTTTAGAGAGTGGAGGGGTTAGATAACACACATTATGTAGCTTATAAGCCGTACTGTGAGAGGACATGTGCATATTAGTGTGCATGGTTTCCTGCTGTTTGAGGGGAGAAGAGTTCCTTGCATTCAATTTTCTACTGAGTCACTATTTGAGATTTTTCCTGGAGATACAGGTGGTTCAAATCAGAGTAAAGTATAGATATGGTACCTTTGGGGGGGGGGGGAGGGGTGAGTGATTATTGATAAGTATAACAGCGTTTAATTTGTTAGTATCTATATCTATGTCCAGGATCCTATGTGGTGTTTAGGTAGGTTAAATAAAATAAAAATTGTACCAATTTGGAGATCTTTTTGACATGTCACTGAGTTATTAATTCACTAGGGAAAATTAATTTTGGTGGTGAAAAGCTGAAAGTTTGGATCTCCTATATAGGAACACAGGTGTGAGATATGGAAATCAATGTTATATTTTCTCTTATATAGTAGCCCCGAGGGAAAAGATTGCACTACTAATTTTTTGAAAGTGTTCATATGTTTATAGTGTATTGATAAGTCTGTAATAACCTTGGCAGGTGGTAAGGAATAATGGAGCAACTCTCAAACTGTATCCATGTTTGCACATTCACACTCCTTTAGTGGAGAGGAAAAGCACAAATATTCTTTGGTGTTATGATTTATTAATTTTGGATTCATTCTGTGTATAACATTAATCTTTGCATGGTTTATGCAGATATATTTTTATGGGGATGTGGGAGCGCGCTAACTAATTTATTGTATATTGGTTATTTTTAGACTGTATTAGTCTTACAATTATCAGCTCTCAACACAATATACACATTAATTTATTTTAAAATATTTTTTGATTCATTAGCTTCGTTAATTCACTTGGTTGTCACCTATAAAATTAAGTCACATGGAGTATTTATTGTCCTATTTGAGCAGGTGTTGGATTCCATATACCTTCATCATCTGTATCCATTGAGTGTCAGGCTTGGAAGACGTCTTGTGGGACAAAACATGTTAGTGTGGAGCCAATTGGCGATGTCATCAGGCCGCCTTTAATGACTGGCGGTATTGTATTGAGCTGGTTATTATCTTTTCCACATTTGTGATTAGTTATGTCTGATTTAATAAATATTGAGGCAAGAAATACTGCACTACGTGGTTTCCTTTGTTCCTCTCTGCATTTGAGATTTTATATTGTGGTTGTGATAAATATTGCTGTACACTGAGAAGAGAGCCATTCATCCTGCCCAAGGCCAGCATAAGGAGGTTGGTCATTGTTTGTGGCCGTTACAATCTTAAGAGAGTGAGTCAATCATCCAGCCTGGGATCAGGTAAAATCTCTGTAAGACCTCATTTGCGGTCTTAACTTCTAGTAAGGAGAAGCAGGTGGTGGTACGAGCACTAGATGTGGTGAAACATTGGCAAAAGTGTATTTCATCACACTGGACTTTCTTTCAAGGTTACGTTGTGATTTTTTTTTTTATTATTGCTTTACACTGATACTTTGTTTTATTTTTACCAGCACAGCACGTTTTTTTGTATGAATGTTATTTTGGTATTGAGTATTCAAATATCTGTAAATGCTGCTGTTTTGTTGATCATGGTTTGCATGATTACATTTTATTTGTTCAGCACTAAGTACAGTTTTTGGTATAAAGGCTTCAAAGCGTGCCACTGTCATTTGAGCTAATTTTGCTGCTAGATAATGAGACCAAGGGTGGCAGATTTTTGCAGGTAGAGTAGAATTGTATTAAATTTGGGTCTCTTATTTAACAATATGGATTTGTTGATTTATATTTGAAGTTGGCGTACAGTAGATTTAGCTATAAAGATCAGTAAGGCTCTAAAGAAGAACAGTATTTTTAGAAATATGGGCATTTTTACATTCACGACTGTGTAAGAAATATATTTTTATACTGAATATCAGAATATAGTTGTGGTTTGTGGTCATTGTATTATTTTTCTTTAATTTGTTGACTGGAGAGAGGCCTGGGAGGACCATAACATCAGAAGGGTAGACATACATTTATTTGCAAACTAAAAAAGAAACGATGCTATAAAGGACAACACAAACGTAACGAGCCATTATATGGGCTTTAGAGGTATAAATGATCACAAAGAACTCTAGCAAGGCTTTCGAGTTCACAGTGGGATAACTATGATTTTTCTTATGTGCTCCATGTGTCTATTAGTTGGGAATAACAGGAAAAAGGAAAGGATCTGGAGCCAACATATGATGTGAAGAGAAGAGAAATGAGAACAAAGGAGAGAGAAAGGTGAAGAAAGAAGAAAAAAGGAAAAGAAAAAAGTGAAGGGGGGAATGAAAGGAATGTGTAGGAAAAAAGAAAGGGAGAACCCAAAGGGCCAAGACTATCTATTGTTCATTGTTCAGTTGAATGTAAGGATCAGCAGACCTGTACCCTTGCTGTCCATTTTTTACAAGTACTCCAGAAGTTTTCAAAGTAGAGGTCCAATCTTCACTAAGTTTACTATCATTCATTTTCGTAAGCATTTGGCCATTTTAGATATGGATGCTGCTTACAAGAGGTGAACTCTGGAGAAACAAAATTGACCCTTGCAGTGGGGTTCCCCACATCCTAGGGCATTGGAGAGAGGAGAGCTATGGTAGATGCCAGGCAAGCAAGGAATAATGTAAGCATAACTGCTTTTTATGTTCTACCTAGACAAAGACAACGAAATAATAAAATATAGTTCTTCAATAGGTTTCTTTACCAATACTGAATAAGCTATTTCCTATTGTTATATACTCAATAGTATCTTTGGTAAATGAATGGAAGCGTTTGGGCTCACTTTATACCTTAGTACTTAGGTTTTAGACAGAAAGGGTAAAGGATGAAATAAAATGCCAGAATACTGAAAAGTTGTTGACATTAATGCAACTATAGCACAACAGCACATCTCTTACAGAGTTCACATTACTCAGCAATCGGATACTGGTCAAGACAGAGACCAGTCCACATCCAATCCAGCTGTATCTAACTAAAGAGTATTACATGTACTCATGACTGTCATAAACTAGATCACATTACCCCTAATGTCATACTAGATCACATAGCCTCAATGAAGCTTCCAGCACTGATCTGTGATCTGACAAGTACAAAATAAAGTGCATAGAAGCAAAGGTGATTTGTGTGGCACCACAAAATTGCCAATCTGGAAAAATGATAAAGAGGCTTGCCTTTATTTGCTACAAAACCAGCATAACCTGGCCACCTCCTCAAATCATTTATTTCCAGATTTGTTTATATATGTTTAGCTAAAGATATCGCATATCTGGATGTGCTTCTAAGAGATCAAAATATAAATGGAGACTAATATAAGTAGGAAAAATTATTGTAAAATGTAGATCTTGGTAATGATCTGATTGCTACTTGGGAAGAAGTGTTTTCACTGCGGGAGCAAATTTGACCAGGCTTTATAAGGGTTTCTGTAGACCAACTAAAGCCCGGAGCATATGAGCCGGAAATTGGCTGGTTTAGCAGGAACAGGCCGACTTTTGGTCTGTGTATAAAGCTGTCTGTTAAACAGAAACTGGTCTACAGGCCGGCTTCTGTCTTGTGGTCAACTGGAGAATCGGCATTCGATTAGAGATTTCAGCCAATGGTTACAAGCACTTATCAGTGTATTCTGATGAGGGGAGTCCCTGCTGACAGATTGCAATGCCTCAGTGGGAGTGTTTCCTGCATCAACATCACTTGGATTGATGTAGGGATCTTTCAGTTCTTTTTCTTTCAACCAACGGTGTGGAGCAAGCTCAAGGATTTAAGATTTATTTTACTGTTTAAAGTGCACTTTCACTCTCTTTTTATTCTTTAAACAATAGTGCTCATTCCTCTTCTTCATGATGTATACATGTATGTGTGTGTATATATTACAGGTATTTATATAGTGCTGACAATTTTACATTATATAAAGAACATTCACATCAGTCCCCGCCTCAGGGATCTTACAGTCTAAAGTTCTAATATCACATGCATACATACACATACTAGGGCTAATTTAGACAGGATCTAATTAACCTACCAGCATGTCTTGGAGGAAAGTGGAACTCCCAGAGGAAACCCATGCAGATAGTGTCCTTACCATGGTATGGACCACGGTCTGGCAGAATAGCACTGCCAGTTTTTTAAAAGTAGCATCCAAAAGCGTGCTGGTGTGATTGTGACACAGACACAGGAAGCTGAAACTCTGGTTTAATTTAAACCTCAAAAAAAAACAGATGAATAATCCAATCAAAAAACCTGATATTATTTTGAAACCTGTGAACAAGTCTGGGGGTTTTATAGTGGAACTGAAAGGACTGCTATTGCATGAAGTTGCATAATCGGATAACTGCATACCACCAATACATCTAACAAAACGAATACTCATTCTATTTTTGATTTATCTGCATTTATGAATATTTTTTTCAATGTTTTATAGTCAGGACAAAAAACGTGTGTGTGTGTGTGTGTCTGTGTGTTGGGTGGGACGGGGTGGGATGGGGGGAGCGGGGTTGGTGCAGCTTAGACTTCCAGGGGTTGCTTGAGCAAGTTGCAAAAAGTGTTTAATTTTTAAAACATGCATTGTGAAATAAATGTAACTGTTGTCATACTGACATACTTGTTGGTCTTGGCAGCTTGCTAGTGAAAGGATCTCTATAGAGGGGAGAAAAACCCACTCATCGGTTTCTACAGTGTTGCTCCCTTTCTATCCAGACCATCAAGAAGTCAAAGCCTTGCTAGCTGGAAGACTGCAGGATCTTGTACTTGATAAGGGAGCAACACCTCACTGTCTGCCTGGAGAGCAAGGGTGCTAAGCTCAAAATGGAATTGAAGCACATCGCCACTGCTAAGGGGTCCAAATACAACTTTATCCAAAACAAAACTCAGGGGGACAATCCAAAGCTTGGCTACTCTTTGTATTGTCCCCATAACTTTTATTGGACTAAAGTTGTATCTGGACCTCTTGGCAGTGATGTGGAGCTTCAATTTCCATTTTTGCTATAATACACTACAAACCAAGAGACCATGGAGATCCTCTGGGGTGTAGAAGCCACCTGCCCAGGAACCAGATTATTAACATCAAGATCAATACTTTATGATAGCAATACCAAAAGAAACTTACAGGTCCACTTTTTTCCACTTTCATCAGCAAGGGTGCAATGTCATAGAAACAGGTTTTTTACCCTTCCATCATAGGTTTTATTAAGGTCCAATTCCCACAGGCTTTTCGATAGGGTCCATCTGTCATTTTTTCAAGTGGACCTATTCAGAAGCTTTATGCAGGCAGATGAAAATTGAAAATGGACTTGTGTATGTTTACATCTGCCTACCTCCAAGTCTGTCCAGTGTATAGTTTTCCATTTTTGTGGACCTAAACATTATGGATAGGAGGTGGCCTGATGTAAAAAAATAAGTTCATTTGGCAGCCCATAGATTGAACAGGGGTCCTTCACAGTCCGCTGTTAAAATATACACAAAAAACTGAATGGCCATGGATCTCACAAAGGTGACATCTGTCCTATTCTGCTCTGATTCAGCTAGTATTCAAGTGTGAATACTAGTATGAATATGAATATGAATACTAGTGTGAAGCTCCGATTCACAGATCTACTGCTGTACAGAGCAGAGTGCACATGTGTGAACCACTAGACAGCCTGAATGCAGCTCTGCAATCTTTAAAAAATCATTAAAGAGACGTATAGGATTAGAAAAAAATAGGGAATCATACTTACCTAGATGGCTGCAGCACTGATCCCAGCTGCAGCTGTCCTCCGCAGCCTCTGAGACCGAGAACTGAGCAATCAAACAACACTGATCGCACAGCTCTTAGAGTGCTCACTAGAGTGCAGGGCTATAGAGGGGCCGGTAGCAGCTGACTCAGACTCTCAGCAGGACGCTGAGAGAGGGTGATCCAGCTACCTGTCCAGCCAACAACAGGTCTTTTTCTGTACTTGTGGCGTCTTTAACCACTTCCCGTACCTGTACGTCATTTAGAGAAAGGGGTTGAACCAGAGTGATGCCTGCAACTACTACAGGCATCACCCTGGTACCGATTTTTTAGAGCATACGGTCGCTTTGATGTGATGTCAACCGATGCAGCTAAGTGGCTGCTTGCCTCTCCCCCTCTCCTGTTGCCTTCCGCTGCTCTGCCTGGGTCTGTGGGCTGGCCGAAGACCCAAACGGGTCTCTGATGTAGTAACTCGGAAGCAACGTCCAGACGTCATTCATCCAATGACACCGATTTTCAAAAATCGGAAGTATTCAAAAATGCAGATTTAGATGTTTTGAATACTTTGAAGTGCAGAGGAAGGGTTTGGGGTCTTTTAGATCGCAGATCCCTCCATAAAAAGCACCTGTCACTGTCGAAAACTGTCACAAGGGATGTTCACATTCGTTGTAAAAGCAATAAAAGTGATACATTTTTTGTTTTTTAAGGGACAGTGTCCCCGCATGCTCACGCGCCAAAGAAAACGCATACGTAAGTTGGGCCCGCAAATGTAAACAGTGTTCAAATCCCACATGAGATATCACCACCATCATTAGAGCGAGAGCAATAAATTATAGCAAAAGACCTCCTCTGTAACTCTAAACTGGTAACCGTTAACATTTTTTAAAGCGTCGCCTATGGAGATTTTTAAGTACTGTAGTTTGTTCCCATTCTGCGAGTGCGTGCAATTTTAAAGCATAACATGTTAGGTATCTATTTACTCGGCGTAACATCATCTTTCACAATATACCAAAAAATTGGGCTAACTTTACTGTTTAGTTTTTTTTTTTTTTTTATTCAGTAAAGTGTATTTTTTTTTTTTCAAAAAATTGTGTTTGAAAGACCGCTGCGCAAATGCCTTGTGACATAAAATATTGCAACGGCCACCATTTTATTCTCCAGAGTCTCTGCTAAATATATATATATATATATATATATATATATATATATATATATATATAATGTTTGGGGGTTCCAAGTAATATTCTAGAAAAAAATACTGATTTTAACTTGTAAGCAAACAAATGCTAGGAATAGAACTGATCTTTGGGTGGTTAAAGGATAAAACATAAGGAAATGAAGAGACAGGGTGTAATGGAGATATATACTGAACATATTATTTTGTATTCTGCCCTAATATGCACTTTAAGAGCTGGTTCACACTGAAGTGATCCGACTTCGGGGGGCGACCTGTGAAGGCGCGTGCACCGCTGTGCACCGCGACTTCGGTGCAACTTGCAGGGACTTCACATAATGAAAGTCTATGCAAGTCGCTCCCAGGTCACGCCAAAGTAATACAGGACCCTTTTTCTAAGTCGGAGCGACTTGTGTCGCTCCTATTAGAACGGGTCCTGTGCTAATCAATGGACCGCGACATACCGCGACTTGTCAGGCTGACAAGTCGCCTGACAAGTCGCGCTAGTCTGAATGGGCTCTAAAAGAAATAATAGAATTGTAAATGTAGTGCTTTGTTGCTGCCTTACTTTAGCCTTCCTCCCAGATAGCAGGCCTCAGGGGGCTTATGGTAAATACTTGTTCTTGTCTTATCTTGTAAAAACGTGGGCTTAAGCTACTTTTTTGCAGTACACAATAAATAATAAAATAATAATATTAATAATAAACATGAAATTCTTCTTCATCTCAGCAGCGGCTCTTCTTGGCTGCAGTCTAGTACAGGTTGCCGGGGCTGTTACTATGGAACATTTAGGTGTTAAGTCCTGGAATCTGTAGCAGCCTGAGGGGAATGTATGTCACTACCTAGTAACTATGTTTTCTCCTCTGTTTCCTGCCTGGGTTGGCTGACTGAGACACGCCAGTGATGTCATTACCCTGTTTTTCCCTTGTTTTTCTCCTTTAGTCAGCAACCAGTCAAGCTGCAGACTCCAGTACAAAGTCAGCAGTTGCTTAGAGACTACGGCAGCCAGCAGCTTGTATTTCTGTTTATGCCATTCTTCTCGACTGGATTATTTGTCATCTGTCAGCAGCAGATGAACCAACCACTAAGCAGCAGAATTCGGGTAAAGCAGAATGCAACAACGAGGTGGCACTAGATTAACACCAATCTTAAATCCTGGATTGTTAAATTTTATAAAAGGGTGCACGGTGCGTTATAAGTGCAATGTTAGAAATTCCTGGGTCAGAAATACCTTTGTATCAGTACTATCAGTACTTTGATAATCCAGGGTTTCGGATCACCAGCCAACCGACTTTGTAAATTTGTATTTTTCAACATATTGCTCACAACCAACACCCAAGCAAATAAAGCCTTCCTTCAGCATACAAAATACAAACAGTCCATAACTTCAGATCAACATATAACTTTGGCTTACCGCCAGTGAAACTTGTGCCTTAACAGGACTATAATGTCCCCGCAGAAAAAGGTTACCAGATGTCTTAGCATCGAACAGCCTACAATTTTTCCCCACAAGCCTGTACTGTTCCACATCATACCTCACAGACACCTGATCATTCCTTCTTGCCCTTTTTCAGCCCTCTGTCACATGTATGTTAACCCCTACATGACCACTGTACCCATAATCAAGGTGGGAGGCTCTTTCCCAATGGACACTGTGAGTACCTAACTCAGAAGCTGCATCCCCATCCTAATCTTGAAGACTGGGGCAAGTACAGGGGATATCAATAATAACCCATGGGAAGTATGCAAATCTCCAGGGCCCACATGGGGGAGCAACAAAGAAACAGAGCAATTACACACTTATTCTCTGTGATTAAAAAATTCTGCTAACAGAAAGCACAGGGACTCTGGTGCCTGCACATACAGTATCTCACAAAATTGAGTACACCCCTCACATTTTTGTATATGTTTTATTATACCTTTTCATGTTACAATCCTGAAGAAATGAAACTTTGCTACAATGTAAAGTAGTGAGTGTACAGCTTGTATAACAGTGTAAATTTGCTGTCCCTTCAGTATAACTTAACACACAGCCATTAATGTCTAAACCGCTAGCAACAAAAGTGAGCACACCACTAAGTGATAATGTTCAAATTGGTCCCAAAGTGTCAATATTTTGTGCGGCCACCAATATTTTCCAGCGCTGCCTTACCCCTCTTGGGCATGGAGTTCACCAGAGCTTCACAGATTGCCACTGGAGTCCTCTTCTACACCTCCATGATGACATCACGGAGCTGGTGGATGGTAGAGACCTAGCACTCCTCCACCTTCTGTTTGAGGATGCCCCACAGATGCTCAATAGGGTTTAGATCTAGAGACATGCTTGGCCAGTCCATCACATTTACCCTCAGTTTCTTTAGAAAGGCAGTGGTCATCTTGGAAGTGTGTTTGGGGTCGTTATAATGTTGGAATACTGCCCTGCGGCCCAGTCTCCGAAGGGAGGGGATCATGATCTGCTTCAGTATTTCACAGTACATGTTAGCATTCATGGTTCCCTCAATGAACTGTAGCTCCCCAGTGTCTGCAGCACTCATGCAGCCCCAGACCATAACACTCCCACCACCATGCTTGACTGTAGGCAAAACACACTTGTCTTTGTACTCCTCACCTGGTTGCAGCCACACACGCTTGACACCATCTGAACCAAATCTTGGTCTCATCTTGGTCTCATTAGACCACAGGACATGGTTCCACTAACCCATGTCCTTAGACTGCTTGTCTTCAGCAAACTGTTTGCTGGCTTTCTTCTGCATCATCTGTAGAAGAGGCTTCCTTCTGGGGCGACAGCCATGCTGACCAAATTGATGTAGTGTGCGGCAAATGGTCTGAGCACTGACAGGCTGACCCCCCACCCCTTCAACCTCTGCAGCAATGCTGGCAGCACTCATACGTCTATTTTCCAAAGACAACCTCTGGATAAGACGCTGAGCATGTGCACTCAACTGCTTTGGTCGACCATGGCGAGGCCTGTTCTGAGTGAAACTTGTCAGTTTCAGGGTCTTGGCAATCTACTTTAAGCCTAGGTCATCTTTCTATAGAGCAACAATTCTTTTTTCAGATCCTCATAGAGTTCTTTGTCATGAGGTGCCATGTTGAACTTCCAGTGACCAGTATGAGAGAGTGAGAGTGATAACACCAAATGTATCACACCTGCTTCCTATTCACACCTGAGACCTTGTAACACTAACGAGTCACATGACACTGGGGAGGTAAAATGTGTAATTGGGCCCAATTTGGACATTTTCATGTAGGGGTTACTCACTTTTGTTGCCAGCGGTTTAGACATTAATGGCTGTGTGTTAAGTTATTTTGAGGGGACAACAAATTTACTCTGTTATACAAGCTGTACACTCACTACTTTACATTGTAGCAAAGTGTAATTTCTTCAGTGTTGTCACATGAAAATATATAATACAATATTTACAAAAATGTGAGGGGTGTACTCACTTTTGTGAGATACTGTATCTGCAGCAACTTCAAATACCTTACTTTTACAGTCAAATCCCAGGCCATTCTGAGAGGCCAAGCTTCAACTCTTCTGGAAAGTGTCAAAGCTTGCCATTACCTCCCACCCATCGCACATTCCTACAGGCCCATCCCCCCAATGTGTTTTTTTGAAGTGTAAAGTTTGAACATGCCATTGCAAAAACTGAAGGCTGTGCCTGAGCTCAAGCGTGTTCAGATCCTAGTCCAAACTCATCTGAACAAACACACCAGGAAGTCATCACTGTATTGGGCCAATCATAAGGGGCTGAGGCATTCCCTGCCTCAGGTGCATGTATAAACACCCCTTGTATACATGCTGTTGCACAAGAACAGCTTTCTGGCAGGCTTGCTCAGGTGGGTTAGGATTAGGATTCAAACACACCTGAGCTAATCCCTACTGAAGGCCCCAAAAAAAAGAGCATTCTAGAGAAACACTACCCATGTGCTTCTCATCAGCTTGATGGCACTTCATAAATAAATACATGTATGTGGGGGCACTTCTAGGTACCTGCATTGTATTATACTTCCAGATTTTCTTTATTTCAGAGTCTCTCTAAACACCGGACCTTTTTTATTGTGGAGATTTGTTCTCCATCTAAACCATGTAGTATTTAAAGTCTACACTAACATATTGGTTTGGGGACATATAGGGCTTTTATTTCTAGGCAGCTTTATATGAAATTCCCCCCTAAAAAATGTAAAAATCAAAATTTTTTTAAATTTTTGGCCAATTTGATTTCTGCTACCTATGTTTGGTAAAAAAATTCACAATAAGCGTATTTTGATTGGTTTGCGGAAAAGTTATTGCGTTTACTAACAAAGGGAAAGATTTCTGTCATTTTTGTTTTTTTTATTTTTTATCGCGTAATGGCGGCGATCTGCGATTTTTTTGCGGGACTGCGACATTGCGGCGGACAGATCGGACCCTTGACTGACATTTTTGACACTTTTGGGGGTACCAGTGACATTACTGCAGTAATCAGTGCTATATATATATGCACTGTTACTGTAAAAATGACACTGGCAGGGAAGGGGTTAATTTTATTGGAGAGGGAGGGGTTAATGTATGCCTGGTGCTTACTGACGTGTGGGGGGGGAGGTGACTGTGTGAGCCAGGGACAGATCGGATGTTCAGCTATGCTGAACACTCCGATCTGTCACTCCCTGTCACTTGGGAGATCCGCCTGCTTGTGTTTACACAAGCGGGCGGATCTCCACACTAGATCTCCACACTCGATCGCCGCTGCTCCTCCCCTGGCCCGACTCCCGCTGTGACTGAATACAGCGGGAGCGAGCCTCCGGCGGCGCGCAGCGCCGCCCACAAGGGGGAGTGTCTGACGACGTAGGTCTACGTCGTCAGACGATAACGAGCCACTTTGCCGCAGTAGTACTACGGTACTCAGTGGCAAAGTGGTTAAAATAAATACCATTGACATATTGGGGTTGATTTACCAAAGGCAAACAGGCTGTGCACTTTGCAAAGTGCAGTTGCTCCAGAGCTTAGTAAGTGAGGTAAAGTTGAATTTGGCAAAGAGTACCCAATCACGTGCAAGGAAAATAAATAGACTGCATTTGTGGTTGTATGTGTTGGATGATAGAAGTCATCAAAACTTCTGCTCATTTACTAAGCTCTGGAGCAACTACACTTTGCAACGTGCAGTCTATTTTTCTTTAGTAAACCAACCCCATTTGGTTTTCTTTTTTTTTTTTTATAACAATATTTTAAATCATTAGCTTGGCTCCAAAAATTTACCCCAATGTATAATTAAATTCTGAATACAGGGATATCATATAAGAACTTTTTGACATAAGCTAGGGAAGTGATAAAAGTCTGTGGTTGCAGGAAAGAAATTTGCTCCATCTATGGCTGGTAAAACACTCTGGATGAAATCTGCACATAATGAGAGAGAGTCAAAGACTCATGCAATCACAATTTGGAATCTTGTCTAACTGTGAAACACTATGGTATTAATTCCTGACTCCAAAAATACGACTTGCTGTTATCTTGTTAAATAATGCTAACACATTATGCAAACAGATTTCTTCAGTGCAATGCAGTGTAATGTCAAAAGTCAGGAATTAATACCATAGTGTTTTACAGTTAGACGAGATTCCAAATTGCGGGTGATTGCATGAGTCTATGGCCGGCCTTAGCATTTCCTATTTTGGTTCATCTGTACTCATAGATTTTAAAGTGAATTTAAAGCCCAAATTATAGTTTTAAATAAAGTAGAAAATGGTTAAGACCCCTGTCAGTTTTCTTCTGGGTCCAATTTGGGGGATTACATTTTTTTCAAGAGGTCACATGACCACAAAGTTCCAGCAAGGGTGTCTGTCTGTGTAGTGAGCATGAAGTCTTCATGACCAACGAAACCTTGAGCTATGGACACCAGTGGGATGATGTCATTGCACTAAGGATGCATTGTATCAGCCTGCATCTGTGTCAACCCTTCGAAATGGACACACTTGGCTGAGCTTTGTGGTCATGTGACCGCTTGGAAAAAAATCATCAAAAAGGTGAGTGAGATTAATTAGAAATTGTATGCAGGAAATATAAGATCAATGGGGAGGCTTCATTCAAAAAGTGGGTGACTGCAATTCCCTTCCTTCTACTTGAACCCAAAGACACAGCAAAATGTAAGAGATCTCTTCAAAGCAAGAGGATTTCTTCTCTTATGCCTTGTACACATGCAACGATTATCGGCCGACCGATCGGCCGACTTTTGTCCAGTGTTGTTGTGTTGGTTGAAATGTGCCTAGACTGCACACGAATTTTCTCGGCCAACAAAAATCTACTTCAGAAGTGATGTCATGTGATGGTTTACTTTCCGTGTGTTTTTTCATCTCTGAGCAAGCCCAGTCTTGCTCATCATATTTTTGTCTGCCGAAATCTGTACTGACTGACGGAAAATCGGCCGATGTGTTGACGGCCAACAAAAATTCTATAGCCTGCACACCAGATTTTATTCGGCCGAAAAGTCGGAAGTCGGTTGTCGAAAGCATCATACTAACAAGCCGAAAATCGGCCGATCGGACGTTGGCCGAAAATTCACGGCCAACTATCGGTGCGTGTGTACGAGGCATTAGACAGCTGTTACCAGATTACGTTTCCCCATTAGAAGATTCCCCTCACCTCTTGTTCCTGTTAATTTCTCATTAGAGAGACGAGGGTCACAGGAGAACGATTCTCCCCAGGCCCAGCTGAGTCACAGTCAGCAATAAAAAACTGAGAGGGCTTCTAAAACTTCAACATTTTATCCAAAACGAAAAAAAAAAAGTTGAGTACATACTATAAAGAAGTCTGTATATGTGCTCTCCTGCTATTTCCCAATGGACAAAAGTTTATCAGACATGGAGGATGCAGAACTCTCCCCCAGAACATGAGCAATGATTGCATCCAACAGAAGTCCAACTACAGCATTTTTCCCATGTTACATCACACTGTCCTGGACTTATAATGATAGGCACAACACACAGATAAAGATTAGACTCAGCAAATAGCAACACTTGTGATGTAAACCAGGAGACACGCAGTTACAGCAGAAGTTTAGCTGGGAGATATATGAGGGGCCCGATAGATAAACTGTGGAGTAGAGAGCACAGTAATGTTTAGCTTATATACTGTAGAAATATACAGATTGTAACACTAAAACTGGTCATAGACATAGTAGGCAAACAGGATTAGGATCCTCTTTCATCTCAGTTGATGATGTGTTAACCACTTAAGCCCCGGAGGATTTGGCTGCTCAAAGACCAGGGCCTATTTTGCGATTCGGCACTGCCTGATTTTAACGGACAATTGTGCGGTCGTGCGACGCTGTACCCAAATGAAATTGACGTCCTTTTTTCCCCACAAACAGAGCTTTCTTTTGGTGGTATTTGATCACCTGTGTGATTGTTACTTTTTGCGATATAAACCAAAAAATAGCGACAATTTTTAAAAAAATAACAATATTTTTTTATATGAAATTCCCCCCCCCCCCCAAAAAAAGTAAAAATCAAATTTTTTTAACATCTTAGGCCAATTTGTTTTCCGCTACATATTTTTGGTGAAAAAAATTGCAATAAGCATATTTTGACTGGTTTGCGCAAAAGTTATTGCGTTTACTAACTACGGGAAAGATTTATGTCATTTTTGTAGTTTTTTTTTTTAACTAGTAATGGCGGCAATCTGCGATTTTTTTTTTTTGCGGGACTGTGACTTTGCGGCGGACAGGTCGGACCCTTGACTGACATTTTTGACACTTTTGGGGGGACCAGTGACATTACTACAGTAATCAGTGCTATACATGTGCACTGTTACTGTAAAAATGACACTGGCCGGGAAGGGGTTAACTTTATTAGAGAGCAAGGGGTTAAGTGTGTCCCTAGGGGCGTGCTTCTAACTGTAAAGGGTGTGGCTTTTGATGTAACCACAGAGACATACGATCCTACATAGCAGGATCGTATGATTTCTGCTGTTACATCAGGGAGAATGACAGACGGCTTTGTTTACATCTCTCTCCAGCGGGAGATCGCGAGTGACCGACGGACATCGGAGCCGCCGGTCACTCGCGCGGGGATGCCCGTGAACGAGCGGGGACAGGATCTCTTCCCCTATTGGCTCGCGGGCGAGTGACATACCCATACGTCACTTTGCCTGCACGGGGCTGACCGCCGCAGTATAAGTGGTTAAAGTGGGAGTAAACTCCCATGTATGATTTTTACCTATAGGTACTGTAAGGCTTACCTATAGGTACTGTACCTATCTTCTAAACATGTATCGTTTAGGAAATATTTATATTAGATGCAGCTGGTGATGTCACTGGCGCATGCTCTCCTAAGGGACGGCATACCCGTGCACAAACAGCGACTCCTGCACGCTTGACAGCGCGCCGCTGGAGGGCTTAGTTTTCAGGTAAGTCTTGCATATTATGCTAGCATACTAACACATTATGACTTAAACTGCTCGGGGCCAGATTTTTTTTTGGGATGCGGTTTACTACTGCTTTAGACTGTCCTTACTGTCGAAGATTTCTGAGTGAACCTTTGTACAAAAATTTGTATGAAAATTCAGATCATTACACTGATGACCTAAAAAATTTTATTTAACCACTTGCCTACAGTGCACTTTCACCCCCTTCCTGCCCAGACCGATTTTCAGCTTTCAGCGCTCTCACACTTTGACTGAGAATTACTCAGTCATGCAACACTGTACCCATACAAAAATTGTGTCCTTTTTTTCACACAAATAGAGCTTTCTTTTGATGGTATTTGATCAATACTGGGTTTTTTATTTTTTGTGCTATAAATAAAAAAAGACTGAAAATATCGTGAAAAAACGCATTTTTCTTTGTTTCTGTCATAAAATTTTGCAAATTAGTCATTTTTCTTCACAAATTTTGGCCAAAATTTATACTGCTACTTATCCTTGGTAAAAAAAACCCAAGTAAGTGTATATTATTTGGTCTTTGTGAAAGTTATAGAGTCCACAAGCTATGGTGCGAATCATTGAAAATTGATCACACTTGATCACACCTGATGTACTGAAGGCCTATCTCATTTCTTGAGACACTAAAAAGTAAGGAAAGTACAAATACCCCCCAAATTACCCCTTTTTGGAAAGTAGACATTCCAAGGTATTTAATAAGGGGCATGGTGAGTTTTTTGAAGTTGTAATTTTTTCCCACAATGCTTTGCAAAATGAAGATTTTTTTTTTTTTTTACAAATTGCCGTATTAACAGGTTATTTCTCTCACACAGCACATGTATACTTGCAACTACACCCCAAAACACATTCTACTACTCCTCCTGAGTATGGTGATACCACATGTGTGAGACTTTTTCACAGCCTGGCCACATTCAGAGGCCTAACATCCAAGTAGCAGCGTCCGGCATTCTAGGAGCACAAATTACACATATAATTTCCTGACAACCTATCGCACTTTTGAAGGCCCTGGAGCACCAGGACAATGGAAACCCCCATAAAATGACCCCATTTTGGAAAGAAAACAGCCCAACGTATAATTTTTGAGGCATAATGAGTCTTTTGAATATGTCATTTTTTTCCACAAGTTTTTGGAAAATGTGGAAAGAAAATGAAAACACATTTTTTTACACAAAGCTGTCCATTTATGCAATATTTCTAACACATAGCATGTACATAGCAAAAATTGCACCCCAAAATACATTCTGCTATTCCTCCTGAGTATGGCGATACCACATGTGTAACACTTTTTCACAGCCTGGCCACATACATAGGCCTAACATCCAAGTAGCCCTTTTCACAAAGTTGTCCATTTATCCACTTTAAGACTGGGCCTATTTTTGACACTTGGTGTTTACAAGCTAAAATCATTTTTTTTGCTAGAAAACTACTTGGAACCCCCAAACATTATATATTTTTTTTTAGCAGAGACCCTAGAGAATAAAATGGAGATCGTTGCAATATTTTTTATCACACCATATTTGTGCAGCAGTCTTCCAAATGCGATTTTTTTGAAAAGAATTCACTTTTTTGAACTAAAAAATAAGAAAACAGTAAATTTAGCCCATTTTTTTTCCATAATGTGAAAGATAATGTTACGCCGAGTAATTAGATACCCAACATGTCATGCTTCAAAATTGCGCATGCTCACAGAATGGCGCCAAACATTGGTACTTAAAAATCCCCATAGGCAATATTTTAAAAATTTCTGCAGGTTACTAGCTTAGAGTTACAGAGGAGGTCTAGAGCTCAAATTATTGCTCTTGCTCTAACGATCGCGGCGATACCTCACATGTATGGTTTGAACACCGTTTATATATGTGGGTGGGACTTGCGTATGCATTTGCTTCTGCGCGCGAGCTAACGGGGACAGGGCGCTTTAATTTTTTTTTTTTTCCTATTTATTTTATTTATTATTTTTTTATTTTTACACAGTTTAAAAAAAAAATGTTTTGATCATTTTTATTCCTATTACAAGGAATGTAAACATCCCTTGTAATAGAAATAGGCATGACAGGTCCTCTTTATTGTGAGATCTGGGGTCAAAAAGACCTCACACCTCACAACTACACTAAAAAAGAAAAAAAAGAAAAAAATTGTTGAAAGAGGAAAAAAAAAAGAAAAAAAAAAAAGCGGCCCTTTAAACCGGTTGCTAGGCACAGGGCCAGATTAACATAGGGGCTATTGGAGCTGCAGCTCCAGGCCCCTACCTTAATATAGGCCCCGGGTTGGCCATATTCACTGTTACCGCTCTTCTGTCACTTGTAAACACAGAAGTCTGGCTTCTATGCTCGCTTCCCCAGGCAGCTCCCTCAGAACCTCCCCACACAGCACGAAGGCCGGACAAGGAGGGACAGTTGCCGATGCATGGATGTGTTTATGGGTTTCAGAGACAGCATCCCATGTTGAATTAGGCATGCATGGCTGCACCCTTCCTCCTCTGGGTGCATGCCAAGGCACGGCCCTTAAGGCCCTTCTAAATCCTCAGCACCAAGCCCATGATGCTCTTAATCCGGCCCTGGCTAGGCAACGTCTTTTGACGTAGCTCCGGTCCTCCAAGACCATAGGCCATCTTGCCCTCACTCGACTTCCTGTCTCTGAGGATCCGGGACCGGATAGTTTTCCCCGCTGCCGGCGGGTCCGGTAAGCTGGGAAAACGTCTGGGACGCGGAAGGAGGGGGGGGCACCTCTTCCCCTGCACCATAAGGGTAATTTCGTGGCGAATCCGCCACTGGGACCACCCTTATCTGAAAGCCGACCGCCCGCCGTTTCAAAAAATACCGGGGTTATGGGGGCTATCTGCTGCCATAACCCCAGTATTTAGCTTTTAATGGCCGACGCATATAGTCGTTAGGCGGTCAGTAAGTGATTGCATGTATATGGCAAACAGGTGACGATGACTGATGGGGTGACAGGTGACGATGACTGATGGGGTGACAGGTGACAATGACTGATGGGGTGACAGGTGACGATGACTAATGGGGTGACAGGTGACGATGACTGATGGGGTGACAGGTGACGATGATTAATGAGGTGACAGGTGATGATGATTGATGAGGTGACAGGTGACGATGATTGATGAGGTGACAAGTGACGATGATTGATGGGGTGACAGATGACAATCACTGACGGGGTGACATGTGACGATGATTGATGGGGTGACAAGTGACGATCACTGATGGGGTGTCAAGTGACAATGATTGATAGGGTGACAGATGACGATGACTGATGGGGTGACAGGTGACGATGACTGATGGGGTGACAGGTGACGGGCGATGGTCACTGATGGGTGACAGGTGACGGGCGATGGTGCACGGCGGTACTGATGGCAGTCTCTGGTGACCGGTGAACTTTAGGCTACGAATCACTGCGATTCTGCCCGCGATCCGGGAATCATTGCAAATCGCGGGGCGCCTGTGCGTTGCCCGTGATTTGCAGTAGCACCCCAAACGCTGTGCGATGTTGCTGCGATTTGCACCTGCCGAATCGAGGTAACATCACGCAAACAACGCATGACGCCCCAAAGAAGCTCTTGTACCTTTTTTGGGCGTCATGCGATGTTTGCGCGATGTTACCGCGATTCGGCAGGCGGAAATGGCAGCAACATCGCACAGCGTTTGGGGTGCTATTGCAAAAAACGGGCAACGCACAGGCGTCCCGCAATTTGCAATGATTTCCGGATCGCGGGCAGAATCGCTGTGATTCTGCCCGCGATCGCTGCGCTCACATGTGAACGTTATGGGTGTCAATTTCTGGGCACTGACGAGGTGACTGTTGGGTGACAGGTGACATTGGGGGGGGGGCTGAGGACTGTGTGGGGACCTTTATTAGTGTGATTTTACTGTGATTTTACTTTTACAGGTACACAGAGCAGTAACTCACTATTTCTAGCTCTTCTCCCCTCACACTGGAAACTGTATGAGGGGAGAAGAGCTAGTAACAGTGAGTTACTGCTCTTTGTTTACATTTTGTGATCGGCTGTGAATGGATTCACAGCCGATCACATAGTAAACAGTCACTGTCAGTGACTGTTTACTACTGCCGGTGACAGCTGTGTTCCTACGGAACACAGTGCCACTGACATGACCGCGCTGCGCGCTCCCGATCGCGCATGCGCGGTCATCTCCCGGGCGCCTCCATTGTGATCGGCTGTGTCATTGGAACACAGCCGATCACGTGGGAAACAGGCTGTTTCCCCCCTGCCGGTGACGGGGGGTGTCCCGGGGACACCCCGACACCGGCAGTGCAGGGCGGCGCGCACGCGATCGCGCGCCTGCTCTGCATTCCTGGGATCACATCATATGACATCTTCCCAGGATAATGGTCGCACCGCTCCGCCGTCAATTGACGGCGGGCAGGCGGCAAGTAGTTAAAAGTACTTTTGGAACCAATGGACTTTCTCGAACTAAAACCACATACGCTGTTTGAAACAGTGTTAATTTCGTCGATGCAAATATTTTGTCATAGTTTTCGTCAGCTTCATGTTTTCAGTAATGAAAATGATACTAAATTAAAATTAGAATTAAGTCAATTGACGAAAATCAATTCCAATTTTCATTTAGTCTACTTAAATCTCCCGTACATTTTAGTAGACTAAAATCTGATGGGTTTAGACATTCCCAGCAGCAGCCAATGGAACATGAGCATGCAATTTATTTTTTAACAGATTTGTAAGTAGTGATCGACCGATATAGTTTTTTTGTTGCCGATACCAATATTTTGGTCAATGCATATCGGTATCGGCCGATATAGGCCGATATTTTCGTACATTTAAAAACATTTTTTTTTCTATTTTTTTCTTTGACAGGTACTCTTGTGGA
The DNA here is from genome assembly GCF_965119305.1 of Pelophylax lessonae. Lineage (NCBI taxonomy): Eukaryota > Metazoa > Chordata > Amphibia > Anura > Ranidae > Pelophylax > Pelophylax lessonae. The sequence goes on along the minus strand of NC_138772.1, from coordinate 481,644,855 downwards.
GGGATCTGCACTTTAAAGCATTCAAAATGCCAATTCTGGCTGTTTTGAATGCTGTAATTTTTAGAATCTGGCGCCAGTGCCCGGAAGTGATGTCATGACATCACTTCTGGATTTTTGCATGGAGACTTGAATGCGGCTTTGATCGGGTCTCCGGCGGCCGTGCAGGCTGGTTGCCCGGGTCTCCCGGTGGGACGGGAGACCTGGGTGAGCCGATCGGCTGTCATTACAAGACAGCCAATGGACGCCGGTACCGAGATGATGCCTCTAGCTGCTGGCATCACTCCGGTACAAGCACTTTCCCGAAATATCGGCAATATAGTTCACCTTGGTGGCCGATTCCTATATATTGGGGAAAGTGCATATCGGCCCTCAATATAACGGCTTTGCCAATGATTGGCCGATCCCTATTTGTAAGTATGGGCCCCTTGGTGTTTTGCATTAGTACAACATTATTTACTATCTTTTTTAAACGCCATAAACTGTTTTATTTCACAGAAATTATGTATCGCATCAACCCCTGAGGAAGTGAACGGTTGTTCAGGAAATACATCGGACTAACAGGGTGCATTTTTATACCTACCATTGATTGTTCTATAGAATACTGTACTTGATTTCGAATATATAATATACTATATATAACATCACAAATCTGTTTGACAATACGGTACTTTTCTGTGTTTATTTGTTGACATTGTATGTACCAATAAACTTGCATTTTATATCTCATCATTGGGCATGCCGCACCTCATTTAAAGTCCCAAGGGCAAACTTTTGCAACTTTCTATGTTATTTAGGGATGGAGGTGCATCACAGGGTGCATCAGGCCATATTTTATTATTGTATTTCCATAAGCACACTTGCCCCCTACACACATCTTGGTTCAGTTTGGTGGACAGTCTTATGTATATGGCAGCATCGGATATATGACAGCCAACCACTGCTGGGGCAAGGTGAGCATACAACATGTCCCAACTGACCTTCATTTGGAGGGAACTAGTTCTCATTTGGAACCAAATCCCCTTCTTTTTTCATCTGAGGTATAGATCTCTATTTTAAAAATGTATAATTTAAAGCGGTAGTATCATCAATTTTACAACTTTGCATAATCAAAATGATCTGTGTCCGTATTATATTACCAACCATTTACCCTGCCTGTCACTTCAGCCGTTCTCCTTCGATTTAGAACGCTGCAGTCAATTACGTCACTCGCGCATGCTCATTGTGATCTTATTTTCCGGCAAGATAATGAGCTTGCCAGAATAATTCAGTGTCTATTGCGGGGCTGCGTCATTTCCTCTGCTAGACGTCAGCCCCGTGCTCCCGCGAGACTCCGACCTTCCCCCATGAAAAAAATTCTCCACTACCCCATGTGCCTCCTATTGGCTGTCCAAATGGTGAATGAAACCAAAACGAGGCTTGGTTTCGGCGTCTACTGCGCATGCGCGGGATTTAGGAACAATACACATACTGTGGGCGGAAATACAGCAGCGATCAGCAGACGAAAACCACAGCAAGGATGGCGGCGCTCAACATCCCAAAAAACCGAACAGAAAATATGAAATTATACAGGTTAGGAAAACGTATACTGTAATTGATTGCTTTCATTCTATTACATTGGACATTACATGTTACTGGTGTTTAGTGCATTTAAATGATATGCTATGACTGAGTTTACTACCGCTTTAAAGCGGATCTTGACTGCATCTGAGCACCACAAACCAAAAACACAACTTAATTTGTTTTTAATATTTAAAACAAACTCCCCATCTATCCATGTTTCAATGCTATATTTTGTTGAGAAATCACTTTGAAAAACACCCCCTAGCATTTCTGGCCATGGCCTTCTTTGGTAAGGGCAAATGAATCATGTATAATTTACTTCCTGGAATCCACACATGCAGGAGGGTGTGCTTAGCTAAGAAAACCCTCCTCCTCTCCTCCCCTCCTGAAGATTCCTGGGATGTATGACATCATTTGCCTAAGCAAGAAAGCAGGAAGTAAGAAAAGAAATGTAAAAAAAATGTTTAAAGCAAGTAAATATATTATACCTTCCTATCTATTTACTAATGTTAGCAGCATGAAGATTAAAATTAATCAATGTTGAATGAGAGAGTAAAGTTCCGCTTTAACAAACTAAAAGTGTTATACTACACCAAATCTTTTATCTGCTCTCCAAAAACATTACTTGTATTCGTCCATTGTATAAAGGAAAGGGATAGGACTGTGTACTTTCCTAAATACTTTAGATGTCCCCTTTGGACATCTATGACCACATTCATTACGATATATATTTCTCATTTTTTTCTTTTATTAGATTATATTTATTATTTTTTTACACAATCGCTACGAAATATGATGAATATACTGGTAATTATGATTATATATATCAATTTTTCAGATCATTTTGGTCATGACAAATTTTTCTTCCCTACCACTGCCGACTCTGGCATACATTTTCTGCTACCTCACGGGTCATCTCCAGGTTTTTCCTCCATCTCCTCCTCCCCACGCTCTGACCTCGGCCAACTTATCCGCCTCGGCCCCGGGTGAGACATTCGCTGGGTTTCGATGACCCCCTTGTTTGTTGGAGCTTTTTTCTTCTCCTTTTTTTTTGTGGGCTACCTCAGTAAGTAGCTTTTATCTACATTGGAGCAATGGTTATACTTTTTCTTTATATATGCTATATCTCAATGTTAATTTATATTAACAGACCCAGAATTTCAAACTAGCTCCTGATGAGTGGACGTTGAACCACGAAACGCGTAGAGCCTATAAGATACGAAGATAAATTATTTGAAGACTGTTTTACATGTTGTTTATTTATTTATATAGTGTAGTGACGGATTATGTATTCATTGATTGATTACTATGTATGTATTTTTATGAATTTAATACTTCATGTTCAGTTCCGATATGTGGATATTCTCGATTTTTATCTATTTACAATGTACTTTTCATTATTTATGCAATAAATCATTTTGTGAGATTGCATATTATCTCCAATATTTACTAGTGACTGTCCTCACTTAAAGTCCCACAACCCTTGCTCTTGTTACTTTGTGCTAAACGTTGTCCCTCTTCCTCATCTCAGAGACCTGGGAGGCATGCAATCATTTTGTTCTTTTGCCAATAGTGCTCAGATTGTGCCTGCACATTGACAGCTTTAGGGGGGAAGCTATTGTATAATTACCTTATAAAACATACAGACTTTTTATATGAACAGGAAAAAGTGTCTGTGTAGCAATGTCACCTCTAAGGATTGGCTGCTTTCCCAAGCTGAAGAAAAAAGGGAAGTAACCGCATAAACTAAATTACATTTAAAATAACTAAAAATAAATCACTAGAAAAGGCATATCATGATTAAAGTGGTTGTAAACCTCAGACATAAAATATGAACAAAGCATACCCTTCTATAGTGTGTTCTTGTGTCAATTAAAAGCACTAAGCGTCATTTATGTCTGCTGCTTAATTCCTCTGCTATCAGCATGAATCTCTTCTGACAAGTTTTCCTGACACCAAGAGAAAAATGGTGACAGGGGAGGGAGCTCCAGCTGATTGACAGTGCTGGGCTGTGTGGAGGGGGGGGGGGGTGTGTCTCTTCCCTCCAATCAGCTCTCAGAGCTCTCCTCCCTGAGCTCTGTAGAGCATGACGTCAGCTCTCTGTCCCCTTTTTTCTGAACTTTCAGACAAGTTTAAAAATCCAGCACTTTGAACGGATGTAGAGAAGACTGCAGATAAACTGATACATTTTATGTAGGAGGATTTGTTTCATCTCTGTGTATCACCTGAGGACAGTCAATCTAGATTGGCAATATGTAAGGGTTTACAACCACTTTATAAAAATAGGGTTTGCCCATTTAATCCAGGCTCCATTTGCAGAAAAAATCTCTCCCACAACTTGTTTGTATGACACCTGCTGAATGACACAACTAGTGCGGTAAGCCATTCAGGACGGTTCTTATGTCCAATTCAAAGTGCCCTTGTGCTGCTGCTTGTTCTTTTATTTGAAATCCAAAGTCTCCCCCACCCCATATCCTTTCAGCTTAAGGGCCCTTTCACACAGGCTGTCTGATCAGGTCCACCTGTCAGTTTTTCAGGCAGACCTGATCGAACCCTGCAATCTCTCCTATGAAGCAGCAGATGTCAGCGATCATATGTCCGCTGACATCCGCCACTATCGGATCCAAACTTGCCCGCAAAATGGACAGATGGTGGTCCTATTTTCTATCCGTCTGGCAGGTCGGATTGGATGGGAATGGACAGGCAGTCAATTTTCATCTGATTTCCCCAAAGAGGCGAGTGAGACTAGGTCCGTGTCCACTCTACACAGCGGAGCGGACAGGACCTGTCATCTGCCTGCTCAGCAGGGATCAGCGGAGCAATCACCCGCTAGGCAAGCAGAATCTGTTCCACTGAGACACCTGTGTAAAAGGGGCCTAATCCTCTGATGCTGCGGAGGTTAATACAAGCCCTGGACTGTAACAAGCACTTGTCAAGAATGCTAACTCTACCCTTTCCACTCCCCCCTCCTCCATGCATAGAAGCTATGTACTATGCCTTCCACCAATGACCAGGGATTCCCTCACTTTGGAGAGATTTCCTCTCACTTACAGTTTTGGCTATGGGACAGGAAGTGAAGGGGCATCTCCCTAATGGGACATAGATGGCAAAAAAAACCTGACAAAGGTGTTTTCACGCTGACATGAAGTCCACAAGTGCCACTCTTCACACAATGGCATGCACCTTGGGGAGGATTGGGCTAAGTGGCAGGGTGGCATTGGTCTCCATAGCAACACAAAAAAATCGGGTATGATGGCGCTCCCGGACAAAATGACATAAAGAAAGAAAGAACTTGGATGCTGCTCGGGATCTGGATGATAAGCTTGTTTATTAAAATCAATAAAATAGGCTCCTGGTCAGGGAGAAACCAATGGTGTGCCAAGGATGTAATACTAAGCATGTAGACATGGTACCAAAGGAGATAACTCAAAGAGCAAGGAGGACCCAGAGGCAGGAAAACAACGCCTTACCACCTGTAAGGTCTGGACGGTGTGTCACCTGTTGATGGACTGACTGACAGCCTCGATCGAATCGGGAACCTTCGCTGCGGGTGAGTCTCCGGATGGGGCGATGCAAGGGGTGAGAAGAGGTTGATGGGGGAAGTAGTATGCTCAAACCCCGACCTACAGCTCCGGTGGTGGTGCGCGCCCGAGGTGGCAGCGGCCGCTGCTCGTCAGTCCCTGCTGACGCGGCGCCGGGAGATGACGTCACCAGGTGCCTAGCGCCGACGTGCGCACCAGGGGCTGGACCAACGATGTAGCCGGAAGTGTGGAGGTGGCTCACCAACGACCCGGTTCTTGCACAACCAAAGGATCACCTGGCGGAGCTATTGGGGAATGCCACAATTGGAGGGAAATGACATGTTTCGGGCCAAGCCCTTCTTCAGATCTCAGATCTGGCATTGGTCTCCCCTCTTAGGACACTACTCATAAGATATGTAGGGGTGATGGTCCAGAGTGGAGATACCTCATAATTTAAACGTCAACGAGAGCAGGACCAACAGTCATTGACCCAGATTGGACATTATATAACTACCTACTCCCCATTTACAGCTTTAGGCATAGAAAACTCTTCCGGAACCAACATAATAATATGAGGCCACACAAGGAAAAGGGTCAACAAAACTGGAAAATTAAGAAAACATTGCCTGGTCTTATGAATCTAAATGTATGCTGCTTTTCAGTTCTGGGCCAACTTTATAATAGAATTCTGATTTTTTAAACATTTAATTCATTCTTGCCAGCTGCACACTGAACATCATAAGGAAATATTTATAGGAGTTCAAATTCTTAATGAATGAATGTAATTTCTTCATTTAAACTCAACAAAGAACATTTCATAATTCGGCTCAGCCGGCTCCTCCAAATGAAACCTGAGGTCTCTCCTCCAGTTCTACAGATGCACAGTCTAGGGCCAATTAATTGGGTTGTTACAAGCTGAAATGGTTGTTTCCAACAATGATTGCCAGTAATAGGCAGTACATGGTAGTCATAGAATACAAAGCACATTGGGTATTTTTTTGAATTCTTTATGTATGATTATGCGTAGTACAGACATTATGTAAAACACATGGCACACAAAGACCATAAAATCACAATTGCAAGAAGCCATTAGGTCCAAAATATTGGGAAAGGAATTTGAACTGAGAAAGGAAAATTAAAAAAAATAAAAAAAGAGAATACCATAGCCCTCAACTTCAGCCGCATAGCTGAAAATAATACAGTTACGGTAGGCTGACCTGGCTCGCCTGAAGTCAAGTGGTTACCATGACCTGAATTAATCTAAAATACGTAACTGGTCTTGTGTTAGTCATATACTACACAATAACAAGAGTAGATGAAAATGAAAAAAAATCCAAACGACGAATAAAACATCTCTTACTCATTTGTACTGACGGCACGTTGGTACCAAAAGTGTAGTGTAGAACTTGATATAACTCATATAAGATAGGTTGACAGGTATTCAGAGGGATTGGGGGAGGAAGGGAGGAAGGCGAGGGACAGAGAGAGGGAGGAGAAAGGACGGAAAGAAAACAAGAAAAAGAGGGTCACTCTCCAAGGGTCAAACACTAACCAAAGACTGCAGGTAGAAAGGCGCCTAACAAGTGGCTTGTCCGGTGACAGTCTTGGATTGGAATAAGGCCTGTAAATAGCCATCAGTACATGTGAAGTATCTCCAAGGCCTCCACCTCTCCCAAAACATTTTCTCTGTGTTGTTTAGGGTGGCAGTCAATTTCTCCATGCCGAGGATGTAATTGATTTTGAAATACCACAGGACCCTAGTCAGCGGCTGTGTCTGCCTCCAAAGCGATGGGATGTAGGCCTTGGCTGCCTTAACAAAATTGATCATGAGTAATTGTTTGTATTTCCAGAAGGAACAAGGAACAAGACATGCAGCTGGGTTCCCACTGATGTCAACTGATGTTAAGTGTTTGATGGTGGTCATCACCTCAACTTGGGGCAATGTTAGAAGATATGAGAAATTGTACCTACCTCTTGGTTGCATCGCCAGCATGTATCTGGAACACTGCTATCCATTTTGTGGAGCACATAAGGTACACGGTACCATCTCAAGAATATTTTGTACCCCACTTCTTGGTACTGGTTCGCAATAGATAACTTGAGAGCCAAGAGAAAACTCTTTTCGGCCTGTTGAGGGGTGAACTGGATCCCCACATCCAGTTACCTTTGGTGTACATACGTCGACAATGGGACATCAAAGATAACCATAAAGCAATAAAAGTGTGTGTCTGGACAGAGTGATTCATATGGCGTGAGAGTGTGCGGAGGGTAGTGAGATCTCTGGAAAGTCTGCAAGTAGGGTCGGAGTACGGCGATACTCCAACAATCCAAAGGGGGGGTCTGAAAACCGAGTAGGATCGGCCTGAGAGGGGATCCCTCCCTGAGGCCAGAAATCCATGAGGCGGGACTTCCCCTGTTGGCCTAGCCTCTTGAGGTACCATTTTGTAAAGCCTGGAGTGAAATCCGGGTTACCAAAAACCAGTATCATGGGTAAAGGCAATGTGGAAAAGTCAGTGGAACGAAAAACCCATCTGCCTATACGTAGAGAAGTACCAATCAGTTGGTGATTCCTCAGGTCTTCAGGAAATTGTGATGTCAGCCAAGAAGACGATCATAGAGGAAGCAAAGTGTCCTCAGCCTTCACGGAGACCCACTTGTTGGAGCTCTCATTGCAATGCCAGTCAACTTCTATTGAGAGGTGGACCACTCTATGGTATCGAAAGACGTCAGGAAGGCCTATGCCTCCTCCTCTCCGCTTGGGAAGGGAGAGGAGAGGCAACTTTAATGTTGGTGGTTTACGAGATTAGATAAATTCCCTGAACAGGAAACGCACTTCTCCCACCCTTCTCTCCCTGCCTGTGTGCTGCTACATCCGTGAAGGGGATGTGGGGGCGGGAAGATTAAACAAGTCAACAGCCACATTGAGAGAACCTGCTGATTGAGAGCCCCAGGGACCATCCAAATGAGTGAGCACTGTGACCAGACCCTGCCCCCTCTCTCTCCCTGACCCCCTCCCTCTTCCTGACCCCCCTCACTCCCTGAACCCCTCCCTCTCTCCCTGAACCTCCCTCTCTTTCCCTGGACCCCCTCTCTCTCCCGGACCCAACCTCTCTCCCCCTGGCCCTCCTCTCTCTCCCTGGCTCCCCTCTCTCTCCCTGATCCCCTCCCCTCTCGCTCCCTGGTCCCCCTCTCTCTATACCTGACCCCCCCTCTATACCTGATCCCCCCTCTCTCTCCCTGATACCCCCTCTCTCCCTCTCCCTGACTCCCCTTTCTCCCTCTCCCTGAAACCCCCCTCTCTCTCCCTGCCCTCGCCCTCTCTCGCTATGCCCTACTTCTCTCTCACAACATATATACTGCGGCAGGCTGGCCCTCCTGCGCGAACCGATGTAGGGCTACATCAGGCGCGTGCCTGCTATTAGGGGGCGAGTGTGCTCCGGCGCCGGCATGCTCCCACTTCCACTTGGCAGCCAGAACTCCGATGCATGGGGCAGGCGGCTCCGATTGCCATCTGACACCTGCGATCGTTCCCCGCTGAGAGAGAAGAACGGTCAGCTGTTGTAAACACAGCTGACCGTTCTTATATCTGGAATGATCACAGAGCTCCTGTGATCCTTCTATATAGGATCACATGTCTCTATGATCATTTCACAAGCCACGCCCCCCACAGTTAGAATCACTCCCCTAGACTCACATTTAACCCACTGATCACGCACAGTGTTAACCCCTTCCCTGCCAGTGTCATTATTACAGTAACAGGGCATATTTCTAGCACTGATTACTGTAGTAATGTCACTGGTACCCCCAAAAGTGTCAGAAATGGCAGTTAGGGGGTCTGATCTGTCCGCTCCAATGTCACAGTCCCGCTAAAAAATCGCAGATCGCCGCCATTGCTAGTAAAAAAAAAAAGAAAGCAATAAAAATGACATAAATCTTTCCCGTAGTTAGTAGAGGCGATAACTTTTGTGCAAACCAATCAAAATACGCTTATTCCTTTTTTTTTTTTTAACAATAATATGTAGCAGAAAACAAATTGGCCTAAAATGTTAAAAAATTTTGATTTTTTAATTTATTTTTTGGAAATGTCATATGGCAGAATATCAAAAATATTGTTTTTTTTTTTCAGAATTGTCGCTCTTTTTTTCTTCATATCGCAAAAAATAAAAATCGTACAGGTGATCAAATACCACCAAAAGAAATCTCTATTTGTAAGAAAAAAAGGACATCAATTTTATTTGAGTACAGCGTTGCATGACAGCGCAATTTTCCGTTAAGTAATGCCGAATCGCAAAATATGGCCTGGTCATTAAGGGGACAAATCTTCCGGTCCAGAAGTGGTTAAAGTGGAATTGCACTTCATCTGAGCACCACAAACCAAAATGCTATTTAATCAATTTTTAATATTCAAAGCCAACTCCCCCATCCACATCCATCCATGTCTCCATGCTTTTTTTTTGCTGAAAAATCATTTTGAAAAACACCCCTTGGCATTTCTGGCAGTGGCCATCTTGAGTAAGGGCAGATGATTCATGTATTATTTACTTCCTGCCATCCATTTGCCCTTAGCTCAGGGATAGGCTGAGCTTAGAACCCTCCCTCCCCTCCTGAAGACTGCTGGGATGTATGACATCATTTGCCTAATGCTAACAGGGTAAAAAATAATTAATGTTGATTGAGGGAGTGACGTTCCGCTTTAAGAACTGCATTGTTTGTATGCTACAAATGCAATCCCCTTCCCCTGTGCCTGTCACTGCCTGCTGTGCAGAGACTGAGCATTGTTCTCCTGTATATCAGGGTAAAGCTAGGCAAGCTGTTTATTTCTTCTGATGTCATCTGGAGTTGAAAGGTGAAACATCCACATTGAATGTTCCCCTCCCATGGTGGATAAGACCTTTTGGCAAATGTATGTAAACAATGCACATCTGTCATTGTCTGCCTCTAGCACTCCAGCATGCCTGATTGTCAGAGTACACAAGTAACAGACACTCAAGCTGTTGCTAGGAGGAGGGATGCCAAGAAGCTGTACATATTAAAATAGATCAAATCTCTTGCTTTTGTCTTTCTTATGTAATTAAAATGGACATTTGCCAAGAAAAAAAATATATTTTTCTATTTATAATGAACATCTACGTTATTGTGAAAGGGGGTTTTCTGCTCAGTGAACATTTTATTAGGTAAACCTGCTTGTCGGTTCAAAAATAAAAGAAGAGAATTACAATACTTTATTTATAACGCAGGAAAATACACTCACCGGCCACTCTATTAGGTACATTTTGCTAGCAGGGCCGTTGATAGGGGGAGAGGGGGGGCACCGGTCCTCTTGTAGGGGGCCCGAGTACACAGGGGGGTCCACACAGTGATGTTTACAGAAGTCTTCCCCCAGCAGCTGAAAGATGATCTCTTCCCCTCTCCCTGCTGCCAGATTTTATCTGCTAAGAAAGAGACAGTTGTCACTCACTAATCCCCCTCCCTGTGTGCCCCCCCTCCTCCCAGCCCTGGCTCCAATGCTAGCTATGCTAGGTGAGTTTATCTCTGTAACTTTGTTTCTCTCCCTGCAGTTCTTCCTATACTCCTTGACCCAGGCTGTATATTTTTTTCATCTCTTGCCCCCATTGCTCTGTCTTCCTGACACAGTCACAGCTGATCAGCTGCATTCCCATGGGGTGAAGAATTTACTGATACACCGGTTCCATAGCTGCCTGTTATCTTGTCCCAGTGAAGTTTAGTGTGCTTTATGTAGCTGGGCTTCCCACTCCCCCCCCCCCCCCCCCAGACTGCTTCCTGACCTATGCAACTTTGCTTCTTCTCCCCTTAACTGTCAGTTCTCTCTGCATCCATGTATCAACTCCTTCTATTTACCCATTTACTAAAGCCCCGTACACACGCAACGATTATCGGCCGACCGATCGTCCGACTTTTGTCCAGAGTGGTTTTTCGTTGGTTGGAATGTGCCTAGACTGCACACGAATTTTCTCGCCCAACAAAAATCTACTTCAGAAGTGATGTCATGTGTTGGGTTGCTTTCTTTGTGTTTTTTCTCATCTGAGCATGCCCACACTTGCTCATCAGATTTTTCCCTGTCGAAATCTGTACTAACTGCACGAAAATCGGCCATGTTTTGACGGCCAACAAAAATTTTATAGTCTGCACACAAGATTTTTTTCGGCCGAAAAGTCGGAGTCAGTTGTCGGAAGCATCATACTAACAAGCCGAAAATCGGCTGATGATGTTGGCCGAAAATTCCCTGCCAATTTTCGACGCGTGTGTACGGCGCTTAACTGATCTGGCAGTAGTAAACTCATTTTATCATCTCGTATCTACAAGTAAGCCTATAATAGCACTTGCCTGTAGGTTCAGTGAATATCTCCTAAACGTAGCAGCCGGTGATAGCACCATTGCACGTGCAATGCGCTCTCAAAGGATGACATACCATCCATTGAGAGAGCTGTGCTGTGACCATGACACCGGCGCGCATGCGTGTGAGTTACATCATCACAGTTTGGCCAAAGGACTGGAGCCCAAGAAACCAGAGAGAAGACCGGATGAAGATGGAATCCCTCTCAGTAGGGACAGCACATCGCTGGAGAGATCTGTTTTTTAGGTTAGAAAAATATAATTAAGGGCTCATTCACACAGGTACTCTGGCTGTGTGAAGGAGGGGGTTGGGCTGGAGCCACCTGTCATGGGGATGCAGAGCCTGTATTAACACAGCCGCAGGCCCTACTTGGACAGATGTGCAGATGATTGGCCCCCAAATGCAGACTGTCTGTGTTCAGGCTGTACACCTGCGTCCCCACGCCTGTCAAATTAGGACTTTCTGCTGTGTTTATACAGCTCCAGGTGGCTAAAGCCACATAAATGTACCACGGATTCACACTGTACAGACCACAGCACCCATGTGCACGAGCCCCAACACCTCCCCCACACACACAGATTTATCTATCAAATCAAATTCATCTTTTAGATTTAGCAGGAATTCTGTGAGTTAATTTTTTATTATAATTTTATTGTATTTTTATCGAAAAATATATCTTTAATATTTTCTTGAGGGGGCCTGTCCAATCTTTAACAATTAGGCAAACCTGCTTGTCGGTTCAAAAATAAAAGACGAGAAATACAAGGCTACAATAGCAGAAATAGCAGGAAAAGCAGGAATATACACTCACCAGCCACTCTATTAGGTACACCTTGCTAGTATTTCAATTTTCCTATTTTGGTGAGCCTGTGCGAATGTTAGTCTCAGTTTACTTTACTTAGCTGACAGGAGTGGCACTCGGTGTGGTCTTCTGCTGCTGCAGCCCATCTGCTTCAAGGTTTGATGTGTTGTTCAGACATGGTATTCTGCATACCTTGATTGTAACGAGTGGTTATTTGAGTAACTGTTGCCTTTCTAACATCTCAAACAAGTCTGCCCATTCTCCTCTGAAATCAACAATGCATTTTCGTCCACACAACTGCCATTCACTGCATATTTTCTCTTTTTCGGACCATTCTCTGTATACCCAAGAGATGATTGTGTGTGAAAATCCCAGTAGATCAGCAGTTTTTGAAATACTCAGACCAGCCCGTCTGGCACAAACAACCATGCCACGTTCAAAGTCACTTAAATCTCCTTTCTTCCCCATTCTGATGCTCAGTTTAAACATGGAGTTGTCTTCACCACATCTAGATGGCTAAATGCATTGAGTTGCTGCCATGTGATTGGCTGATTAGTAATTTGTGTTACCAAGCAATTGAACAGGTGTACCTAAAAAAGTGGGCGGTAAGTGTATGGTCAAGAGGTTTATTTTTATTTTTTTTAAAGCAGTGAAGATGTGTGATTTAACCACTTAAGCCCCGGAAGATTTTACCCCCTTCCTGACAAGGGCCTATTTTGCGATTCGGCACTGCGTGACTTTAACGGACAATTTTGTGGTCGTGCGACGCTGTACCCAAATAAATTTGACATCCTTTTTTTCCCACAAACAGAGCTTTCTTTTGGTGGTATTTGATCACCTGTGCGATTTTTACTTTTTGCGCTATAAACAAAAAAAGAGCATAAATTTTGCAAAAATAACAATATTTTTCACATTTTTTTATATGAAATTCCCCCCAAAAAATGTAAAAATCTAAATTTTTTAACATTTTAGTCCAATTTGTTTTCTGCTACATATGTTTGGTAAAAAAAAAATCACTATAAGCGTATTTTGATTGGTTTGCGCAAAAGTTATTGCGTTTACTAACTAAGGGAAAGATTGTTGTCATTTTTGTTGTTGTTTTTTTTAACGTGTAATGGCGGCGATCTGCGATTTTTTTGCGGTACTGCGACATTGTGGCAGACAGATCGGACCCTTGACTGACATTTTTGGGGTTACCAGTGACATTACTGCAGTAATCAGTGCTATACATATGCACTGTTACTGTAAAATGACACTGGCAGTGAAGGGGTTAACTTTTTTGAGAGGGAGGGGTTATGTGTGTCCCTAGGGGCGTGATTCTAACTGTGATTGGCTGTGGCTTGAGGTGTATGAACAGTGATCAACGGTCCTACATAGTAGAACCGTATGATCACTATTCTTACACAGGGGAGAATGACAGGCGGCTTGTTTACATTAGCCACCTGCCTTTCTCTCGCTCTAACGGACGATCGCGAGTGACCGGCGGACCAGATGTCCAGGGGGGTCCGTGACCGCGCGGGAGCGCGTCTCCGGCGGCGTGCGCTCGCTCCCTAGACCCTCACAGGCTAGCGACGTAGCCCTACGTCGCTTTGCCTGTGAGGGGCTGACTGCCGACGTAAATCGTCGTGCGGCGGTCGGCAAGCGGTTAAAGGCCTTTGCAGTCAGGGGGCCCCAGCAAATTGAAGCTCCGGAAGCCTAGCCGAAAAACTCTCAGTTAACAATCCGAACATCTGGCCTTGTTGCTAGGACATGAAAATTGCAGATGCTCATTCCCAGCAATAAAGGAGTAAAAACCAACAGCTTCAATTTCTTAGCAACAAGGCAGAATATAGGTTGCTAAAGGGGATTTTTTTGGCAGGCTTCCATGGGGGGCCAACCTGGCGCACAGGTATGACAATAAAATAAATGAACATTTTACAAAGCCGCACAAGTTTTTTCATATCTATATATATATATATATATATATATATATATATATATATATATATATATATATATATATCTCGACTGCATAGGTTTTTTTCTGGGAAAGGTGAGCTTAGCCTTTAAGCAACATTGGCATAATGGTTGGCACCAGATGTGGTGGCTGCAGAAACTGCTGACCGTCTAGGATTTGCATGTGTAACAATCTCTGGAGATTATAGACAATAGCATAAAAAATAGAAAACTTCCAGAGGGCAGCAGTTCTGTAGAAGAAGGAAACACATATAACTGCTTGTATAAATGGATGTGACCTAAATAAGTATTTTGTTTAAAAATAAAGTGTAGGAAAATCGATAAATTCACAAACTGAAATATTTACATGGGAACTGTTTTACCAGCTAACACAAAGGTGTTACTACTCAGTCATTATTCTAATCCAGACAAATACACCGATTAGTCATAACATTGTGACCACTGACGGGTAAAGTGAATAACATTTATTATTGGGAGACAATGGCACTTGAAAGTTTGTGGCATATATTAGGCATCAAGTGAACATGTCCCGGAAGTTGATGTGTTGAAAGTAGCAAAAATGGGCAAGAGTAATGCCTGGTACACATGGTTAGATTATCAGATGAATGATCGACCATGTTTTTTTCCATGCTAGTCCTATCGAAAATGAAGAGTTTAGAAAATTCTCGTACGACAGAACTAAAATTCGGAATTGATGTATTATATTGTATTTTCGAACGACATCTGTACTGATTAAATTAAAATCTGATCTGGAATCATACTAGAAAACATTTTGTGCTTGTCCAATCGGATAATTTGGCATGAATTGTCATGATTGGCTCTCGAAAGCTGTGTACTAACGATCAGATTTTTGTACAATTGCTGTATTTTTCGTACGATCTTCTAGTATTTGAGTGACTTTGACATGGACCAAATTGTAATGGCCAGACAACTGTGTCAGAGCAACTCCAAAACTCCAACTCTTGTGGGATGTTTCCGGGCTGCAGTGGTCAGGACCGACCAATAATGGTTCAAGGAAGGAACACCAGAGAACCAGCAACAGAGTCATGGGTGGCCAAGGCTCACTGACGCACATGGGGAGCCAAGACTGGCCTGTGTAGTCTGATCCAATAGAAGATCTACTGTAGCTCAAAATGCTGACTGTGGTAGAAAATGCATTGCAATTTGTTATTTTTGGGGCTGCTTAGCCGCAGGTCAGGGTGCTCATGCTGACCCTTGCCCACAGACAAAAGCGCCTACAATGGGCAGGTGAGCATCTGAAATGGACCACAGAGCAATGGAAGAAGGCAGCCTGGTAGGATAAATCATGTTTTCTTTCACATTGTGTGGATGACTGGGTGATTGTTACCTGGGGAAGAGATGGCACCAGGGTGCACTATGGGAAGTTCCATCCACGGAGGCCCCATCTCACAACTTACAGGACTTAAAGGATCTGCTACTGATGACTTGGTGCCAGATACCACAGCACACCTTAAGAGGTCTAGTGGAGTCTACACCTCGACAAGACTGGGCTGTTTTGGCAGCAAAAGGGGGACCTGCTCAATATTAGGTGGGTGGTCATAATGGTATGGCTGATTGATGTATGTCAGACAGCACATCTAGATTCTAACCTCATTTCTTCTACTGCAGGTAAAGCAATCCAGCTTGGACAAGGTCCCTTCTTTACTTCACAGGGAATTACACGGAGCTAATATAAAGACAGACTAAGGTAAGCACATTTAAAGCTAACCTTAACCACTAGGTCAATCAATATTGACTATTATTAAACCCTATGCTGCTGGCATTAGTAAATGGATAGGAAAGTATATCATAGTTGTTGTTTTAAACTTTATTTTACATTTCTTCAGTTACTTCCTGGTTTCCAGACCTAGGCAAATTATGTCATACATCCCGGGAGTCTTCTGTAGAGGAGGAGGCGCTTTCTTAGCTAAGCACACCTTCTCCTGCCTGCATGCCTGAGCTAAGGTCACACGCATTCTAAGAAGTAAATGCTATATGAATCATCTGCCCTTACTCAAGATGGCCACAGCCAGAAATTCTAGGGGAGTGTTGTTCAAAGTGATTTCCCAACAAAAAGAAGCATGGAGACATGGATGGATGGATGGAGAAGTTTGCTTTGAATATGAATTATATAGCATTTTTGGTGCTCAGATGAAGTGTAGTTCCACTTTAGTGGCAAGGTCCGCTTATTCAGGGTGCTCCCTTAACTGCCTAAAATGCCGTATAAAAGTACGTGTGTGGGGAAAAATGGTTAGATAATATACTTGCCTTTTCCCAATTTCTGAAGTGCAAGGAGTGACGTCATACCTCTACTGACAAGATCCCAGGGAATGCTGAGTAGCCCAGAAGAGGATCGTCTTCTTATGGGATATGGGCGACTCAACATTCTCAGAGATTTAGCCAAAAGGAGGGTGATGTTACCCTTGTATAGACATCTTGGAGGGAAGTCAGGGCGAGGTAAGTATATTCTCTATCTTTAACCCGTCAGGTATTTTTATGCAGTGTTTTATGGAGATGGAAAGGGGACAACTTGAATAAGCAGCCATGCCACTGAGTTGGAAGGTCCACGTTAGGGTTTTCCTAGTTAATAATCAACTGTTTAATGGTTATATTAAAATATTCTTTTGTCGTAGGCACATTTCTTGTTTCCTTACATGGCACATAAAGCATTGTAGATAATTGCTTGTGGCTATTAACATAACACTGAAAAAAAGGGGGGTTTGGTGCAAACCAAAAACCGCGCAAGTGGTTCAACCGTGTATATATGTATAAATATGTAAATATATAATCAATAAATATAAACATAAAATTATATGTGAATATAGATATTAATAATTAATAAATATTAATTATTTACAGGAATTGCTTCCTTGTAGTGAGCGGCAACAAAAAAAGCAAGGTGCTGAACAATTGTTTAAAAGAATGGGTAGTGTCGCGCTCAAACATAAAGTGCTTGTGCAGATATTTAAACCTTAATTCAAAAATTAAAAATACATGATAGGTGACAATCTAAAAAATCAATCAATCTGTGCTCAATATTGTAAAGTGCAAACAGTCCATATGCAGCATCAAACAGTCCACATCTCTTTGGTGTCACACAAATTAGCAGAGACTTGATGTTAGTGCAGATTAACCTTCACCTCCACACTTCACCCAGTGATCTAGTAAGGTACTCCTTACCGGAAATATATGACCCCTTAATTATAGGGGGTCACATAGGCAATATCTCCACTCAGTACACACGATCCTCAGCTCCTCTGTTACACAGTGGGTAATCCAGCATCAAGCCCTTATAGTGTAGCTCGGATCAGGTGGCAAACATGGGTGGGACAAAAAGGAGACTCTCATGGTGCAGTACATCTAAACATATCGCTTTATTTAAAAAAGTATTGCACTTACTCGAATCACCATAAAACAATCGCCTTTCTCATAAAAACATCCAGCGAGGGTTGTGAGCACTGCCGATCGCACAGCGCTCCTCTAACCCGGAAATGGCTACGGTCTCACGTTTCCCTTCCCGACGTACGTTTCGTCAGTACGACCTGACGTCATCAGATTGATCATTGATCCCCTGATGACGTCAGGTCGTACTGACGAAACGTACGTCGGGAAGGGAAACGTGAGACCGTAGCCATTTCCGGGTTAGAGGAGCGCTGTGCGATCGGCAGTGCTCACAACCCTCGCTGGATGTTTTTATGAGAAAGGCGATTGTTTTATGGTGATTCGAGTAAGTGCAATACTTTTTTAAATAAAGCGATATGTTTAGATGTACTGCACCATGAGAGTCTCCTTTTTGTCCCACCCATGTTTGCCACCTGATCCGAGCTACACTATAAGGGCTTGATGCTGGATTACCCACTGTGTAACAGAGGAGCTGAGGATCGTGTGTACTGAGTGGAGATATTGCCTATGTGACCCCCTATAATTAAGGGGTCATATATTTCCGGTAAGGAGTACCTTACTAGATCACTGGGTGAAGTGTGGAGGTGAAGGTTAATCTGCACTAACATCAAGTCTCTGCTAATTTGTGTGACACCAAAGAGATGTGGACTGTTTGATGCTGCATATGGACTGTTTGCACTTTACAATATTGAGCACAGATTGATTGATTTTTTAGATTGTCACCTATCATGTATTTTTAATTTTTGAATTAAGGTTTAAATATCTGCACAAGCACTTTATGTTTGAGCGCGACACTACCCATTCTTTTAAACAATTAACATAACACTGAAGCTTAAAGCTGAACGTCAAGAAACTTGAACATTTTCCCCTGCAGTAAGGCTGAGTAAACTGATAGTTTAGGTCTACGGTACATGGTAAAGTAGAACCACTTACCCGATTCCTGTCTCCTCCTCACTGTTAGACCGGTCACTCAGCGTCTTTTTCCCCATGTTCTGCGATCTAAGGACCTGATGTCATCAAAACCGATGACAGTCCACCACTGGAGCATGGGGGAGCACTGTCTGCCGGGGGAGTGGAGGATAGGGTAAGTAAAAGTGCTTTTCTGTCCCCGGACTGCAACCCCACTGCAAGGGTGAATTTTCAGGTTTCCCGGAGTTCAGATTTAAAGTTGATGGCAAGGCTACATATCTTAAATGTCAAAATAGCACATCCTACTTTGCACTGTGGTACCTGTTTGGATATATAAATGCTGGAGTATTTTCCTGACATTCATTAAAACCGAAGATGTGGCTTGGGTAAGCTACCAAACACCTTCAAAATTAATGAATATGTTCAGTTAAATGTGATTACTCCTATTAGATATACCAGGGGCCTCCAAACTTTACTTTTAGACAGTAAACAAAGGGCCAGTTTACTGTCCTGCAGACTTTGAGGGGCCGAACTGTGGTCAGTGAGAGTAAAAAATGCCCAAGCATCAATGGGACTGAACAATACTCCATCATTGGTGACAGTGGGAGGAATAGTGCCCCATCATTGGTGTCAGTGGGAAGAATAGTGCCCCATCATTGGGGTCAGTGGGAGGAATAGTCTTTATTGTTCGCGTCATTGCCAGGAAATTAGACCTCACTGTTGGTGACAATGGGAGGAATATTGCCCCATTGTTGGTGTCAGTGGAAGGAATATTACCCTCATCATTGGGGTCAGTGGGAGTAATAGTGCCCTGTTGTTGGTGTCAGTGGGAGGAATAGAGCCCCATTGTTAGTGTCAGTGGGAGGAACACAGCCCCATTGTTAGTGTCAGTGGGAGGAATAGTGTCCCATCATTGGTGTCAGTGGGAGGAATAGTGTCCCATCACTGGTGTCAGTGGAAGGAATAGTGCCCCATAACTGGCATCAGTGGGAGGAATAGTGCCCCATAACTGGCATCAGTGGGAGGAATAGTGCCCCATTGTTGTTGTCAGCGGGAGGAATATTGCCACATCATTTTTGTCAGTGGGAGGAATAGAGCCCCGTTGTTAGTGTCAGTGGGAGGAATAGAGCCCCACTGTTAGTGTCAGTGGGAGGAATAGTGTCTTATCATTGGTGTTAGTGGGTGGAAAAAAGTGTCCCATCACTGGTGTCAGTGGGAGGAACAGTGTCCCATCATTGGTGTCAGTGGAAGGAATAGTGCCCCATAACTGGCATCAGTGGGAGGAATAGTGCCCCATTGATGGTGTCAGCAGGAGGAATATTGCCACATCATTTGTGTCAGTGGGAGAAATAGAGCACCATTGTTAGGGTCAGTAGGAGGAATAGAGCACCATTGTTAGGGTCAGTAGGAGGAATATAGCCCCATTGATAGTGTCAGTGGGAGGAATAGGGTCCCATCATTGGTGTCAGTGGGGGGAAATGGTGTCCCATTAATGGTGTCAATGGGAGGAATAGTGCCCCATCATTGGTGTCAGTGGGAGGTATAGTGCCCCATCATTGGTGTCAGTGGGAGTAATAGTGCCCCAAGGGCCAGATAAAGGCAAGCAAAGGGCCACATACGACCTCTGGGTCACAGTTTGGAGACCACTAAAGCCCTGGATGAATGAGAACCTTCACAGACAGCCTTAGAGTCTTTGTTGTGATCTTTGAGAATGAATAACTTCACCCAATATGTAGCTAGAGAGGTAAGTAATGGCTTGTTTTAAAACTCTTCTACTGCCTTATTTATGGATGTCAGTTCACCTGTGCAGGTCTGTATATCGTCTCAATAAATCTTATGGTGAAGAAGGACAAATCGTTTTCATTCTACTGGTTACTGCTTGTTAAAATATGTAAATACTAGTCTTGGCACAGGTGAATCTTCAAAGACCAATTATTGGACCAACCACAGCATCTCTGTGATGGGGTGAGGCGCTATATAGTTACATAGGTTAAAAAAGACATACATTTGTCTGATTCAACCAATAGAAATAAATAAATAAACTCCATATATAACTATGCCCACCGTTGATCCAGAGGAAGGCAAAAAAAAAAAACCTTTGAGGCATGGTCAAACTTTGCTTCAGTAGGGGAAAATAAATCTTGCCTGATCCCCTGAAGGCAATTCCCTGGATCAACAATCTCTGGTCTTATTACCTATCCAGTTATATTTTGAGCGTTTAGGTGAACGACTGCTCTTGCCTTCTTGACCTGCTCTAGAAAAGTTACAGCTATTCTTTACATGCTTTATCTTCTTCATGCTAGTCAGGGGGCATTCACATAGAGATCTACGGAGGTCACAAGTCATTCTGGCCAGCCACGGACTGGCACTGAAAAGATGGAAGAGTGCCAAGACATAAAATTTGTACTTGAAAATCCTCCTTGGGGGGCACAGAACATAAAGCGCATCATATCATTTATCTCCCCCAGATTCACGGATGTTGTGAACCTGAAGTGCGATTTAGGTCACACATTAAACCGTTAATGGAAGAAGAGATCAAAATTAACTTTTTGTGCAAAGAAATGTAATATTGTAGAGAAGAAAGGAATAACATCCACCATACACACTAACACACTACGCAAACTAATCCACCATGACCTTAGTTTAGAAAGACCAAAGCACCAACCCTTACTGTATTAAGTTATTAAGAAGACTTAATATTAAAACCCTAAGAAGCATATCAAGAATATTCAATAAATACATGGTACAATCCAGCTTAAAAATAGAAACGAAGAACGTGACAAAACACAGCCAACTGAATCCAACATCTAAAAAAAAAAACGAAATAGCAAAATATAGATAATTAAAAGGAGGTAATGTGGCGACATAAAGGAGTTGAATTTTATCTCCCCAATAAATAAAATACTGCAGACTTTTTCCACCAGAGCTGAAATTAGCAGCAAAGTATAATGCTAAAATTGATTTTCAGAAGCTAGATGCCTAAGCATTACGTGTCGTCATGGTGCAACCTTATCCAAAATAGCGATGCAGAAAAGAGGGGTGAATGGTAAAGGATGCTTACCAGGTACCACACGCCAAGGATAATTGTCCCAGTGCGGACATGACAACACAGGCAACAGCTGTTAGAGTAGAATCGAGCCCATGGTGAATACATCTTCATGTCTTGGGACTGATACGAAATAAACTCTCTGCGTAGAATGGTGGCCTTTAATGCAGCAGATAAGACTTTAGCTGTTCTCGCAGCAATGGAGTTTGCTTCAGTGCATGGGAAATATGTGCAGAGCTTCAGCACCACCACAGCAAAGGACAACACAGGCAGGCAGCATCACTGCTCACAACTGCAGGATTCTTCTATTCAGCACTAAAGACAACCACTGAGCACATAAGAATAGATTAGCTGGAGATGACCAGGATCCACCAAAAAACTGAGCACCAATACCCTCTAGTGGGAAGGAGGATGTGTTACAACCTACCAAGCTTGTCTCTTTATATAGTATCTATTTTACGTTCATTATTATGTGAAGGTGTTATGCTTTAGGGTTCTTGCGCAAAGATCTGTACGATGTGAAGTATTTTTTTTTTTTTTTTAACGGATTTGAATGCAGCAGTAGTGTATATTATAAGCAGCTGTATTGTGCTCAGTAATCTTGCACTGCATTCATCTGCATAAAATCACAATAGAAAATTCTGTGTACGCAGTCAGAATTGCTGCATAATTTATGCATGTACACATAGATATACATGTGCTTGTTTATGTGTTTTTTTTGGTGCATTTTTGCATGTTTTCATGTGGTTTTATGCGTTAGAGGAGATTTATAGGGTAGGGGGCAGGCAGTACCTGGACAGGGTTGTCCAGTGCCCAGGGCAAGAATTCAGAATTTCGCCCCCCAAATCCACTATGAATACATGGCCTAGAATAGGTGTACGGTGTACCACCCTGCGTCCATTTTTCACTGCTCCCAGGGCAACTTCCCCTCCTGCCCACCCCTTGTCCCAGCCCTGGGGGCAGGTGGGTGGTACCTCCTCCATTTTCCCGTCCTCATTGGGTGCCAAGTGTTAATTACATGAGAGACCCACCCCGGGGTGGTTTCTTCTGGGCTCACTAGGCACTTAGGATAGGGTCATTGCCTTACACATAACACTTAGACAACTGAAAACACGAGTTAACTCTCCAGACGTTAATTTACACGATCCCTGTTGCATTTAGGAGGGACACACAGAGCCAATGCCCTCTGCACCTGTCCAGTGTAACCCTGCTCTCTCACTCCCAGTAACGGAATAGGTCCTGCTGTGCACCTAGCGCAGACTCTATGTGGGCACTTCATTAACGCTTCCTCTTCTGTACCTGTGTACAGGATGGGGACCTCTGTGGTGCTGATCTGCTCACAATACTATGGGAGGTGGACGGAGAAAGTGCCCACAACAACTCTTCCTGCAAGAAGCTATCCTACCTGGCACATGTACACACTTACAACAAGATGTCAGACAAACCTTTATTACCCTTGGCAACCACCTGTGTCTTCACGCTATATTAACTCTCATACTTCTGTCTTTATACCTCAATGTGCGTGGCTAATATGAGCTGTATTGAAAAAAATAAATAAAAGTAATGGCGCTTCACCGTGTGTACTCATAAATAAACATACAGACTGAGACTGCATATACAGTATAAGTGAAAAGAATTCTATAAAACATATATAATAGTTGAATTTTTTTTTTTTTTAGAAACAATAAATGCAAAAGTAAAGTCCAATGTGACTGTACCCAACACCAATTATATAAACTGCTTCTTGATGCATAGATCTTCTAACTACTTCACCACGGTTGCTCAGAGGGTAGATGGTAACTCACCAGAGGTGTTTGAACTCTTTTTACAGAAGGTCAAGGTGTGCTTTTCGGAAAACCAGATTGGTTCCATAGCTCAAACCATTCCACTCCAATGGTCCCTCGGGTTGTAGCTAGAAAGTGAGGATGCCCCCCACCATTAAGGACACAAAGAAGGAAACTTATTATGGTGCAGGAAGCTGCACCAAAGAAGGACTTTACAGTATAGTGAAGTATGTTTATTGTTTTAAAAGAAGACATAAAAAAGGTAGATATATTGCACTCACATGTATCAGTGCCTAAGCCTGGCACTGGGGATCTACAGCATGTGTGGATGTGGCCTGTCAGTTTAGCACTGGCGTGCGCTGCATGACTCGTTCTCAATACTGGGCCTTGGTAGAAGTCACATGGGAATCCAGAAATTACAAATCCCCGCTCCGACGTACGTCACTTCTTGAAGACGCCAAGTACGGTGAAATGTACGTTGGAGTGGGGATTTGTCACTTCCGGATTCCCATGTTACTTCTACCAAGGCCCAGTATTGAGAACGAGGTGCGGAGCGCACGCCGGCACTAAACTAACAGGCCTCATCTGCACATGCTGTAGATCCCCAGTGCCAGGCTTAGGCACTGATACATGTGAGTGCAATATATCTACCTTTTTTATACCTTCTTTTAAAACCTCAATAAACATTCTACACACTAAAGTCCTTTGGTGCAGCTTCCTGCACCAAAATAAGTGTCTGCACCTTTATAAATACGCACTGCAGGAAAATGCATAGATGTGAACGGGCCCCATAGAAAACAATGGTAAATGATTTGCCATGCATTGCAGTGCTTTAGAAAATGCACTGCAAAATGCACAGGTGTGCACCAAGCCTTAAACTGTACTGTTCCACAAAACTAGGACTGAGCTTTTGTCTTCTGGCTTAGCTTAAAATGTTGCAAGAATAACAATGACTGCCATATAATTTTTATGCAAAATAATATGAGGCAGCTTTTTGCATATGCATTATAGACTGTGGCCTAGGGTGGCGCTGGCAGGGTTGCTAGGGGTGCCATTGCAAGCCATGCATCATGTTGCTGTCAGCAATGCATTTCTGATTATATGTGGGGAAAGTATATAATGGAGGATTATAAATACAGAATGAAGATATAACCAATGACATGGTTGGAATTTTACATATTACGCATCCTTTCGCCAACTTTTCTCTCACCCTATTCTCTGTTATTCATTAATGATTGTAAAGGTAAAAAAAAAACAAAACAAAACCATTTCTATACTTACCTGCTGTGTTCAATGGAATTGCACAGAGTGGGTGCGAACCTCCTCTTCTCCGGTACCCCCACCCGCACTCCTGAACCTTGCACTCTGTACGTATTGTATTCCTGAATCCTGCACTTCTGAACTTAGCACTATGTATTCCTAAACCTTGCACCGTGTACGTAACACATTACTGAACCTTGCACTCTGTATGAATTCAAACCCTGAACCTTGCATTCTGTACACAATGCACCCCTGAACCTTGCACTCTGAACGAAATGCACTCCTGAACCTTACAGTCTGTATGTAACGCACTCCTAAACCTTATATTCTGTACAAAGCACTCTTGAACCTTGCATTCTGTACGTAACACATTCCTGAACCTTGCACTCTGTATCAAAAATGCACTCCTGAACCTTGCACTCTGTATGAAATGAACACCTAAACCTTGCACTCTGTATGAAATGCACACCTGAACCTTGCACTCTGTACGAAATGCACTCCTGAACCTTGCACTCTGTACAAAATGCACTCCTGAACCTTGCACTCTGTACAAAACGCACTCCTGAACCTTGCACTCTGTACAAAACGCATTCTTAAACCTTGGACTCTGTAAGAAATGCAACCCTGAACCTTGCACTCTGTACATAACACACTCCTAAACCTTGCATTCTGTACAACGCACATCTGAACCTCGCACTCTGTATGAAATGCACTCCTGAACCTTGCACATAACGCATTTCTGAACTCTGCACTCTGTACATAATGCATTTCTGAACCTTGCACTCTCTATCAAAAACACACTCTTGAACCTTGCGCCTTGTACGAAATGCACTCCTGAACCCTGCACTCTGGACGAAATGCACTCCTGAACCTTGCATTCTGTATGTAACACATTCCTGATCCTTGCACTCTGTACCTAATGCATTCCTGATCCTTGCACTCTGTATGAAATGCACCCCTGAACCTTTCACTCTGTACAAGCTTTACTTCTGAACCTTGCACTCTGTACGAAATGCGCTCTTGAACCTTGCACTTTATACAAAACGCACTCCTGGATCTAGCACTCTGTATGAAATACACTCCTGAACCCTGCACTCTATACGTAACGCATTCCTGAACCTTGCGCTGTATCAAAAACACACTTCTGAACCTTGCATCTTGTACATAACTCCTTCCTGAACCTTGGACTCCGTAAGAAATGCAACCCTGAACCTTGCACTCTGTACAAAATGCACTTCTGAACCTTGCACTCTGTATGAAATGTACTCTTGGACCTAGCACTCTGTATGAAATGCACTCCTGAACCTTGCACCTGTACATAACGCATTCTTGAACCTTGGACTCTGTAAGAAATGCAACCCTGAGCCTTGCACTCTGTACGTAACAAACTCCTAAACCTTGCATTCTGTACAATGCACTCCTGAACCTTGCATTTTGTATGTAATGCATTTAATGCAAAACTCTGCTCTCTGTACGTAATGCATTTCTGAACCTTGTACTCTGTATCAAAAAGGCACTCTTGAACCTTGTGACTTGTATGAAACGCACTCCTGGACCTTGCACTCTGTGTGAAATGCACTCCTGAACCCTGCACTCTGTACGAAACACATTCCTGAACCTTGCACTCTGGACAAAACACACCCCTGGACCTTGCACTCTGTGCGTAAAGCATTCCTGAACCTTGCACTCTGCACGTAACACATTCCTGATCCTTGCTCTCTGTACGTAATGCATTCCTGATCCTTGCACTCTGTACGTAATGCATTCCTGATCCTTGCACTCTGTACGTAATGCATTCCTGATCCTTGCACTCTGTATGAAATGCACCCCTGAACCTTTCACTCTGTACAAAATGTACTTCAGACCTAAATCCAATTGAGAATCTGTGGTAAGACTTGAAAATTGCTGTTCACAGACTCTCTCCATCCAATCTGACAGAGCTTGAGCTATTTTGCAAAGAATGGGCAAAAATGTCACCCTCTGTGCAAAGCTGGTAGAGACATCCCCAAAAAGACTTGCAGCTGCAATTGCAGGGAAAGATGGTTTGCATGCCGCACTTTTCAGATATTTATTTGTAAAAAATTTTGAAAAAGTTTTGAAAACCATTTATCATTTTCCTTCCTCCCAATACAATAATTTTTTGGTTGTAACATGACAAAATGTAGAAAATTATAAGGGGTATGAATACGTTTTCAAGGCACTGTAGGCTATCTTTGATAAGGGAAGCCACTATGATGCACACAATCAAACACACACACCACTGGTTGTGTATTATGTGGGTGTATTGGACAACTTGCCTGTAGAGGAGGTTACCAAACAGGCATAAGCCCGGGCTTTATTTCAGGCCAAGAAACGAATCCTCCGACTTTGGAAGTCAGCTGATTCTCCCTTGTGGAAAGAGTGGGTTACCGCAAAGGAGGATACAGTACGCTTAGAAACATATATATCTTCTAGAATAGGGGATGCCCAAACAAATTTCAAGCGACTTGGTCTCCTTGGTTAGACACACCTGGTTTGTTGCCTGTCGATCTAAATTTAGACAGAATTTTGTGAATATAGTTTTATGTGTGGTATATCTATGATTGTAACACAGGCTGGGCATGTACAGTTGTGCTCATAATTTATGATTTCTTGGCCATTTTTCAGAGAATATGGATGATAACACAAAAACTTTTCTTTCACTCATGTTTGGCTGAATCCATTTATTATCAATCAACTGTGTTTACCCTTTTTAACCACTTCCCCACTGCTCACTGTGCTTCTACTGCGGCACAGTGGCTTGTTATCGTCTGGCGACGTAGGTCTACGTCACCAGACATTCCCCTCTCTCGGCGGCACGCGCGCGCCACCGGAGGCTCGCTCCCGCTGTTTTCAGTAACAGCGGGAGTCGGGCCAGGGGAGGAGCGGGAGGATCGTCGGGGAATCTAGTTTGGAGATCCGCCCGCTTGTGTAAACAGAGCGGGCGGATCTCCTAAGTGACAAGGAGTGACAGATTGCAGTGTTCAGCATAGCTGAACATGCGATCTGTCCTTGTGTCACTCAGTCACCTCCCCCCCCACACGTTAGTAAGCACCAGGCATACATTAACCCCTCCCTCTCCAATATTAACAATATTAAATTAACCCCTTCCCTGCCAGTGTCATTTTTACAGTAACAGTGCATATATATAGCACTGATTACTGCAGTAATGTCACTGGTACCCCCAAAAGTGTCAAAAATGTCAGTCAAGGGTCCGATCTGTCCGCCGCAATGTCGCAGTCCCGCAAGAAAAAATCTCAGATCCCCGCCATTACGCGTTAAAAAAAAAAACACCAAAAATGACAGAAATCTTTCCCTTTGTTAGTAAACGCAATAACTTTTGCGCAAACCAATCAGAATACGCTTATTGTGATTTTTTTTACCAAACATAGGTAGCAGAAAACAAATTGGCCAAAAATTTTAAAAAAAATTGATTTTTACATTTTTTTGGGGGGGAATTTCATATAAAAAAAATGTTAAAAATATTGTAATTTTTTCAAAATAAACGCTCTTTTTTTGTTTATAGCGCAAAAAATTAAAATCGCACAGGTGATCAAATACCACCAAAAGAAAGCTCTGTTTGTGGGAAAAAAAGGACGTAAATTTCGTTTGGGTACGGCGTCACACGGCCGCGCAATTGTCAGTTAAAGTCGCACAGCGCCGAATCACAAAAAGTGGCCTGGACGTAAGACAGCAAAATCCTCCAGTGGTAAAGTGGTTAAATCATAATGACAACAGAAACTACCCAAATGACCCTGATCAAAAGTTTACATACCCCAGTTCTTAATACCGTGTATTGCCCCCTTTAACATCAATGACAGCTTGAAGTCTTTTGTGGTATTTGTGGATGAGGCTCTTTATCTTCTCAGATGGTAAAGCTGCCCATTCTTCCTGGCAAAAAGCCTCCAGTTTCTGTAAATTCTTGGCCTGTCTTGCATGAACTGCACGTTTGAGATCTCCCCTGAGTGACTCAATGATATTGAGTTCAGGAGACTGAGATGGCCACTCCAGAACCTTCACTTTATTCTGCTGTAGCCAATGACAGGTCGACTTGGCCTTGTGTTTAGGATCGTTGTCATGTTGGAATGCCCAAGTACGTCCCATGCGCAGCTTCTGGGCTGATGAATGCAAATTTTCCTCCAGTATTTTTTGATAACATACTGCATTCATCTTGCCATCAATTCTGACCAAATTTCCGGTGCCTTTGTAGCTCACACATCCCCAAAACATCAGCGATCCACCTCCGTGTTTCACAGTAGGAATGGTGTAGCTTTCATCATAGGCCTTGTTGACTCCTCTCCAAATGTAGCGTTTATGGCTGTGTCTAAAAAGCTAAATTTTGGTCTCATCACTCCAAATGACTTTGTGCCAGAAGGTTTGAGGCTTGTCTCTGTGCTGTTTGGCGTATTGTAAGCAGGATACCTGACCATGGTTTGGTTTCAACAGAACCCCTCATTTTCACATCTTGATTAGAGTTTGAACACTGCTGATTGGCATTCTCAATTCCTTGGATATCTTTTTAACTCCCTTTCCTGTTTTATACAGTTCAACTACCTTTTCCTGCAGATCCTTTGACAATTCTTTTGCTTTCCCCATGACTCAGAATCCAGAAATGTCAGTGCAGCACTGGATGAAAGATGCAAGGGTCTGTCAGAAGTCCAGAAACTCATTGAATTTTTTATACACACACACTAATTACAAGCAAACACCTGGACCGGAAGAAAGGGAGGAAAAAAAGCTCTGCCCCCAACTAAGGCTAACCACGACTGCCTGCTCTGCTGTTTGACATTTCTTTAATAGGTAAGGGGCACCGCTCCCTATGTGACATCACCGGCCCAGCATGCCCCGATCGGTAATGTCACATGGGGCAGTGCCACCAGGTGGCTCCACCCTTTACCTATTTTAGAACTGTCAGATGGCGGAGCAGGCAGTCGACGGTAGCCTTCGTGTGGGTGGAGCTTTTTATTTTTTCAGGTCTGGCGGTGGTGGCAGGCATTGTGATTGACAATAGATCTACATTGGGGGACAGTTTTTTTATTTTTAATTAAGGACTTGCCAAAAACAGTGTGTGTTTATTTCTTTTTGACATTTTTTTGGTGAATGAGTAGAGGTACAAAGTACCCCATATTCATTCACATGGGGGGCGGAATCTGGGGGCCACCTTGTTAAAGGGTTTCCAGATTCTAATAAGCCACCTGCCCGCAGACCCTCACAGGGTTGTGGGGGGACAAGGTGTTTTGGGGAAGGGGGGGCAGAGCACCCTCATGTTAAGGGCATGTTGCCTGGTATGGTTCAGTAGGGTAGAAGGGGTTCTCTCTTATCCCCACCTTTCTGGCCTGCCAGGCTGCATGCTTGGATAAGGATCTGGTATGGGTATTGGGGGTGCCCCATGACATTTTTTTTAAAAAAATGCTAGCATGGGGGTTCCTCTTAAAGGGCCTGTTTTTTTTTTTTTTGCCAGCAGTAGCTTGCAGCCCGGAAAATCAATTTAAATGTCCTTTTTTTTTCTTTATAATTGTCAGTTTTGCTGCAGCAGGTTCTATACACAGCACAGATGCACCACTTTGCAGGCAGACTAAGGGGAACCCCCATGCACTATATTTAAAGGAATTTTTCATTTTTATTGTTTTACTTTAAGCATCATTAAAACCACTGCTTCTTTAACCACTTCCTTACTGGGCCATAGTAATAGGCAGGAAGTCTCCCTCGATCCGCACGGATCCGCTGCTCTCCAGCCCTCCCGGGAGCACGCAGCGCGGTGATCGGGGATGCGGCGTGTCCGTCAGGACACAGCCCATCCCCGATCAGTGTAAAGAGCCATTAAAAAATGGCTCTTTACCATGTGATCAGCTGTGTCCAATCACAGCCGGCCACATGCACTTCCCTCATGCACGCCACTCGCGCGTGCACCCAGGGGCGCGCAGAACGGCGATCGGGGATGGAGAGTGTCACTCTGACACAGTCCATCCCTGATCAGGGTAAAGAGCCAATTAAATAGGCTCTTTACCACGTGACCGGCTGTGTCCAATCACAGCCGGTCACAGAATGTCAACAGAGAACACGGTAACTAGCTGTCACCGTGTTCTCCTCCTCATACACTGATCCTGTGTGAGGAGGAGATTGCGGTAACAGCTAGTTACCGATTACAGGCCACACCAAAACACACTGATTGCCCCCCCCCCAATAAAGAGTACCGGTCACTAGCCCATCAAAGTACCTGTCACTAGCCCATCAGAGTACCCGAGTATCTGTCAACAACACATCAGGTACTCTGATGACAGATACTCGGGTACTCTGATGGGCTGGTAACAGGTACTCGGGTACTCTGATGGGCTGGTGACAGGTACTCGGGTACTCTGATGACAGGTACACGGGTACTCTAATGACAAGTACTCTGTACTCTGACAGGTACTCGGGTACTCTGATGACAGGTACTCGGGTACTCTGATGACAAGTACTCGGGTACTCTGATGACAGGTACTTGGGTACTTTGAGTACCTGTCATCAAAGTACCCGAGTACCTGTCATCAGAGTACCCGTCACCAGAGTACCCGAGTACCTGTCACCAGAGTACCCGTCATCAGAGTACCCGAGTACCTGTCACCAGCCCATCAGAGTACCCGAGTACCTCTCTGTATCCCATCAGAGTACCCAAGTACCTCTCTGCAGCCCATAAGAGTACCCGAGAACATGTCATCAGCGTACCCAAGTACCTGTCTCCAGCCCTTCAGAGTACCCGGGTACCTGTCTCCAGCCCTTCAGAGTACCTATCTGCAGCCCATCAGGATACCCGAGTATCTGTCTCCAGCCCATCAGGGTATCTGAGTACCTATCTGCAGCCCAATAGAGTCCCTGAGTACCTGTCTTCTGCCCATTAAAGTATCTGAGTACCTGTCTCCAGCCCATCAGAGTACCCGAGTACCTGTCTCCAGCCCAGAGTTCCCAAGTACCTGTCTCCAGCCCAGAGTTCCCAAGTACCTGTCTCCAGCCCAGAGTACCTGAGTACCTGTCTCCAGCCCAGAGTACCTGTCTCCAGCCCAGAGTGCCCGAGTACCTATCTGCAGCCCATAGATTACCCGAGTACCTGTCTCTAGCCCATCAGAATACCCAAGTACCTCTCTGAAGCTCATCAGAGTACCCAAGAACCTTTCTGAAGCCGATCAGTGTACATGAGTACCTGTCTGCAGCCCATCAGAGTACCTGAGTGCCTATCTGCAGCCCATGCCTCCTAGATTATGTTGGGGTGTTTGCTTTCCAAAATGGGGTCATTTTGTGGGGGTTTACATTGTCCTGGTGTTCCAGGGCCTTCAAAAGTGTGAAAGGTTGTAATGAAATTATATGTGTAATTTATGCTCCTAGAACACCTGACAGGGCTCCTTGCATGTTGGGCCTCTGTATTTGGCTACGCTGTGACAAAGTCCCACATATGTGGTATTGCCATACTCAGGAGGAGTAGCAGAATGTATTTTGGGGTGTCATTTTTGCTATGTACATGCTATGTGTTAGAAATATCTTATAAATTGACAACTGTGTGTAAAAAAAAAATGCGTTTTCATTTTCTTTCCACATTTTCCAAAAACTTGTGGGAAAAAAACGACATATTCAAAAGACTCATTATGCCTCATAGAATATACGTTGGGGTGTTTGATTTTAAAAATGGGGTCATTTTGTGGGGGTTTCCATTGTCCTGGTGTTCCAGGGTCTTCAAAAGTGTGAAATTATATGTGTAATTTATACTCCTAGAACACTTGACGGTGCTCCTTGCATGTTGGGCCTCTGTATGTGGCCAGGCTGTGTAAAAGTCTCACACATGTGGTATTGCCATACTCAGGAGGAGTAGCAGAATGTATTTTGGGGTGTAATTGCAAGTATGCATATACTGTGTGTGAGAAAACTTGTTATTATGACAATTTTGTGTAAAAAAATGTATTTCTTCATTTTCACAAGAATTGTGGGAAAAAATTACAACTTAAAAAAACTCACCATGCCTAACCATTACTAAATATCCTGGAATGTCTACTTTCCAAAAAGGGGTCATTTGGGGGGCATTTGTACTGTCCTGACATTTCAGGGCCTCAAGAAATGAGATAGGCCGTTGGTACATCAGGTGTGATTAGGTGTGATCAATTTTCAATGATTGGCACCATAGCTTGTAGACTCTATAACTTTCACACAGACTAAATAATAACCACTAATTTGGGTTATTTTTTATCAAAAATATGTAGTAGTATAAATTTTGGCCCAAATTTATGAAAAAAAATTACTTATTTGCAAAATTGTATAATAGAAACTAAAACAAAATGTTTTTTTTTTTTTTAATTTTTCGCTCTTTTTTTACTTATATCGCAAAAAAATAAAAAACCCAGTGGTGAATATATACTACCAAAAGAAAGCTCCATTTGTGTGAAAAAAATGATAAAAAATTTGATTGGGTAGAGCATTGCATGACTGAGTAATTATCATTCAAAGTGTGAGAGCGCTGAAAGCTGAAAATTGGTCTGGGCAGGAAGGGGGTGTAACTGCTCTGTATGGAAGTGGTTAAAATCAATCTTTTTTAAAAAAATATTTTGATACATGTCACCCAGGGAAGTACCCAGGCCCCCATACCCTATTTATGGCCAATAACTTGCATATAAGCCTTCAAAAATGGGGACTTTTTATTTTTTTAAATTCGGGTCCTATAGACTTTAATAGGGTTCATGACTCGGGTCTGAAATGTTTCCATGTTCGGGAGTGCTGGAACGCCTGCAACACCAATTTGAGTTACTGCCTTTGATGGCCTCACAACCAGGTTCCCTCTTCCTCTTTTCCATCCAAGTCCACACTGGCAGCCAGACTTTTTGTTTACCCTTTTCCATCCTTGGGATCACTTTTTATCTGGAGCTGCTTTATCAAGGATTCCTTGCTGTCAATTGACGCCCTCCAAACTGTTCAGGCACGGTTATGTTCATCTGGCATCAGCAACAAGTGAGCAGCCTGGATGTCCAGGTGGCGGTTTCCTGGTTTGGCGCATGCAGAGTGACCGATCTAGCATCTGCACCTGGCTGATGACATCACACACCAGCCAGATGGGAGGTATAAAAGGCCGACATCTCCAGCGGCCATATTGCTGGAGCCACAAGGGGGACCTTTCCAACACACAGCTGAAACCTTAAGGAATTAATTTTCTCTCACCTGTGTTTATGGCTTTCAAGAATTGATGCTAAAGTCTTATGGATTTTTTTTGTTTAACAATAACAAATGTTATATTTACCTTCTCTGTGACATACTTTTGCACAAAGCAGCCCAGATCCTGTTCTTCTCAGGTCCCTCATCGGTGCTCCTAGCTCCTCCCTCCTGTCGAGTGCCCCCACAGCAAGCAGCTTGCTCTGGGGCACCCAAGCCGAGCTGCTACTCTGTGTGTCCATTTAGACATGGAGACGCAGCTCTGCCCCACCCCCTCTCTCTCCTCATTGGTTCACTGACTTTGATTGAAAGCAATGGGAGCCAATCAGAAGGGAGAGTCCCGAACAGCCAAAACTCTCGTGAAACATTGGTGAATTGAGATAGGGCTCAGGTAGGTATTGGGGGGCTGCTTCATACAGAAGGTTTTTAATCTTGATGCATAGAATGCATTAACCACTTCCTGCTCGTCCTATAGTAAAATGACGGCCGCCAAGTGGTTGTCCCATCCTGGGGGCGCGCAGACCGGCGATCATTGGTGCGGTGTGTCACTCTGACACACCACATCTCCAATCCCGTTAAAGAGCTTATGACGTAGGCTCTTTACCATGTGATCAGCTATGTACAATCACAGCTGGTCACATAGTAAATAGGAAGTGCCATTGAGGACTCATAGCAGCCACATTTAAATTGTCTTTTTTTTTTTTTTTTTCAAGTTAAGATTTGAAAAGATCTGATTAGTTGCTATGATTACTTTTTTTTTTCACCCAGCACCTTAATTGAGGATTACTTTATGATGTCATCTCACAGAATGTAAACTACAACCTCATTGCCTGCATTCTGTGATCTTGTCTATAAACAACTCTAATCCAATAACATGCTATGCCTGATTTAAACTGTCTGTGGATTAAGGGAGTAATCTGCTTTAGCTTTGTCCTGGTTTCTTGGTCCTCTAGCGTAAAATTGTTGCTGTGGATAATAAAATATGAACACACTACCTATATTTATTGGAGCAATATAAAATATAATCTTATTGTTAAAGAGCAGTGAAGTTATCTAAAAATATCCATGGTCAAAATGTAAAAATTGTATATTGTATCAAATACAATAATGATTCATTGTAAAATCATAAATTGATTTCCAGGTTGTATTTCAATTATTTATAGCCTACACCTTTTAATCTAAAAGATCTTGAAGTTTGTAAACTTACTTTCCTGACAGACTCCATGGCAGCTTACGTGTGGGTTAGTCCCGCCTCCTCCTACCTCATAGGACCCTACTCCCATAAATCTTTACTCTGTGCCAGAGGCCGTGTTACTTTTTTGTCCTCCTCCTGAAAGGATTATGGTCAAATCTTACCTCATGAAGATTCCCGATTCAGGCCTGGCGGTCTGCACGTTTAATCGAGTGGTGTCCCCTTCATGTCCAGCACGCCCTAGCTATTAGCGGGGTAGGACACGGGCGTGGAGTCAGTTGTCAGAAGAGCTTACAAACCTGGCCAATGGCAGGCAAAGCGACATTTGGCCAATCGTCCCAGCTATTAGCGGGAGGCCCATTAATACGCCCCATTGTGTGTGCAGCCACGGTGTCCGTATGGTCCAAGGTCTGGTCGTGGAAGTGGTGATGTACCCTGCTTTACATTCTATGGCAGCAGTTTGTTTGTGTATATTCTCCTGTTTTTTGTTACTTATCTCTCCCTGGAGTCTAGTTAGGATGTGGGATGCATGGGGTTCCATTCCACGTCCTTCCCCTCCGCTCCACTGCTTCCTGGTGTCTTCCAGGCTCGATCTGAATCGAGGCTTGGTTCACACAGGTGGGGGGGGGCGGTGCCTTCCAGGCTCGATCTGAATCGAGGCTTGGTTCACACAGGTGGGGGGGCGGTGCCTTCCAGGCTCGATCTGAATCGAGGCTTGGTTTGCACAGGTGGGGGGAGGGGGCGGTGACATCATTCCAGTAGCAAATTCAAATAGCTGTCAGTTTCAGCTATCTGTGGGTTTGTTCAGCAGTGTTTCCAGCGGCTTCCCCGTACTCTGCAGGAATCTTTTAAAGGTGAGAGATGGCTGTGATTATGCTGAATAGGCTTCCTGCCTGCTTTCTGCATGTCACTCTTTTGTCAAAATTCATGATCTCTTGCAGTTTCCTAAAGTGATATGGATGTCTCACCGCCCCCTGGTGGCCAGCCCTTACATTACAGGTAAGATTGGTTTTATTCCTCTACCTGTAATGCTTGGGTGTTTTTTTCTGCTGTTCTGTTGAGTCTTTATTTTCTTTCCTAAAGCCCTTCTAGGTCTGAAAGTCGTCACTCAGCCCGTGAAGATAAAGATCCTCCTAGGTCGCAAATGCGGCATTCATCATCAAGTTCCAGGCGCCATCGGTCGTCCTCTAGGCGACATGGTGAAGAGTCTGGAGCTACTTCAGGACACCGCCAGTCTGACAAAAGATCCTGCTGGGGATGTGGGGCACAGGTGCCTGATGGAAAGTCGCTCTGTGAGCCCTGTTTTGCACATGCTGCAAACGAAAGGGAAGACAGCAACCAGCAGATGGAGTCGCTGGTCAGGCGAGTAGTTAAGGAGTCCTTAAAAACCTTGGATCCTGCTCGTGCTGGAACTTCCTCCCCCAGGATGGCGAGTACTCCGGCTGGTGAAAATATTCATATCCCTGGGCCTTCCCAGCACAGTCACTCCTCATCTGACTACTCTGAGGGTGAGCTTGAAGCAGACGACCCTGGTGCGGGTTTTGACTTTGCCATGGTTCCCTCCTTGGTCAAAGCTGTGAAGGAATCCCTGAAATGGGATGAGCCGGTAGAGTCACCCTCTAAACAGAAGAGGTATTTTAAGCACCTCAAGAAGGAACGCCCTTTCTTTCCCCTGTTAGGGGAGGTCAGCGAAATCATTACAGACGAATGGGGCTGCACAGAGAGAAAAAACTCTCTACTCTCCAAAGTGAACAAAATGTACCCGTTTAAAACGGAAGAGGTTAAACACCTGGAATCTGCACCTCTGGTGGATGCAGCACTGATGCGTCTGGTGCGTCATGTCACCCTTCCGCTTGAGGACACAGTCACCTTTAAGGATGGCCTTGAGAGACACATTGATTCAGACCTCAAGCGCATCTATGTGTCAGCAGGAATGGCATGCAAGCCAGCATTGGCTCTCGCAGCCCTGTCTAAAGCAATGGAGGTGTGGACAGACAGTGTGGACACAACGCTCAGAAGCGTGTCAGAAGAAGTCGCAAGAAATTCGCCAATACATGAGCTTAGGCTGGCGGCGGCTTTTTTGGGGGAGGCCTCCCTAGACATGGTCCGCCTTGCGGCACGGGTAATGCTTTAATCGGTTACTGCAAAACGGGCTCTTTGGTTACGTCCTTGGTTGGCCGATCCTGCGTCAAAACAGGCCTGGTGCCGAATTCCATTTGAGGGGTCCTCCCTATTCGGCAACAAGTTAGAAAGAGCCATTTCCCGTGCCACAGGTGGTAAGTCAGGGTTCCTTCCCCAGGATAGGCGCTTGCTGGACCAGAAGAGGTCTCAGCCCGGGAAAGGGGCTGATCGATCAAGGGATGCTCACCAATATAAGCCTGGCCGTCAATTCCGAAAGAACTGGAGAAGACCGCAGCCTTCAGGACAGAAAGCACCCAGAGGAGGGTCTTCTGGTGGTCGGGAGGCCACAAAGTCTTTTTGACGTTGTGCCTGCCCAGGTGGAGCAAGTCGGGGCTCGGCTACTACGCTTCCAACACGTCTGGGCAGCCTCGATAAACGACTTCTGGGTCGTCAAGACAGTATCAACAGGCCATTCCTGGAAATTCTGCAGTCCGCCCAGACTGAGGTTCATTCCAACCTCATTGCCACAGTCAGAAGAGAAAAGACAAGGCCTTCTGTCTTACGTAGATCTGTTGGTGGCTCAAGACGCAGTGGTTCCAGTTCCAACCAACGAGAAGTTCCAGGGTCTATACTCCCCTCTCTTCTTGGTTCAGAAAAAGAGCGGTGCTTGGAGACCAGTCATAGACCTCACGCACCTGAACTCTTTTATCAAGAAGGAGAAATTCAAGATGGAGACGCTATTCACCATCCGTCAAGCAATACAACCGGCAGACTGGCTTGTGTCAATCGACCTCAAGGACGCCTGTTTCCATATGCCAGTGGCAGCAGATTACCAGAAGTTCCTACGATTCGCAGTAGATCAGAATCATCTACAGTTCGTCTGTCTCCCGTTTGGGCTTACTACATCGACGCGGGTATTCTCAAAGGTCTTACTAGCAGTGGTGGCTTTGATCAGGACCAAAGGCGTCCGTCTACACCATTATCTGGACGACCTGCTCCTGCTGTCACAAGACGGAGAACAACTTCTGGTACACAGGTCTCAGGTAATAGCCACTCTTCGCAAGTTCGGCTGGTTACTGAACATGGAGAAGAGCCACCTGGAGCCTACCCAGTCGTTAATATTTCTGGGAGCTCAGTTCGACACAATTCGAGGCACAATTTCTTTGCCCCTCGAGAAGATCCCGGTAGTCAGGGACAGGGTACGCCTAGCTATGACAGCCACTCACCTTCGAGCATCTCAGTGTCTAAGAGTGGTTGGGACCATGGTAGCCACGACTCCAATGGTGAAGTGGGCACAGTGGAAAATGCGGCCTTTCCAAGTGGGGTTTCTCCATCAGTGGCGTCCAGGAGATCAAAATCACCTCATTCGCATAACATCATCAATGCGGGAGAGCTTTCCATGGTGGCTGCAGAGCAAAAATCTCCTCAATTGCCATTCCATCATGCCCATCTCTTGGATCACAGTTACCACGGATGCCAGCAACACCAGATGGGGTGCCCTCTGTCAGACAAAGATAGCCCAGGGCAGCTGGGATTTCCAAGCTCACAGGGTAGTGTCAAATACTCTAGAATTGCGAGCCACGTTCTGCGCTCTGAAAGCATTCCGTCACCTAATAGAAGGGACTTCTGTGATCCTGAGGATGGACAATATGACCGTGGTCTCCTATGTGAAGCGACAAGGAGGCACTCGCAGTCGCTCCCTGTTGAAGGAGGTAGATCCAATCTTATATTGGGCCCAGAAACACCTGGTCAACCTCACTGCAGTGTTTCTTCCGGAGGTACAGAATGTTCAAGCGGACTTCCTCTCAAGAGTCCGCTTGGACAACAACGAATGGAGCCTTCACAACGATGTCTTCCAGTGGCTCACTTCTCTGGAATTTCACCCGGAAGTGGATCTATTTGCATCTCCGTGCAATCACAAGCTTCCGAATTATTATGTGAGGTTCCGTTGTCCCCAAGCCTTTGGGACGGATGCTCTGACAGACCATTGGAGATTCCACAGGGCATATGCCTTTACCCCAGTTCCTGTCATTCTCCGGTTCCTGGCGAGACCCAGGATGGAAGATGTGGAAGTGCTAACAATAGCCCCATACTGGCCGAACAGGCCATGGTTTCCACTGCTGATGCTCCTCAGTTTTCGGGATCCAGTTCCTCTACCCATCAGGCCGGACCTTCTGTCCCAGGGAGCAACTCTACACCCATGCCCGGCTCATCTGCACCTGAAGGCATGGTTTTTGAGAGGGAAAGGCTGGTGGCGTTAGGTTGCCCGAGTCGGGCAATTTCTACTCTCTTAAGTGCTAGAAGAGCGGGCACTAACAAGATCTACGGAAGGATCTGGTCCAAGTTCATGGATTTTGTTACCAAGAAAGGGGGGTCATGCAATGACCTGAATATCCAGCATTTTCTTGGTTTCCTGCAGTCGGGACTGGACCTACCATTATCCGTTAGCTCACTACGTGTGCAAGTTTCTGCTATTTCGGCCTTCACAGGAACTTCTTGGGCGTCTCATCCCCTTGTTCGTCAATTCTTTCGGGGAGCTTCCAGACTCAGGCCACAGAGGAAGCCAAGGTTCCCTAAATGGGATCTTCCACTCGTCTTGAACTTCCTTTCTGACGTCAGAAGAAGTCACACGGAGCAACTCTCCATTAAAGATCTGTCTCTGATATCGGCCTTCTTGGTTGCCGTCACCTCGGCTAAAAGAGTCTCCAAGATTAGTTCTCTGGGCTGCAAAGAACCATTCCTGACCTTCTTCCCAGATCGTGTGGTTCTTATCCCCATGTTGGGATCACACCCCAAGGTGGTCTCTGTTTTCCACGAGAACCAGGAGATTGTCCTTCCAACATTCAAATCGTCAGATGATCCGGATACACATCCATTAGATGTGGGTGCAATTCTGAGACTGTACCTGGATGCAACAATTTCCTTCAGGCGTTCAGATTATCTATTTGTTCTCCTTCATGGAAAGAACAAGGGCTTGCGGGCCTCTTCAAGATCCATAGCGGCATGGTTTGTTCAGACCATCCAATGGGCATATAAGGCTAAGGGCTTGGCTCCTCCAGAAGCGGTGACCGCGCATTCGACAAGAGGGGTGTCCACGTCCTGGGCGGCTTCTTGTCATGTGGCCCCTGAAGTAATATGCAAGGCGGCATCATGGTCTTCCATTAACACTTTCATGACTCATTATTGTATTGAGCCAGCTTCATTGTCTTCTGTTAACTTTGGTTTGCAAGTACTGTCTGTTGATGGTGCAAATTAAATTTCTTTTGGCCAGCAGTTTCCCACCCTTGTGTGTTTGGCTAGTTATTTCCCACACGTAAGCTGCCATGGAGTCTGTCAGGAAAACATGAAATTGTTATCAAATACTTACCGTAATTTTCCTTCCCTGATGGACTCCATGGCAGCTAGAGTCCCCTCCCATCTGCTGGAGTAGGCTATTTATGGAACACGGCCTCTGGCACGGAGTAAAGATTTGTGGGAGTAGGGTCCTATGAGGTAGGAGGAGGCAGGACTAACTCACACGTAAGCTGCCATGGAGTCCATCAGGAAAGGAAAATTACGGTAAGTATTTGATAACAATTTTCAGTTTTGTGAAGATCCTCTCACATTTACTTCCTGGAATTCTGTGACACTTAGGCTGACCATACATGTTCAATTTTCTTTTAGATTTACCTTAACCACTTAAGCCCCGGAAGATTTTACCCCCATTCCGACCAGGGGGTATTTTGCGATTCGGCACTGCGTGAATTTAACGCACAATTGCGCGGTCGTGCGACGCTGTACCTAAACGAATTTGACGTCCTTTTTTTCCCACAAACAGAGCTTTCTTTTGGTGGTATTTGATCACCTGTGCGATTTTTTGATCACGCGCTATAAACAAAAAAAGAGCGTCAATTTTGCAAAAATAGCAATATTTTTCACATTTTTTTATATGAAATTCCCCCCAAAAAAAATGTAAAAATCAAAATTTTTAAAAATTTTCGGCCAATTTATTTTATGCTACCTATGTTTGGTAAAAAAAATCGCAAAAAGCGTATTTTGATTGGTTTGCGCAAAAGTTATCGCGTTTACTAACAAAGGGAAAGATTTTTGTCATTTTTGTTGTTTTTTTTTTTAACGCGTAATGGCGGCGATCTGCGATTTTTTTTGCGGTACTGCGACATTGCGGCGGACAGATCGGACCCTTGACTGACATTTTTGACACTTTTGGGGTTACCAGTGACATTTCTACAGTAATCAGTGCTATACATATGCACTGTTACTGTAAAAATACACTGGTAGTGAAGGGGTTAACTTTATTTGGAAGGGAGGGGCTGTGTATGTCCCTAGGGGCGTGGTTTCTACTGTGATTGGCTGTGGCTCTAGCTGTAAGGACACTGATCAACGGATCTACATACCAGATCCGTTTTATCAGTGTCTTTGCAGCGAGGAGAATGACAGGCAGTTTGTTTACACAAGCTGCCTGACATTCTCCCTCTCCCCCGCCGATCGCCGAGTGACCGGCGGACATCGGGTCCGCTGGTCACACGCGCGGGGGGGTCCGTGACCACGCGGGAGCGGGAGCGCGCCCCGGGGGGCGCGCGCTCGCTCCCTAGACCCTCACAAGCAAGCAACGTAGCCCTACGTTAGTTTGCCTGTGAGGGGCTGACCGCCGACGTAGATAGTCGTGCGGCGGTCGGCAAGTGGTTAAACTATGTAATGCAAGGACCGGCCTAGTTGGATACAGTTGAAAGCGGTTTAGTTTTGACCTTGTATTATATGTTTTTTGGTAAATCTAAAGGAAAATTGTACAAGAGGATTGAACATGTATGGCCAGCCTTACTCCTTATAATCTTGTAAGTAGGCACTGCTGGGTCACATTTCACAGAGCCTGCCTTCTGAACAGTTGCTATAGAGACTTACAAGCCACACAT
This sequence comes from Pelophylax lessonae, assembly GCF_965119305.1. Lineage (NCBI taxonomy): Eukaryota > Metazoa > Chordata > Amphibia > Anura > Ranidae > Pelophylax > Pelophylax lessonae. The sequence goes on along the minus strand of NC_138772.1, from coordinate 481,602,854 downwards.
CTAGGAAGTGACTTCCAGCATCCAATTTGTGTTAACCTTTGGCCTTCTCATCCAAAGTAATGTTATGGCAGGACAGTTGCAGGAAGATCTTGGTGTCTGCACAAGCTCTTCCTTTATATTGCCTTGGTGTCAACAAAGCCTTTGGTGCGTGAAAACAGGTTAATGGTTGCAAAGTGGTCAGCCCTCGCCTGTGTTCTTTAACTCCCTACTGGCCAGTAAGGCCATTCTTGGCACTCTGCAACCAATAGGAAGACAAGAGCGGCCCAATGGAGTTGACTTTAGTGCAGTCATGAGAGTGGTGGTCTCTGATGTGACAAAGCCCATTGACTTTCATAGTAGCAGAGCACTATTTAAACAAAAGAAGAGGCACTAGGAGATGACTGCATTATAGTTATTTTGACAGATTACCAATCATAAGAAAGCTATAGGTTTACTTTAAAGAGGAAGTAAACCCAGTGTGTTTTTTTTTTTTTTTTTTTATTTAATGTTTTTTTTTCCCTGAAAAGTAAAAGCATACTAGCACATTATGTGACACTTACCTCCAAACGAAGCCCTCGTCGTCCCCGCTGGAGGCCGCATCCATCTTCAACCATCTTCCTTCCGGAGCTTTGGACTCCAGCTATGCTACTGGCCGGGAGCCGCGTGACGTCACTCCTACGCATGTGCGCAGGAGCCCTAAAGAAATGGCACGGGCGGCTGTTTCTTCAGAGCGCATGCACCAATGACATCATCGGCCCAGTATACAGATCCTAAACGGTTCAAGTTTAGGAGATATTTACAGTACATATAGGTAAGTCTTACCTATAGGTACAACTTACAGAGGGGGGTTTACAACCACTTTAAAGCCCAATATCTGTTTAGGCATTTGCTGGAATGGTCTATCCCCCAGCAGCAGCCAAAAACAAGGGCTGCAGATGCTATACTTACATTCACTCCAGCTCTGTTCCTTGCAAATTCACCAAGCCGGAGATGCATAGAAATACTGTGAGGTCATAAAACTTAAGCCTGTGATTTTTATTTTTTTTTGCTATACATAAAGCAAAAGAACAAGATTACCACTACACCAAGGCGCACTGGCGAAAATATTTTCTATGATTACATGGAGGCACCATCCACCAGTTCACTACAGCACTCTGCATGAACTTTGGGCAAGACTGTAAGGGGTGCAACAGAAAAATACAACTTCTCTATCAGAACCTCCCCCCAAAAAAAACCACACACACTAAGATGTAATCAGAATAAACCGGTTTGTACCTTGTGGTGCTGCTCCAAGCTGAGGTGTAGAGCCCTAGTTGGTGCTCAGGTTTATTGGGAGTGCCAGGCTGAAGAGTAACTCATCCAGGGAGAAGTGAAGCTAGAAAACTCTGCTTGCCTTAGCCAATCCTAGTTATGACGTGTAGGTGAAAGCCTCAGTCAATGTGTACTGACACGTTTCACCCTGCCGACCGGGGCTCAGAGGCCTCTATGATTAAGCCCCAGTGCCCAGGACAAAACACATCAGAGGCATGGTCTAAAGAGAGGTATTGACAGAGGCTATCACATACACAGTTCAACATAGGAGAGCGGAGGTTTCTTGCTTCAATTCTCACACGCTGTAATCAGAGGTGATCAAATATAAAACAGACATGTACATTTACATCCACCTGCCAATAGTCCTACATGGAGCTTCCATTCAGGTCCACCTGAAAATCCTGAAATCCAGGTAAATCTGAACTGAGCAGCCCCTAAAGCCTGGTATACCACTAGCATTTTTTTTTTTTTTTTTCATTTAACCAAGTGGGCTAAGCTAAATAAAAAAAACTGAAGAGCTCAGGAGGAGCCGCTGTACTAACTATCCGATGTTATTACAGCGATCTCCCCTGGTGAGCTATTGTGTTCTGAGAGGGGGGCGCGACGACTACTACTATTGCTCCCGCCCCCCCCCCCCTTTCAGAACACATCGGTCAGCATTCCTAGCCATTGGCTCAGAGCACTAATCGGTAGACCCTTTTTCATTCATGCCCCTTTGACTGAAGCTGGATGTTTGGCCAGCTTCTGTCAGACTGGCTGCCATACACACAGGGCGCAATATTCGACCTGTGTGTACGACTCTTTAGAATTCATATGCCTGTTGTTTTGATGCGCCAGGAGATTCTTAGCCGATTCAGTTCATCTTTATTGGAAATAAAACAGGTGTGTATTATCCCGCGCTCCCTAACCTAATGTGTCTCTCAGATCTATCTTGTGTCTGATAGCGTCAACCAAATAATTGTGTTCCCACAACTGCAAATCAAGAATGTTGGCTGCGCCTATCCATGTGCAATTCAATAAATGTTTTTAAACCAAAACCTTACTTTCAAACCCTGAAACTGCTATCGTTATTCAGTTACAAACTTTCTTGTGTAAAATAAAACAGGGCAAACAAATATAACAGTCCCAAATGACTGATTCAATTAGTAGTGCTTTTCTTCTTTCAAATATTTTTCCATTTAACTGTGCTTCTCATATACCGCAGTTAATACAATTGTGCAGTGACTCCCATCACTTTTTACCACTGCGCTCACCTCCAGTTTAGACCTGTTTCAGGATCTAAAATCGCCTTCCCTTGCTGGGGGTTAATTTCAGGCTCCTCAGCTGTTCAGTCTCCTTCCACTCTGAGCAGCACTGGGCTGGCTTTGTCTGGACTTCCTTTCCTCCATATCCCCCTCAGTATAAAAGATACACTCCCATGGTGTAGTATATAAAGATTTCACATTTATTGTATAATATCCACTTATATTAAAACTTGAGACCATGCCCTTAAAAGATCATCCGTCTGGGCAGCAGCTCTCGTATGTTCCACAAACACAGTCCTTTGTAACCCAACTCCTCCCAATGCATATGATCACGATCATGTGACTTCCCCAGGGATTAGGGATCCCTGAGGAAGTCACATGATCGTGATGATACGCCTGGGTGGAGTCAGGTGACACAGGACTGCGTTTGTGGAACATACCAGAGCTGCAGCCCAGACGGATGATCTTTTAAGTGTACGGCCTCAAGTATTAATGTAAGTGGATATTATGTCACAAAAAAGTGCAGCGCTCTCCTTCAATAAAGTGCATTCAAAATATAGTGCATTAATATCTGAAAACAGTGTAAAAATACTCTATATATATATATATATATATATATATATATATATATAAACAGTACCGTACACCAGAAGCTGTAATTGAAACAGTAATTGCCTCTGATCACCACAGTTCCCTTCACCCCCACCTTTGGGTGTGTCTTCTCACCTGCTTGAATGGACCTCACCAATTAAAAAAGAGGTCTACATGCGCTTTGCAGTGTTATAAGTGGCACCTCTCCCACTGGCTGTACACTCCAAATCTGTGGCTCTCAGCAGCTCTCAGTGCAGTGTCAATCATATAGGAGGCAAGAGGAAAGAACTATAGTGCAAAACGCTAATAAAAAGTATTTATTTCCATATAAAAATACACTCACATTTCAGAAGTAAAAAGAGCATTTCACAATACAATCCTCGGCATACACAGCTCGACCTAGTCCCACCGTGAATAAATCACAGTGTATGCAGAGGATTGCATTGTGAAATGCTTGTTTTTTTTTTACTTCTGAAATGTGAGTGTTTTTTTTTATATGAAAATACATTTTATTAGCGATTTGTACTATGGTTCTTTCCTCTTGCCTCCTATATAATTGACACCAGGCTGAGAGCCACAGATTTGGAGTATACAGCCAGTGGGAGTGGTGCCACGTATAACACTGCAAAGCGCATATAGACCTTTAACCACTTCAGCTCCGGAAGGTTTTACCCCTTTAATGACCAGGCCATTTTTTGCGATACGGCACTGTGTTGCTTTAACTGACAAATGCGCGGTCATGCGGCGATGTACCTAAATGAAATTGATGTCCTTTTTTCCCCACAAATAGAGAATTCTTTTGGTGGTATTTGATCACCTCTGCAGTTTTTATATTTTGCACTATAAACAAAAAAAAAAAAAAAAAAAACCCACAATATTTTTTACTTTCTGTTTAAAAAAAATTATTGGGAATGTTTAAGAAAAATCTAATGTTTTCATCAGTTTAGGACAATTTGTATTCTACTACATATTTTTGGTAAAAAATAAAAATCAGAATAGGTGTATATTGATTTGTTTGCGCAAGTTATAGCGCCTACAAACTATGGGATACATTTATGTATTTTTAATTTTCTTTATTGTTTTTATTCTAGTAAAAGTGATGATTTTTAGTGGGACTGTGTCATTGCGGCAGAGAAATCTGACACTAATGGGCCATACACACTATAAGATTTTCTGAAGACTTTTTCCTTTAGATTTACCAAAGCCAGATAATTTGAGGTCAAACCTAAACACTCAATTTGTATGTAATCTGGCAGGCCCTTGAACTACATAGAAAAGGTAAATCTGAAGGAAAAAAAGTCTTAATAAAATCTTATAGTGTGTATGGCTCTTTAGTGACACTTTTTGGGAACCAGTAACACCAATACAGTGATCAGTGCTTAAAAAAAAAAAAAAATGCACGGTTACTGTTTAAATGACACTGGCAGGGAAGGGGTTAACACTAGGGGCAATCAAGGGGTTAAAAGTGTGCTCCTAGGGAGTGTTTTCTAACTGTACTGGACTGGATGCACTAGAGAAAAGAGAGATCTGTGATATAGCTTAGCTGAAACACAAGATTGCTCTTTTCCTCACTGACAGAACAGCCGTCTGCCTTGTTTACATAGGCAGACTGCCGTTCTGTCATACTGCAGAACTTTGGATGGGTCCCAGGCAGCCATTACGGCCGCTGGACCGGCTGATTGGCTCCCACTGCATCCAATCACAGCGGGAGCGGCGCGCCTCCAAAAACCCGTGCACAAATCGATTTTGTGGAGCCGGGCTGCCCAGCCGCAGTATATATGCGACAGGCGGTCCGGAAGTGGTTAATTTTTGAGGTCCATTCAAGTGGGTGAGAAGACACCTATAGGTGGGGTGAAGGGCACTGTGGTGATCAGAGGCAATTACTGAAGAGTTTCTGGTGTATTGGACTGCAACTTTTTTTTTTTTTTTTTTACAGACATTAACCACTTTACCCCCATCCCTATTTCGGACACTTTTTGTTCACAAGTTAAAACCAGTATTTTTTCCTAGAAAACTACTTAGAACCCCCAAACATTATATATATTTTTTTAGCAAAGACTCTGGAGAATAAAATGTCGGTCATTGCAAAATTTTTTGTCACGCGGTATTTGCGCAGCGGTCTTTAAAACGCCATTTTTTTGGAAAAAATTTGAAAAATCACATTTCACTAATTTTAAAAAATACTAAACAGTAAAGTTAGCCCATTTTTTTTGTATATTGTGAAAGAACATGTCACGCCGAGTAAATAGATACCAAACATGTTACGGTTTAAAATTGCGCCCCCCCCGTGGGATGGCGACAAACTACGGTCAATAGAGATCTCAATCTGCGACGCTTTAAATTTATTTAACGGTTACCAGTTTTGAGTTAGAGTGTAGCTCTTTTTTTTAAATTATTGCCCACGCTCTGGCGATCGCGGCGATACCTCACATGTGTGGTTTGAACAGCGATTTAATTTGCGGCTCGACTTGCGTATACGTTTTTTTTTGTGCGCGAGCTAATGGTGACGGGGGCGGCTAAATTTTTTTTTTTCCTATTTATTTTTTCTTTTTTTTTAACTTTATTACAGGTTTTAAAAAAAAAAAAATCTGATCACTTTTATTGCTGTCACAAGCAATGTAAACATCCCTTGTGACAGCAATATGTGTGACAGGTACACTTTATGGAGGGATCAAGGGTCTAAAAGACCCTAGACCCCTCCACTACACTTCCCTGTATGCAAAACGCCAAAAACGGCATTTTTGCATACAGCCGTTTTTTAAATCTGCCGCCTTTTGCGGCACAGTAACCCGGATGTGACGTCATGGACGCCGCCTCCGGGTTACGTCATCGGAGACCCGATCGATGCCGTTTCCGGCATTCATCGGGACTCCATCCAGCCGGCGGACGTGCCGGCTGGGTGCTCGGGGCTCCCGGTGGGGCAAAGCCGCGGAAGGCGGCGGGAGGGGGGGGGGACGTCCCCTCCCGCCCCCCCGGGTAACGATCGAGCGGCTCCCGAGCCGCATCGATCGTTACCGACGGAAAGCCGACCGCCGGCTTCAAACAACGGTACCGGGATGATGCCTCTAGCTAGAGGCATCATCCCGGTATAACCACTCAAAGTCAGCCGACGTAGATCTACGTGGCTGGTCGTTAAGTGGTTAAATAATTTATTGATGGACTAATATATATTTAAAAAAAAAATGGATTAGATATATAAAATAGATCATTTTTACACTGTTTTCAGTTATTTATGCACTATAATTTGAATGCACTTTTTTATGACTATATTTATTGCATTTTGTACAGTTGGTTGGATGCATAGTGGTGGTAGCTGCTTCCTATAGTATATAGGGTTGAGTAATAGGTGATTAATACACAGTGATGGCGCGGAATTGTTTTTACATTTAAGTGGATATTATGCAATAAATGTCAAACCTTTACAGTTCTATTCAAAATTATTCAACCCCCACTGAAATTGATTGTTTTGGCCAGTTTGACATTGATTTTGATCATTCAGTCATCCTGCTTACAATTAAATCAAAGAGGTACGTGTAGGTCAGACAAATATAACATTTATAATGAAATAACCACAAATGTCTTTTCTGTGCTCACATCATTATCAGTTTTATTCAACCCCCAAGTGACATTCAATCTTAGTACTTAGTACAACATCCTTTTACAATTATAACCGCTTTTAAACGTGAAGCATAGCTTGCCACAAGTGTCTTGCAGCGATCTACGGGTATCTTCGCCCAGTTGTCATGGGCAAAAGCCTCCAGTTCAGTCACATTCTTAGGCTTGTGCACTGCAACGGCTTTCTTTTAGTCCCACCAGAGGTTCTCAATCGGATTTAAGTCTGGTGACTGTGATGGCCACTCCAAAATGTTCCAGCCTTTAATCTGCAACCATGCTCTAGTGGACTTGGAGGTATGCTTGGGATCATTGTCCTGTTGAAAGGTCCAACATCTCCCAAGCCTCAGGTTTGTGACGGACTGCATCACATTGTCATCCAATATCTCCTGGTACTGAAGAGAATTCATTGTACCTTGCACACGCTGAAGCTTCCCTGTACCTGCAGAAGTAAAACAGCCCCAAAGCATGATTGACCCCCTCGCCATGCTTCACAGTAGGCAAGGTGTTCTTTTCTTCATAGGCCTTGTTCTTCCTCCTCCAAACATAGCGTTGATCCATGGGCCCAAACAGTTCTAATTTTGTTTCATCAGTCCACAGAACACTATCCCAAAACTTCTGTGGTTTGTCCACATGACTTTTGGCATACTGCAGTCGACTCTTCTTATTCTTTGGAGACAGCAAGGGGGTGCGCCTGGGAGTTCTGGCATGGAGGCCTTCATTACACAGTGTGCGCCGTATTGTCTGAGCAGAAACTTCAGTACCCACATCTGACAAATCTTTTCTCAGTTCCTCAGCAGTCACACGGGGACTTTTCTCCACTCTACGCTTCAGGTAGCGCACAGCAGTCGAAGTCCGCATCTTCTTTCTGCCACAACCAGGTAGTGTTTCAACAGTGCCCTTTGCCTTGAATTTGCAAATGAAGCTTCCTATGGTGTCTCTTGGTATGTTTAACATCTTTGCAATCTTCTTATAGCCATTGCCCTTCCTGTGAAGAGTAATAACCTCTTCTCTTGTCTTCCTGGACCATTCACTTGACTTCACCATGTTTGTAACCACACCAGTAAATGTCTAGAAGGAGCTGAGTATCAGTCATTTTAAAGCTGCCTAATTGGTGCTTATTAGGCTTTATTGCTGCTCCCTGACATCCACAGGTGTTTTCAATACCTGATTGAAAACACTTCAATGAACCTCTGTTCTTCAGAGTGGTAGTCTTTAAGGGGTTGAATAATTGTGTCAATGAAGAATTCACAAAAGAAACATTTACTACTGTATTACAAAACCAATTGATGTCATTTTAGTTGCATATGGTTCTTTAAAAAGTCCTTGTAGGATTTAATTCTGAATACAATTACAAATGTACACTAAATTCCCTAAAACCCTTTACAGCATTGGGGGGGGTTTGAATAATTTTGAATACAACTGTATATACTACACAATGGGAGTGTTATCTTTTATACTGAAAGGTGGAGGAAAGGAAGTCCAGACAAAGCCAGCCCAGTGATGAGAGCCGAGAGTAGAAGGAGATTGAACAGCGGAGGAGCCTGGAATTCACCCCAGCAGGGAAAACTAATTTAGACCTGGAAACAGGTCTAAAGTGGAGATGAGCGCAGTGGTGAAAGGTGGTGGGAGTCACTGCACAATTGTATTAACTGAAATCCACAAGGGTGAAGGTGGAAAAACTGTGGCATATGTGAAGCACATTTAAAAAAGGGAAAAATATTTGAAAGCCAAAAAGCACTACTAACTGAATTATAGTCAATTGGGACTGTCACATTGGTCTTATTTTATTGTACACAAGAAAGTTTGTCGCTGAATATTGATAGCAGCTTTGTGGTTTGAAAGTAAGGTTTTGGTTTAAAAACATTAATACTTCCAGTTTCGGCATTTCATGCTGATGGAGTGTGCATAGCTCCCGCCAAGCCCGCCACTAAAACATATAAAGCCTTACCAGGGACACAGGTGGCGCAAAACAAGCCCTGGATCAAACTAGATCCAGAACGCCATAGATCGATTCGTGGAGCGGCCACGAATACAGCCACCTGCCGAGTCTGGCAGGTCCACCATCCTCAACCAGCCAGAAGCTGCTGACATGGCCGCAATGTCCCAGATGGAGAGACAAGATGAGGTGAGATCCACCCTCCACCAAGTTCTGGCTCACTACCTGCCCACACAGCCATATCAATTTCCTACAGACCCCCTCTTATTTCAAGATAGCGGAGGCTGTGGCAGCGATCCTCTACCCCACTAGAACTACAGCAGTGGAAACTGCAGTAGCGCATAGCACAGCTGCATAAAGAACTAGGCCAGCAGCTACATTGCATAACAGAGGCAGAGCAGAGAATATCTTCGATAGAGGAGGAAACTATGAAAAACTACACCACTACACAAACGCATGAGGAAATCCTCCAGCTTTTACAGGATAAAATTGGGAATTTAAAACAGGAAAAAACAACTTCCGAATAATAGGAGCCCCAGAGGCCATGAAACCAGATGCTTTATTCGCACTGAGCTTATCAGCCATTCCCCATGCACTGGGGATAACCACTCATTTGCACAGTGGAAAGAGCACATAGAATAGGACTGTTCAATGAAAGCTAGAAAACCCCTCGGCCTGGTATAGTGTGATATTTGAACTATGCAAACATTTAATACTGCAAAAATTCCAACACCAACATTCGCTGCAGATAGAGGGGCACAATCTTATTCTATTTGCTGATTATTCAGAAGAAGTTTTGCAGAAACGAAAAGCTCTTTCCCAAATCTGCACAGAGCTTTTTCAACAGCACATCAAATTCACTCTGGCATTCCAGACAGTCCTTCACCTCACAAAACAAGGAGGTGAGCGACTTACATTTCACTCTCCCCATGATGTAGAGCAATTTCTATCCACCTACAATATACATACTAGAGAGACCACATCCCCAGCCAGGAAAGAATCCCTCTCTCGCAAGGCTCAGCTCAGTCCTACAAAAATATCTACTAAGGCTGGATACACACTATACAATTTTCTTTAGATTTTTTTCCTTAAGATTTACCAAAACCATATAATAGGAGGTCAGACCTAAACACTTTCAATTTCTATGCAATCAGACAGGCCCTTGCACTACATAATTGAAGGTAAATCTAATGGAAATCTACCAACAAAAGTTGTATAGTGTGTATCCAGCTTAAGAAAGGTTAATATGGAGGTATCAATACCCAAGGAATGACCTTCTGATCTTGTTTGCTGACCCAGACCTGCACAAGCTGGTTGAAAAATAACCGTCCTTTACGAACACTTTCAGACTTTAATAATAAAGAGACTCATGTGATCACATCTTTAATTACGGTTTCCTCTGTTTATAGCATTCATAGTAACTATGCAATGCTTTGATGTTTAAAGTTTGTTGTTGAATACTGTCCATGCTCAGCACCCTGAGACATTACTGTAGAATCTGCAGTTAGTTTTGCTGACATTTAATGTTACTTCAGCTTGTCGAAATTGTACACAATCTTCCTGGTACACCCCATACCCAGACAGGTGGACCTAACGGGCTATAGGGGCCCACTAATCACACACCCTCCCGTGTAGGAAAAAGTGAAGTCTCTATTATGTTAGTTATTTCAGGAACAGATGAATCACGCTCTCTCTCTTAGGCCATCTCTAGGACCCATACACGGGTACATAGAATCTCACCACTTTGGTAGTGCCCTACCCCCTCTTCTCCGGTCAGATAACATTGACACTTGCACATTTGAAATGCCCAGCTATAGATAACACTATGGCTACTTTACACCCTATACTCATCCAACTATGACCACCATGAAAAAAAATTCTTGGAAATGAAGGCCTTCGATCACCACACAAATGCATGAAAATACTACGCCACCTCAAGCGTTAGAAAGCAGACTTCGCTCTACTACAGGAAACACACCTTCCCAGCCTCTGATTTTCAGACTCAAAAAGCTTTGGGTAGGTGGTGAAGTTGTAGGATCCCCAGCATCTGGCCAAAAAGCAGGTGCCATAATTCTCCCGCATAAAAATCTACCCTATACTTTAAACTTGGTCACGCAGGATGAGGAAGGCCGCAGTCTCAATACACCTAACCATTTCAGCACACGACATTCAACTCTCGAATATATATGCGCCCAACTCCCCCACTATAGAATTTTTCTAGGACACCAAATGGCTACTGCAGAACCCATCACCACTTCATATAGTAGGAGGCGACTAACAGTTATGTCTCAAGATGAAGACCGTAGATCTCGTAAACAAACCTATGCAAACAAAAAGATACGACCTGTCAAAGAATCCATAATGGTAAATAGGATGTTAACATGATTGATATTTGGCGTCTTAGCCACACGGTTGATAGGGAATACACTTTATTCTTCCCCGCATGATTCCTTAGCTAGACTCGATTACCTAGTCGGTACTGCGCCAGCACTACAAACTATCAGGGAGTTTGAGATTCACGAGCAATTTCAGACCATTCACCAGTATCAATCACCATAGAAAAAACACAAAACCAAAACCCCAGGTTATGGAAATTCCTAGTGTACCTGACACAAAATGAGGACTTTACCCATCATATCCACATGGCATGGGCAGACTACGCATCACTTAATCGGGAACACACAAGCTCTCCCATTCTATTCCTGAAAGCATGCAAGACAGTATTCTGGGGAAAAATAGCGTACACCATCCTAATACAAAAAAGCCTGTAAAGGCATGGCATGCTGCCAAGAGCCAATTTGATTACTGGGCTGATCGAATTGAGCAACAAAAGCGCACTCATGGAGAGGCGCAACTACGCCGTTATGGCAATAAGCCAAGCAAACTTATCCAGACTCTTAATAAAAGGATCATACTACCAACATGTCATAAAGAGACAGAGATGGACACATTTCCCACTCGCCTACAAAAAAATCACTGCCATACTAGAAGACTTTTACACCAAACTTTACTCAGAGGATAATATCCTCCAAGAGGAAGACAAATCCTTTCAGGAAGATCTAACGCTTCCCACTTTAACAGCCTCACAATTAGACATGTTTAATGTGGATTTTCCCCCAGAGGATAATTCTAGCCACTATTAAATCGCTAGCAAACCATAAAGAACCTGGCCCAGGGGGGTACACGGCTGAATTCTTTAAACCCACAGTGACATGCTAATGCCTAGTCTCACAGCACTATATTATATATATATATACACACACACACACACACACACAGTACAGACCAAAAGTTTGGACACACCTTCTCATTCAAAGAGTTTTCTTTTTTTTCATGACTATGAAAATTGTAGAGTCACACTTCAAGAGTTTGTCACCTGAAATGGTTTTCACTTCACAGGTGTGCCTTGTCAGGTTTAACAAGTGATGAGTCACAAATTTGAGACCTTTGGTTCCAACCACTGTCTTTGTGCGACGCAGAAAAGGTGAACGGATGGACTCTTCTTGCCTTGTAAATGGGGTTGGGACCATCAGTTGTGTTGTGCAGAAGTCAGGTGGATACACAGCTGATAGTCCTACTGAATAGACTGTTAGAATTTGTATTATGGCAAGAAAAAAGCAGCTAAGTACAGGAAAACGAGTGGCCATCATTACTTTAAGAAAAGGTCAGTCAGTCCGAAAAATTGGGAAAACTTTGAAAGTGTCCCCCCAAGTGCAGTCACAAAAACCATCAAGCGCTACAAAGAAACTGGCTCACATGCGGACCGCCCCAGGAAAGGAAGACCAAGAGTCACCTCTGCTGCGGAGGATAAGTTCATCCGAGTCACCAGTCTCAGAAATCGCAGGTTAACAGCAGCTCAGATTAGAGACCAGGTCAATGGCACACGGAGTTCTAGCAGCAGACACATCTCTAGAACAACTGTTAGGAAGAGACTGTGAGTCAGGCCTTCATGGTAGAATATCTGCTAGGAAACCACTGCTAAAGAAAGGCAACAAGCAGAAGAGACTTGTTTGGGCTAAAGAACACAAGGAATGGACATTAGACCAGTGGAAATCTGTGCTTTGGTCTGATGAGTCACAAATTTGAGACCTTTGGTTCCAACCACTGTCTTTGTGCGACGCAGAAAAGGTGAACGGATGGACTCTACATGCCTGGTTCCCACCGTGAAGAATGGAGGAGGAGGTGTGATGGTGTGGGGGTGCTTTGCTGGTGACACTGTTGGGGATTTATTCAAAATTGAAGGCATACTGAACCAGCATGTCTACCACAGCATCTTGCAGCGGCATGCTATTCCATCCGGTTTGCGTTTAGTTGGACCATCATTTATTTTTCAACAGGACAATGACCCCAAACACACCTCCAGGCTGTGTAAGGGCTATTTGACCAAGAAGGAGAGTGATGGGGTGCTGCGCCAGATGACCTGGCCTCCACAGTCACCGGACCTGAACCCAATCAAGATGGTTTGGGGTGAGCTGGAACGCAGAGTGAAGGCAAAAGGGCCAACAAGTACTAAGCATCTCTGGGAACTCCTTCAAGACTGTTGGAAGACCATTTCAGGTGACTACCTCTTGAAGCTCATCATTGGAATGCCAAGAGTGTGCAAAGCAGTAATCAAAGCAAAAAGGTGGCTACTTTGAAGAACCTAGAATATGACATTGTCAGTTGTTTCACACTTTTTTGTTATGTATATAATTCCACATGTGTTAATTCATAGTTTTGATGCCTTCAGTGTGAATCTACAATTTTCATAGTCCTGAAAAGAAAACACTTTGAATGAGGTGTGTCCAAACTTTTGGTCTGTACTGTATGTATGTATGTATATATAACGCAGTTTGGAAGGACAGTAACTATATGCCTTCAGCAACCAGGCATACAGCATACTAATAGCAAAAAAGGAAGAGACTACACTACCAGTATCCTACCGACCAATCTCACTACCGAACACGGACGCTAAAATCTTATCGAGATTGCAACAAGACTAGCCCAGATTCTTCCAGAACCGCTACATTCCTCACAGTCTGGCTTTGTTAAAGAACGCGCCGCTTCTTCCAACATATGCAAAGTACTTGCTGCATTGGAACACGCCAGAGCCCATCCTACTGAACAACTAGCTATTGTATCGCTAGATACAGAAAAAGCTTTTGACGTTAGTTTTCACTGGCTTTTCCGGCCGATTTAATCAATTTCATAAAGGCCATGTACGCTAATCCATCTGCGCGTATTATCACATCAGCAGGCATGTCAAATAGCATCCCTTTACATAAAAGGCACCAGGCAGGGATGCCCACTCTCACCCATACTTTTCAACATTGCTTTAGAATCTCAAGATACCCATTACAGAGGGCCCCACTACACGGTATTGCCTAACATACGGTTATAAACCCTAACATGCTTAGATATGGATTCGATTGGATCACAGACTCTTCCGCTTATACCAACTATACTCTGGAATCCAGCACAGTTCACCCCTATCAACTCTCAGGGATACTACATAGTAAAATTAAATCCCTCCCAAAGAACTTGCATCATCATATCCTAATCAGGGACATGATAATTACATGGAGGGAGATATGGAAAAAACTGAATTTACCGTGCCATATCTCCCAATTTATTTCCTATAAATGGCAACCCAATGTTCCCGCAGACTCCCGAACACCAAGCCTTCGTAGTATGGAAGGATTTCGGACTAACCAAAATTTCTTCAATTTTTTAAGCAGGCTCCAGGGCACTAAAACCCTTAAACCAACTGGTTATGGAATAGCACCTTCCCTACTCTCGTGTTCTATCATCGAGAGATCACCTCCTACATATCCTCTTGCTCCAAAATTATCTTGAAGTCTCCAACTATCACTGCTTGACCGCATAGATTGCCCAAAAATCATACTCCATCTCAGCCTCCTACAACTCGCTCAGGCAATCAACATCGCTCCTGAAACCCTCTTTGAAAACGGCAAAAATAATTCCCTGCTGATGATCTTCGTAAGAAAATACTGGAAGGATACCTGACAGTTCTAAGGATCATCACTAATGAGACTGGAGAGAATTCAAACTGACACATGCAGCTTATTTCCCCTTTACTACAAAAGATCCAACCACCCAACCTTGATCATGCCCAAAATGTGGCAAATACAAGCCTACACTGGCCCACAGATTCTGGCATCGTCCTACGATCTCCTCTTTATGGGACCAAGTGTGTAATAGGATACAAGGTGCAACGGTCGGGACTAAATCTTGAAATCGCCTCACACAATGCTGTTCAACATCTGCGAATTGGGTCAACGCCCAATCAGAAACCCACAATCCCTCAATGGGTGCACGGGCATACATTGAATATGCTTTCTCTTCAACAGAAATAAGGACTTCTTTCAAATATACTGCCTGGTATCTTTAAGGCATCTCTGGCACAAACGCTGGGCAAATTCAATGCGCATAAATCCGCAACAAGGACCTAGATATTTACCCATGAGAAGTTGTATGTTCTACCATAAGTATGATCCTCATTCCTTCCCTTCTTTTCTCCAGGGGCGGGTCACCCCCACCATACATAATCAACGCTACTACCAAGGAGAGTTCAGGCAATGGTTCCAAAGTTTGTTGAGTTCTAGATTGACAAAATAATATATTATACTGACCTGTTTAGAGTCATCCGAATCTCAGGGTGGTTTTCTTTTCCTGTACCATGCGATACTACCAACCCTTATATGGATATATTTTTTATCTTTCATTATTAATTTTTTTCTGTTTCTGCTTTATCCTTTTATTTCTCTCCCTTTGGGTACTTTGCTTACCCTAACCCAATTCAGAGTGTCATACCTGTCTAGTAATAATGTACTTTGATACTCTGTAATTCTCAAACTTTATAATATAAAAAAATATATATTTAATTGGATTGCTTACAGATAGGCACAGCCAACATTCTTGATTTTATTTCCTTTAAGGGAAATAGCGAGAGATTAAGGAGGAATACCATCAGAGGCTGCCATTCTGTTTCCTAAATACAGGGGACCTATGGGTTTTTTTTGGGTCCTGGACTGGAATCCTTTTTGCAACCTGGGTACATCCCAAAAACTTTTTCCATCGAGTAAGAGGTTAACTATATCCACAACTCAGAAGGGGCTTCCAGGGCAGGAGTAAACTCCTTCAGTCCTCCTATGCTGCTGGAGTGTGCTTGCATGTCTGGTTAGCTACTGCATTATACTACAGAGCTGGATCCAGGTATGTTGAAGTCCTTAAAAAAAAAAATTACATTCAGGGAAGCCAAATCCATTTAGGCAACAATTACTTTGCACATGTCTTCAGCAAGAAATGCAGACTTTAAAGCAGTCCTTCAGTCTTTTTTTCATCTTTCCATCTATTAAATCATCTGCCCTTGTGGTTTTAACTTTGGATAGTAAAACATTTTTTTTCAAACAGTCAATACCTTATACAGCCCACTTCCTCTTTCTTGTCTGGTAATTAGCCAAAGCTAAAGACATAATGCACACCTCTCTCATGAGTTTGCCAGCAAGGGATGAGGGATAAGTCATAGGAGAGCAAATGAGAGCGGATAACCGGATACTGCAGAGATCCATGTGTTTTCATCTAGAGAGGAGAAAAGTGCAATGCAAGCAGTGGTGTGAGCATGTATACATGTGTATGTGTGTCTGTGTAAATCCAGGAAGAGAACAGGCAGCAGCTTCAGCTGCCAACAGTTAAAATGGCTGCACCCAGACAGTGCAGGGAGATTTCTGCAGCATATTTGGCAGTACAGAATCACAGTATATATATATATATATATATATATATATATATATAAATAAAATAATATGCAAAGTGGTTGGAGGAAAGCTTCAGAAAGGCAAATATGTTTTTATTACAAATTATGTGATAAGACTGCAGTTCCTCCAAGTATCCTCCATCTGTTCCATTGAATAACTTTATTCTTTTGAACTCTATGATTACACCTATTACTCTGAACCTGAACTTCTTGGTATCAATCAACCTCTACTAAAAATGGTAGAATTACAGGCCCTTCCTTTCCGAACCGTTTTTTCTACAGCTGCATCTTTCTTTTAGGATGCATTGTTTTACTGTTCTTTTGCCAGTCTCCAAACAATGAGAACGTTTTTGGTACTTTGGCTTTTGGTGGTGCAGTTTTGTATTATATTGATCCAACCACAGAGTGGCAAAAAGATGACCAATGGTGAGAAGACAGAAAAGGTAAAAGAATACAAAAGCACACTTCCCATATGGAAACAAAGGGGTCACAGTAGGAAATGGTTTTGCAACATTCCACAGCTAAGCTATGGTGCTGAAGCAAAATATAAACTCTAGCAATATGGCAATGTTAGCAGACAGCTGAGCAAAACGTTATGAGTACTGTATAGCAGCCACAGTCTAACAATGTCACTCCATACCATCAAAAGCCTTGCCAACATAACTCTATACAACTATGCACCACACAACACTATTATCCTGAAGCTTTGTACGAGCTAAGTGAATGGTGTGACTTGCGCTAAAGCTTTTACTTATACACATATGTATGCAAGGAATTGGTGTACGAGATTATTGTCTAGATAGGTTAGAATCTGCTTTTGGAAGAAAAGTGTCATCTGCTGTTGGCCCTAAAATGTGTGCTTTATATTTCTTGGGGTCTCCTGTGAGGGGAAAATGGAAGTGTGCTATTACTCTTGCGGCCTTAAATTACAAAATAGCTTGAGCAGCAATTTACTTAACAGACATGGAGTTTTTCTTTAATGGTTTAACACACAGATCGTGTGCTAGGACTGCTGAGAACTGCCCCCCCCCCCAAAAAAAACCCCAAAAGGCTAACATCTACAATCTCTCCCTCAATTCTACAACTCTCTAAAACAAGCAGTAGTCACCCCCAAATTTAAAATGCCTGCCTTTGACCCTACCAATCTCAACCCTAGGCTCTATCTCATTGCTCCCCTTTTCCTCTAAACTCCTTCAATGTCTGGCCAACAATCGACTGAGTGACCACCTCACTGAGAATAACCTTCATGATCTCCTTCATTCTGTATTTTGACCTTAATACTCCATAAAACACTGCTCACCTAGAATTCACAAACAAACTACTGACAGCTAAAACCAACAGACACTATTTTGTACTCTTACTTCTGGACCTTTTCGGCTGCCCAACACCTCCTCCCCAAAAACTTTGCACATTTGGTCTCTGACTATACTCTTTGTTGGTGCTCACACTACCTGTCCCACCGCACCTTCAGTGTCACTTACAATTCTACTTCCTCCTCTCCTCTTACTTTCTGTATCACAGTCCCCCAACGTTGTACAAGGACCTTTCCTAATCTTGATCTACACCACCTCCCTAGGTAAGTTGATTGCCTCCCATTGCTTCCAAGATTATTTCTACACGAACATCATCAAAATCTATCTCTCTACCCTAGTGTTTGTCAGGGCACACTAACAGGCCAGGTTTGCAAGAAAACTGAAATACATCAGAGGTGATATCATTTGCTGCTCAGTGATTGCAGCATTCTAGTCTACATCTCCCCAAGGTAATACTGGCCTGTTAGTGTGCCCTGAGGACCGAAGTTGAGAAACACTGCTCTACCCCTCAACTTACTCCTTCAGTCTCCTCATACATCACTAATTTACTAACCAACATAAATTGGATGTCACACCCCTTCCTCAATCTTTCCAAAACCAAGCTCATAATATTTCCTCCCCCATGTGCCACTTCCCCCAACTGCTCCGTGAAGATCAATGGCACAACCATCAACCCATCCCTGCATGCCTTCTTTTCGGCCCCACATCCAATCACTGTCCAAAGCTTTCCCCCTCAAGGTCCGCAACATCTCTAAAAATCCCCCCCCCCCTTTATAACCAATGACACCACAAAGTTCCCAATTCACTCCCTGATCATCTCTTGCATCGACTACTGCAACTCCTTCCTCATTGGCTTACCTTTACATAGACTGAACGGGGGATAGCCTATCATGAATGCTGCTGCCAGGCTCATTGACCTTACAAACCATTCAGAATCTGATAACCCTCTGTCAATCCCTTCATTGGTTGCCACTCACCCAACAAATTAAATTAAAAAAATGAATATCTTAAAAAGCCATCCACAACTCGGCCCCCAGCTACATCACTAACCTGGTCACAAAATATCAACCAAATCTCAAGACCTCCTGCTCTTTAGCTTCCTCATAACCTCCCATACTCACCTCCAGTACTTCTCCCGAGCTTCTCCCATCTTTTGAATTCCCTACCCCAATCTGTCCGACTTTCTCCTACTCAGTCTCTGAAAACCCTCCCCTTCAGAGAAGCCAATCCCGCCTCTAATTTGCTGTATTTCCAATATCTCCCACAGTGATTACTTTTTGTAGCATTTGCCCCTCCCTTTTAGATTGTAAGCTCTAGCAAGCTGGGCCCTCCAATTCCTTCTGTATTGAATTGTATTGTAACTGTACCATCTGCCCTCATGTTCTAAAGCACCGTGCAAACTGTTTGAGCTATATAAATCCAATATAATAAAGAAATCCTTGTTGTCAGAATGAATCTGTTGACACAAGCTTAATTTGCAAGATTTATTTAAACAAAATCAACTTAGAAATATCACTGAATTAAACAAAAAAAAAAAAAGTTTTGAACATGTTAACCTTTTTGTCATGTTCCTGAAAATCTCTATTTTTTTGTTTTAATACATCTGTGAAAAAATTAGTATTTAATCAGGAAATCCCCTCCCCCTCCCTCACCCCCCCCCCAAAAAAAAAAATACGGCGGACTTGTACCCAGCACACAATGAACACTAGCATTCTATAGGTATAAACTCACATTAAACCTATCAAGCCTCTGGTAGATCTGTAAACAGTACTGAATAATACTCAGGGGCAGTAAACACTGGAGTTGCTCCCTCATAATAACCAGATTTCAGATGCTTTTTTTTTCCAGTGCAAGTCGGAAATTAAAAGCAAGTATTTCATTACGATGAGCAACACACCTTTAACTCCAGTTAATAGTCAGTCTCCACCTTGCGATTGTTGGGTTCCTCCCAGAAAAATGGCAGCTCACATCGTTCTTTGGCGAAGGCTCCACATTAAAGCGATCTTGTGATCACCTAAAGTTAAATGCAGCCAACCATGTAAAAGTTGGGTTTTACTTATTCCAGCTTGTAGTGCATTAAATTTTCGGTCTTGAAGAGCTCTGGGCGCCGCTGTCATCTGACACTTCTCAGGTTCCAGGCACAGATTAAAAAAGAAAAGGCTAGGTGCCCCAAACCCTTCTCTTCTTGCTTCCTCACTGCAGAGTGCGGAGGGTCTTTACAGGAAATCAGATTGCCGCCTGGGGGATGTAGTCTATTACATTGGAGGGGCCATCTCTGACTTGATAAGACAGTGGTGTGATGTCACAAAAAGGGGAGGGCAGCAAGACAGGTCGGAGGTATGCCCAGACTGCATTGCTGGCTCACTGATCTCCACTCCCAAAAGAGGCACGGTGGAGAGTTAAGTGATGGCTTAAGAGGGAAGAAAAAAAAAATAAATAAATAAAAATAAAAGGGAAACTTGGGGGGGGGGGGGGTATAAACCTTTCCTGGAAATATAAACCTTTTACAGGGAAGCCGTGTTTTTACTTTTGCCAGTGGTGACAGGGTCGCTTTAAACGGCTTATTTTACCCTTCTCCCATTCAATATTTGAATAAGTAAACCTTTCAGGTACAAAAAAAAAAAAGGAAGGAAGGAAGGAAGGAAGGAAGGAAGGAAGAGGAAAGTTTAAATTTAGGGGAGAAGAAAAAGGGGACTAGTATTAGGCTGCTGATCAGTACCATTGGTTATAACTGGTATAAGCACATTATATCCCATCAGGTACAGTAAAGAGAAACAATATTACATGGCTTTTTTTGTCCACACCTTTTCCTAGATTGCTGCTGATTTTTCAAAGAACATTTGGTAAGGCTATTTACAAAGTCTGACTTACCATGCAGAAGAAGGAATAGATACAAAGTTAACTAAGTTTAATAAAATGAAATAACATTGCCTGCAAATGGTGATAAAACCACACGCTTTTTTCTTTTTTTTTTTTTTAAATCAACATAGTCTGAAGCTGGCAAATACTTCTTACAACTACAGATGTATTTTTTTTTATAAAAACACTAACTTCGGGTAACGAAGTCTAAATACTAGAGAGTTTAAGGCAGGGAAAGAAAAAAAAAAAAAAAAGGATTCCTGATTATTGAAGGTCTCAACATCAATTAAAGCTGTCTGAAGCCACCATGCCCATCCAAAGAAACAAAAACCAGTATAATTCACGTTAACAATTAAAAATGGCTGCATAATCAACTTTTTTAGGGCCAAGTCTATGAGGATTTGTGACCGATGGCCCTCACATGAAACACGACTGGTTAGCCACACTACGGCTAGTGCAAGTATTAAAAATTCATTAGGAACATAACACAGTATAAGAAGTGACAAACAAATCACATAATGCCACGCCTTAAAGAGTACCTGTCGCACACAGACCAGAAACAGCCATATTGTGTGTCACACTAAGTCAGCCAATCAAAAATCGGTCATCTGCCTTGTGATGAATCTATAGGCTATAATCTCATGGATTACTACATCCATCCACAAAACAGCTGCCCCCTGCAAAGGCGACAAGGATTCTTTTCTTTAAAAAAATACATCCTAAATACAAAAATGGAGGACAATGCTAGTGGAGCAGACATCCTGATGTAAATGACAATGATTCATACATTCACCAGTTCACAATCCATTCTTCTGATCAGTGCTTGAAGGTTCACACAGACATTACATGACTCTTGCACTGCATGTGATTGGTTAATGCGCTGCGCTACTGAATAACAATAGCCTGTGATATTGAAATGACACAAGATAAAAAGATGTTTCCATGATGAGATAGCAGAAATGTTACTTCACAAGAAAAAAAAAATCACCCAGCTTGTTCATCTCAGAGGCCAGGTAGGGCACAAAATGAATGTAAACAGATCACTGTTTTGTAAAATCAGGAATTAAAGTCTTGTGTTTCAGTATATCAAATGAACGTTCTCAGTTGGCAAATGCGGGATCTTCAGTGTTTTTCTTTTTTTCTTTTTTTTTTTCCGTTGCTGCTCCACGTTCTTGATCTTGTGTGTGAACCTAGAGTTCCTTGTTTTCTTCCACCTGTCTTCAGGGAGGTCACGTTGACAGTAGTTGCTTTAAAAATGCAGAATTCTCTTTATAAAATTCTGTACAAGTTCACAAATTATTGCATAAACAGCATCACCTTCAAGAGCGTCTGAACAGGTGTTCCAGTGATGAAAGGCCATCACGTTTCTCTTCTGGCTTTTTTCTTCTTTTTCACTTGCTTAGGGGATTCCCAGTTCTCTTCAGACTTTGCTGAAAACACACATTTTAGTTTCATTAGAAACAATTTATTTTGAAACTTTGCTGTCTCTTTTACATGAAGTCATGAAAACACTTTCAAAATCAGAGAGAAACAAGCTGTGTTAAATGAAGCATCTCAAGGGATAGGGACTGCACTGAATACTAACCAAACGCGGGCAGCTAGGATTTAGTAATTTGTGAGACATTGAATATATTTTTATATTATATACACTGCTCACAAAAATTAAAGGAACACTTCAAAAACACGTCAGATCTCAATGGGGGAAAATATCATGCTGGATATCTATACTGATATGGACTGGGTGATGTGTTAGGAATGAAAGGATGCCACATCGTTTGATGGAAATTAAAATGATCAACCTACAGAGGGCTGAATTCAAAGACACCCCGAAAATCAAAGTGAAAAAATGATGCAGCCGGCTACTCCATTTTGCTGAAATTTTTTTGCAGCAACTCAAAATGGTACTCAGTTTGTATGGCCCCCATGTGCTTGTATGCATGCTTGACAATGTCGGGGCACACGCCTAATGAGACAGATGTTGCCCTGGGGTATTTCCTCCCAGATCTGGACCAGGGCTTTACTGAGCTACTGAGCAGAGTGAGATGCAACCTGGCAGTGTTGGATGAACCGAAACATAATGTCCCAGAGGAGCTCTATTGGATTTAGGTCAGGCGAGCGTGGGGGCCATTCAATGGTATCAATTCCTTTATCCTTCAGGAACTGGCGGCATATTCTCATCACACGAGGCCGGGCATTGTCGTGCACCAGGAGGAACCAAGGGCCCACTGCACCAGCGTAGGGTCTGGCAACGGGTCCAAGGATTTCATCCTGATAATTGCAGTCAGGGTGCCATTGTCTAGCCTGTAGGGGTCTGTGCCCCTCCATGGGTATGCCTCCCCAGACCATCACTAGCCCACCACCAAACCAGTCATGCTCAACGATGTTACAGACAGCATAACGTTCTCCACGGCTTCTCCAGACCCTTTCACATCTGTCACATGTGCTCAGGGTGAACCTGCTCTCATCTGTGAAAAGCACAGGGTGCCAGTGGTGGACCTGCCAATTCTGGTGTTCAATGGCAAATGCCAATGCCTACATTGCCGGGCAGTGAGCACAGGGCCCACTAGAGAATGTTGGGCCCTCAGGCCACCCTCATGAAGTCTGTTTCTGATGTTTGGTCAGAGACAATCACACCAGTGGCCTGCTGGAGGTCATTTTGTAGGGCTCTGACAGTGCTCATCCTGTTACTCCTGGCACAAATGTCCTGCTGATGGGTTAAGGACCTTCTACAGCCCTGTCCAGCTCTCCTAGAGTAACTGTCCGTCTCCTGAAATCTCCTCCATGCTCTTGAGACTGTGCTGGGAGACACTGGCAATGGCACATCTTGATGGGCCATCCTGGAGGAGTTGGACTGCCTGTGCAACCGCTATAGGGTCCAGGTATCACCTCATGCTATCAGTAGTGACACTGACCCTATCCAAATGCAAAACTAGTGAAAAACAGTAAAAAAAAAAAAAAACACACGAGTAGGGAAAAAAAGGTCAGTGGTCTCAACCTGTAAAACCATTCCTGTTTTGGAGGTTGTCTCATTGTTTCTCATCTAATGCACCTGTTAATTTCATTAACATCAAAGCAGCTGAAACTGATTAACAACCCCTTCTGCTACCTAACTGACCAGTTCAAAAATCCCAGGAGTGTTTAACTTGATGCTATACCCTGATTAAAAAGCGTTCCTTTAAATTTGAGCAAGGTGTGTGTGTGTGTAAATATATATATATATATATATATATATATATATATATATATATATATATATATATATATATATATATATATATATATATATATATATACATACACATACACATACACACACATACACACACAAACACACACAAACACACACAAACAACTATGTTGCAATTTATCCCCAAAAACACTCCCTACAAAAGATGATGAACAATACAGTTAGGTCGAGGAAAAAAAAAAAAAAAAAAAAAAAAGCGTCCATCTAGTTTCACCAATAAAGGGGGGAGGGGGGGGAGACAAAAAAAACAATCCCATGTACACAATCCTATACCAAACACTAGATACAGAGTAGGCTGTGATTGGCCGGAGCCGCAATGACGTCACTCCCGCGCATGCGTGCAAGAGTGATTTTCCGGCAAGCTCCCGGCAAGGAAAACTGAAGGTCCCCCCGGACCTTTAGAGCGCATGCGCCGCTCTCGTGAGCGGCTGCATGCACTGCAAATATCTCCTAAACCGTGCTGGTTTAGGAGATATTAATTGTACTTACAGGTAAGCCTTATTATAGGCTTACCTGTAGTTAAGTGTCAAAAAGCGGAATACTACCGCTTTAAACATGAGGGTGGGAAAAACATCAGAAAAAAAATCCCAGGGCTAACCATAGCCAATCAGGTAACAGAGCTCTACCATAAACAACTGGATCTCACCTGAAAACAACACAATACACCCTCAAAGAGGCCCAGGTTCTCTAAACAGCAGCCTGCAAAACCTTGCGGCCAAAAGAAGCATCTGCAGATGCCAACACATCCACTATATAAAAACTTTGTAAGAGTGTGCACCGACGATAAAGGTGGCAGCATTGCAAACCTGCATCACTGACGCATAATGGAAAGCCACGGAGGCACTAGGCGCCCTAATAGAGGGCGCCTTGACAAGGAAAGGAGGAACCTAACCCTTGATGGAATAGGCCTGAACCACCGTCTAAGTCTGATCCATCTGGAAATGGTTTCAGAGGAAGCTAACAACCCTTTGTGAGGTCCGTCCGTGAGCACAATAGAAAGTCTGACTTCCTAAAAGACTCCGTAGCTGCCAGGTACACCCTAATTGCCCAGACCACATCTAAGGCATGCAAGGCATTTTCCTTTGGATGTTTAGGCCTGGGACACAGGGAAGGCAACACAATGTCTTCAGTCAAATGAAAGTCAAAGTCAGAGACCAGCTTAGGAACGAATGACGGACAAGGGGGAGGTGGGGGACACTTGGGAAGTACAACCTTAGCCTTGTGAATCACCATAAGGTGAACAACAGGATAACGCCTACAGTTCAGACACCCTGTGCGCAGAGGTTAAAGCCACCAACTAAAAAAGGCCAACTTCTGGGACAGCGAAAGCAGGAAAAGCTCCTGAATATATTCAAAGGGAGGCTTCTGTAGAGCTGAAAGCACCAAATTAAAATCCCAGCGCGGCAACGGAGCCTGCACTGGAGGAACCAAATGTCGGACACCCTGAAGAAAAGTACGCACCAGGGGGGGGTGTGGCCAAACACGATACCTGGCCCTTGATGGTACTCAAGGACAATTGCTGTTGAACCCCCCGTTGAAAGAAGGTTAAAATCCGATCCACCGAAAAGGAGCGAGGATGAACCAAAGACTCACGCCAACACAATGTATGTCTTCCACGTACAAAGTAGATTTCCTAGCTTTCAACAGCGAAGGGGTTCACCAACTCAGACAAACCTCTATGCTTCAGCACCTGGCGTTAACAACAGCCAAGCCATCAAAGCCAGCAATTGAAAAACGCAGGATAGCAGATTGGTCCATGGGACAGCAGATGCTCCCTGAGAGGAAGTCCCCAAGGAGTATCAGAAACCAGCTGTACCAGATCGGCGAACCAAGACCGGCGAGGCCAGTCTGGAGCCACTAGAACGTCCGGAATCCTTTCTGCCTCAATACTGCACAGGATTCATGGCAGGAGTTCGAGAGGTCTGGAACGAGTCAGCAGCCCACCTTAGAATGCTGGCTACTTACTGAGCTGCCAGGACACTTTTGCCTCCTTGGTGATTAAAAGAACAAGGCCGTGGCCTTGTCCGAATGAATCCGTACCTGACACCCCTGAAGACGAATTGTCCAATGAGCCAGACAAGTCTGATCGCTCAGAGTTCCAGTACATCGGCAGTATTGAGTCCAGACCCCCTGAGCACATCTGTGCTGAGGACGCCTCCCCACCCGACAGGCTGGCACCCGTGGCGACAACAATCCAGTAGAGGGGAGAAGGATTTTCCCTGTCGAAGCCCCAAAGAACAAAGCCACCTCTGGAGCTCGCGGATACTTGTCCCATTTCACCAGAAACTCTTTTGCAGAGATCTTGTGTGGAACTGTGCAAACAGACCGCCTCAAAAAGGTGGACACCATCAGGCCCAGCACCCCCATGTAAGCCCTGAGGGATGACTGTCTACTGAACAACAGAAGCTGAATGGCCTCCTGCAATATCTGGAGTTCTTCCAGAGGAAGAAACACTCTGGCTGAGGCAGAGTCCAGAGTCAGAGCCAGATAGTCCAGTTTGAGGACAGAACCAAAGCAGACTTCTGAAGGTTCAGAATCCAACCGAACTCCCTCAGAATTCGCAGAGTAATCTCCATTTGTCCATCAGAGCAGTCGGAGACTCCGCTCGCAGAAGATGATCGCTCAAGTACCACAGTACTACGATCTCCCGCTGACTCAAACAATGCCAGCACCGGGGCCAACGCTGTTGTGAAGATCCGAGGAGCAGAGGAGAGTCCAAAGGTCAATGCCAGAAACGGATACTGCTCCTCGTCCGTGGCAAAACAGGGTAAGCACTGGCGACCGGCACATATAAGAATGTGCGGGTAGGCGTCCTTGATGTTGATCGAAGCGAGAAGAAAACCCCCTGATGTAAGGACGCCACTACCGTGCGAATGGACTTCATGTGGAACTTCTGTACCCGCACAAAGCAGTTTAGCGCCATGAGGAACAGATCACCACTTAAACAAGTCTTGCACTACCCCAAAGAGATACTGTAAGCGATCTGGGGACAAGTGCAGGTTGGAAGGCAAGAACCTTTTGGGAGGATAGACTGAACACGATCTTGTTGCCTGACGAATACCTTTTCGTCCTCGTCCTGTACCAGGGAGATCCACGGATCCGGAAACCAGCGAAGATGTCCCCCCACCCCAGATACGGAGGGCGCCCCATCATGCAGAGGCAGCCATGTCCGCAGGTCTGGAAGAGCCTGCTCGTGGCTTGCCAGACCAGGTCCTCTTGGAACCTCCAGTGGAGGTCCTGAAGGGCTATGATCCCATGACTCGTGCCCCCTGTGATACCCTTAACAATGTCATCCAAGGAATCTACAAACAGGCGATCCCCTACAAGGGGGGAAATCCGATAAGGCCTTCTTAGAAGTCTGGTCTGCAATACGCCGAAGGACCACTGCTGATACAGACAGCCTAGAACTCAAAGGAGCTGCATCCAAAGAAGCATCACAGATAAACTGTAGCCCCTGGAGCAACTGATCCGCCAGCTCCACAAGACAGGGGGAAGCGATTTACTCTCCAGGTCCCAGGGTAAAAGTTTAGCCCACTCAGTCAGAGTTTGGGACACCAGGGCAATAGTAAACACCGGCCTAAGGTCCATACCAGCCACAGCGAACATATGGTGTGCCAGAACCTTCGCCCTCCTATCAGCTGGATGTGTAAAGGCTGGGGACTCCTCAACCAGAATGAAGGTAGCTTTATTCAACCTGGAAACCAATGAGTCCGCTACAAGTGGGACCGTCTGCCTTTTAAGCAGATAATCCTAATAAGGATACCGCAAGGAAAAAAGGCTTAGGAACCACTGTGTTTTGGACAACCCCCCACAGTAAAAAGGGTCAGATCCCCCACACAATGATGGCAAGGCTGTCGTGGAGGCCCAACCACAAGTGCACAGATCCCAGTCCAGCAGGTGCCCAAAGGAAGAGTGGGGACTTTAGCCAAGTCAGACTTCCTGATGACGCATTTACTGCGAAATGCATTGTGGTCTAAGCTTTACCCAGAAATCGTAAACCAACTACGTCATTTCCTATGAGGCGGTGGAATGCAAGCCGACCGCTGCCACGCTACAAGAATATGAATGCATCATACATACTAAGGGGGGGTAGAACTGGGGGAATCCATAGCGGAGAAGAATCTCTTGAGAGGAGGAGATTAAGGGGGGATATGATCAACATGTATAAATACATAAAGGGTCCATATAGTGAACTTGGGGTTGAGTTATTAAATTTAAGGTTCAACACAGAGGACAAGGGGGCACTCTAAGTCTAGAGGAAAACAGATTTCGTCTCCAAATACGGGAAGGTTTCTTCACCGTAAGAGATGTGAAAATGTGGAATAGGCTCCCTCCAGAGGTGGTTCTGGCTAGCTCACTAGATTGTTTTTAAAGGGCCTGGATTCTTTCCTAGGTGTACATAATATAAATGGGTACTAATATTTTTAGGTAAAGTTGATCCAGGGAATATTCGATTGCCTCTCGGGGGGATCAGGAAGGAATTTTTTTCCCCAGCTGTAGCAAATTGGATCATGCTTTGCTGGGGTTTTTCGCCTTCCTCTGGATCAACTGAAGGTATAGGAGTGTGTATATGGGATTGTATGGTTGGGTTTTCTGTTTTTTATTGGTTGAGCCAGAGGGACTTGTGTCTTTTTACAACCTAACTATGTTACACTGGTATGAGATGCTGAGCCTCCATGACTGAACTAAATTAAATCCAATAAATAAAAAAAGGAGAGGGTCAGAGAAGGTCATGCTGGTGAAGAAAGGGTCATATGATGCAGAGGGTCTACCAGACAGGAAATGAGGTGGGTCCTGACATGCTGAAGCTTCTAATGTACACGGTGAAACTCAGTGTGCAGTGACCCGAGAGTAAGGCTAAGAGTTCATGGAAGGCTGGAGTTCAGCTTTAGATTACTTTAAAACTATAACACTACCTTGTATAGTGAAACCCAAACTGATGTTCAATCAACATTACCTATCCACAGCAATATTACCTTGTGATGGTGGGGGCACGATGTTCTGCTTGGCAGCAGCAATGATAACCTCTTGTGGCTGCTGCACTAGAGATGGGCTCTTCTCAGAAATGTTATGCACGGTAGATATTGAAGACTCAGTCAAGACTGTATGCACATGCTTCTCCTTCAAAGTCTGTGTACAGAATATAAGAGACCCGCTGTTAGACCTAATAAAAATCTGCAGGAAGAAGTTTAAACAAAACTACAATTTTCTAAAACATCTTTCTCCCATTGAATGTAACCAATCCAATTTGTAGTTCAGATCTGTACATCTGAAAGATGCAGAGAAAACAAGCAGATTGTCAACATACATTAAGTCCATAGATGTCTATGAGTGAAGGTGGTTTGCAGGGTAAACCATGTTAACCACAGAACATTTTGCCCTTTGCTGAAATCAAACTGTTATCTGCAAGGAACTTAGATACTCACGTTGCCTGTTGCTGCCCATCCAATCTCTGCAGTAGAGAAATTGCTGGCTGAAGAATCTCCAGATTCTGATAATTATGCAAGTGCTGGACACCCAGTTCCTCGCTGCTCTCTGTGGTTTCATCTGCTGTCGCCTAGAAGGACGAACCGCAGAGCACAGGAAGGGACCAGGAATCTAACACTCCCATGTTAGTAGCAGGAAAAATGTCCAGGTTCTTCTTCTTTGCATGGAACAGTTTGTTTGCATTTGCTTTTTTTTTTTTTGTTTATCCCTGTCCTCCCTAAAGCTAATTGGGGTACTCATGTAATGACATGTATGGCTGACTACAGTTGTGCTTTAACTTCCAGCAGGAGAGAAAACAACCCTACATATGCAGATTGAAGGCTACCAATAATTATATTAGAGAGATAATCTTAAAAATGGATCTCTTAAATCTCATCTTTGCCATAATATCTTGTCCCAGCATGCCATGTATGTCTAATAAATTATAAATCCCTAAATACTGATGTGAAATGGCAGACGGCTCCCTGCTAATCAGCTGAACACCCATGTAAGGTAATAAAATCTGAGGTTGATGTGGCCCCCTTGGCCTCTTAACACAATGCAACCAGAAAGCAACTCAGAGCCAACAGTGGCTCCCACTCATAAGAAAGGAAATTCCTTTAACCATATCAAAGCCTTCACTAATTATGAATTTACCTCTTTCAGTTCATTACTTTTTCCAATGATTGATGGGATAATTACAGAAGGTGGAGAAGGGGCAGAATCCTCTTTATAATCATCCAAGGCTTCCCTTGTGCCTTCTGTTTCCTGAAAGATTAAAGTGTAATGAGTTCAGCAAGCCCTGTTAAGACTGGCAAACACAGAAGGCCGGTTGTCATGGAAACCACCTCAGCCCACCAGCATGCACAGAATGTAATGGAAGAAAGTATTGAAATACCAAATTTTGGAATAACCCTAAGGACCCCTTCACACATACGGACCACCGTTCGTCCGTTTTTCATCCATCCGTTGGATGAAAAAAAAAAAAACGGACATCAATGCATTCCTAAAGAAAAATGGATGTAAATGGAGGATCATTCATTTACATCAGTTCATCAGCTTCCTTCAACATCCATTTTTTTTTGAACAGATGGAAGCCCTATTTTTCATCCGATTAAAAAAAATAAAAAATGGATCGGACGAAAAAAAAAAATAAAGAACAGGTGAAAAAGACAAAAAGGGGAACGAAAAATGGATATGAAACTGATGTTGACTGAAAAAAACTGAGGACAAAAAAATGTGGCTGAACTGATGAAAGGTCAGTATGTGTGAAAGGGGCCCAAGAGATACATGAACTGTAAAATCCTACCAAAAAGGTCCTACATTTATTACATGCATGTCTTTTGCACATGGCACATTCTGCCAGTGCCCATGTGCCAGCATGCCACACTGTCACTGATTCCTGTGTAAATTATGATCTACACTAAATATCAAACTTCCCTACACTCCCTACACTAAATATCAAACTTAAAGCTCATTCAAAACTACCCTGGCAGTGAGGGCTTCCCCACACTACCAAGGTTAAAATGCTCAATCTTGTCTAGGGTACCATTAAAAAACACATTTTACTTACCTTATCCCTTGTTCCCCTGGTAGCCACCACTCGGCTCTTACCTCTAATGCTATGGGTTGTTGGCAGGCTCTCGGCGTCCTTACTTACATTGCAAGGCTGCTGCAATGAGCTTCACTGCATGTGAAGTTTGTATTTTTCTTTAGCGCTTAGCTTTAACATACGCTAGCAAGATACATGGCTCCTCTAACAACTGGCAAAGGAAATTAACTAAAGTCACCAAATGGTTAACTCAAAACTGAGATTTCAGTTTTAGGTAGATTGTGGAGAGTTAACCCCTTTCTGTAGACTACCGTTTCCACTAAAGAATTCTCCATGCAGAGGAAACATTAATAAACGTCACTTCTTTGACAGGTACCAGCCAAAGCTGTGCCGGGCTGCTACCTCTCATAATGGCTAAAAATTGGGTTGTGATCGGGTGAACATACGCGGTGCGCCTCCATCCCTATTTCCACAAACACAACAAAATTAATTGGTCCACGGAACTTTAAGGCTCCGTTCACATCTAGGCGTTTTGGGGCGTTTTTCTGCTCTAGGATCAGCTCTCAAAACGCCCAACAAGACAAATCCTATTCATTTCAATGGCCCCTGTTCACATCTGAGCGTTTTGACGCTGTATACAAAACGCCCAACGCTCAAAAAAGTACATGAGCTTCTTTTTGGGCAGATTACAGGCGTTTTCCATTGATCTCTATTCAATCTAAAAACGCCTGCACAAAAATCGCGGTAAAAATCGCGGTAAAAAACGCCGCAAAAATCGCGGTAAAACGCTACGCTCAGGTGTGAATGTAGCCTAAATGAGGCACATCACTTAATAAATACAGAAAACCATTTATCATTTTCCTTTTACTTCACAATTCTTTGCTACTTTGTGTTGATCACATAAAATTCCAAAAAAAATACAACCAAAAATGTAAAACATGACAAAATGTGGAAAATGTCAAGGGGTATGAATACTTTAAAGGCAATGTATCAATTCAAGAATCATTACAAAGAAAAAATATATCAAGTATACACAGAGAAAACCAATTAAAAATAAGGCTGATTTATTGTATTCCATCATACATCAGCATAAAATATTTTATATATATCATTTATATTACACACACATACACACTCCATGAAATGATACTCTAAAATGGCACAATCATTCTAGAAAAGTGCATCCAACATCTCAACAAATTTCATGAACTTCAGGTTCACTTCATCAGGAGTGGATGCTGCTGACAGGGTTATCTTGTCCGCAGATCCTCAGCTACTGGGCTCTCCATCATATAGATGTGTGTAGAGTGAAACTACAGTTCTGAACTTTTTTCAAAACAAAAACCGCACATAAATTTTGCCTTGCATGTATGAATGGATGAGGTGTACACAGCTTCACTATTTTACGAAGGTCAGAACTGTAGATTCACAGTAACATATTTATTCAGTAGAGTCCCGTGAGCAAATGAATTGTGTCTCATACTGGCTGTAAGCGGTAGCTCAGTCCCTGCTGACATATGGTCATGTTATCACTATGTTAGCTATGCCCCCTGGGGGAATTCCATTACAGCCTGAGCTCAGAGGAAGTGGGTGACACCTAGTGGCAGAAAGGAATTATTGTATTACATTGCCCTAGATTGAGAGTCCGTTGCTGTTCTGCTGTTACTAGGCTTTTAAAGTTTACCGGGAGTTCTACTTTAATTTCATTTGAAATTACCATTGCAGCCCTTCAAAAACCCTCAGAAAAAATGTAATACAGCAACTCTTTTTGTAACATGATCACAGATGGAGAAAATTGTGCATTTTACCATATTTTTTAAAATAAAACCTAAAGACTTAAAAAAACTAAAACAAAAAAAAAAACAAAACTAAAACAAACCCAAGAGATAGCTTTTTTACCCCTTTACTAATGTAAGCATTACTACTGCTTCAACATGGTCCTGTACATGTGACCAGCTAGGACACCAGCCATTTGAGGGCTTGAAATATTGGCAGCAGTTTATCGCCAGGCATACCTTGAATGTAGCATTACACAGAGCATGCCTTAGCAGGCAGAATGCAATAGAAAACTGCAGAAAACATTATATTTGATTAAAGATTCAATAACACTTATTGAACATTTCTAACTTGAGTTTTTTTTTTTCTAGGGAAATTGAAATGAGTTAAAATATTTAAAATTGGTGGGCATCGTTCTGCTTAAGCGGTTTATCTATTCCAGTTGCAGCTGGGACTTTTGCAGTAAATACCTGGGTAGGAGAGCCCGACTCATCTCCCTGCTTCTTCTTCTTTTTCTTCTTCTTCTTGGTTTTGCTGCTGGCAGAAGTTTGGGCAGTAGTTTCTTCCTTTTCTTTTTCATCATCAGAAACCTGAAACCGAAACAAGCTGCTAAATATGTCTGTGTATTAAAAAGGAAACAACACTAAAATACATTTCTAATTTCTAAGGCCTGTTTATCTGTCCGATGATTTGTAAAATACATACAGTTTTATGATCCGCTCACTTTTACCATATGGCTGATCACTACAAAGGGATAGACAGGGATTTTGTTACATCGCCCTGCCTCATTGCTTGCTCTAAAACTCCCAGTGAACATCAAGAATATTTCTGAACAACCCAACTCTCATGCAGTGGCACTGTAAGGGCTCCTTAACACTATCCCGCATGCTAACACAAGCCAGTGACTGTTGTGTACAAAGGAGGAGGGGTCGTAAAAAAATGTATTTACTTGAAATATCACAAACATCATTTTTTTAAGGAGTCCCTTATGCTTATATGTTGTCCTTTTGACAAAATGTTCCCCCTGCCAATGCCCTGCCCCCACTTCTGCAAACGTTTGGTGCAGCAGGGGTTAATAGAACTAAAAGAGCCATCATTTGAATAATCAAGAGTGCCCGAGTAGGTTTGCCATTTCCACCCTGCTGCTCCATTCATATAAGCTGTTACTACACCTTCTATGTATGAAACATGGTCTATGAATGGAGGTGGTAGACCCATCAATCATCTACCCATTCTCCATTCATATAACCAGTTTCATTAATGAAAGCTATAGTAACAGCTTCTATGAATACAGCAGCTGGCAGAATAAGTGGGCACTCTAAGCCTGTCACAGCCTCTTAGTTCTATTAACAGCTGCCACATCAGAAGATTACGGTACAAGGGGAGGATTGGAAGAGGTATACTTAATCAAAAGGAGGACGTAGCAGCTAAAGGGGAACATCTCATTGAAGATAAGTAATGTTCCTTGAACCCATTTTTATTTACTTTTTTTGGCAACCTCATGCATTAAAAAGGCAGCATTGTGGTGTGAACAGGGCAGAGAGAAAATTGTGAAAAACATGCATTAATCTGTACAGATTAACCCAGGTCTCCACACATAGAATACTAAATATGTAAACTATAAAAGGCCCTTTCCCACTAATGCACTTTCTCCAAGCTGGAACGCCCCTTTCCAAACAGGAAATAAGTGCATCAAGTGATTTGCCATTAAAGCCTTTAAAACTTTTCACATCGCTGTGCTGCGTTTGCACTGCGATTTTGAAAAGTTTTGCATGCTGCATTATTGATGCGCTTTTTAAAAAGATTCTCCTTCCATTGAAGTCAATTGGAACTGCAACAAAATTGCCCAGAAGGTGTGCTTTTGCTGGTTAAGGAGCAGGTGTGTCCTCAAATACCAGTAAACAGCTGGGGATGTAAACAGCCTCCCTGCATAGGCTACTGTCCCCTTGGTGCTCACCAGTAGCTCGGTCCGGTCTTCCTCCCCTCAGATTCTGGGAGCCAATGCTCCCTTTTTCTGTCCGCTGTCCCTCCGCCTCCTCCCCCCTCCGGTGGTAGCATCCTGACAACAGGGAGGCATTATCACTGGTTGTGAAGGATGACAATCTGGTTTTTCGGCTCCTTAACCACCTGCCAGCATCCTTAACAACCAATGAATAGATTGGTTAAAGAGCCAGCCCTAGTGGCATCCTTAACCATCATCTATTCATGGCCTATGTGCTGCATGCAATGCAATTAAAACGCAATATGCATTTTTAAAAATGCATAGTGAGTTTTAAAAGTGCTACAATGTACAAATACAAACGCTGCAGTGTGAAATTGCCTTACTATTCATTCCTTCTACACACTGAGCAAAACAGACTGAGTAAAGCAGTTTTAAATTTACCTTTGGAACCTCTTGCTCTGTATCTTCGATTTGTGGTGGGGACACTGGCTCCTCTTCTCCATAGTTCCCCCATTCCTCCGCCGGTGCATTCCAGTCAGAACTAGGGTCAGCGGAACTCAGACCATCTGTTAAAATTCACAGCAAGTTATATTATACAAGCACTCTTCTACATCTAAGCAAGTTTAAACAAGAAAAAAAAATATATATATTCTCAGGTACGTGTAAATTCTAATGAACTTCTCCTATTTGCTCCTTTTTAGTCTTGTAAATATACCATCGGAAAAGTTTTGTCATATGTGCTCAAATCGGTGGGGAAAAAAAAAGGCTCGCAGATGCTGCCAGAATTCCGGTAAGAGCTGGTAAATTTATATGCCCTTAGCAGTGTTATCAGCAATGCCCAGTTCACCTCTTGGGACTACAGAAGCCCACCTGCCCTAAGGTACTGGAGATGAGAATAGAAACCCAAAGAAAGATGCAACACTGCACCCAATCAATTTTTTTATCATTTTCTTGACAGATAGAGCTTTCTTTTGGTAGTATTTAACCAGTTCTAGACGGAAGGCTCTACCCCTTAATGACCAAGCCACTTTTTGCGATTCGGCACTGTGTTACTTTAACGGAAAATTACGCGGTCATGCGACACTGTACCCAAATAAAATTGATGTTCTTTTTTCCCCACAAATAGAGCTTTCTTTTGGTGGTATTTGATCACCTGTGCAATTTTTATTTTTCGCGCTATAAAAACAAAAACAAAAAAAAAAACGATAATTCTGAAAAAAAAAAAAAAACACAGACATTCCACATTCTGCTATATAACATTACAAATTTTAAAAAAAATGTAGAAATCAATTTTTTTCATCATTTTAGGCCAATTTGTATTCTGCTACTATAAATTAAGGGAAAGATTTGGAATTTTTATTTATTTTTACTAGTAATTGCGGCGTTTAGCGATTTTTAGCGGGACTGCGACATTGCAGCGGACAGATCAGACCCCTGACATTGACATTTTTTTTGGGGGGGGGGCCAGTGACATTTCTACAGTAATCAGTGCTAAAAAATATGCACTGTTACTGTAATAACGACACTGGCACGGAAGGGGGTAACTCAGGGGCAATCAAAAGTGTTAAGTGTATGCCTAGGGGATGTTTCTAACTGAGGGGGATGGGCTTGTGGAATCAACAGAGACCTGTGTTCCTAAATAGGTGGATCACAGACACTCTGTGCTGATTCCTGAGAGAACAACGGTCTGCTGTGTTTACAACAGCAGACTGCTGTTCTCTCTCTACGGGGAGTGACCACATGAGTTTGTTATAAAATTAAATAAAGAAATTTACTTCCTTCACTGATGTGTGCTGATGAGGATGCACCGATAAACCAGGACACTGTCAATCAGTGCCCTGATCAGTGTAGCTGTCCCTGTGTGGGTTGTTGCTTCCTGGCTCTCCTTTCCTCATGCACTGTCAGTGTGAGGAGAGGTCTACCGATAATGGCAAATCCTGTTTACACTGATCAGCTGTTATTGGGCACAGCTGGTCATGTGGTAAAGAACAGCTGTGATTGGCTCTTTACCCCAATCTGATCAGCTGGGTCCGAAGCTTTTTCAAACATAAAAAATTATCCCTTGGAGCAAATAAACCATGCAAGTCCCGGTTTACGCTACTGCAGTGTGAATTCCATAAGTTTTTTTGTGCGATTTAGGTGTGAATTTATAGCGCGATTTGGGTTTGTCAGGTGTGATTCCAATGCAAACTAAGAAATCGCAGCTGTGCGCAAGTGGGTTGTTAGGGACGCCGCGACCCAACTGATGGCTCATCAGCTGACAGCTGAAATGTAAACAAAAGAATGCCATTAAAAAAAAAAAAAAAAAAAAAATACCAGGCCTTGTGCACAGATTTTTGACGTGGGGTCCCGCTTAAAATCCGTACCAGACCCAAAGGGCCTGGCATAGATTGGAGGGAGGACCACCCATGCTGTTTTTTTTCCTTTCTGAATTTTTAACTGCCGGCATTCTTTTGTTTACATACAGCTATCAGCGTGGAAACCCGCTGACAGCTGAGGATTCATCAGTTGAGGACGTGGTGGCTCCACTCCTTAATCTGCTTTTGACAGGAGAGAAGGGAAATAGAAAAATACCAGCTGGATTTGCATATTGATGTGAACACAGGGCTGCAATTTCAATCTGGTCCCATTGAAGTCTATGGAGATGAAATTCACACCACACTAAACTTGCACAGGACCAGTTTTTTAACCGGATCAGAACCACATTGCAGAGCTGTG
The DNA here is from genome assembly GCF_965119305.1 of Pelophylax lessonae. Lineage (NCBI taxonomy): Eukaryota > Metazoa > Chordata > Amphibia > Anura > Ranidae > Pelophylax > Pelophylax lessonae. The sequence continues at coordinate 481,565,549 of NC_138772.1, read as the reverse complement.
AACGGCCTTCATTGAAAACCATGTTTTTTCAAATCACATGCTAATATATGCCTTACGAATTAGAACATACATAGAATTTACATAGAATTAGCATCAGCGTGAATGGGGACTAACACATTAAATCCAATGTTGCAAAAATTTGTGAATGAGATCACGTTAACATTAATCCTAAATATTTCAACTGTGTGGCATTTGAACCATCATCCAAATAACCGGCCGCACACTAAAGTTGTTCAATTCAAGCCAAGGTTTATTGCAATGGCAGCACACTGCTCACTCCCACCCAAAGCCATGTCCCCAACATTTTCCCCCTACAACAGGGCTTAAAACATGGTGATAGAGACCTAAATACAGGTGTAACATGTAACTGTGTGCAAAAAAGATGGAGTTAGCCTTTAAAAGCAGAACTAGGGGCAAAACCTTTTTTTTATTTTGGATATTTGGATATTTTTTTTTGTCATTCATGTCCCATTGGGAAGATTTTCCTTTACTTCCTGTCCCATAGCCATCAGGTTGTCACCAGAACTAGTGTCCCCAATGGAAAAATTTCCCCTTTATTACGGTTCTGGGGACAGCCCACAATTTGGGCATTTCTATCACATTGAATTTGAGGATAATAGACTCCAGGAAAAGGTGAGGAAAATCTCTGCAACAGGGGACACCGGTAGTAACAAAAATCGGATAGGTAGCCTAATTCCTCAAGAACAAGTTTTGCTTTTAGATACACTTAAAAGAGGTGCTGCTTTTTTTTTTTTTTTTTTTTTTTTTTTAAGTGGTTATAAACCTCAGATATGAAATTTGAACAAAGCATATCCCTCTATAGTGTGTACTTGTTACAGTCCAGAGCACCAAGTGTCATTTCTGCCTACTGCCTCATTCCTCTATCAGCATGAATCACTTCTGACAAGTTTTCCTGACACCAGAAGAATGCGACAGGGAGGGATTTCCAGCACATAGCCTATGAATGACAGCCTCAGATCTGTTCCTGTGTGCAGGGTGCGCGGTTCTCAATTTCCACAGCCATTTACAGACAGCTCAGACACATTTTTTTTAAATTCTGGACTTTGAACAGCTGTAGAGAAGAGATGACTTCAGATAAACCTGTACAACTTATGTAGGAGGATTTGTTTCATCTGTGTAGATCAGAGGCCAGCGGCTTCACTGGGTATATGTAGGGGTAACAGACCATTTAAAGTAATTTTTAGTGCAGACAACAGGCAGCCAGCAATTATCCCAGAATGACTTATTTAAATAGGGAAGGGACAATAAAGTTCATACATACTTAAACCAGACCACTCATCATCGATGTTGGGCTCATTGGGTGTTGCCTCCCACTGACTGTCAGATGCATTGGGTTGAGCAACTGGATCACCAACAGAAGCTGAAAAATAAATTAGAAAAATTCAGCACTGCCAGATAAGCAATTATAATGTAAATAATACACTCTCTTATGCAATCTTGTTCAACATCATTTATGAGAATCTGAAACTAAGAACTGTCACATTCAAACTTTTTTCCAGCCAAAATTTTCAGTGCAATTTGAAATCTGACTTCTGACTACAGCCCCAAGGCACTAGGCTATGACAATTGTGTTTTTCCAGCAGCCAAAAACCAATGAAAACGGACAATAACGACTGGTATGGCAAACATGCTATATAGCTTACTGAACAAGACAACACACACAGGGCTTGTTCATACCATGTTCTTTCTTTATGTGGCATTTTCCTGTGTACCACCACACATGCAAGGGGTGAACAAATCACATGCCTTACTCACATCACGCATGTGTGACACCACCTACAAATCTTGCAGCGATTCAACAGCTAAATTGGTAATTTAAGATACAGATGTTCATTGGCTCAAATTAATACTGGCCATACACTGGACAACTTTGGAAGCCTTCTATCAGCTTAAAGTGTTTCCAAAACTGTAATAGGTTTTACTTAGCAGCTGTAGATGTGCCTGGGTGAATTCTTTTTCCAGATTTCCTAGCCCTACATTTTTACATGGTGATCCTGCCAGTAATACACTCTGTCCAAGGATGACCACACTTACTTACCCCATGGTATCTATCAAGGAGCAACATTGTCACCCTAGAAAAGGAAGCCCTCTCGCTCTCTAGAATATGCAGGGATAGGGGGATTTCACAGTACAAAGAGATAGATGGGAACAATGTAATCAATACCAGTGCAGAAGAGGCAGAGAGAAAAGGAAGTTATCAGGTCAAGATTTTTATCAGGAGCCATAGATATTTTTTGCACCAAAACACAATTAGTAGTATACTGTACAGACCAAAAAGGAAGAAGAAAATAAAATAAGTGTTATTGCAGTTTACATACTTTAACTGAAAGCGTAAACCGTCTACAACAATCTGGTACCTGTGGTTTCATGTCACCAATTGACCTAATTAAGGTAGATGACAAAGCCCTTTTGACTGGCACTGCAGAGGTTAACATTAATTTCCACCACAATTACATGGTTCCTTAAAAACTGAAACACTTCCACCTAAACAGCAGGTGGTGGTTTGCTCTAGTTGAAAGACTACTGAAGCCTTCCAAAATGACCACAAAACTCTAACAGACAGCATTACAGTTGTGTAGTCCTTTTCATTAGCTAAGCTTTAATCTAATGAGTTGTCTTTCAGCACATACCGCCAGCTGTATATAGAGGTGGTCAGCCAGGTAACAAAGAGGAGCTCCAGTCTCCTCAAAAAAAATGTCAAATGTACAAATACCGTAGCTGCTGATTTTTAATATGACACCTCCTACTTGTCCAGGCATCCAGCGATGTGTCCCCATCCAAGCCAATTCTTCAAATTGGCTTTGGATGCAGGCGCTTGCATCTGAGGTAAGAGAAACCGATGTTGAAGCCTTGTGGCTTCACAGCCAGTTTCCTACTGCGCATGTGCGAGTCGTGCTTTGTGAATAGTCCCACAGTCTTCTGGGACCTGTGATGTGCCCCAGAAAGGCTGTGTGGGGGGAAGGAGTAGGAGGTTTTGCAGGGGTTAGAGCAGGTACCTGTCAAAAAAAAAAAAAAAAAAAAAAAAAAAAGGTAACTGCTCCCCTCCAAAAAACAAAACAAAAAAAACTGTCAAATATGGCGGGGTGGGGGTTGAGGGAACGGGGGATGCAAACAAATGGAACACTTCCCCTTTTTGGTGAAGTTGTGCGTTAATTTCCAATATGTATGTCTATAATATTTCATAACAGACCTGTAGGTGTACACACACACACTATATGCAGAGCAGTACAAGAGAACCAAAAATAGGAAGGATATAAAGAAAACAGAACAAAAGGCTTTTGGTCCAATTTACTCAAAAGATGCTGTGAACTGAAACCAGGGAAATTCTGCTCAAAATAATTATATACAGGAGAGCGGTTTCTCTCTTTTTACATTTCTGGAGATGTGATATTAATTTCACTATGCATCTTGGATATGCATAATTTGTGACTTATGCAACCCAGAGAGCCACAACACAATAAAGGCGATGTGCAGTGATAACTTTTTTGCTTCCACATTTTGAGTGTTTTCCTATAAATCAGGATAGTTCCCTTTATTATCCATTAACAGAGCTCCTCATGTGTGCACTCTTTTACATATGGTAAAAGCCCAGAAATACAAAAAAAAAAAAGAAATCAATGATAAACACCGAATAAACCCATAGGAGGTACACATACAAAACACACTGGGGGAGATTCACTTAAACTGGTGCACACAGAATCTGGTGCAACTGTACTTGGTAACCATTTTAGCTTTAAAGATTTTATTTTCAAAGCTTAATTGAACAAGCTGAAGTTAAAAGCTGATTGGTTAATATACACACATGCAACAGTTTTACTAATCTCTCCCATTAAGACAAAGGCCCCTTTCACACATGCTGTCCGTCTGTTTTTCATCCATCCGTTGACGGACGAGAAACAGGTGTATGTAGATGATCATCCATTTATATCAGTTTACATCCGCAAACATCCGTTTTTTTTTTTTTTAACTGATCAAAGCTCTATTTCTCTTCCGTAAAAAAAAAAGAAGGATCGGAAGAAAACTGGATGTAAACTGACAAATAGTCCGTTTTTCATCTGTTTTTGCATTGGTAGTGGATGTAAAAAGGGCGATAACACGAATGGAAACTTCATCCATTTTGACGTGACTCAACTCATGAAATGAACGGTCCCGCACGTGTGAAAGGGGACTAAAGGGTCCTTTCACACGAGCGTTCCATTTGTTTCATCAGTTCAGTTACATTTTTTCAAAGAAAAAATTGATCAGTTTATATCAGTTTCTCATCAGTTGTTCATGGGGGTTTTTTTTTTTACATTCAGTACCAAAGCAAAAATGAACTGTTTGTCCGTCGACATCGTCCGTTCCGTTTTTTTTTTCTTTTTTAAAAACAGAGAAAAAAACTAGGGATTTGATCTATTCCAAAAGACGGATGTTGATGGAAGCGGATGTAAATGGTTGATCATAGGTTTACACACTTTTTTCCATGGAGATGCATGGATTTCCGTTTTTCACCCATCAACGGATGGATAAAAAATGGGCAAGCGGAACGCCTGCGTAAAATGGGCCTAAAAAAGGCTACAACCAGAGATTCTTGGTCGCCACATACCAGACACAGAATTGTTTAATCCAATGGTAGAGAAAGGGGGTGGCCTCTGTTCTGATGCAGAGATTCTTGCTTCCACCGTTGACCAGGGAGCTAAAATAGAGCCAAACAGAACATATAAGATCTATAAATAAAGACGCAACTTGATAGAAGTTACAAGAAATGGCAACGGATAATGTAATTTCCCCAAATGTCTGTTACTGCAAACTCATGTTACATTAAACAGGTCTACAGAAAGTGATGATACAAAGAGTATACAGAACAAATATAGATCGTGTAGTATTTCAGTGCAGTACCTAAGCCAGGAAAGATTGAACGCTCACTCCATGGTGCATGCCAGTCCTTTCCATTAGTATCTACAGCATCCTGGTTCCATGTACAAGGCTCTGCTTTCTTCTTGCCAGTGGCCGGTGGAACCCACTTTTCCTCTATGACTTGGGATGAAATTTTAGTAGGCTTCTCATTCCAGCCACCTCCATTTACTGCAGACACCTCACTTGGGCCTGGGGATTTACAATGAAGATAAAAAAAAAATTATAGTTTTATCTACACATAACTCTAATGGGATGCCTGGTGATAGATTGCTTATCATTAACCTGCAGGCTTAGATTGCATATTAACCTGCAGGCTTAGTAAATAAGACAAAAATCCACTAAAAGCTGCATGTACAGAATTCAAAAGCTCTTATAACTAGTACAGTTTTAATACAATAGCTTTTACCCTTCTTAGAGCAGAGGTCCTCATTAAAACTTTTATTATTGTAAATCTTTGGTCTGTTGCAGGGTAGGGATCGACCAATTTTCAGTGGGGCAGATATTCACTTTTTTTGAAGTATCGGTAACGGTCACAAACTTGCCGATATGGCTTCAAGTGGTTTTACCGGAGTGACCCCAGTGCTGTTTTTATTTTTTTTAGAGGAGGCGGTCGGCTTTCTTGTTATAACGGATGTGGCTAATCAGCCATTCAGCTGTTATTACAAGCAGCAAGCGGGGTCATCCCCCCCCTTCCCGCTGCGTCTCTGGGCCTAAGCGACCATCCAGGTCATCCGCCGGCTGGCCGAAGACCTGAACAAAGCCGGAATTGGCTCTGATAGGGCCTCCGATGTAGTAACACGGAAGCTTTGTCATGACATCACTTCCAATTATTGGAGCCTTAAAGGCGCCAGGTTGAAAAAAAAAAAAAAAAAAACTGAACAGCCAATCTTGGCATTATGAATGCTTAAGTGCAGAGGCGGGGTTTGGGGTGCTCTAAACCCCAGATCCCTCCATAAAGAGTACCTGTCACTGCCTATTACTGTCACCAGGGATGTTTACATTCCTTGTGACAGCAATAAAAGTGATAAAAAAAAAAATGTAAAAAGGACGGTATAAAAAATAAAACTTTAAATGTACAGAATATCGGCCATCGGCCTTGAAGGGTGGCCGGAAAATCTGTATCGGCTCTAAAAAAAAAAAAAAAAAAAACATTGGTCGATCCCTATTGCAGGGTCATGGTTTTCAGATGCTCTCTCCGTCTGGAGAAGTAAGCACTGAAAAGGAAGCCACGCTGATAAAAAAAAAAACATTTGTATGAACATACCCTTAGATTTTCTGAGGTTTGTTGACTGAGATGACACCATAATGAAGGATTCAGTGACTGATGTAGTGTTGTCAGGCAGAATTTCTGAGTCAGTTCCTTTGTCACGTTTGCGTTGCTGTCTCTTTTCTTTGTTGCTGATCTTAGTTTCCCAGTTTCCTATACAAAAAATAAATATAATCCAATTATTATAGAGAGAAAATAAGGCCTTAAGTGCACCATTTAAGCAGAGTAATTAAGGGATCAGAGCGCAAAAGGAAAACAAGTGCCTGAAATGCTCTTCCATTTCACATTTTAGATTTCTGGTCACACACAGTAGCTATCTAAAGTGCACTACCAGGGGGGCAAGGAAGTTCAGTTGGTGAACTGCTCATACTAGCCAACAAAAATAGCTACTGTTCTTCTAAAATAGTAGGAAATTGTAACATAGCTCAGGTTTAAAATGCTGCCTTCCCATTGCTCAAACAGATGCTGCAAACGGTTTTAAAAATGGTATTTACAGTGAGATATTTTACTTTGAAGCAGTCCTCTTTGTCAGTGCATAGCTGCTACAGCTGGTGGGAGACAATGCCAACAATGGGGGAGCAATGGAGGCCGGCGGGTAACATCATGGGTCTGTGAATTCAGCATGTTGAGCCGCTCAATGATAAAGGACCTAGGAGTTTAGTGATAATATGACGGATTCGAAAGGCAATTTGAAACGCGGGTGGAAGCACTGTGAATCACAGGAAACTGAATGAATGACGAAGCTGGACGGGGAGGGCGGAGCCCCATTATGCCATGTTTTTTTTTTTTTTTTTTAATTGTGACAGCTAGTGGGGGGGCTGGTTATGGAGCGGTGTTGGGGGGCAGTGGCGATTCCCACTAGCTGTCAGATGAGGGAATCAGGGGAGGTGCGGGGGTGATCCGTTCTTAACATGTTAGACCCTGAATATGGGTATAACATGTTACGAAAGGCGAACTTCTTTAAAATGCAGCAATCACAGTTGTGTTTTTACCGGCAGGTAAGGGTAGCCTACGGCAGTGTATTAGAAGTTGTCTGAAACAAAGCCAGCACCTTCTCAGCACACTTAAAGAATTGGACTAGAGGTGGCACTGGGGAAGGAAAGAGGTTTTGCCAAACTCTGGACCTGAGCAAAGGTGAGCTTTGTGTATAGGGAACATCCACATACCTAAAATGCATGGTCTCAAAGCATGAACACAAAAAGGCCTCATATTCTGTTGTGTCAGTACAGATGCAGAAAAAAGTGCAGCCGGTATTATTTTATTGTGCTACAGTGAGCATTAGGTAAAAGAAAAAGGTTGAAGTTTGTTCTAATTTTTTACATACAGTGAACATTGAGCTTACCGGGCAGTGCTCAGGACTGACACGTAAATATCGATTTTTAGCCAGGCAGTGTCACTGCTTAAACATTGAAGTGTACATCTCCCCCTTAAAATTAGCCATTCAGGAAGGGATTCATGCGCAGAATAACCTTGACTGACTCTGAATGAGTGTGCATGGGTCCATAGCATACAATATTGCTGCGTTCAGATCCATAAAGGTTAAAGATCTGTATGCAGCAAATTGTACCCTTGTGTGTAAGAGCCCTTACCCTAGGCTGAAAACTGCTAATTAAACGTGCATACAACTGCCTCCAATGAGTCAGCTGGTTAGTTAGAACAAACCCAATTAACAGTGACTGCAACAGCTGTGCCAATACAGCTAAATTCACAGCGGACCTGACTTCTAAATAAAAACACAACTTTTCACAGAAACCATTTCCCCCAAGAGACCAAAGAGCATTGGTTACTTAGCTTCTGAGATTTCTCCAGCACTGCTGTATGAAACGTAGGCACTCTTAAAAGTATCACTAAACTGTGGTGACGCTAAAGGTAAAGCGATCACGTGACCTACATCAAACATGTTCCAAAAAGGCATACAAGCTGCATTTTTTTCAAATATATAACTGCAGATTACTGGAAAATATATTTTTTTAGAGTGAAGTATAAAATGTGTCTAACAATGGACTTCAAAACTACGTTAGAACGATACACAAAAATACTAGCCTATGACTGAATGTTAACCAGGAATTAATGCTAAAACTACCAATATGGAAAAAAGAAAATACAGATGTACACACAAACATTAATGGCATCCCAGTCTTAATCCATGGGGGTTCAATATTGAGTTGGCACCCCCTTTGCAGCTATAACAGTTTCAACTCTTCTGGGAAGGCTGTCCACAAGGTTTAGTAGTGTGTCAATGGGAATGTTTGACCATTCTTCCAGAAGTGCATTTGTGAGGTCAGGCACTGATGTTGGGAGAGAAGGCCTGGCTCGCAGTCTCCGCTCAAATTCATCCCAAAGATGTTCCATCGGGTTGAGGTCAGGACTCTGTGCAGACCAGTCAAGAGCCTCCACTCCAAACTCGCTCATCCATGTCTTTATGGACCTTGCTTTGTGCACTGGTCCAAATCATTTGGTGGAGGCGGGATTGTGGTGTGGGATTGTTTCAGGGGGTTGGGCTTGGCCCCTTAGTTCCAGTGAAGGGAACTCTTAAGGCATCAGCATACCAAGACATTTTGGACAATTTCATGCTCCCAGCTATGTGGGAACAGTTTGGGGATGGCCCCTTCCTGTTCCAACATGACTGCACACCAGTGCACAAAGCAAGGTCCATAAAGACATGGATGAGCGAGTTTGGGGTGGATAAACGACTGGCCTGCACAGAGTCCTGACCTCAACCCCATCGAACACCTTTGTGATGAATTAGAGCGGAGACTGTGAACCAGGCTCTCATCCAACATCAGTGCCCGACCTCACAAATGCACTTCTGGAAGAATGGTCAAACATTCCCATAGACACTCCTAAACCTCGTGGACAGCCTTCCCAGAAGAGTTGAAGCTGTTATAGCTGCAAAGGGTGGGCCAACTCAATATTGAACCCTATGGACTAAGAATGGGATGCCAAGACATCCAGCCCAAGTAGATTATGCTGGTGCCTGTATAACAAAAGTAAAGTGGTACTACTTATAATAAATAGGAGATCCAGATTTTGCTTTCATTCCCATTCCCCATAGTCTGAGTCACGGAAAAAAAAAAAAAGAAAAGAAAAAGAAGGCATATTCCAGGCTTTTCTTCTGCATTTCTTCCATTGCAAATTAGCATTACAGCAAATTTCGGACGAATTCTTCAATATCTAGAATAGATTATATTTATTCAAGTGACAAAAATAGGAGAGTAGAATGGTTTACCTTCCTCTGCTTCCTTTTTATCCTGGCTGGGCGACTGCTGAGATTGTTTTATATCAGCCTTTGGTTTCTTTTTATTCTTCTTCACCTAATAAAATAAAGTGGGGACCTTCAGAAACCATGTACGCATCCAATAGAAAGCCATTGTTTACCATTTGTGTACGTAGTCACCAAGTTCCAATAGCTGTTTAGGCCGGCATCAACCCAATGCATTGTGTTCGTGCCCGCTAATCTGCACAATGAATTGTCGTTCTTCTCATATAGCATCCCAACACAAAATACAGTAGGGGCTGACAAAACCACATTGCAGTGCTTTGCAACACACATTTACAGCGGGGAAATTATTATTTCATCCCCTGCACATTTTGTACGTTTGCCCAATTACAAAGAAATGAAGGGTCTATCATTTTTATCATAGGTGTACTTTAAATAGAAACAGAATGTCAACCACAAATCCAGAAAAAAAAAAAAAAAACACATGATACAAATGTTATAAATTGAGTTGCAGTTCAATGAGTAAAATAAGTATTTGAATCCCTAACAACCAACAATAATTCTGGCTCCCACAGACTGGCCGCAGTCAATGTTGCCAACCTACCAGATTGAAATTTACTGACACAGCAAGGTTTTTACTGGCATCTCGAAAAGTTACAAAATGACAAGTTTCAAGTGCAAATTTCAGTATTTAGGCAACAAACAAGTTCAATATACAATTAGCAATGTGATTTAGCACCCATTCAGACTGGCACGACACAACTTGCTGGGGCGACCTCGGCGCGACTTGCAGGGACTTCATATAATTGAAGTCAATGCAAGTCGCCTCCAGGTTGCCCCAAAGTAGTACAGGACACTTTTTCTAAGTCGGAGCGACTTGTGTCGCTCCTATTAGAACGGGTCCTGTACTATTCAATGGCGAGCGACCGACCACGACTTGTCAGGCGACCAAGTCGCCTGACAAGTCGCACTAGTGTGAATGAACCCTTAAAGGTAGATATTAAGGCAACAAATTATTTTATTTTAAATACAGTAAGTAGCTCAGGGGCAGGACTCAGGAGGGTAAGAAATTAGAATGTACCGCACACACACAAAATTGACTCTCACAGTGACACTGAAAGCAGTGTGCAGCAGTACAGATCACAGACATCCCCTCCTGAGTGACAGTCCCTCTACATGCCAGGTGGTCCCTTCAGTCCAAACACTGACAGTCCCACTCCCGGCTTGCCTTACTCTCCTCTCGTACACGGGGCTCCAGCCAGTCTGTTTGGCTCCTTTGCACCATGACATCACCAGACCTGCTCAGGCACTGCCTACACCAGACCTGCCCAAACACACTGTAACAGGCACTTGGGTGGTCTTGGCCGGCTCCAGACCAGAACTGCGCATTTTTAGTTCTGAGCTGAGCGTCACAGCCATATTTTTTTTTTACTGACAACCTTTTCCTGTCACTGGCATTTACTGGCAGGTGAAAAGTGCTAATTTTTTTACTGGCTGTCAGTAAAAACAGTGACGGTTGGCAACACTGGCTACAGTATGTGGCTCATGTGGTACACAGATTAGTCCCCTCAATTTAAGAAAGTACTCCTAACGACAACTTATGTGTATGAAAAGGCACCTGTCCACAGAATCTCCTTCTTCCATTCAAACCTTACAATCATGGGCAAGTCTAAAGAGCTGCCAAAGGACATCAGGGACAAGATTGTAGACCTGCACAAGGCTGGAATGGGCTACAAGACCCCCTGCAAGAAGCTTGGTGAGAAGGAGACAACTTATATAGTTAGTCAGGTTTAAAAAAAAAAAAAAAACAAAAAAAAAAAAAAAAAAAAACACAGTATAGTATTGAAAAACCCAACCATACAATCCCATATAGATAATCCTATATCCGCAGTTGATCCAGGAGGAAGGCGAAAAAACCCCCCAGCAAAGCATGATCCAATTTGCTAAAGCAGGGGAACAAAAATTCCTTCCTGATCCCCCGAGAGGCAATCGGATATTCCCTGGATCAACGTTACCTAACAAAATTGTATTATGCACTTATATTAAAAGTACACCTATGAAAAAAATCCAGGCCTTTTTTAAAGCAATCTCTAGTGAGCTAGCCAAAACCACCTCTGGAGGGAGTCTATTCCACATTTTCACAGCTCTTACAGTGAAGAAACCTTTCCGTATTTGGAGACTAAATCTGTTTTCCTCTAGACGTAAAGAGTGCCCCCTTGTCCTCTGTGATGACCTTAAAGTAAATAACTCAACACCAAGTTCACTATATGGACCCCCTTATGCATTTATACATGTTGATAATATCCCCCCTTAATCTCCTCTTCTCAAGAGAGAATAAATTCAGTTCCTCTAATCTTTTCTCATAGCTGAGCTCCTCCATGCCTCTTATCAGTTTGGTTGCCCTTCTCTGCACTTTCTCCAGTTCCCCAATATCCAACTGGTGCCCAAAACCGAACTGCATATTCCGCAACAACTATTGGAACGATTTTTCACAAATGGAAGAACAACAAAATATCCAGCAAATCGCCCTCGGTCTGGAGCTCCATGCAAGATTTCACCTCATGGGGTAAGGATGATCATGAAAAAAAGTGAGGGATCAGCCCAGAACTACATAGGAGAAGCTTGTGAACGATCAAGGCAGTTGAGACCACAGTCACTGAACAAACCGCTGGTAACACAATACGCCGCCATGGATTAAAATCCTGCAGTGCCCGCAAGGTCCCCCTCCTCAAGAAGGCACATGAAAAGGCCTGTTTGATGTTTTTCAATGAATATCTTAAAGGATTCAAAGAAGGATTGGGAGAAAGTGCTGTGGTAAGAGGAGACCAAAATTGAGCTCTTTGGTATTAACTCAACTTGCTGTATTTGGAGGAAGAAAAATGCAGACTATGACCCCAAGTACACAATCCCTTGAATCAAGCACAGCGGTGGAAACATTATGTTTTGGGGCCATATCGCTGCTAAAGGTTCAGGTCGACTTTGCAGCATTGAGGGGCTAAAGGAAGGGGCCATGTAGTGTAAAATCTTGAAAAAGAACCTTCTTTTCTCAGCCAAAACACTTAAGATGTGTTGTGGATGGGTCTTCCAGCATGACAATGACCCGAAACACACCACCAAAGCAACAAAGGAGTGGCTCAAGAAGAAGCACATTAAGGTCATGGAGTGGTCTAGACAGTCCCCAGACCTTAATCCTATAGAAAATGTATGGAGGGAGCTGAAACTGAGTTGCATAGCGACAGCCAAGAAACCTTAAGGATTTGGAGATGATCTGTAAAGAATAGTGAACCAAAATCCCCCCGAGATGTGCGCAAACCTGGACATTAACTGTACTTGCCAACAAGGGTTTCACCACCAAGCACTAAGTCAAGTATGTGATCCCCAAGCAAAACATATTTTGCTCACTAAACTGCAACTCAATTTATAAACATTTATATAAAGTGTCTTGGGGTATTCGGAAGGTATTTTTCCCCTATTGGAGCGAATTGGATCATGCTTTGCTGGACTTCTTTACCTTCCTCTGGATCAACTATGGTTATAGGATTGTGTTTATGGGATTGCATGCTATTTTTTATTTATTGGTTGAAGTAGACAGACTTTTTTCAACCTAACTATTCAACCATGTTTTTTCTGGTTGATATTCTGCCTTGATCACTTAAAATACATCTATGATACAAATTATAGACCCTTTGTTTCTTTGTAAGTGGGCAAACACGCAGGGGATCAGTTATTTATTTTCCCCACAGTAATTGCATTTAAAGTTTGCTGCAGACCAGGTCTCTTACATAGTGGTGTACTGGGAATCTATTTAGAAATCACGGGCTGCCCTAACACAATGCTAACCCAGAAAGGGCCCCTAAGTTGCATCATTTTCTTTTTAAATTAATAATTCTATTGCACATACAACTTTATATGCACATTATTGTCAAAATGTGTATTGCCAATAATCTTAGCCATTGGCTAAGCGCGCTGATTGGCAGACCTTTTCAGTCATGCCCCTTCGACAGAAGGCGGCTGGATGCCCAGCTTCTGTCAGATCAACTGTAGTACACATGGTCCGAATGTTGGCCCATTTCAATTGAACCGGACGATGCTGCTAAACATTCGGCCCATGTGTACTAGGCTTTAGAGCTTAAAAGCAGTTATCGCTCCCCCACACCAGAAGTACAAGTTATTAGTCTTTGAGCAGACTGAAAGATTAAAGGCGACAGGCCTTACAGTGATAAAAGCGTAGAGTCACTGTAAAGCAGAAAATTGCATTTCACACCCCTGTAACAATTAAGCCTTTGAAAGTCGGTCATTAAACCTTCCCTCGTTTAGTGCCAAGTCTGCTACAAATGGGCATGTAAATAAATGTTAAATTTATTTACAAAACAGCACAGCGGGCTGCAGCAAGCATATCAAGGGGACTGAACTGCTCATTAAAATACTTAAAAGGAATCTTAGAATGCTGCATATTTAGTGCACGTTTTGTTTTACCCAAATAAATGAATATGTAACACTTGCAGATTAAGTCACCTTTTCATTCTTCTTGTCAGCGTCAAGTGGCTGCTTTGGACTTTCTTTTTTGACTGGAACAATCACCTCTTCCTCAGCAAGCTCTACTGGGCGACCGTTAGGCTGCAAAAAGAAAAAACAAAATGAGAGACTCTAAATTAAAAAAGGTAAATCGGAAGATTAAAAAGTCAAGAATGTTAGATATGCAAAAAATGCAAAAGTGCAACCAAAGTTTTTGGCAAGGAACCAAGAGAAAAAAAAAAGCCTCCAAAGTCCTAAAGAAGTATATATGTTTTTAATAATTATACTCTGCTGTTGCTAATTTTGCTACCCGGACAGCCTTATTTCCTGCTCATTGCACATATTAGGCCTCATGTACACTGGAAGTTCAGCCCAACAGCATGAGCCTCTGGCGTTTAGGTGCAGGCGCAACGTCTAACCCTGCTACTGGCTGCCTATAAAAGTCTATGAGAGGCTGTCAGCTGCTGTGGCTGAGTGGTCCACAGAGCAGTATTTGCATTTAGAGCAATGAGCACACAAAGATGAATGCACAAATGCAGTCTGCGTCCCAAGCATTCATCTCTGGGTGCAAACTGCCCTAAATGCAACTACCATTTGATGCACCATTAGGCCCCATCGGCTGCGCTAAACTCCAGGCAAAGCAATCAGCATACTATAAGTCTAGCAGCGGTCCAATTGGACTCCTTTAGTCTGGTTTCCATTGGATTTACAGTCCTAGTTGGTGGAGCACCTTGTTTTGAGCCAACACAAGAAGAAAGGGGCGTTGCTGTGTGAAAGAAATCAGAGCGTGGGACCGGTCTTTTAGTTTTGGAGTAGTAATATCCCATCTACAACCGGCATTGGATAAAGGATTGCTTTGCCTTGCTTAATCCTGGAATCGCTTGCAACCCCTGCAGCTCAGCAAGGTAACCCCACACTTTTCTGTTTACTGGCGGTGGCAAGCATTCCTTTCCCAATGATGTCGTATAGGGCAGCGTTCGTGGAAAATTTTCCATAAATTTGTAAATATCACAACAGACTTCTATGTCTGTCAATGGCTACACGCTCCCTCCTAACCAATTTCTGCATTACTAACAAACGTATTTAGCTAGTGGTCATAAGGGATTACGGTATCCACTATGGAATAGAATAAGAATAGGATTGCGTATTTTGGTCTTCTCTGAAAACATTTTTCCCTAACCTGGTAAAACGAAGGGAGGAGAATCTCGAATAATGGACAAAACCTTATTTTAATTTAAGGTTTTGGTCTTCTGTAAATATTTAAGATGGTATAAGGGAGGGTTGTAGAGTTAGAATTTATAGAAATGTACCCGTTAACTCCATAATTAACTAATGCTGTGCTAAAGTTTCAGTATCACAAGACCTGAAGCAGATGTGGTGCTGACATCAACAGCATCTTCAGTCACTGTGAATGAAGACATAATCCAGAGCTGCTATAGATCAGGTGGCCTAAGTCTGGCTGTATTATAATAATTATTAACATACAGGATTTATATAGCCCCAACAGTTTGCACAGCGCTTCACAAAATAAACAAATGTACAATTTGGTACAAAAAGGAATCCGAGGGCCCAGCTGGTTAGAGCTTAAAATCTAAGAGGGAGGGTCAATTGAATAAAAAGATAATAGCTGTGGGGGGTGAGCTGATGGAGAAAGTGAAACAGTATATTAGTTAGAATCCACATAGGCTTCTTTAAAGAGAAGGGTTTTCAGGGATCATCTAAATATAGCTAGATTATGAGACAGTCAAACAGATTGGGGTAGGGAGTTCCAAATGATGGGAGAAGCTCTGGAGAAGTCCTGGAGGTGACCGTGGGAGTAGGCGACAAGGGAGCTAGAGAGTAGGAGGTCTTCGGAGGACCAAAGAGAACTGCTTGGTTGATATTTTGAGATCAGGTTAGTGATGTAGCTGTGGCCAGAATTGTGGATGGCGTTGTAAACTATTAGTACTTTGAATTTTATTTGTTGGGTGAGTGGAAGCCAGTGGAGGGATTGGCAGAGAGGAGTAGCAGACACTGAGCGGTTGGTAAGGTGGAGGAGTCTAGCAGCAACATTCATGATGGACTAAAGGGGATAGTCTATGTAAAGGTAATCCAATGAGGAGGGAGTTGCAGTACTCGAGACGAGATATAACCAGGGAATGAATTAGCAGGTTGGTGTGTTGTTGGTTAAAAAGGGGCGTATTTTAGAGATGTTAGGGAGGTTTAGGCGGCATGATTTTGACAAGGATTGGATGTGGGCCTGAAAGGACAGTTCAGGGTCCAGGGTTACCCCTAGCACCCTGGCATGTGTGGAAAGACTGACAGTTATATGTCCCTGGACATTGGAAATGAGCACTGCAAGATCTGCATAATTACAGCAGACAGGTATGTTTATTTACACACATTACCCTCTTCTAAAGCATCCAACTTTAAAGCAGAACTCCAGGCAAGTCTTTTCTCCTCCTGTGCAGTGGGGCTGTGCCCGTACTACATGAGCTACAATTATTCATTTTGTTCTGGGAGCAAAACAGTGGAGATACTTGCTTGACCTACTGATCTTCCCTGCACAAAACCAGTTTGGCCCTCCTGCGTTCCAGCAGTCTTAAAATTGGACTGTTCTTGATGTCATCATGCACCATATACAGGAAAAGTCTACTGCTGGACTGCGGAGGAGCGCGGCTTTCCAGAGGACTGGCAGATTAGGCAAGTATGAACTTCATGCTCACCCTTAGGAAAAAAACGATACATTGACCCATACAGTGTGGGCACAGCCCCACTTCATGAGGGGAAAAAATAAAATATATTCCAGGTATAGAAACCTTAACATTTTTTCACAGAAAGTATTAAAACTGAAAATGCGATTCAGGGAAGGAGAACACAGTATGTACATATACAATGGATATAAAAAGTCTACACACCCCTGTTAAAATAACGGAATTTTTGTAAAATCTTACCTGTAAAATTCCTTTCTCTGAGTCCTCCGACAGTCGCCGCCTCTTCATATTCGTCACATATGGGGTATTAGACTTTGCTCCGAAGGAGTAGCTAGGCAACAGAATATGTTAACAATAAAGCTTTAACATATCCCACCCTCAAGGGGTGGTCCCCTCAGTCAATACCCTCCTACTTCCTGCAACCATATCTCAGTTTTAGTGGAATAGCAGTAGAGTATACATACAAACCCCAAAAGAGGGGCGGGGGCGGCGACTGTCGGAGGACTCAGAGAAAGGAATTTTACAGGTAAGATTTTACAAAAATTCCGTTTTCTCTTACGTCCTCCGACAGTCGCCGCCTCTTCATATTCGTCACATATGGGGACGTCCCAAAGCAGTGCAAACATGAGGGGTGGGAAACGCATCCGCGCCGAAAGGCAACGCAGTCTCCACATCAAAGAAAGGAACCTTACCAAAGGAAGGAACTAGCTGGGCAACAGCAAAAATAAGTGCTCAACAGGAGCAACAACCCAGGAAAAGACAAAAAACCAGGGGATACAAAACTTATCCCAACAGCCAGGAGTCCCCAACAAGGGACCCTAGGGAACAGCCGCACTAAGAACCTTGCGGCCAAAGGAAGCATCCGCCGATGCCTGAACATCTACTTTGTAGAATTTTGTGAAAGTGTGCACGGTCGACCAAGTCGCCGCCTTACACACCTGGGCTACAGAAGCCCCATGACGACAGGCCCAAGACGTACTCAGAGATCTAGTAGAGTGCGCCTTCACAGGCACAGGGGGAACCTTCCCCTGCAAGGCATAAGCCTGTTCAATGGTCTGCCTGATCCATTTGGCAATGGTAGAGGCGGAAGCCGCCATGCCCTTCCGAGGACCCTCTGGAAGAACAAACAAGGAGTCCGTCTTTCGAAAAGACTCAGTCGATTTAAGGTAAACCCTAATCGCTCGAACAACATCCAGAGAATGCAATCTCACCTCCTTAGGATGTTTAGGCTTCGTGCACAACGAAGGCAAAACAATATCCTCGTTAAGATGGAATTCCGAAACTCGTTTCGGCAGAAAAGAAGGATTAGGTCGCAAGACCACCTTATCCAAATGAACAACCAGGTACGGAGACTTGCAGGACAAAGCCGCCAGTTCCGACACTCTGCGAGCCGAAGTGATCGCCACCAAAAAGGCGACCTTTTTGGACAACATAGACAACGAGATCTCCCTGATCTGTTCAAAAGGAGCACGTTGTAACACAGACAGGACTAGATTCAAGTCCCAAGGGGGCAAGGGATCCCTCCTAGGAGGAACCAGATGCCGCACACCCTGAATAAAAGTGCCAACCAAGGAGTTGGAAGCTACGGGACGTTGAAACAGAACGGCCAGCGCAGACACCTGACCCTTTATCGTAGCCAGCGCCAAACGCTGATCGACACCCGTCTGAAGGAAAGACAGCACACGGGAAACCGAGTACGTGCGGGGTGAAAACCCCCTGGACTCACACCAGGCAAAATAGGCCTTCCAAGTACGGTAATAAACCTTTCCCGAGGAAGACTTCCTCGCGTTGATCAAGGTATGAACAACCTCTGGAGAGAGACCCTTCTCCTTCAGGACCTCGGTCTCAACAGCCAGGCCGTCAAAGCCAGCGACTGTAAAGCAGGATGGTAAATCGGTCCTTGAGATAGTAGATCGTCCCGAAGAGGCAGACGCCAGGGGGCGTCGACCGCCAGATTCACGAGGTCTGCGTACCAGGACCGGCGAGGCCAGTCCGGTGCCACAAGAATCACCGTGCTGCGTTCCGAGTGTAACCTGCGAAGGAACCGGGACAGCAACTGAATCGGTGGAAACGCGTACATCAGCCTGTACTGATGCCACGGGGCCACTAACGCGTCCGACGCGTCCGCCCGAGGGTCGCGCGTCCTTGCCACGAACCTCTTCACCTTGTAGTTGAGGCGAGACGCGAACAGGTCCACATCTGGAAGACCCCACTTCGCGCACAACATCTGGAAGACAGCCGGGTGGAGAGACCATTCCCCCTGATCCAGGGTCTGGCGACTCAGATAGTCCGCCTGCCAGTTCTCCACTCCCGGAATGTGAACCGCCGTTATCGCCGGGACATGAGTCTCGGCCCAAGACAGAATGTCGGCCACTTCTCGAGCCGCTCGGGCACTCCTGGTGCCCCCTTGGTGGTTGATGTAGGCCACCGCCGTGGCATTGTCCGTCTGCACCCGAACCGGGCAGCCCTGCAGCCGGTCCGTCCAGCGATGAAGACAGAGCCTTATCGCACGCAATTCCAGAATGTTGATCGGGAGGGAAGACTCCCCCTCCGACCAGGTCCCCTGGGCGGACAGAACGCCCAGAACACCACCCCAGCCCGACAGGCTGGCATCCGTGGTGATTATCGTCCACGAGATCGGACGAAACGACTTGCCCCCGGACACCAACGGGGACTGGAGCCACCACAGGAGGTTTTCCCTGGTGCGATGACTCAACGAGATCTGAAGATCCAGAGATTGAGGTCGCCCGTCCCACTTGGACAAGATCTCCGCTTGGAGACCCCGCGTGTTAAACTGCGCGAAAGGAATCGCCTCGAAAGCCGAGACCATCAATCCCAGACATCTCATACACGTCCGCAGAGACGAGTTCGGAACGTCCCTGAGGGACCTGACTTCCTCCTGAAGAGTCCTGAGTGTGTCTTCCGGCAGGAAGACCTTCGCCTGCACCGAGTCCAGTATCATTCCCAGATAGGGAAGACGAACCGACGGACTCAGAGTCGACTTTGGAACATTTATCGTCCAACCGAACTCCTGCAGAGTTTGCATCGTGACAGACAGGTCCTTCTCCAGACCCTGACTGGTCGCAGACCGAATCAGAATGTCGTCCAGATACCCCAGGACAGAAATGCCCTGGGCTCTCAATAATGCCAGAACCGGTGCAAGCACCTTGGTGAAGACCCGCGGAGCCGAGGCGAGCCCAAAGGGCAACGCCACGAACTGGTAGTGATCCTCCGCAATGGCAAATCGAAGGTATCTCTGATGACCCTCGAATATGGGGATGTGAAGATACGCATCCTTCAAATCGATGGAGGCCATGAATTCCCCCGGAACCAGGGCAGCCACCACCGAGCGCAGGGATTCCATGCGGAACTTGCGAACCCGCACAGAGCGGTTCAGAGCTTTCAAGTCCAGAATTGGACGAACCTTGCCCTCCTTTCTGGGCACAGTGAACAGATTGGAATAAAACCCCCGAAATCTGTCCCGATGAGGCACCGGAACCACCACTCCCTGAGCCCTCAGGTCCCGCACCGCCAGGCGCAGATCCCGCAGGCGCTCTGGAGACAGTTGTAGATTTGAGGGAAAAAATCTGCTCTCTGGCCGAGAGAGAAACTCGATCTTGTAACCAGATCGAACGATTTCCAGAACCCATCTGTCCCGCACACGGGCCAACCAGGGCTGAAGAAAACCGAGCAAGCGTCCCCCCACCCCAAAACTGGGTGAGGGCGCCCCTTCAGGCCGAACTGTTATGGGCCGCAGGTCCGGATTGGCCGGACTTCTGTTTTCCAGACCAGGGCTTCTTCTGAGAGCCCTGGCCCTTGAACGGTTTGCCCTTGTAGTGCGGCCGAAAGGCACGAAAGGACCCCTGAGGGGGCCGAAAATTAGCATGCTTCTTCCCAGAAGCCCCCTTAGCCTTGGGGAAATGGGGCAAGAGAGTGCTCTCACCCCCAGTAATCCCCTTAATCAACACATCCAGGGACTCCCCAAAAAGGCGAGACCCATCATAAGGCAGATTGGCTAAGGTTTTACGTGAAGATTGGTCCACCGACCAACATTTCAACCAAACCAGGCGGCGAGACAACACCGCCACGCTGTGCACACGCGCGGCCAACGGAATCAGGTCCAGGTCCGCATCACACAGATACATGACACCCTGGTGGATCTGATCCACCATATCCAGGGTCGCCGCTGAGGCCGAATCGGCCACTAGGACGCGCCTAAGCATCTGCGTCCAACTTGCGATCGCCTGGGCCGCCATGAGAGAAGCAAACAGAGCCTTAAGCATAGAACCCGTAACAGAATAAGTATGACGGGCAAGAGACTCCAGTCTCCTATCCGTGGCATCACGGAAAATAGGGGATCCCTCTGCCGGGATCGCAGTGGCTTTGTTCAAAACCGCAATAGCATGATCTACTGGCGGAGGCACACACCACCGTTCATCAGTGGCAGGCGAGAAAGGATAACGCAGCTTAAATTTACTTGGTACCGCAAAAGGCTTGCGCAAATCGCGCCATTGGTCCTTAACAGCGCGCTGAAAATCAGCATTGCAGGGAAAGACCTGCGGCGTCCTGCGTTTTCTCTGCGTCCCATAAGCCGCCAAGGCAGCTGGGGGACACACCTCGTCCTGCAAACGTAGCGTCTGCTTAATGGAAGCAATCAACTCATCCATGATTGCAAGCTCTTCAGGCGAGCCAGGGGGAGAATTATCAACCCCCTCAACTTCAGCCTCTACCTCAGACCCCACTAGATCCAGAGAGGAGCGGGACCCCGATAGGGGGGTCCCCGCCAGAACAGCCCCATCACCTTCACCCTCAGAATCAGAGGACAGAGCAACTCTGGGCCGTTTAGTAGATTGAGCAGCCACCAGCATTTGCACCTGTGCAGCAAGGCCAGCCACAATAGTGGCCAAATCCCCCCCTGGGGGGGAAACAGCGGTCCCCTGGCTTTCCACCAAGACTGTGGGAAATTAGCCCTCCTGAGAATCCATTGCCCCTGTATGCCAGACAACCAAGGGTTAACTGCCCCCTTACAGCAAGCGCGGCAAGCGCAGCCCACCGCACCACACTCAGGCACAATGAGACCCCCACAGGGAATATACAGACTGAATACAGGCAATGGAACACAGGAATAGAAGGATAAAACCTGAGGAGACTCCGCTGCTGCTGCTGCCTCGATCGGTGCTTCCAGGAGAGAGGAAGTGATGCTGCCAGGGCGCTCTATGTAAGCCTATGGAGGCTACAAGAAAATGGCCGCCGTGCATGTAAACCATGCGGCCGGAGCGGGCGCCGGTAAAATGGCGCCGTTTGGCGCCGAAATCGCCGCTCCACAGTGCATAAAATCACACACAATATCATCCCATAATATGGATATATGTTAGATCGCCGCAGCGATCGCTGTATATGCCCCAACATGCCATTAAAAACATGCCCCACAGCACACAGCTCCTCACACTGCCCAGCCTGACATACTCAGTGTCATACAGCTCCCCCCCCCCCTTGCAGCCCACAGCATGCAGCCGAGAGATAGGGAGACAAGCAGTGTGATTAAAGGCAGGTTACACAGTCCCAGACTGAGACCCCCCCCGACAGACAGGTCCCCACATAGATACACTTACCTCACATGGCGTGGGGAACCCGCACAGGCGAACAAGCCGCTGCACATGAGGCAGGGAGAGTCGCTACTCAAGACGCACACAATGGCGGTTCAGAAACCGCACAGCGTCCGGTGAGGTAGCCACCTCACCAATCATCCCTGCACCGAACAGGGATGGGTCGTTCACCGTGCCAGGAGCGTTACCTGGCTGAACGCTCGATGGCAGACTGGGAAGCCACTGACCCACGACCTGCGACCAGGGGGATCAGCCCGAGACCCAGTCCGCATGATCCTCTTCGTCCGAAGAACTAACTAATGCTGACAAAAATAACAGCTAAGTAAAGGTAGAGAGAAAACTCAAACAAAATATCAAAAAGAAGAAAGAGTCTGGGACAAAAAGTCCCAGCACAGAGAGAGCCAGCCACTCCTGACAAGCTAGACATTAAAACTGGGATATGGTTGCAGGAAGTAGGAGGGTATTGACTGAGGGGACCACCCCTTGAGGGTGGGATATGTTAAAGCTTTATTGTTAACATATTCTGTTGCCTAGCTACTCCTTCGGAGCAAAGTCTAATACCCCATATGTGACGAATATGAAGAGGCGGCGACTGTCGGAGGACGTAAGAGAAATCAGGTTTCTGTGATGGAAAAAAAATGAGCCAAAGATAACTGTTCAATTTTTTGTACAACTTTACAAAACATTTACTTTAAACTATGGAGTGCAAGGGCCTGCCTAACGATGGTTTTTGGTACATCTAAAGAAACATTTTACATGTATGGTCAGCCTTAGGCCCCGTTCACATAGGGGCGACGCTACTTCGGAGGTCGCGGTGCGAGCAGTGCGCCGCGACCTCGGAGCGGCCGCCACGGACTTCATAACATTGAAGTCTATGGCGGTCGCCTCCTGGTCACCCCAAAGAAGCTCCGGACCCTTTTTCTAAGTCGGAGCGACTTGTGTCGCCCTTATTAGAACGGGTCCGCAGCTTCCCTATGGGAGGCGACCTGTGGCCTTAGTGTGAACGGGGACTTATGCAACCACATTTCGTTTTTTATTTTTACTTTTTCAGTTTGTTTTTCAATTGAGGTGTAGAATTTATAGGTCACATTAAAAAAAAGGTGGAAAAAGTTATAAATAGCCCTGTCTCATTTTTTTTTACAGCACAGGAATCAAACAATTTCACAGGGGTGTGTAGACTTTTTATATCCACTGTATATGGGAACTATTGTTATAGAGGAACTTCACTCTATATTGTTCTTTCCTCTATTACTTTGTCTGCTGGGTTTTCCTCCAAAAAACATAAATTTAGTAAATCCAGCATTGTTCCGCTGCTGCTTTCCTGCCGTCAGCAGAAGCTGGCTGTCTTTTCCTGGTTCAGGCAGGCGGCCCCCTAATGACATGCCACAAGACAAGGTCCTCCCAGCCGGAGGGGAGAAGAGTGTAGGGATGAGGTGTTTTGTATGAGTGAAGGGTCTCAATAAGGTGCTTTTATGAGTGGAAATAATCACACCAAAGGCTGATGTTACATCAGTTAAAGTGGAAGCTCATCCTCCCACTCAACTGCAACTCAACACAATAGTCAAAAATCGACTTTTTAATCCTTAGGTTGTTGGCATTCGTAAATAGATAGGCAAGTAGATCACATTTGCTTGTTTTAAAATAGTATTTTTACATTTCTTCAGTTAATTCCTGGTTTCTTGCCTAGACAAATGTCGTCATACATCCCAGGTGTCTTAAGGAGAGGAGGAGGGGTTCTCTCAGTTAAGCGCACACTCCTGCATGCATGCTTGAGCTAAGGGCAGATGGATTCCAGAAAGTAAATGCTGCAAGAATTATCTGCTCTTACTCAAGATAGTGCCTTACTTTACAAATGCTAGGGGGTGTTTTTCAAAGTGATTTCTCAACAAAAAGCACGGAGACATGGATGGATGGGGGGGGGGGGGGGGGGAGTTTGCTTTGAATATTAAAAATGAATTTCGTTTTTGGTTTGTGGTGCTTGGATGAAGTGTAGTTCCACTTTACTACAAATGATGACCCATTGTCCAAAATGTTATCAAACTTAGTAGGGCATAATCAGACATCATAAGTTATAAAAAAGGTATAAAAACACTTTTGACAAGTCTGATCATTGGTGATCATTTGAGGAGAGTACACAGAGTTCCCAGCATAGCTAGAGAACTGACCATGGTGCACAGTGTGGTCAGTTTTTAATAGGAAAGCAGAGGGACTGACAGAACACCAGGGATTTCACATAAAGGAAGCAATACAAGTACATGGTACACACAGAAGACACAATCGGGAATATGAAATGTTGGGGGTAACAAACACTTTAAAACGATTAAGATACATTCGTAATTTCCTATCAAAAAGTCAACAATCACATCTGTTTCCATCATGTAATCTCACAATCTGATTGATCAAATACAAAATCATATTCACAAAAGTATCTCTGTGCTGCCGATCGATCAAAATTGATAATTTTCTGCCCTGCCTGATCAAAGCAGTTTGGTTGAATTTGATCAAAACTGAGTCTGAATAATTTAGAAGGGAAGTCCTGACTATTTGATTTATTTTTTTGAACCGTTTTGATTAAACTTCAAAAAAAAAAAAAAAAAATCAAAGCGTGTATAGCCACCATTTAGTGATATTGAGCGAAGATAATTTGAATTTTGTCAGATGCACGCTCTCCTAAAAGTGTAAAACACTCCAGAAATGATAAAGTACATACAAAGAATTACCAGTACACAGATTTCCAAGTAACTAAAAATGGCAAACCTCTTGCATCAGACCTCTGACACCCCCGTGACAATCTAGTCTCTTCTAACAGAAAAGGCTGACACACCAAGCAGCCATGCATGCCCCTACCAAGAATTCTCAGCTGCTACGAGGACATCTCAGGCACATTCATTCTGTAGGAGGCAAGTTTGAACTTCGGCCATGTGTGGAAATGCTACAGCGGCTGGATCTCAGAATACGGCTAAGTATTTTTCCACCTCGTGCTTGTATAAACTCACAGCCTCACTTTCCGTATTGGACAATTTACACATATTCCACAAGAAACATTCAGTCTTCGATAGAAAAGTAAAAATCAAATCAAAGTGCCGTCCATAGCAGCAAATCATATTGCCAGTTACTGACCACTGCACATCACTACTCGGACTGTAATCTATCCCCAATACAAAATGACACAATTGGCTATCACATTTACAACAGCATCTCTTCTAGTGAAAGAAAAGCTCTCCTCGTCACACTGATTACTAATAAAACCACAACCAATGGTACTGCAATCTGGCAACTCCCTGAAATTATATTAACCCCTTCACTCCAACAGAACGCAAAATATGCGACCTCAGCTTCAGGGGGTTTTACCAGGGTGATGCCTGCAGCTAGAGGCATCACCCTGGTACCGTTGTTTAGAGCAGACGGTCGACTTTCTTATAAAGACAATCGATGTGGCTTAGCAGCGGCTCGGTTGTCACTACAAGGAAAGTATTTCTTCCCAAAAAATATAATTTGAAAGGCCACTGCACAATACGGTGTGACAAAATATTGCAACGATTGCCATTTTATTCTCTTGGGTCTCTTCTAAAATAAATAAAATGTGTGTGTATATATATATATATATATATATATATATATATATATATATATATATATATATATATATATATATATATATATATATATATATATATATATATATAAATGTTTGGGGGTTCCAAGTCATTTCCTAGCAAAAAAAAAAAAATGGGATTTTTTTTAACTTACCATAAAATCCATTTATCTGATGTTCATTGACGGACACAGCTCCTTATCTTGACAGTTGGGTTATGCTGCCGCCTACAGGAGTAGGACACTAGGCAGGGAGAAAAAAAAAAAAACACGACTACGCCTATGGGGCAGTGCCAGGGGGTATACTCCTACTTAGCTATAGGCATTCAGTTTTGTTACAAGCAGTGTCAGAAGAAAACCAACTCCATAGTGGGGTGGGTGCTGTATCCATCAACGAACATCAGAGAAATGGATTTTATAATAAGTTAAAAATCCCATTTTTATTTTTCGTTCATTGACAGACACAGCTCCTTATCTTCTTGATAGTTGGGACGTCCCAAAGTAGTGTCAAACATGAGGGGTGGGAACAGCAAGAAAAAATTCCCCAGGCTAAACCGTAGCCAACATGGTAACATGGAGCTCAACTATAAACTGTAGCTCACCTGAAAAAAAACAATACACCCTCAAAGAGGACCAGGTTCTCTAAACAGCAGCCTGCAAAACCTTGCCGCCAAAGGAAGCATCCAGTTTCCATCCACTGTATAAAACTTTGTGAAAGTGTGCACAGACGACCAGGTGGCCGCCTTGCAAACCTGCAGCACTGGCGCCTGATGACGGAAGGCCCAGGAAGCACTAATCGTTTGAGTAGAGTGCGCCTTAATAGGGAAAGGAGGAACTGACCCTGAATCGCAGTTTGTCTGATCCATCTGGAAATGGTTGAAGCAAAAGCAGTCAATCCTTTCCGAGGTCCATCTGTGAAGACAAATCGTGAGTCTGACTTCCGAAAAGACTCTGTACTGTCAGGTCCAACCTGATTGCCCGAACCACATCCAGGAAATGCAAGACAGTTTCCTAAGGATGTTTAGGCCTGGAACACAGGGAAGGCAACACAAGGTCTTCATTCAAATGAAAATCAAAGACGACCTTTGGACGAAACGACGGACAGGGACAAAGAACCACCTTATCTCTGTGAACCACCAGGTAAGGTAAAAGACAAGACAATGCAGCCAGCTCCGACACCCTGGGCACAGATAATAGCCACCAAATAGGTCATCTTCTGGGACAATGTAAGCAGGGGAACCCACCAAAGAATTTCAAAGGGAGGCTTCTGAAGAACAGACAGCACCAAATTGAGGGTCCCACGTCGACAATGGAGACCGCACTGGAAGAACCAAGTGTCGAACTCCCTGGATAAAGGGACGCACTCCAAGGTATTTGTGGCCAATGGACGTTGAAAACCGCCAAGGCCGAAACCTGGCCCTTGATACACAAGGCCAAGCGCTGCTCAACCACCCACTGGAGGAAAGCCAATATCCGAGCCACAGAAAGAGAGTGAAGGTGAACCCCAAGAGACTCACACCACGCAATGCACATCTTCCAAGTACGATGGTAGATCTTTCTAGAGGTAGATTGCCTAGCCTTTTAACGTGGTAGGAATCTCTGAATCAGACAAGCCTCTATCCCTTAGCATCTGGCTTTCAACAGCCAAGCCGTTAAAGCCAGCGACTGTAAAGCAGGATGGAAGATTTGCCCTTGGGATAGCAGATCTTCCCCGAGAGGAAATCTCCAAAGAGCATCCGCGACCAGCTGTATCAGATCGGCGTACCAAGACCAGCGAGGCCAGTCTGGAGCCACAAGAATCACCGGAATCCCTTCTGCCTCGATCCTGCGCAGGAGTCTTGGCAGACGTTTTACTGGGGAGGGGGGCGTAAATCAGACAATACTGGCTCCAAGGAGCCACTAAAGCATCTGTGGCGTCAGCTAGAGGATCCCGAGACCGTGCCACAAACCTCTGTACCTTCCTGTTGAGACTAGAGGCCTCAGGTGGAGTACCCCACCGGCGGCACAACTGATGAAACACCTCTGGATGAAGCGACTCTTTCCCCTGGTCCAACACCTGTCTACTAAGATAATCTGCTTGCCAATTTTTCACCCCTGAAATGTGTATGGCAGAAAGGGCTGGGACAAATCGTTTTGCCTACCTTAGAATACCAGCTACCTCCCGAGCCACCAGAGCACTTCCATGTGCCCCTCTGGTGATTAATATAGGCCATGGCATTGTCCGATTGAATGCATACTGGACGCCCCTGAAGGCAAACTGTCCAATGGATCTACGGACAAGCGCAGGTTGGAAGGAAAAATTATTTCCAGAGGATAAGACCGAAACTCGATTTTGTAGCCGGACTGAATGACTTTGTGGACCCACTTGTCTTTTACCAGGGAGGTCCACGGATTCAGAAACCAGCAAAGACATCCCCCCCACCCCAGATACGGGTGAGGGCGCCCCTTCATGCAGAGGAAGCCTTGAGCAGGCTCTTCCAGACCTGTGGACATGACTTGCCAGACCAGGTACTCCTGAAACCTCCGGTGGAGGCTCTGAAGGGCTTAGATCCCTTGTACCCTGAGGGACGAAAAGGCCTCTAATGAGCTGCGATCGGGTTGAGGCCAGGTCGTATGTGCCATCGTTTAACTCACAGGCCAGCCGCCATCCAGTGAGGCTAGGACGTGGCTAACCTAGCGCAGAGCTGAGACCTGTGTGCGCTCGCTGGCCAGACTGGGGGGACCCTCTGGATCTAGATTATCCAGTCCGTTGCCCAGTCTGGCAGTTGATAGTAGATTCTCACAGGAACAAAATAACAAAGATAGGAAAAAAAAATGCCAGGACCAGAAATCCCAGCAAGGAACTAGGGCCTAACTCCTGACTAGGCAAAAAAAAAAAAAAAAAAAAAAAAAAAACTGAATGCCTAAAGCTGAGAGTGGGAGTATACCCCCTGGGACTGCCTGTTCCTGCTGAACTGTCCAAGATTCGAACAGTCTATGGCTGGCTTAAAGGTGGCTATACATGGAGTGAAATTTGGCTGGTTCAGCAGGGACTGGCTGAATCTGAATTTTGATCCATGAATGGGCAGGCTGGCTGTACAAAAGTTAATCGATTCATTTGTGTACAGTCCAGCCTGTCAGGTTTTTCCCAAATGATCAGTGCATGCCGGCAATAGCCAGCATCACTGATCACTGCATGGCATCCTGGTGGTGGGGAAGGCTCTCCTCTGTCTGTATGCAATACCAGAGCGGGAAGGGTCGCCATTAAAACAAAAAAATGCTCAATGAATGGGCTTCCCAACTCATACAAACTGCACTCCTGTAATCCATAGAAGTACAGACAAATAAAGTTTTGGCCATATTTCTCCTTCAATGATTATTATACAGTCTTCTTTCTTGCAATATAACTGTACTCAACACTTTATTTCACTTTTTAGTTTTAGAGTAGAGGGGTTTTTAATGCGGTCTGTGTCCCCATTAAGGAGATTCACCCCCTTCATTTGCCCTGGGGACTGATTAGTGAAAGTAAAGGAAAATCCCAAAGATTTTGTTATTATGAGAACAGTAACAAAGGAGCAATCTTCCAATGGGAACACAAGTTCTGGTGACCCTAAAGATTTCCACAGATTTTCCTCCCTTTAGAGGGATTTCCTCTCACTTCCTGTTGCAGGTATGGGACAGGAGATGAAAAAAAATATTCCAAATGGGACACAGATGGCTAAAGGGTCTGGTATGGGTTTTGGAAGGGGACTCCATACCATTTTGTGTGTTCTTAGGTGTGGGGTCCCCCTTAAAATACATACCAGACAAGCCTGGTTTGGATCGTGGAGGGAACCCGACAACGTTTTTTTTTTTTTAAACTTTCACTGACAGGCTCGTTTACATTCTGCTATCAGCACGTATGAGTGATTGGCTGTTGGGTACCAGCTCCCCAAATTGGAACTTCACTGTATAAGAGCACGACAAACTCACCCAATCATCCATGTCTCCATTCTTTATTTTGCTGATAAATCACTTTGGGAAAAAAAAAAAAAATCCTAGCAGGCAGTGGTCATCTTGAGTAGGGGAAATGATTCATGTAGCATTGAATTGCATTTATTTAGCATTTACTTCCTGAAATTCATCTGCCCTTTGCTCAGGCATGCAGGGAGGAGGGTGTGCTTAACTGAAAATACCTCCCCTTCCGAAGACTTCTGGGATGTATGACATCATTTGTCTAGACCTGGAAAGCAGGAAGTAACTGAAGACAATGTTAAGGCATTGAAGGCAGAAGGTTTTTTTTATCTTAATGCATTCTATGTATGAAGATAAAGAGCCTTCTGTGTGTAGCAGCCCCCCTCCAGCACCCCTAGAACTTACCTGAGCCCAATCTCTATCCAGCAATGTCTACGAGCCCCTCGGCCGTCCAGGACGCTCCCTTCTGATTGGCTGAGATACAGCAGTGGCATCATTGGCTCCCGCTGTTGTCAAAGTCAGTTAGTCAATCAGGAGAGAGGGGACGGGGGCGGGTCGTGGCTCTGTCTGAATGGACACACAGAGCTGCAGCTTAGCTTGGGTGCCCCCATAGCAAGCTACTTGCTGTGGGGGCACTCAGCAGGAGGGAGGGGCCAGGAGCAGCGAAGAGGGACCCGAGAAGAAGAGAATCCGGGCTGCTCTTTTTTTTTTTAAATTATAAACATCATGAGACTTTACAATTACTTTAAAATTTAAAACAAGCAAAGCACTACATAATTGTGCTGAAAATCAGATCAAATCAGATCATAAACCTAGCCTTAGGCTTTAATTATAGTGGTGTAAGTTTACAAAACATCTACATTTCCCCCATTTTTATCTATACTTGCTCTGTCTGTGCCCCACTCTTCCGCCGCAGTGTATGGCTGTCAGAGGTCACATGAATTTGGACAGTTTCTGCCTGTGCTCAGACAGCACACTGACAATATGGAAGACAATGGAGTAATGTCAAGTCTTCACAGGCCATCAACTGACACATCCGGTAAACTTTGAGACTCCAAAACCCTTAATTGTACATGCCAGTATGATCATCATCTTTGGATTAATAACCATGAACATGTATCCAGGGAAGTCGGGACCCCCTGAGTGGCCTTCATGCTCCCGGTCATGGACTTAAAAAGCAGTGAAGCAATGAGGACAGCCTTGCAACTTTAAAAAAATCTCCCATGTTTCTATCTTTTAAATCGATAAGTTTACCTTTTCCAAAATAAATAAATAAATGCACGTCTTTTTGCAGGTTAATGTACGTTTATTTTATTTTTTTTACTAAGGCTCCTTTCACACGGCCGCTCCGTGTGAAAGGTCCGCTGCAGGACTTTTTTTTTTTTTTTCCACGGAGCGGATGACATTTCTGTCATCCGCTCCGTGTGCCCGCATATCATCCCATCCGTTTGCGGATGATATGCGGACATAATGTAAGTATATGGCACTGCGGATGTCAGCGGATGACACCGCTGACATTCGATTTTCCTTCCTTTCCGTTTTTTACACGGAAGGAAAAATGGGGTTCTGTTCCATTCGTAAAAACGGAACAGAACTGACAGGAGGAAAATCGGGTGTCAGCGGATGGTATTCCGCTGACACCCGCAGTGCCATTCACTTACATTATGTCCGCAAATTATCCGCAAACGGATTGGATGATTTGCGGACACACGGAGCGGCCGTGTGAAAGGACCCTTAGGCTGGATACACACTATACAACTTTTGTTCAATTTCCTTTAGATTTACCTTAAACTATGTAGTGCAGGGGCCTGCCTGATTGCATACACATTGAAAGTGTTTAGGTTTGACCTCATATTATATGGTTTTGGTAAATCTAAAGATACTTGTATTGTGTGTATCCAGCATTAGAGCCTGGAAAGCATCGCACCCATGATCAGCAGATGACAGGTGCCATGCAGGTCTCATGCAGACTTGTCTGTGTCGTACCTCGTACAGGCAGACAAGATACACACTGACAAGAAGAGCGAATGAAATACCAAAGCGCTTATCACCACAGTAGTTCATTAAAACTCCAAGCAGACAGCCGCAATGGCAGTCGGTATTTGTAGTTTCCCACTGACAGAACTGTGAATTAATGATGTGGACGGGCAGGTGAAGCCTCACACAGCCACTGTATTTTAAAGTAGTGACAGCGGACGCCGGAGAAGGTGCCCACTCACTGTCACTGGGGAGGAGGGGAGAGCTGCAGCTGCTGGAATATGTTCCAAAAGGTGAACGTATCCTTTAAAGGGATAAAACACAGGGAACCAGCCGATATCACAGAGGTGTGCATAATCTTTATACATAATTATTCTCCGATTAAGATCAGGACTTTGGTTCTCTTTCTGAAGCCAAGGCAATAAACATATCTATCTAAAAATGCTGGACACCAAAAACAAGAAGCGGTCACACATCTGCAGCAGTTACAGTAAAAAGGCTTTTTTATGCTATATTTTCTTAAGCCAAAAAATCCAGTGGGAAGGGGCAGAGGTCAGGCAGCTGCATCATTTCAAGTAAAAGCGTCAAGGCAAACAAAAAGAAAGAAAATATCAGCTGCTGACCACAACTCTACCCGGCCGCTGTCTGCTGGGACCCTTTTTGGGGTTTCGGTTGTTCAGTTAAGTCTCTGGTGTTAATTTCTGTCACTTAAAGTCAGTGTGATCGGTCACTGGGGAGTTAACCATTATTAGTATGACAGATGATTGGGGGAGGGGGGGAGGTCTCACTTGGGGTCAATAGGACACATGTGGTCAGCACAGCAGCTAACAAATGTCTTGCCATGTGGGCAATGTCTCACTTCACTTTCTTCTGTGTACTGAACAGAAGAAGATCCATTAACCTTCACAGCTGTCACAGACTTGCCCGTATGCCAAACACTCTGGTTTAGTGTGCGGCCAGCTCCCAGTTTTTGGCTGCAGAGAGCCATGCCGAGGAGGCGGTGTGACTGACAGTCACCAGCTCTCTGCTCACAGAGCGATGCACAGTGTTTGATCGCTCGGTTCACAGTGTTCATGCCGGTGGGGGGACCAATGATGCACCCACCTAGGTAAGTATGATTCCAAAAAAATAAATAAAAAATAAATCCCAAACTTCTCTTTTAAATAAATACTCTACTGGAGGGCTCCTCTGAACCAGGCAGCTTATAAATTCCACCCAATAACCCAGCGTCAATGAAGAGCAAGCTGTACATCCCCTGTAGATGTATACAGGACACAATGTACAGAGCAGTGCAGACCTCCGGGCTATGTACACAGCAATCAGATCACGTCAAAGGAACAGACAGCAACCAGATTGCAGCAGAAAGCCGCCTGCACAATAACAGAATGTTGAACATGGCTGTCATATTAAAGGCTGGAGAGACTTCATGCACCATGTAGAGGCTTGTGGACCAATTGTATGTTACAATATTAGAAGTACATTACACTTCATAATATAGGAGATTCATTAAAAAATAAAAATATGAATTATGAGTCCTTCAAATACTGACGAGAGCTCAACACTAACAACATTTCTATAAAGACTGACATATATACTTGTCAGTTTTTTTTTTTTTTTTACACTGAGGAAACATTGTTCTTTGAAGCTATCATTTAAAGCCTAAGGCCCCTTTCACACTTTAGAGTCCGTCTGCGGACTCAGTTTTCCTCAGCGGGGGATCCATCCACCGATCCCCCGCTGAGCAGGTAGGTGGATGGCAGCTCTGTCTCTGCGCTGTGTGTAGAGACAGAGCTGTAAGGTCCCCGCTGTTCTCTATGGGGGAATCGGATGAGAACGGACCACCTGTCCATTCTCATCCCATCCAATCTGCTGGACGGATGGAAAATAGGGTTTCCATCCGTCCAGATTTGACGGATCGTATGTCAGCGGACATGTCTTTGCCGAACATCCAATCCCCCATAGAGATGCATAGGCATGCATTTAGATCCACCTGAAAAACTGACAGGCAGATCTGAACGGTCCACTAGTGTGAAAGGGGACTAAGGCTAGCTATACATGATACAATGGTCTTTAGATTTACCTTCAACTATGTAGCACAAAGTCCTGCCTTATACAATACAATTAAAAGTGTTGCTTAGTTTTGAGCCCATATTATATGGTTTTTGGTAAATCGAACAGAAAATTGAACATGTATGGGCAGCCTAAAGCCCCGTACACACGTACCGATCGTCGGCCGAACGATCGGCCGTCTTTTGTCCACGGGCTGTCTTGTCTGTTGAAAACTGCAATAGACTGCACACTAATTTTGTCGGCCAACAACATCTGACTGCAGAAGTGATGTCATGTGATGGTTAACTTTCCTTGTCTTTTTTCTTTTCTGAGCATGCCCAGTCTTGCAAATGTGCTGTCTGTCGGCCGAAATCTGTACTGACTGGCGAACAATCGGCCGTTCTGGTGTCGGCATACAAAAATTTTAATGCTTGCACGACAGATTCTGTTCGGCCGAAAGTGCGCTGCCGGAAGCATCATACTAACAAGCCGAAAATCGGCCGATCGGTCGTCGGCCGAATCTTTTCGGCTGACAATCTGCACGTGTGTATGGGCCTTCACTCTGAACTCCATGCACACCTACGAATGATCTCAAATATATTATCTATCCTGGAAATGTAATTAAAGAATCATTTCACCTTTTCCTATGAAAAAAAAAAAAAAGGAATTGACAACCCCCTCCTCCTCTGGTCCCTGCACTTAGCAGTTAAAAATCCCAACACCCACCACCACTGACAGCTGGGGTAACAAACCACACACTTGCAACTGCTAGTTGTGATTCGTCAGCAAAGCCACAGGACTGCGCTGACCAATGACAATGTCTTCTTTCTTCTGGGATGCGGTTCTGGAAGAAAGAAGGCTCAAAAGGGATTCTCATTGGTCAGTGCAGTCACATGTCCGTCATTAGTTCACCTTTCCATTTTTTTATCATCTTGTTTCTTTCAGAGTGAATTCACACAGGAACAGAGAGAGCTGCACTGCAATGCATTACCGCTCCGGCAGCTTTCCGTACCTGGCTGTGATAGGGTGCAGTGTAGTGTGCGATTCAGCGCATTGCATGGCTCCACCCCCTCCTTTTTTTGTATAAAATTTAAGTAAAAAGTGTACATAACCTACACTGGATTCATAGCAACATACAGCAAGCAGTGTAATGCGCTGCATTGCTGTGCACTTTGGCACAGTGCGCTGCAATAAAATTCTGCATGTCTGCATTTTATCACAGGACACTGCAGTGCACTCCTGGGCAGCCTTGCAATGTGAATGAAGACACATGGGGAACTATTGTTTCCTGTGTGCCCTTGTGGTGACAGATGTTTTACAATGCAGCCAGATGTCTGTCACCGCATACTGGGGTTGATTTACGAAACTGGAGTGTACAGAATCTGGTGCAGCTCTGCAAAGAAACAAATTACCTTCCAGGGTTTTTTGTCAAAGTTTATCTGAACAAACTGAAGTTAGAAGTCCCTACAGCCTCTTCATCTGTTTGGATTGCTCTTTAGAGAGCATTTGACAGGCGGTGAGAAGGCGTTGTATGGCCTCCTCACCACCCGTTTTAAAAGAGAAGTAATGGAATATATATTTTTTTAATCATTCTTACCTAGGTGGATGCAGCATTGGTCCCCTGCCAAATCTAAAACTGATAAGCGAGCGATCAAACACCGCTGATCACTTGGTTCTCAGAGCTCCCTGAGCAGAAAGCTGGCAACTGTCAGTCACCGGCTCTCTGCTCTGCCCCTCCAGTACTCACTGGAGCGCTGGCCTGTGGAGGTGGCAAGAGCTGCAATCTCAGGCTCTCACTGGCTCGCTGTGAGGCTGAACCGGGGTGGCGGTCCAAGCATGTGGGCTTATCCTGATCATATGGTTCCGATCTTTTCGGAGCCTAGACTGGCTCTGTGACCTCAGCAGGGGCTTCAGCCCCATGTCTGCTGAAAACGGGTCACGGGAGTGCAAAATGAACTGCACTCCTGTGATTCACAGAAGTACAGCCAAACAAGCTTCGGTTATACTTCAATGCCTGACTACTGCTCCATTACTGTGTGCATTTGCAGCCCCATTCTTTTGCATGGGTTGTATTTGGCATGCAGTAGCACCCGCGGGGGATGTAGAATATCGGAAACAATGCATCAGAGCCAAGGCATGTCTACCCTTCCCCTGGCCACTGCCTTTCCAGCTAAAGGGGGGGAGTGGCTGAGGGATGGTAAATGTTCTTTAACAGCCCCCTATCACCACTGGCGTAAACATATCCTAAGAGGTTAATCACATGCCGATTTTTACTGCCCCCTAGCGGCAGGGGGAGTACCTTTAGATCTCCCTGCACCGGTGTAATGTATGGGTCTGCCTGACTGACTGTAGAGATCAGGTAGGCCCTCATATGACAGTTCACATGAAGCTGACTGTAAGGCGTATGGCCGGCTTTGAGCCAAGTACACATCGGGGGCAAATTTCAGGCAGCATCAGCTGGTTCAATAAAAAACGTCCGACATTCAGCCCGTGTGTATGTCAGCTGGTGTGACAAACTGGCCGTTTAGATGGCTTCTGTCATATGAGCATGCTGGAAAACCAGCAGACGACCAGCTCCAAATCAGCGCTCTCAGCCAATGGCGGGGAGGCCATACCCCTGTCAAAACACAAGAGAACAGCAGGGGAGATCGCTGTACTAACATCAGATTGTTTGCAAAGCAGCTCTGACCTGACCGTTTTTTTTTTTGGCTCAGCGCTGGGTTGAACAAATAGAATAAAAGATAAACTACTAGTGTGACAAGGCTTTAGGCAGACCATTGATGTAACCGTCTGATTGTACAATCTACTTTAAAGGATAGGTTCACCTTTGGGAACATGTTCCACCCGTCTTTAGCATGTTCTCAATGCTGCACCCCTTCATGTGACAGGAGTACAGGGAGAAGTTCCAGGTCGTGCGGGGCTCTATCCGGCATCCACACAGCTCTGTGTCTGAATAAACTACAATCCCCAACATCCTTAGCAGCTGTCGTCTTGTAGATCTCAATGAACTACCACAGCGCTGTGGTAGATCATTGATTCTTCCGGTCCTTGCATCCGTTTGCCCTTAGAGAATATATACAGGTACACAGATATACTGACATATCTGCATGATGCAGATCGGATAATGTGGGCGCAGACCTGGCCCGATCAGATCGGGCGATGTGGGCGCAGGCCCGGTCCGATCGGGCGATGTGGGCGCAGGCCCGGTCAGATCGGATCGGGCAGTGTTGGCGCAGACCCGATCGGGCAATGTGGGCGCAGACCTGGTCCGATCGGATAACGTGGGCGCAAACCCGGTCCGATCGGATAACGTGGGCGCAGACCCGGTCCGATCGGATAATGTGGGCGCAGACCCGGTCCGATCGGATAATGTGGGCGCAGACCCGGTCCGATCGGATAATGTGGGCGCAGACCCGGTCCGATCGGATAATGTGGGCGCAGACCCGGTCCGATCGGATCGGGCGATGTGGGCGCAGACCCGGTCCGATCGGATCGGGCAATGTGGGCACAGACCCGATCAGGCAATGTGGGCGCAGACCTGGTCCGATCGGATAACGTGGGCGCAGACCCGGTCCGATCGGGCAATGTGGGCGCAGACCCGGTCCGATCGGGCAATGTGGGCGCAGACCCGGTCCGATCGGATAACGTGGGCGCAGACCCGGTCCGATCGGGCAATGTGGGCGCAGACCCGGTCCGATCGGGCAATGTGGGCGCAGACCCGGTCCGATCGGGCAATGTGGGCGCAGACCCGGTCCGATCGGGCAATGTGGGCGCAGACCCGGTCCGATCGGGCAATGTGGGCGCAGACCCGGTCCGATCGGGCAATGTGGGCGCAGACCCGGTCCGATCGGGCAATGTGGGCGCAGACCCGGTCCGATCGGGCAATGTGGGCGCAGACCCGGTCCGATCGGGCAATGTGGGCGCAGACCCGGTCCGATCGGATCGTGTGATGTGGGCGCAGACCCGGTCCGATCGGGCAATGTGGGCGCAGACCCGGTCCGATCGGGCAATGTGGGCGCAGACCCGGTCCGATCGGATCGTGTGATGTGGGCGCAGACCCGGTCCGATCGGATCGTGTGATGTGGGCGCAGACCTGGTCCGATCGGATCGTGTGATGTGGGCACAGACCTGGTCCGATCGGATCGTGTGATGTGGGCGCAGACCTGGCCCGATCAGATGGTGTGATGTATGTACACACAGTGCCCTCACCTTGGCCTTGTCAGCCGCCTT
Source organism: Pelophylax lessonae (assembly GCF_965119305.1). NCBI lineage: Eukaryota > Metazoa > Chordata > Amphibia > Anura > Ranidae > Pelophylax > Pelophylax lessonae. The sequence goes on along the minus strand of NC_138772.1, from coordinate 481,527,548 downwards.
CTTCTTGCTCTTTTTCTTGGCCTCCTCCAGCCGTCCGGTCTTGCTGGGCAGGGGTGCTGCCTTGGTGAGGTGGAGGGCCGGCTCGGTTTCCTCCACTGTAGCCGCTCTCCTGGTGGGCGAGCCCCGGGCCGAGGCGCAGTGCAGCAGCAGCAGGAGGAGCAGCAGAGCCAGGAAGGCCGGCACGGCCAGGAACACCCAGGACGGGTAGAGTTGGGGCTGCAGGCCGAGCTCCACTCCCAGCTCGGTGCGGAGGAGACCCAGGCCTGAGGTCAGCAGCTGCCTCAGCCGGGCCGACACTTCCTCGGCATGCTGGGCCGCCGCCTCCTGCCAGCCGGACACCATGGTGAATGAGGAGCAGCGGGCCTTCCTTCCTGCCCGGCCCCGGGAACTGCTGCGAGTGTCAGTGGCGGAGAAGGAAAGCCGGGGTGAGGGGGAGAACGACTGGAGAAAAGCCGGCTCCGCCCAGGGCCTAACTTCGCAACGTCATCACTCCGGACCACATCCAGGGGAACAGGAGACCCGCGACGCCTGCCAGGCAGCTCTGCCTAGAGGGCAAGGCGCATGGCAACACTGCTCTGTACCGATTGGACAGCACGGAGCGCCTTCCCCAATGGGATCAAAGAGCTGAGATCATGTGGTTTTCCGCCTTCCGGGCAGAGCAGCTTTGAAGGCAGGAGTCTACGAACAGGAGGCTGGGGCCTGCAGGGAGTGAGTCCGGTCACGTGATTTTCCTCAGCTGCTGACGTGGACTCAGCTCGGTGCTGTATGAGAGAAAAAAGTCCCCCTGAATCAAATGTCAATTATCACTGCAAAAGTATAAGCATGAACGCGTGTAATAGACCATCGAGGGTTGCTTGTAACTTTATCTAGTTTGTAAAAAAAACATTTTAAGCTGCCAGTATGCAACATGGCCGACCGGACACAATCGTCTTTATATGTGACCAAATGACTGCGCCTGCGCAAAAGGCTTGTGTGGACGTCTGTGTTCTTTTTTTTTAATTTCAAATAAACTTTATTGAAATAAGTAGTTGTGCACAAGTTCTTTTTCTGTCACAAAAATGTAAGATCCTTGGGGTCCTGTCACACTGCTGGGCTAAAACACACCCTGGCTTCCAGCATGACAAAAGCCCAGGAAAAGTATACCCTTTTAAATCCCATGTAACTCTTCACATAAGTGTGCTGCATCCTTGGTGTGCTTTTGTAATTCATTGGGAACCCAACAGAGAACACACCAGCGTTTTTTGAGTCACATGTCCAAGTTTCACAGGTGCATGCTGGGAGTCAGGAATCCAGTAAACGCACCAAAAAAACACACTGAAAACACACTAAAAATGCGATATGCATTTTTCAAATACATACTGGGTTTTTAAGCACATCAGTGTGAAAGGGCCCTTAACCACTTAGCGTTCGCTCTACAGCCGAAAGACGGCTACAGCGTGGGCTTAAAATGCAGAGAGGGCATAAATCCCGTTCTCGCGCTGATCACAGAGCAGGGTAAAGGGCCAATCACAGCAGGCCCTTTACCACGAGATCAGCTGTCAGCCAATAACAGCTGATCACGGAAGTAAACAAAAGCTGGTTACCTTCTTTCTTTTTCTTCACGCTGTCAGCGCAAAGAAAAGAAAAACACTGTTAACCAGCTTCTGTTAGAGGTACATCGGTCCCCTTAGTGCCCACCAGTGCTGCTAATCAGTGCCCACCAGTGCCATCTATCAGTACCCATCAGTGCCTCATCATCAGTGTCACTAATCAGTGCTGCCCATCAGTGTTCATCAGTGCTGCCTAACAGTGCTACCTCTTTGTGCCGCCTATCAGTGCCACCCATCAGTGCAGCCTCATCAGTGCCCATCAGTGTCACCTATCACTGCCCATCAGTGCCACCTCAGTGCCCATTGGTGCAGCATACCAGTGCCTATCAGTGCAGCCTATCAGTGTCCACCCGATCCACCTAATTAGTGCCCATCAATGAAGGAGAAAGATTACCTATTTGCAAAAATTTTTAACAAAATATGAAAAATGTTTTGTTTTTTTTCAAAAATTTTGGTCTTTATTTGTTTATTTAGCAAAAAAAAAAAAAACCCCAGTTGTGATTAAATACCACCAAAATAAAGCTCTATTTGTGTGAAAAAATGATAACAATTTAATTTGAGTACAGCGTTGCATGTCCGTGCAATTGTCATTCGAAGTGTGAGAGCGCTGAAAGCTGAAAACCGGTGTAGCACTGTCCCCGCAGGAACTGCTGAGTATTGTCTTGATGGGCTCCCCTGGTTACCACCACACATTTACTTGAACAAATCCCTGAATCCCTCCTTGTTCCCTCCGGCTTGTCACATAAATGAACAGTCTAGGGGTGTTTGTTTTGTTGTTTATTGGTGTAGCAATATTCCCAGGCCTGGGGCCTGAGGTGGGTCTGCCATCAGTACCGGTAACACTTCCCACACATTTAAAGCGGAGTTCCACCCAAAAGTGGAACTTCCACTTTAGGTGGTCCTAACCCCCTGACATGCCACATTTGGCATGTCATTTTTTTTGGGGGGGGAGCGGGTACCTAGTTTTGACAGGCAGGGCCGGTGCTTCCACTAGGCAAACTAGGCAGCCGCCTAGGGCGCATTGCCACCTAGGGGCGCAGCCATGAGTCCGCACTCTCTCTCCATCATTAATGATCCTTGTGAGCTGAGGAGAGAGGCGGCAGTGGGCGAGGAAGAAGGGACAGAGGAAGATGATAGGTGTCTGGGGCAGTGGCAGAACTACCAGGCCTTAGCTTTCCACCGCTGTTTGGGGGGGCCCCAATAGGCAGGAAGGGAGCCCACCGGAGTGCTGCCTGCATGGTGATTCTCTTCGGCTGGAGCTGAGTGGCCTAAACCCCGAGCAGGAAGTGATACTCTGCACTGAGCTGGTGGGCAGCCGTTCACGTCCCTGGGTCGATATTAAGCAGGGAGCGGAGGAGAGCTGAACCTGAGCCAGAGCTCGGCACTGACTGCTGCTTCTCCATCCACCACGAGTCGGTTGGAGCCGTGGTGAGCACTGTGGTCCAGGAGAGGAGCGTCCTGGGAAAAGGAATCACGGTGAAGGAGGGCAGAGTGCAGAACACTCTCTTCATACTGCCCAGTGGGTGTCCCCAGAACAGGGGATCGGGGTCCCGGGGTGTGACATGGAGGATCCCTGGTGTGAAAGGGAATCTGGGTCACCAGATTTGTCATGGTGAATCGGAGTCACCAGGTGTGACATGGGGGATAGGGGTCACTGGGTGTAACAGGGGTTCGGGGTCATAATGTGTGCCCTGATGAATTGGGGTCCCTTTGTGTGCCATGGGGGATTGATGTCCCCAGGTGTGGCATGTAAAAACATCAGGGTCTCTCTGAGCATGACATGGAGGAACATCAGGGGCCACTGGTGTGACATAGAGGAACATTGGGGTCACTGGGTATGACAGCATGACAATGAGGAATATTGGGGTTCCAGGATGTGACATGGAAAAACATCAGGGTCCCTGGGTGTGACATAGAGGGACATAAGGACATGAAGGAATATGGGGGTCACTGGGTATGACAGCATAACATGGAGGAACCATCAGATCAGGGTCACTGGGTATTACATAGAGGAGTATTTAACCCTTTCCCTTTTTATTTATTTTTTTTGGGGGGGGGGGGGCGCAAGTAGCTGGTCTTGCCTAGGGTGTAAAATAGTCTAGCACCGGCCCTGTTGACAGGTACCCGCTCCCACTTCCGCTCTGAGCGCCGCGGCACCCTGAGCGGAAGTTCTCCTCTCCCCCTCCCTCCCTGCAATCTTCTGGGACATGTCAAAGGTCCCAGAAGATTGCCGGCCAATCACGGCACGTATCGCAACTCACGCATGCGCAGTGCGTACCCGGCTGTGAAGCCGCAAACTGTCACAGCCGGGTGCCCACAGCAGTGATGCCGGCGCCGAGGGAGAGGATCGAGGCTTCGGGCGGCCGCATCACTGGACCGTTGGACAGGTGAGTGAAATGGCTGGAACTCCGCTTTAAGTTGTGAACCCAGGTGTGAGAACTGAGACAATGACCATTCCGGCATCTTTGGTTTGTTTTATTGTATTTAGGGGATGGGAGAAGGGAATGAGCGGGATATTCCTCTGGCTCTTCTAGGCTTAACTGGGACTTTGTACAAAAAATGCTCACTTGCGCTGTCTTGGTCCCAACTGAATGCCGACCAGCGCTTCCTGACGCTTCAAATGTTGCTTGACTGGATTAGTGCTGAAACCTCAACTTTAACTTGAATTGTTAGCTCAGAAGCTCCAGGACTGTAGACTTCTTGACTCCTGATACTTGGTGTAGCTCAAGAGTCACTGAACAGCTCCCTCTAACTCTTCACTGGCTGAGGTAGCTCCTTGTCACTACTTGTGCTGCTGCAACTCTCAACTTTGTTCACTTCACACTGTACACTGACTCTTCAGGGCCCGAGCTGCAGGTACCCCCTCTAATACTTAGGGTGTAATTACCACTTGTTGTACCTACTATACTGTTACATTGTACCTAGTTACCATATGATGTGGTCATTTTAGGGCTAGCCACCCATGTCTGTTTCATATGTATGTATTACAGTCAGGTCCATAAATATTGGGACAACGACACAATTCTAATCTTTTTGTCTCTATTTACCACCACAATTGATTTGAAATGAAACAAACAAGATGTGCTTTAACTGCAGGCTTTAATTTGAGGGTATTTACATCCAAATCAGGTGAAAGGTGTAGGAATTACAACAGTTTGTATATGTGCCTCCCACTTTTTAAGGGGCCAAAAGTAATGGGACAATTGGCTGCTCAGCTGTTCCATGGCCAGGTGTGTGTTATTCCCTCATTATCTCATTTACAAGGAGCAGAAAAAGGGTCCAGAGTTCATTTCAAGTGTGATATTTGCATTTGGATTCTGTTGCTGTCAACTCTCAATATGAGATCCAAAGAGCTGTCACTATCAGTGAAGCAAGCCATCATTAGGCTGAAAAAACAAAACAAACCCATCAGAGAGATAGCAAAAACATTAGGTGTGGCGAAAGCAACTGTTTGGAACATCCTTCAAAAGAAAGAACGCACCGGTGAGCTCAGCAACACCAAAAGACACAGAAGACCACAGAAAACAACTGTGGTGGATGACCGAAGAATTATTTCCCTGGTGAAGAAAACATCCTTCACAACAGTTGGCCAGATCAAGAACACTCTCCAGGAGGTAGGTGTATGTGTGTCAAAGTCAACAATCAAGAGAAGACTTCACCAGAGTGAGAACAGAGGGTTCACCACAAGATGTAAACCATTGGTGAGCCTCAAAAACAGGAAGGCCAGATAAGAGTTTGCCAAACAACATCTAAAAAAGCCTTCACAGTTCTGGAACAACATCCTATGGACAGATGAAACCAAAATCAACTTGTACCAGAGTGATGGGAAGAGAAGAGTATGGAGAAGGAAAGGAACTGCTCATGATCCAAAGCATACATCCTCATCAGTGAAGCATGGTGGTGGTAGTGTCATGGCATGGGTATGTATGGCTGCCAATGGAACTGGTTCTCTTGTATTTATTGATGATGTGACTGCTGACAAAAGCAGCAGGATGAATTCTGATGTGTTTCGGGCAATATTATCTGCTCATATTCAGCCAAATACTTCAGAAATTATTTGATGGCGCTTCACAGTGCAGATGGACAATGACCCGAAGCATACTGCGAAAGCAACCAAAGAGTTTTTTAAGGGAAAGAAGTGGAATGTTATGCAATGGCCAAGTCAATCACCTGACCTGAATCCGATTAAGCATGCATTTCACTTGCTGAAGACAAAACTGAAGGGAAAATGCCCCAAGAACAAGCAGGAACTGAAGACAGTTGCAGTAGAGGCCTGGCAGAGCATCATCAGGGAGGAAACCCAGCATCTGGTGATGTCTATGCGTTCCAGATTTCAGGCTGTAATTGACTGCAAAGGATTTGCAACCAAGTATTGAAAAGTGAAAGTTTGATTTATGATTGTTAATCTGTCCCATTAATTTTGGTCCCTTAAAAAGTGGGAGGCACATATACAAACTGTTGTAATTCCTACACGTTTACCTAATTTGGATGTAAATACCCTCAAATTAAAGCTAAAAGTCTGCAGTTAAAGCACATCTTGTTTGTTTCATTTCAAATCCATTGTGGTGGTGTATAGAGCCAAAAAGATTAGAATTGTGTCCATGTCCCAATATTTATGGACCTGACTGTATGTATTATGTCTTTTTTCTTTTTTACTCTTTTTGAATAAAATTATATTTTTTACATAAAAACCCTTTTTTTTTCATTGCTTAACAGCAGTACATTATTTTTGGAAGACCTTTAAAGTCCTATTGGGGGGTGCTCTCCTCTTTTTCAAGTTATTGGGATGTGGTCTCGCCTTTAAGCTCCATTCCCCCAACCAGCCTCATTTTCTTTTTTTTTTTTTCCCTCTATTACTTCAGGGTCCTCTGACTAGGCACCCCTTTTACAGTTAGCTGATCCTTAGAACCTTCTCCGGAGTGGTCTCCTCTTGCACCCGGCAGACCACCAGGGGCAGTCCACAGCACTCATGATTTTTGTATGCTTTCCTGGAACTGGACCCTCTCTCTCTCCGCTGGTTCTCAGCACACTGGTTCCCCTCTGCAGCTCAATTCCACGCTCTTTGGATTCCCAGGCCACCACCCTGGACACCCGCTTCCTCTGACAGGAGAAGAGACAGCCGTACTCTCCCTCCTGGGACTCTGCTTCCCGCCAAAGACGCTGCGTCATGCGTTCCCTCAGAACTTATACCCACTCCCAGAATCCTCTGCGGCAGAATCTGCCTTCTGGGGTAGATACAGGCCTGAGTGTGTCTCTGATTGGGTTTCCTCCACTGTCCAAAGAGAATCCTCTCATGGAGCCAGTGGGGAGACTCCCCTCTCAGCAGACACACCTGGGAGACATAACAGCCAGCTGAAATCATGGCCCTGCTGTTAGGCAGACAAGGCCCACTATACTGTTACCTAGCACCTACCTGTACGGTGCTATAATGGTAATTTGGGATAGGAGACATGAATAGTGGGATATTCCAGTTGAACTATTCACATTGGTTGAGGACTTCTATCTTCAGAACTCTGCTTGGAAATATGGAACAGCCAGGCTGTCAATCCACACTGCCACTAGTGTGGATGGGGTTAAGTCTCTTGCTCTCTTTGCTCTCCAAACAAGATGACTTGATGGATGACAACTTATCTTCAGGATACTCTATCTAGAATCCTCTTCCCGCTGACACCCGTCCACTGACTATCCTAGGAGCAGGGGTGGCCCCCCTCAGGTCCAGGCCCCTTGACATGAGTTTCTGTACTCACTGTACTGCAGAGACAGATCCTCTAGTGTCTCCCCTCTAAGTCAGCTTCTCTGGACCTCTGGGTTCAGCTCCTCTCTGCTACTCTTCAGGCCTTCAGGACAACCCCCTGAGGCCACATGGTACCTCTACAGAGGAGGAGGCCGGAAGTGGTTCACCCTGCATCTTCCAAATAATTTGACATCCCTGGTGTTTCTTTGTTTGTTTTATTTTTTCTGTGGATTCCCCCTTTGGCCTTGGCTGTTGTGCTATTCAATAGAGTTTAGCACCCATTAACATCTCTGGCCTGGTGTCTTGCCTGCCTTTCCTTTGTGGTCTCGTTGACCTCTTGTGTGTGCCTCCCCCCTTGCTACGTTTGGGATCATGATGTACCACCTCCAAAGCCTTCCAGAGACCGGACCTGTGTACATATGTTTTCAATTTTGGGCTATGTATAATTGACCTAAACATCACCATAGGTACTATATACTCAACACAATAATGTACAACACCCCTGAAGCCGGATAACCTCCAGAAACGCGTCGGTGTATCTATCCCTACGGCATTTGTCTGTTTTGCTATTATGTACCCTATTTACATGATGTGGTCATTTTTGGGTTAGCCACCCTATGGTTTTGTCTTTACATGTTCTATATATGTGTTCTTTGTTCTTTTATTATATTATATTTTTTATATAAAACTATTACTACTATTTGTTCACTGCTACTTTAGCAGCAAATGATTGTCTAAGACCTTAAAAGTCCCATTGGGGGTTCTCCTCTGGCCTTTTTTGTTTTGAGATGCGGTTTTAACCATTAACTCCCTATTTCACCAACCAATCCCATTCTAATGTGCTAGTATGGCCTGCATACTAGCACATTATGTTAAACTTACCTGAAAATGAAGCGCTCCAGCGGAGCGTTGTCACCGCTGCAGGCGCTTCCATCCAGCGATATTTACATTACCTGTATGTAAAAGTCAGAGATGGGAGTTTACTTCCACTTTAAAGTGATTCTGTTACTGGATTTAAAAAACAAAAAAAACAAAATGAACCCTGCAATGAATAGAATCCAGGTCTGTCCCACCACCACTGACACTGACCATCGTTGTGTTGAAGACTCAGGCCTCAATCCCTCTAGCACTGTCAAACATGAATTTACTGTATATGCGTCTATGGGATGTCTCTCTCGCTCTCATCCCCTCTCTCCCTCTCATCCACTCTCTCGCTCTCATCGCCCTCTCTTACCCCCTCTCTCTCTATCTCTCTCACCCCCCCCTCTCTCTCACCTCTCTCTCTCTTCTCTGCTCTCTCTCTCACCACTCTCCCTCTCATCCCTTCTCCCACCTCTCTATCTCACCTCCCTCTCCCTCTCTTTGACACTGTCCCACATAGAAGACTTATCAATAAACTGCAGTCATTGAGCATGGACTCCCATATTGTTGAGTGGATTAGGCAGTGGCTGAGTGACAGACAACAGAGGGTTGTAGTCAATGGAGAACATTCAGAACAAGGTCATGTTACCAGTGGGGTACCTCAGGGATCTGTACTGGGACCAATTTTGTTTAATATCTTCATAAGTGATATTGCAAAAGGCCTCGATGGTAAGGTTTGTCTTTTTGCTGATGACACAAAGATATGTAACAGGGTTGATGTTCCTGGAGGGAAACGCCAAATGGAAAAGGATTTAGGAAAACTAGAAAAATGGTCAGAACTCTGGCAACTGAAATTTAATGTGGATAAGTGCAAGATAATGCACCTGGGACGTAAAAACCCAAGGGCAGAATATAGAATATTTGACACAGTCCTGACCTCAGTATCTGAGGAAAGGGATTTAGGAGTAATTATTTCAGAAGACTTAAAGGTGGAAAGACAATGTAATAGAGCAGCACGAAATGCCAGCAGAATGCTTGGATGTATAGGGAGAGGTATAAGCAGTAGAAAGAGAGAAGTGCTTATGCCGCTGTACAGAACACTGGTGAGACCTCACTTGGAGTATTGTGCGCAGTACTGGAGGCCATATCTCCAGAAGGATATAGATACTCTAGAGAGAGTTCAGAGAAGAGCTACTAAACTAGTACATGGATGGCAGGAAAAAACTTACCAGGAAAGGTTAAAGGACCTTAACATGTATAGCTTGGAAGAAAGAAGAGACAGAGGGGATATGATAGAAACTTTTAAATACATAAAGGGAATCAACTCGGTAAAGGAGGAGAGCATATTTAAAAGAAGAAAAACTACCACAAGAGGACACAGTTTTAAATTAGAGGGGCAAAGGTTTAAAAGTAATATGAGGAAGTATTACTTTACTGAGAGAGTAGTGGATGCATGGAATAACCTTCCTGCAGAAGTGGTAGCTGCAAATACAGTGAAGGAGTTTAAGCATGCATGGGATAGGCATAAGGCTATCCTTCATATAAGATAGGGCCAGGGACTATTCATAGGATTCAGATATATTGGGCAGACTAGATGGGCCAAATGGTTCTTATCTGCCGACACATTCTATGTTTCTATGTTTCTCTCTCTCTCACCCCACCTCTCTCTCTCTCATACTCTCTCTCTTTCACCCCCTCTCTCATCCCCTCCCTCTCTCTCTTTCACCCCCCTCTCTCATCCCCTCCCTCTCTCTCTTTCATCCCCCTCTCTCATCCCCTCTCTCTCTCTTTCATCCCCCTCACTCATCCCCTCTCTCTCTCTCTCTCATACTCTCTCTCTTTCACCCCCTCTCTCATCCCCTCCCTCTCTCTCTTTCACCCCCCTCTCTCATCCCCTCCCTCTCTCTCTTTCACCCCCTCTCTCATCCCCTCCCTCTCTCTCTTTCACCCCCCTCTCTCATCCCCTCCCTCTCTCTCTTTCACCCCCTCTCTCATCCCCTCCCTCTCTCTCTTTCATCCCCCTCTCTCATCCCCTCTCTCTCTCTTTCATCCCCCTCACTCATTCCCTCCCTCTCTCTCTCTCACAACCCCCTCTCTGATTCCCTCCCTCTCTCTCATCCCCCTCTCTCAACCCCCCCTCTCTCTTATCCCCTCCCTCTCTCTTACCCCACTCTCTCTCACCTCCCTCTCTCTTCTCTCTCTCACCAATTTCCCTCTCATCCCTTCTGCCACCTCTCTCTCTCACCTTCCTCTCTCTCTCACCTTCCTCTCCTTCTCACCCCGTCTCTTTCTCTCACCCCCCCTCTCTCTCAACCCCCCTCTCTCATCCCCCCTCTCACTCCCTATCTCATACTCTCTCTCTCTCTCTCTTTTACCCCCTCTCTCATCCCCTCCCCAATCCCCTCCCCCTCTCTCTCTCACCCCTCTCTCTCTCCTCCCCCCTCTCTCTCACCCCCCTCTCTCATCACCCCCTCTCTCTCATCCCCCTCTCTAACCCCCTCTCTCGCCCTTATCCCCTCTCTCTTGCCCCACCTTCTCTCTCTCATCCCCACTCTTTCAACCCCATTCTCTTTCACCCCCACCCCCTCTCTCTCTCTTTCTCTTACTGTATACTGCGGCAGGCTGGCTTGGCTGCGTGAAATGCCATACCATTCACCAGCGGGGAAGCTGATTCTCTGGGCCGGCGGCCACGATTGCCGCCGGGCACCCGCGATCACTCCCCGTGGAGAGAGAATGGCAGTCTGCTGTTGTAAACACATTTAGGAACACAGGTATCTGTGGTAATTTCACAAGCCCATCCCCCTCACAGTTAGAAAACACCCCCTAGGCATACATTTACCCTTTGATTGCGCCTGGGTTAACCCCTTCCATGCCAGTGTCATTATTACAGTAACAGTGCATATTTTTAGCACTGATTTCTGTAGTAATCTCACTGGTCCCCTCAAAAGTGTCAAAAATGTCAGTTAGGGGTCCGATCTGTCCACCGCAATGTCACAGTCCTGCTAAAAATTGCTGATCACCGCCATTACTAGTAAAAAATAAATAAAAATGACATAAATTTTGCCTCTAGATTGTAGAAGCGAAAACTTTTGCGCAAACCAATTGACATACGCTTATTGGGATTTTTTTTACCAAAAATATATAGCAGAATACAAATTGGCCTAAAATTCTGAAAAAAAAATTTTTTTACATTTTTTTGGGGAATGTTATATAGCAGAAAGAGAAACATATTGTTTTTTTTTTTTTAGAATTGTCGCTCTTTTTTTGTTTATAGCACAAAAAATAAAAATCACACAGGTAATCAAATACCACCAAAAGAAAGCTTTATTTTTAGGAAAAAAAAGGACATTAATCTTATTTGGGTACAGTGTCGCACGACTGCGCAATTGTCTGTTATATTAACGCAGTGCCGAATCACAAAAAATGGTCTGGTCATTAAGGGGGAAAATCTTCCAATCCAGAAGTATTTAAACATGGAAGTACTTCTACGGAAAAAATCCTGTGGCTTACTTACAGGCCATGCAGCAGTAGATTGTTAAAATGCCCCCTCTATGCAGCTCTATGCAACTGAGCTGAAATAACTAAATGATCAGGCTCACAAAGGTTCCCAAAGGTATGGTTGGGAAGCCACCTTTGACTTTTGAAGCTGTCAGGTGTTCAGTGACTTTCCAGCAATACCAATAGGAATCTCTGTGAGCCTAAAGGCCCGTACACACGTGCAGATTGTCGGCCGAAAAGATTCGGCCGACGACCGATCGGCCGATTGTAGGCTTGTTAGTATGATGCTTCCGACAGCCGACAGCGCACTTTCGGCCGAACAGAATCTGTCGTGCAAGCATTAAAATTTTTGTATGCCGACACCAGAACGGCTGATTGTTCACCAGTCAGTACAGAATTCGGCCGACAGACAGCAGATTTTCAAGACTGGGCATGCTCAGAAAAGAAAAAACACAGGGAAAGTTAACCATCACATGACATCACTTCTGCAGTCGGCAGACAAAATTCGTGTGCAGTCTTTGGCACTTTTCAGCGGAAACGACAGCCCGGGGACAAAAGACGGCCGATATGTGGCTGCAATATGTGGTGGAATGTTTGCCACAAACACATGCAATGTGGGCAGTGCAATATGTAGGAGGGGCTTTGTGTGGGTGTGGCTTGAGTGTGGCAGGGGACACAGGGGGACAATGATCCCCTATTTCCTGGGGGGCCCATGAGTTGTCAGTCTGCCCCTGCTCGTGTACATCGCTGGATAGAGATGGGGCTCAGGTGAGTATTAGGGAGGCTGAGAGGGGAGCAGCACACGAGGGTTTTTTTAACTTAATGCATAGAATGCATTAGATAAAAACATTTTCTGCTTTTACAACCACTTTAAAATGTATGTTCTGTATACTCGGATTTCCACAAAACTGTAAGTGAGGGGTCTATTAAATAGAGGATGTTTGGGCTTTCGTTCCAGTTTATAGGGGGTGACAAGAGTACAGAATTTCTGGCAAGATCAGCCTGTATTTTCTGTATTAACTGAACATGTTCTTAGCTTAAAAAAGAAAACAAATGCATCCATCACATGCAAGAATCAGTATGCTGCAATGTGTTACATTTTTGTTCTTGGGTTTAGATACATTGTATAAAACTGTAACACACTGTGCAAGCAAATTTCCATCTACACAGGAAGGGCCAACTGTTCCATCAGCACTATACTACAGTAAATAAGGGCTGCTTTATGACACACTAAGCCCCCGTTCACACTGGGGCGACCTGTGAGGCGACCTGGTCGCCTCACAGGTCGCCGCAGGTCGCCTCCCATAGGGAAGCTGCGGATCCGTTCTGATAGGAGCGACACAAGTAGTAGTAGCGTCGCCCCAGTGTGAATGGGGGCTAAATCATGAACATTGGTGAAAGGTTTTAATCCTTTAAAGGTTTTAATCCTTTGTGGGCACCAGTAACTATCTGCTTTGCATATTGGCTATTAAAGGTTGTCCTGCATCTGGTATTCCCCTTTTAAATAAATGGCTCCATTCCCTATGTGCAGGATCTTGTTTTCAAGTTTTTCCCCCACCATAAAGAAAAACATGCCAAAGAGTTTTATTCCTTTCAAATGCCATCTGAAGTATACAGATCAGTGTTGCCAACCCCCCGGAGTGAAATTTACTGGCAGAACGTCCAAAATTTACGGACGGCTCCAATTTTTTACTGGCACTGCAAAAATGTACATAAAATAGCCGTTTTCAGCGCTAAACCATGCAAATATGAATAATTAAACTATAAACATGTAGATAGTGCTATTAGCAATGAGTTTAAGTTAAACAAAAGTCAGTGCCCACTTACATTATTGTATTCTCTCCCCCTTACATCAGTGACCCCCCCCCCATCAGACTGGTCTGGCGGTGCTGTCACTGACCTCCCCTCAGGTGCACTGTGCAGGGCTCAGTCAGACGGCTCTGGTCTCCACTCCGCAGGCCGGGGCCCAACACAACTAGATTCTCCCGTGACCCCCATCCCTTCGGCGCTCTCACTCTTGACTCCTCTCCAGACTCGACTGCAGACACGATAAAAGAAAAGAGATGGTTAGAGACTGTGGACATTGAACAGGAGGTGGTCAGAGACTGCGGACATGGTACAGAGGGGTGGTCAGAGACTGCGGACATGGCACAGGGGGGTGGTCAGAGACTGCGGACATGGTACAGGGGGGTGGTCAGAGACTGCGGACATGGAACAGGGGGGGTGGTCAGAGACTGCGGACATGGTACAGAGGGGTGGTCAGAGACTGCGGACATGGAACAGGGGGGGTGGTCAGAGACTGCGGACATGGTACAGGGGGGTGGTCAGAGACTGCGGACATGGTACAAGGGGGTGGTCAGAGACTGCGGACATGGTACAGGGGGGTGGTCAGAGACTGCGGACATGGTACAGAGGGGTGGTCAGAGACTGCGGACATGGTACAGAGGGGTGGTCAGAGACTGCGGACATGGTACAGGGGGGTGGTCAGAGACTGCGGACATGGTACAGGGGGGTGGTCAGAGACTGCGGACATGAAACAGGGGGGGTGGTCAGAGACTGCGGACATGGTACAGAGGGGTGGTCAGAGACTGCGGACATGGAACAGGGGGGGTGGTCAGAGACTGCGGACATGGTACAGGGGGGTGGTCAGAGACTGCGGACATGGTACAGGGGGGTGGTCAGAGACTGCGGACATGGTACAGGGGGGTGGTCAGAGACTGCGGACATGGTACGGGGGGGTGGTCAGAGACTGCGGACATGGTACAGGGGGGTGGTCAGAGACTGCGGACATGGTACAGGGGGGTGGTCAGAGACTGTGGACATGGGACAGGAGGTGGTCAGAGACTGCGGACATGGAACAGGAGGTGGTCAGAGACTGCGGACATGGAACAGGAGGTGGTCAGAGACTGTGGACATGGGACAGGAGGTGGTCAGAGACTGCGGACATGGAAGTGCCATCCTCACCCCTCACAGTAATTTCTTCCTATGTCCCCCTTCATATTAGCACATCAGTGTCCTCCTCCTAAGTCCCTTTCACCTCTCCATAGCCATATCAGTGACATTACTGCAGAGTGAAGCTGTGACACTGCCTGTGGAGAGGTGAAGGGGGCACAGGAGCAGGACACTGATGTCCTCTGCCCCCTGACTCATCTCTCTAGTCTACTCCAGTCTGCTCTGCTAGCTGTCAGAGGCTCGGAGCCCCACTCACCAGTCCTCTTCTCTTCTGTGTGCTCTGCGGGTGGCTGCCTCTTCTGTCAGTCTGCTGCTCTGTCCACTCCACCACCATCCGCATCCATCCAGACTCCAGCTGCATTTTCTTGTACCCCACAGGGCCAGGCACAGTTTATCAGACTCCACACTGTCCCACTCCCTAGCCGGCGCCTGGCGGCCGACCCGGCGGGAAAACTTAAATGACGGCGGGGGCGGAGGCAGGGGCGGGCGCAGGCGGGCCGTTGCACTAGTCTCGTCCGATGATCATCTGATCCGTCCATTGGGCATGTGTCAGTGTGCGGAGAGTCAGGACAGGGAGGCTGTGATTGGCCGAGACGCGCAGCAGCGCTGGGTGTGCGAAAGAGGGAGGGGGGAAGCTGCCGCTGACGTCACACGGTCTCCATCTGCGAGAGAAGAGAACTCGGCTCGCTTCGGGGATCTCCGAGTCCGGAACTGCGCGCCGCGCACGCGCAGTTCTAACCTTGCCGCCGCCGCCGTAGATTTACGGGCACTTTTCTCCTGCTACGGGCATTTACGGGCAGGAGAAAAGTGCCCTGATTTTACGGGCTGTCCGTAAATCTACGGGCGGTTGGCAACACTGATACAGATACCATGGGGAAAATTATTATTTGAGCCACTGCTGATTTTGTAAGTTTGCCCACTTACAAAGAAATTAAGGGTCTATAATTTTTACCATAGGTGTATTTTAAATGATAGAGAAAAAATATCAACCAAACATCCAGAAAAAACACGATGCAAATGTTATAAATTGAGTTGCAGTTCAGTGAGTAAAATAAGTATTTGATCCCCAAGCAAAATATGGCTTAGTACTTGGTGGAGAAACCCTTGTTGGCAGGTAAGACATTTGTTGTAGTTGGTTACCAGGTTTGCACACATCTCTGGAGGGATTTTGTTCCACTCTTCTTTACAGATCTTCTCTAAATCCCTAAGGTTTCTTGGTTGTCGCTTGGCAACTTGAAGTTTCAGCTCCCTCCATACATTTTCTATAAGATTAAGGTCTGGAGACTGGCTAGGCCACTCTATGACCTTAATGTGCTTCTTCATGAGCCTCTCCTTTGTTGCCTTGGCGGTATGTTTTGGGTCATTGTCATGCTAGAAGACCCATCCAGCACCCATCGTCAGTGTTCTGGCCTGTACCTTTAGCAGAGAAACAGCCCCATAGCATAATGTTTCTACTTCCATGCTTGACTGTGGGGATGGTGTTCTTAGGGTCACAGTCAGCATTTGTCTTCCTCCAAACATGGCGAGTCAAGTTAAAGCCAAATAGCTCAATTTTGGTCTCCTCTGACCACTGCGCTGTCTCCCAATCCTTCTCTGAATCATTTAGATGTTCATTGGCCTGTACATGTGCCCTCCTGAGGGGAGGAACCTTGGGGGTGCTGCAGGATTTTAATCCATGGCCGCATTTCATGTTACCAATGGTTTATTTGGTGACTGTGGTCTTAACTGCCTTGAGATTAGTGATTGACGAACATCTGATGGGACGGTTCGCGAACGCGATCGCGCGAACTTGCTCAAATGTTCGCATTCACAGGATAAATAAATGTCGGCCATTACAGGCCCCAAAAAATAGGCATTCGATGGACATAAAAGGCCTTTTATACCGCTGTATTTACCTAAGACAGGGACTATGAATTGTTATGGGTGGTGGTGGATATTTGTGGCCTGTCATGAGGAATTTGAATCAAACATGGTCCACTGGTCACATGTGTTGAATTCCTCCGAGATCCATGCTTCATTTATTTTTAGAAATGAGGTAGTCAACAATGTTGTGAGCTAGGTGAGTGCGCTTACCCCCCTGCTGCGCTGAACGTCCTTTCAGACAGGACACTGGACGAGGGGCAAGTCAACAGTTCCATTGCAAATTGCGCAAGCTCTGGCCAGAGGTCAAGCCTGCCCACCCAGTAGTCCAGGTGTTCATCACTTCTCAGAGTGTCCACATCGGCCGTTAACCCGATGTAGTCAGACATTCCCTAATGCTGGATCTGGAGGACAGCTGTCAATGGGTCGGCTGAAAGGATGATCTCATATCAGAAGAGAACAACACATCTTCAAACCGCCCTCTTCTTGCAGGCGCTGTTGGATTGGTGCCCGCAACTGTTTCTCTGTGAGTGGAAATTCCTCTGCCAGCGCATGCAAAAGCAGAATGCAGCATTTCCCAAAGCAAGGCCTGGAAGTGCTGCATTCTGACAGCCCTCTGTGATGGTGGTAGCATTTCCGCCATTTTTTGTTTGTTCCGGGGGTCTAATTAAGTTGCCACCGAGTACTGGTCCTTGCCTTTTATGCTTTTTATACGGGGGTCCCTCTTAAAACACTGGAGCATGAAGGCCCCCATTTGCACTAAACTGGAAGCGGTGTAGTGGCCTGGCTTCTGCTCATCATCCAGGATAATGTCGTCCTCGTTCTCCTCCCCCCATCCACGGACAACACCAGGAATCCCAGAAAGGTTTAAAGCATGCTCTTCTTGCCCCTCCTCATCCACCCCGGCACCATCCTCCTCTGACTCCTCTTCAGACTCCTGTTGTTGACTTGTCTCAGATGGAGTAGCCCCCGCTGGGAATTCATCCAGCATTGCGACTTCCTCATCCTCCTGCTCCTCGATGGGTTGATCAATGACATGACGCAATGCAAGCTCCAGCAAGAAGGTGTAAGGTACGATGTCACTGATGGCGCCCTGGCTGCGACTGACCAGTTTGGTGATCTCATCAAATGGCTGCAGAAGTCTGCATGCATCGCGTATGAGCAGCCACTGGCGCGGTGAAAAAAAACCAAGCTCCCCAGAACCTGTCCTGCCGCAGAGTTCGTACCGGTAGTCGTTAACTACACATTTTTGCTGGAGCAGTCTATTAAGCATATACAAGGTTGAGTTATATCGCGTCGGGCAGTCACAAATAAGAAGTCTGACGGGCAGGTTGTGTCGCCGCTGAATATCAGCAAGGCGAGCCATGGCTGTGTAAGATCTTCTGAAATGGCCCGAGATTTTCCTGGCCTGCCGCAAGACGTCCTGGACCCCAGGGTATTTGACAATGAATCGCTGCACGACAAAGTTCAGGACGTGTGCCATGCATGGCATGTGTGTAATTTTGCCCTGTTTCAGCGTGCTCAACAGATTGGCACCGTTGTCGCACACCACTTTACCAAATGTCAAATTGAGCGGTGTTAGCCACTGATCTGCCTGTGAACGCAAAGCTGAAAGGATTGCAGGACCAGTGTGGCTCTTGGCTTCCAGGTACAACAGATGCAGCACAGCATGGCAATGTCTCACCTGGCATATCGAATAGGTTCTGGGAATCTTGGGCGCAGCAGCGGAAGAGACGGTAGTAGCGGAAAAGGAGGAGTCAGCCAAGGAGGAGAGGGATGATGGAGTAGGAGGAGAAGAAGAAGAGGCAGGCATGCATTCAATCCGTGGCGGTAAAACCAAATCTACACGGGTGCCACGGGTTACATGCTTGACGCCCGTCAGAAGGTTCACCCAGTGGGCAGTAAAAGACCACGTGTCTGTGGTCAGATGTATCTCAGCACTGACACTGTGTGCCAGAGATACATTCACTTGCCGCTGAACATGGCTATATAGCTCTGGGATGCCCTTCTGCGAGAAATATTTCCTTCCAGGGACCTTCCATTGTGGTGTTCCAATGGCCACAGATTTTCGAAAGGCCTCCGAGTTCACCAGTTTATATGGCAGTAGTTGGCGGGCTGTCAGTTCCGACAAGCCAGCGGTCAACCATTGGGAAAGAGGGTTATCTGGCGTCATAATTTTTTTTACGCTCGAACATTTGGGCCACGGAAGCCTGCCTTTTTCCAGAAAAACGTGAGGACGGCGTGATGGAAGGTGGAGTGGAGGACAATTGTGAGGAGAGAAGAGAAGGAGAAGAGGCTGGACGGTGAGAGCCTGGAGTGTGGCTTTGTGGGTTCTGATGGCATTGCTCCCACTGGGCTCGGTAAACGGAGTCCAGGTGCCTTCTTAAGGTGGTCGTCCCTAGGTGAGTGTTGGGCTTAATGCGACTTATGCATTGACTGCAAAGGCTGCAGATGGCAACACTATTGTCAGCAGCAGACACATTAAAAAAAGCCCACACTGCGGAGCCATGTGACGGCGTCCTGGGAGCGCCAGATGTGACTGTACATGGTTGATGGCTCGCTCCTGATACACTTGCAGTCTGCTTTGTACCTCTTGTGCAATGTAAGTTCCGCCTGCTTCTCCTCCCTATCTGCTGGTCTATCTCTCCCTCTGAACTCCCCTCCTCTTCCTCTCTGGTGGGCACCCACGTGACGTCCATAGACATGTCATCATCAACGTCACCTTCCCCACCACTAACATTAGAGATCGAGTAGGCAGCAACAGCAGGGACCAACCTCCTTAGGCTGATCTGGGTACTGTCGTCAGACTGCTGAGTGGCAGCTGTTGCTACCTCCTCTTCCTGATCCAATGCCAAGAATGGCTGCGCATCGGAAATGTCTTGTGATGGATCGGAAAATAATTCCTGTGACTCAAGCGGAGGGTATATGGTGGTGGTGGTGTTGGTGGTGGTGTCTTTGGGGGTGCACACAGCAGAGAGTGAAGACGGTGCAGATAGAGAGGATGAGGAGGGTGCAGAAGAGGAAGGCTGAGTGAGCCACTCAACCAAGTCTGGTGCGTCCTTTGACGTAATCGAATGCACCTTCTGCAGCTTCCCACTTTGGCTCCGGCCTACTGCTCCTGCCCTACCCCTACCACCCCTGCGGAAGGGCCTGCCTCTTCCTCTGCCTGTCATTTTTTAAATGACCCTGTGACAAAAGTCTCTAGAGAAGCGCAGTATATGTGGAAGAAGGTATATAACACCCCGCTTTAATCTGTCGTTTTGGGGGGGCCACTGGTCTATCACACCAGTTATAATACTTTTTTCCCCCCCAGTAACGTTTGTCACTGTGTGTAGCAGAGGGAACGCAGCAAAACAGGCAACATTTCTGCAGTACCCAAATACACTATTATGAAAGTATATTGTTATATAACTCCCTGCTTCAATCTGACGTTTTGGGGGGCCACTGGTATATCACACCAGTTATAATACTTTTTTTCCAGTAACGTTTGTCACTGTGTGTAGCAGAGGGAACGCAGCAAAACAGAAAAATAAATTCTGCAGTACCCAAATACACTATTATGAAAGTGTATATAACTTACTGCTTCAATCTGTCCTTTTTGGGGGGCGACTGGTATATCACACCAGTTATAATACTTTCTAATTGCGTTTGTCACTCTTTGTAGTTGTAGTATCGCTGCAGAACTGCTCACCAGTCACAATGCTGCACAATACAAATCCACTATAATATGTTTTCTATATTAGAAAGTATATTATAAGTGTATTACACCCCTATATACTGCACATCAAACAATAGTACACCTATACCAGTCCTTAAAAGGACTTTTGTGGACCTATTAGCTAGCGATTTGTGTCACTAACAGTCTGTCCCTGCTCCACACAGCAACCTCTCCACTGACAAAAGACAGAATGTAAAATGGCAGCCAGATCAGGTCTATTTATAAGGTAGGGGGTATGTCCATGTGCTGAAATGTCTCAATTGGCTGTCCTGTACCACCTGATGGATGTGTCATGGGTCAAAGTTCTTCACAATGTAAAAGAATATGGCGGTCGCGAATATCGCCATATGTTTGCATGTTCGGCAAACAGCGAACGAGCAAAGTTCGCCGCAAACCGACCGCTGGGCGAACCGCCAAGCCATCTCTACTTGAGATCATTCATAAACACCTCCTATGTAGTTCTGGGCTGATCCTTCACTTTTCTCATGATCATCCTTACCCCATGAGGTGAAACCTTGCATGGCGCTCCAGACCAAGGACTGGAGTTTGCGAATAATTCTTCCATTTGCAAATAATCACTCCAACAGCTGTCTCCTTCTCACCAAGCTTCTTGCTGATGGTCTTGTAGCACATTCCAGCCTTGTGCAGGTCTACAATCTTGTTCCTGATGTCCTTTGACAGCTCTTTAGTCTTGGCCCACGATGGTGAGGCTTTGATTGGAAGAAAGATTCTGTGGACAGGTGTTTTTTATACACATAACGAGTTGTTGTTAGGAGCACTTTCTTAAATTGATAGGACTATCAATCAAGGATAGGATCTGTGTACCACATGGGCACATACTGTAGCCACTCTGTGGGAGCCAAAATTATTGTTGGTTGGTAGGGGATCAAATACTTATTTTACTCACTGAACTGCAACTCAATTTATAACATTTGTATCATGTGTTTTTTTCTGGATTTTTGGTTGATATTCTGTCTTTATCATTTAAAATACACCTATGATAAAAAAAAATATAGACCCTTCCTTACTTTGTAAGTGGAGAAACTTACAAAATCTGCAGGGGATGAAAAAATGATTTTCCCCACTGTATACTAGGCTAGCATACTACTTGTGCCTGTAAATATACTTCTAAGTGATTTACTTCCTCATTGACATCTCAAGAGGAAATCAGTGTATTTTAAATCCACATGACTGTGTCTTGAGCTTAAGTAGCACAGGTTACATTTGGTTTATTTGCTTTTTATTTCGGAGAGTATTTGCAAATATTGCTCAAGCGTGATTCTTAAAGTGACACAAAAAAACCTTCTTATTCTTCAAAAATAATCCATATGCATCCACTACATAATGGCCCTGTAATCTATTTTTCATTAAAATTTTTCTTACTCTATTTTTCTGCTTCCATGTAATGTTCTCAGTGAGCTCCCACACCTCTCCTTTTCACCATTACTTACTTTTCTTTGGGACAAGCAGTGTACTGCTCTATGCACTACAAATCCCACAGTCCATAGTCCCTAGATCACAGTGCTGTATTTTGGCCTAGGCCGACAAGGCCCAGGCCTAGGGTGGCACTTTGCAGGGGGGGCAGCAAAAAAGCCGCCCCCCTCCACCTGATACTCTTTTGGCCACCGGTTGCTAGAGCCGCCTCTCCCACCTCTCTCTCTCTCACCCCCTCCTCCTCTCTGTCACTCACTCACCCCTCTCTCTCTCCCCTCCTCTCTCTCTCCCCCTCTCTCTTCCTCTCTCACCCCCCTCTCTCTCTCAACCCCTCTTCTCTCACCCCCCTCTCTTTCTCTCTCTCTCATCCTCTCTCTCTGTCACTGCCCCCCTCTTTCTCTCATCCTCTCTCTCTCTCTCCCTTTTATCCCCCCTCTCTCTCTCATCCCCCCTCTCTCTCTCTCTCACCCCTCTCTCTCTCTCTCACCCCCCCTTCTCTCTCTCTCACCCCCCTCTCTCTCCCTCCCTCCCTTCCTCACCCACCCCCTCTCTCTCTCCCTCTCCCTCACCCCCCTCTCTCTCTCCCACCCCCTCTCACCCCCCCTCACGTGAGATCTCAGGGGTTCATGCTGGAACTTGGAGCCCTTCAATTTTGGAGGAAGTCAAATCCGTTAAAAAGGAAGGAGTGGGGCAAATTTACATAGGAGGGGGGAAAGGGGGTGACAAATTTTAGTCTTGCCTAGGGCAGCACAAAACCAAAAAACACCACTGCTAGATCATCCTGGGAGCGAGCAAAGAAGGGTGGCTATGTTCCTATGTTCCTGTCTACAATGGGACCATTAAGAATGACTGTAGCCACCCTCTAACACAGGGGTCTTCAAACTATGGCCCTCCAGTTGTTCAGGAACTACAATTCCCATCATGCCTAGTCATGGCTGTATTTGTCAGAGTTTTATAATGCCTCATGCGATGTGTAGTTGCGCAACAGCTGGAGGGCTGTAGTTTGAGGATCCCTGGTCTAACAGGAAGTTAGATCACAGCACCAAAAATAGAAGATTGGTACTTTTTTTTGAACTAAGAATACAGACTTGAATAGATTATTATTATTTTTTTTTGCCAAAGTTTAGTGTCACCTTCAACAAGCTTAGTGCCAAAGCCTTTTTTGAAATCTAGGATGTGTACTGTAGGGAACTCATGGATCTTCTTCTTTACTTATTTTCATTTGGCTGGGCAAGTTAAGATTTTCTTATAATGTTCTGCTGGATCCGGGGGTCACCAGAGTTGATGAATTCTAAAGCTACATTAAGGTGTGTTGAAACCTGCTATTACAAGGTTGCAAAGAAAAAAGCTGTACTAACCTCACTTGATAGCTGGCTGCACTTCCAAAATCGGGTAATTTCTCCTTTATTATCATATTTTTAATTTGTGGTCATTTGGCACCAATGGAAATCTGTCACATCATTTGGAGGACAAAGGGACAACTTAATTACAATATCCAAATGGATAACGACAGGGCAGGAGAATCCATGAACACACTATAATAGACATATTAGCTGTAAAGCTGTAAAGTATCCCCTGTTTATTGTTAATCAAAAGAGTTACTATTACCTTCAGTCCTATAGTGAAAGGCTTTTAAATGGTTAGTTCACCTTTACCAAAAAACTGCCTATGCAGGTAAGAAGTGACTATAGATAAAAACAAACTGTGCAGCTCTGACTAAAGTGAATAATTCCCTTTCTATAGGTGTAGGTCATTTATGTACCCCATGAGGCCTGGCTGGAAAACTCCCTAGATATTGCTAGGATGTTGCTAGCACAGTTTACTATGCTTCAGTGATGAATGGACACAGGAGTGATTGGTACTCATCGCTCACTGTGTTCATTCAGGAAAGGAAGGGGGCAGTGAATTACATATTTACTGGCCCCTCCCTCCACTCTTTTTCCCAAGTGCTAGGTCCAATCCCCCTGCAATGCAGCCAGAGGGAGAAAGAGGAGGAGAAGCTGTCAGCGCTGCAGGAGGAGGCAGAAGAAGAAACAGTAGCTGCAATAGGACAGTACAGCTGGCCTTCTGTTCAGCAGGTGCCTGGGTTCACCTTTTGAAATGATGGTGTCCAGGCCCAGTACAGGAGGGCTGGCTGGTTGTATCAGATTGATAAATATTAACATTAGCTGTAAGAGTCAGACTGGCAAAGTTCATGGAGTAATCATTGTATTGTGCCTAAAAGGGCTGTATCATCCCTGTGAATGTGCACTTTAATAGGTAGGTAGTAGAAGAAATGGATAAACAAGGTATTTCAAACATATTTAACTACAGTATGACAGATATCATTGATCTTTGACCAGGACTGGACTAACCATTAAGCCAAATAAAGGTGTGCTTAGCCACTTCTGGACCTGAAGATTTATCACCTTAATGACAAGGCCATTTTATGTGATTCGGCACTGCGTTACTTTAAAAGACAATTGCGCTGTTGTGCAACACTGTACCCCAAAAAAATTGATGTCCTTTTTTCCCCACAAATAGAGCTTTCTTTTGGTGGTATTTGATCACCTGTGTGATTTTTATTTTTGTGCTATAAACAAAAAAAGTGCGACAATTCTGAAAAAAAAACCAATATTGTTCACTTTCTGCTATATAACATTCCCATTTAAAAAAATTAAAAAACTAAATTTTTCATAATTTCAGGCCAATTTGTATTCTGCTACATATTTTTGGTAAAAAAAAATCCCAATAAGCGTATTTTGATTGGTTTGCACAAAAGTTATCACGTCTACAAACTAGGGGAAAGATTTATGTAATTTTTGTGTCATTTTGGGGGGACCAGTGACATTACTACAGTAATCAGTGCTAAAAATATGCACTGTTACTGTAATAAAGACACTGGCAGGGAAGAGGTTAACAGCAGGGGCGACCAAAGGGTTAAATGTTAGCCTAGGGGGTGTTTTCTAACTGGGGGGGGGGGGGGCTTGTGAAATCAACACAGAGACCTGTGTTCATAAATAGGAGAATCACAGGCACTCTGTATTGATTTCAGAGAGAACAACTGTCTGCTGTGTTTACAACAGCAGACCACCGCTCTCTTTTCATAGGGAGCGATCGTGGGTGTCCGGTGGCAATTGTAGCCGGCCCCGGGGATTGGCTTCTCATCTGGCGAGTGGGTGTGCGCTCCCCCAGGATCGCTGGGCCGAACCGCCGTACAGGTACGGCGATTCGCGGGAACTGGCCACCTGCCGCCATATAACAGCAGGCAGGTCGGCGAGTGGTTAAGGCACGAAGTGAAGGGAACACAAAAAAGTTCTTCCACTAGCTATCATGCTCTTTCAGCTCCGTTCACACCTGAGCATATTGGAATCACTGGCAAAATTGCACGATTCTGCCTGAGATTCCAGAATTGCAACAAAACGCACTTATTATTTCTTAATGACACCCCAAACCTGGTGCAATTTTGCTGCGATTGTCATGTGACAAAACACACAAAAATCACAGTAAAACATGCAATGCTGAACACACCTCTAGTTACATATGCTTTTAATCTTCCAGAAATCAATTCATGCCAGCAATTCATCCTGGAGTCTCCTGGATGTGTTTTGTGCAGTGAGCTGTAGATTTGAGGGAGAACAAAAAGAATAACTGGCAAGAGGCTGCAGTACCACCTGGAGGCGTTCTTCCTTCCCGCTAATCATAAGAAGTGAGGCATTTACCAGTTTGTGCAGCTGCGGACTGGGAAATGCCTCACTGCCTATGATTAGTGGTGTGCAGTGTCGGCTCCTTGGCGGGATTGTTCGGGTGGGTTGGGACTACGATCCCGAACAAGCCAGAGCACACCACTAGTAGGGAGTTGGCTAGAAATCATCAGAAAGGAACAGGAACCCTAAGACTATAAAAGATGGCAATGGACTATAAGGACTGGTTAGTATCTGTTTCTTAAAGACCCCATGCACACAGGGCGTCAGAAAAAGACAAGCTGTAGAGCCACTTCTAACGCCAGGAAAAAGCAACTGTAAAAACGTGTTTTTCGTAGCCTTTTCCATTGGCGTTATTGCATGTTTGGCCACGTTGCTTTTAGCAGTGTTTTTTCTGCCTCCATTCAAAATCAGTGGTTCCCTATGGGAGCCCATTGATTTGAATGGAAGGCGCAGCGCAAGTCGGATCAGGATGATCCGACTTGCGGTGCGACTTGCGCTCTGAGAATCTTGAGTGGGAACTCCATGCTAAAATGGGAAAAAAACATTGTGGGGGTCCCCCCCAGGTTCCAAACCAGGCCCTTCGGGTCTGGTATGGATTTTGTGGGGAGCCCCTCAGCGAAGAAACGGTGCAGGGTCCCCCCCAAAGTCCATACCAGACTCTTGTCTGAGCATGCAGCCTTGCAGGCCATGATGATGAGGACAAGGGCCTCTTCTCGATGTAAGAATCTTCGGTATCTTCCATTTCCTGTTTGCGTTCCACCCCCTCGGTCAGGTGGAACGCATATGACTCATCACGCTGACGTCGCTTCTGACGTCATTTTCGGGCGCCGCTCTGGGCGCCTATTTCAATCAGCGGTCTGCACAAACAAATCGTTCGTGCAACCGTTCAAGCCAGACGCCTTACCCTGCAACTCTGCTTGTGCTCTTACCCCGCATCGCTGCCTACCTATCCGATTCTCGCATCGGTTACCAAGCCTGCTGCCACACTCCTCTCCTGGAGCCCTGCCTGCATTACCTTGCTTCTGCTAACCACAATAGCCAGCTTCACTATACTGCCTTCTGGAGTCTCATGAGGATATCCATCACCCTCTGCATCAATCTCCTACAAGGATAAGTACCCCATAGGGGATCCCACAATACCTGTGCTATCCCTCGCAATTTCTACTAAATCACTGACCTGCTATATGTTGCTACAAGTGTATGTTCCTAAGTGTCACACTGCAGTGAAGTAGTTGCTATCTTTGTCTGTTGCTTGCTTTGCTGAGTACTGTTCATTACTGGAAGATATATTATAGCCATACACTTTTCATTGTGCTATATCATCTGTGCTTCTGCTTGTGTATGTCTCGTGCTTGCTCAGGGACAATTCACCACTATGATGAGTCAAGAGAGTTAAGTCAGGTGATTTAACATATCTCTGCAAGACTACTGAGTGGAATTCTGCAGCTGTAGATCCAGTCATACCTAAAATTCACCAGAGCGTTACACCCGACAACCCTGGGCAGTGGTTGTGGGGATCTGCGGGCAGGGGGCTTATCAGAATCTGGAATCCCCCTTTAACAAGGGGGCCCCCCAGATCCTGGACCCCCTCCCTATGTGAATGGGTATGGGGTACATTGTACCCCTACCCATTCACCCCATAAAAGGCAGTGTATGTAAAAGGAGACGTTTTGAAAAGTTTATTAAAAATCTTCGGCTGGTCTTCTCTGCTCTGGTCTTCTCTCCTCTGCTCTTCTGGTCTTCTCCCCTCCGCTTTTCTGCTCTTTTGCCTTCTGCTCTTTTGCCTTCTGCTCTTTTGCCCTCTGCTCTTCTCCCCTCTGCTATTCTTCTTCCTCTGGTCTTCTTTTTCCTCCGGTCCTCCTCCGACGATGTCTCCGGTGATTATGCCGGCTCCGGGTCTGCGCAGCTTGTTATATAGTCATTAGGGGCGTGGTCTCCAGGTGACGTCATCAGGAGACCACGCCCCTTTATGTCACAGATGAGAGGGGCAGATGACGTTAGTTTCTGCCACTCTGGAGGAGATGGAAAAGGTATGAGCGAGTTGTATTTTAGAGATTTTGAGATTCTGAGAGTTGCGCTCCCAAATCCCGTTCCCAGTGCCGTATATAGGATGGTGTGGGGGTTGCATCAGTATATTGGAGACATTTGTAGAGCAAAAAGATGAGCTTCTGGGGAGGTTGGTCCAGGTTCAGGATAACCTAAATAGGTGTAAGCAAAGATAATGATCTAGGAGGATGAGGCAGGGTTTTCACAAACTGTTTCAGCTGAGCATATCGCCAGCGAACCATAAAAGTAAGGTTTCGGTTGGCTAGGAGTTTATCCAGCGGCAGAATGCCTTCCGAGGAGGTGATGTGATGGAGCAATGGAGAGGAGAAAGGGAGCCAGGTGTGAAAGGAAGAGTCTTGTTGGCCAGGTGGGAAGTAGGAGTGGCCTAGCAGAGGTAAGAGTGGCGAGTTATATTTCCAGCCATGTTTTTTATGCAGGTAGTCCCAAATAGGAAATGTTGATTTAGTTAAGGGTGAGATTGAGATATTGCGTGAGAGTGGACGGTATTTCGGAGGTATCCAGACCTGCGCAAACAGATCGAACCCACTCAGTTCATATTTCAGCTGTACACATGGCTTAGAAGAGAAGTGATGTTTCAGGATGAGATTCTCCCCAGAACAACTGCATGGTAATACTTTCTAAAGTCCGGGAAGGCAAGACCCCCCAAGCTTTTAGGTCTAGTGAGGGTCGAAAGGACAATCCTGGGATGTTTGCGGGACCAAACATATCTTAAAACTAAATATTTGAGGGTGGAGAAAAAAACCAGGGTGAACATTGAATGGGATCATTTGGAAAAGCAAGAGCACCCTGGGCAGAATGTTCATTTTGAGAACACTAATTCTACCCAACCAAGACGTGGCAAGGTGGGCCCACTTGTGTAAGTCCTGTCTGATAGAATTAAGCAAAGTAAGATAGTTATGGCGAAAGAGTTTGGATGGATCTGCGGTTAGCTGTATACCTAGGTACTTTAGAGTTTTCGGTTGCCACGAGAAAGGAAAGAGGGGACGGAGATTATTAGCCGTGCGGGAGGGGGGGGGGAGCCAAGTTAAGGATCTCAGATTTGGAGAGATTAATTTTAGTAAAATTAGGGGTTGCAGCACATAAAAAAGGATATCATCCGTGTAGGCTGCATATTTGTGTTCTGTGCCGCCAACGCAGATTCCGTGAATATTAGGGTCGGTATGGATGTGAGCTAGGAAAGGTTCGAGGGAAAGGGCAAAGAGGAGTGGGGAAAGGGGGCAGCCCTGTCGGGAGCCGTTATGTAAAGTGAACGGGTCAGTAGGGACGTCAGAGAGGGCAGCTATCATGCTCAACATTTTGGGTCCACCCCAGGTGGGCAAGGGTGGACATTAGCAACTCCCAGTCCACTCTGTCAAATGCTTTTTCAGCATCAGTAGATAGTAAGAGAGTGGACTGGGAGGACCTCCGGACAAAAGAGATAAGTGAGACCGTTCCGGTCTAAGCTTTCCCCCAACGGAGGGGGTGTTGGGATAGTTGGCTAGGTAAGGAAGGAGTCTGTCTTGAAAAGTGCTGTAGTATGTGACCGTTAGACCATCCGGACCCGGAGCTTTGCCAGAGGCCATAGAGTGCATGGCTTTACGGAGTTCTCCTAGAGTAATCTGTTGTTCGAGAGGTTGCGGGAGGTAGGTGGGAAGTTTGGGGAAATTAGCGTCAGCTAGATATTGTTTAATTATAGAGTCCCTTTCTGTCTGGTCTACCACCGAATGTTGTACATGGTACAGCGTCTGATAAAAGTCACGAAAGGTGGCGGCAATGGCTTTGGTTTCATAGACCAAGGTGTCCAGAGCACCTTTTATTTTGGGTATGAAAGAGGCAGTTTTCAGCTGGCTTAGAGATCTAGCTAGTAGTCTACTAGGTTTGTCCCCCCATTCATAAAGTTTCTGAGAGACTTTCAATTTCTCCAGTTTCTGCATCAATAGATGAAAGAACATTGGAGACAGCGATGCTTTATGTCTACGTTCCAGAGCTTGGATGTCAGAAATGAGGGTCTGTTGCTGATGAAGACGTTCCCTTTTTTTCGAGAACCAAGTTCGATGAGAAAGCCAAGTATTGATGCCTTATGCGCCTCCCACAACACAGACGGGCATGGGGGCTCAGAGGCATTATCCGCGAAGTATGAGACAAGGGCATTGTCAATGTGGGCCCTGTCTACGGGGTGCAGCAACAGAGCAACATTTAATCACCAATTGGTTTGTTTCGTCGGTATTGTGGGGACCTGAAGAGTCAAGCTAATCGGGCATGGTCTGAAAAGGAGAAGGAGTCAATAGTAGTACGTGAAAGGAGTTGTAGGTGGTAGTGGTCTATAAAAAAGTAGTCGAGTCTAGAGTACATAGAGTGTTGGGGTGAGAAAAAGGAATAATCTCTATCAGTCGGGTGCGCAATTCTCCAGGTATCCATGAGTTGGAGGTCATGAAGGCATTTATGTAGGAAAGTGAGGCGTTTGTGAGATATGGACGTTTTACCCGTGGACGTTTCAATGTGTAACGCTCCTGCGTTTTTTGTTAGTGAATGGATTTGCAGCTGCAGAATTATTACACTCAGTAGTCATGTAGAGAATGTGTTGAACAACATATCCAACTCTCAGGACTTCATCACTGTGTACAGCCTGTTATGCAAATATACATACACTCAATATGATGTTCCTGGAGTGATAGAATGTATATGATAGTATAGAGGTGAGAGACAGGCAATAGAATGGTGAGCACTTAGTAGTAGTATTCAGGAGAGTGGTAGGTGCTGATAGTATGCAGATAGGTTTTAGCAATCATGTATAGTAACAGGTGGTAGGGGACAGCAGATGAAGTATGCAAGAGAGAGTAACCTAGTGCAATGATAGATGATGGTAGTCCCAAGAGCTAGCAATCTATGCAGATGATAGAAATAGCTTAGATAGTAATAGTCCCTTTAGTATACAGTAGTAGATAGTGAAAGTTAGGTTTAGGAAGGAATCCCCTGCGGGGTACTTATCACTAGATGGGTTAGTAGTAGCAAGGTCCAAGAGTAATGGAGTAATCCGGTAGCGAGATACGGGATCGGTAGCGAGGTTCCGGTCTTGTTCAGGCAAGGGGAATAGCTTGAAGCTCCGGCAGCATTGGACAAGACAAGGCAACATGCGGTTTGAACGAGCAATGAGTGAGAGAAAGCCGGCGATTGAAATAGCCGCTCATAGCGGCGCCCGGCGATGACGTCATTGCCCTTAAAGGTGTATGCGTTCCATTTGGATAGCAAGATGGGACGCAATATTAAGAGAGAAATGTGGAAATAAGGGTACCAGAGGTACCAGAACATTACAGTACCCCCCCCCCCCCTTAAGGCCGGCTCCGGAAGGCCTCTAGAACTGTTTTTTCCGGGTATTTCGAGTGGAAATTGCGAATCAGTCTAGGGGCATGTATATCGGAGGTATCCAGCCAGGTGTCGTCTTGGGGCCCATAGTTCTTCCATCGTACTAGATATTGGAGTCTTCTTCTATGGATACGAGAATCCAGAATCTCCTTTATCTCAAATTCTTCTCCGCCTTCAACTTGTACAGGAGGTGGAGGTGAGATGGTAGGCCTTATTCCTTGGTTAGGAACATGGGGCTTTAGTAGAGACACATGGAAGATGGGATGTATCTTGAGGTCTATTGGTAATGTGAGTTGTACTGCAGCTTTTCCAATAAGCTTCTTTATTGGGAAAGGTCCCAGGAATAAAGGTCCAAGTTTTTTACTAGGGATCTTTAATCTCATATTTTTTGTAGAAAGCCAAACAAGATCCCCAATGGCATATTGGGGAGAGGGTTTTCTACGAAGGTCGTAGTACCTCTTTTGTTGGCTATGGGCATGTGAGATGGTGGTGTTGAGTAAACCCAGGGAATCCTTTATTTGGGTAAGATAATCAGAGGCCACTGGATTACTTGATGGCAAGATACGTGGTGGAAGAAGTGTGGGATGAAACCCATAGTTTAAGTAGAATGGACTTTGTTTAGTAGTGCTGTGGGTCGCGTTGTTATAGGCGAATTCCGCCAGCAGGAGGAGGTCCACCCAATCGTCCTGTAGATATGAAATATAGCAACGTAGATATTGCTCAATGCACTGGTTGACTCTTTCTGTCTGTCCGTTGGTCTGAGGGTGGTAAGGAGAAGTAAGTTTTCGCTCTATTCATAGAATCTGACATAGAGCTTGCCAAAACTTTGAGATAAACTGTGAGCCACGGTCAGACAGAAGTGTTTTTGGAATACCATGTAACTTAAAGAAATGTTTCACAAGTAATTCCGCTGTTTGCTTGGATGAAGGTAGTCTTCGGATAGGAATGAAATGTGCCATCTTGGTCAGATGGTCCACTGACACTAAAATGGTGTTGAATCCTTTGGAAGGTGGTAGTTCTACTATAAAGTCTAAGGACACCACTTCCCATGGAACCTGGGGTATTGGTAAACTACAAAGTAGACCCGATGGTTTTGTAGTGTCAATTTTGGACCTTGCACAGATGTCACAAGATGAAACGAACTTTTGTACGGTCGTCTTCATGTCAGGCCACCAAAATTGCCTAGTAAGTAAATTGAATGTTTTAGTCATACCCATATGTCCTGCCATAGGTACATCATGCGACAATTCCAAGATCTTGGTTCGCATAGTAGGGGGTATGTATAGTTTATCGTTGTAATAGAGGAAGCCTTCTGCATCAGCATTTAGTTGTGGTGGAGGTGAATCCAGTCCTATGCTGTGCAAAATCTCTTCCTTCAGGGAACGGACAACACCGACAATACGTTCATAGGGTATTATAGGAACTGAGGGAACCTCGGCGTAGCTATCTTCGGTTAATCGTGAAAGCGCATCCGCTTTTTTATTTTTGTCTGCAGGTGTATAGGTCACTAGAAAATTAAATCTCAAAAAGAATAATGACCATCGTACCTGCCGGTGGGAAAGAGTTCTATTAGTCTGAAGGTATTGAAGGTTTTTGTGATCTGTGTATATAAGGATTGGCAATCGAGTACCCTCAAGTAGGTGTCGCCAATTCTCTAATGCCAGTTTTATGGCTAGTAACTCTTTTTCACCCAGTGGGTAATTCACCTCGGGGCTGCTTAGAGACCTTGAGAAGAAAGCAACTGGGTGAAGTGGTGAAGTGTTTGTTGGTCGTTGTGAGAGAACTGCTCCTACTGCCATATTTGACGCATCTACCTCCAAAATATATTGAAGGGATGGGTCTGGATGGCGTAGTATGGGAGCAGAAGTAAAGCTTGATTTCAACAAGCAGAAAGCTCCATTTGCTTCTTCTGACCATTGAATTGTTTTTTTGTACTTGTGAGTTGTGTGAGAGGTCTCACAATAGCAGAGAAGTTCTTGATGAACTTTCTATAGTAGTTAGAGAATCCGAGGAATCTTTGTAATGCTTTGCGAGTTGTTGGCACAGGCCAATCTAGAATACAGGATATTTTGCTCATGTCCGTTTTGATTCCATTTTTGGATATAATGTATCCTAGGAATAGTACTTCCTCTTTATGAAATAAACATTTTTTTGATTTAACATATAAATTATGTGCAAGTAGTCTTGACAACACGAGTCTTACATGTTTTATGTGTTCAGATAAGGAATGAGAATAAATAAGTATATCGTCCAGATATACTACAACACAAACATCAAGCAAGTCTCTGAATATGTCATTTATAAATCGTTGGAAGGCTGCGGGAGCATTACACAACCCAAATGGCATCACGAGGTACTCAAACAGTCCGTATCTGGTTCTAAATGCTGTCTTCCATTCATCCCCGTCACGGATTCAAATTAAGTTGTATGCCCCTTTTAGGTCCAATTTCGAAAAGTAGGAAGCTGCGCGCACCTGTTCTATAAGTTCAGGAATAAGAGGTAAAGGATAACGATCCTTTATTGTAATGGTATTTAATTGTCTGAAATCAATAATAGGCCTGAGACTTGAATCTTTATTGCGGACAAAGAAGAGTCCTGCAGCAGTGGAGGAAGTAGAAGGTCTGATGAATCCTTTCGCCAAATTTTCATCCAAGTATTCCTTGAGATGAGAGAGTTCATCCTGTGAAAGAGGATAAACGTGACCGAAAGGCAATTTGCTATTAGGGAGTAGATCGATACAACAATCATAGTCCCTATGGGGAGGCAACACTTGAGCGTTTTTCTCAAGGAAGACTTCCGACAAATCCTGATAACATATTGGTATAATCTCATCCGACACCACAGACAGGATCCTTCCATATGATGAGAGATTACACGTGGTTTCGCAGTAGTGAGAAGAGAAGGTTAGAGTTCTTGTTTTCCAATCGATGATTGGTTGATGTATGTGTAACCAGGGAAGTCCCAAAATAATGGGAAAATGTGGCGAGGTCAGTACATCAAAAGTGGTGGTCTCCACATGAGACCCGTCAGCAGTGACAAGGAGTGCCTGTGTCTGATTAGTGATGGGACCAGAGGATAACGGAATACCGTTAATGAAACTAACAGAGACAGGTTTAAGTTTTGAAATAATAGGTATTTTATTTAAGGTAACAAAACAAGTATCAATGTAGTTCCCACAAGATCCTGTGTCGACCATAGCCTCGGTGGTGATCCTAGTTTGGTCCCACTGTAATGTCAAATGAATAAAAAGATAAGGATTAGAAAATGAAGTTGTTAGTCCCCCTAGCAAGTCATTTGAACACTCACCCTCTTTTTTGCGGACAAGGGGACAGCCGCTTATCAAATGATCCGGGGATGCGCAGTACATGCAGAGATGTTCGGTTTTCCTCCTGGCACGTTCGGAAAAGGTCAAAGGTGGGCGTATCATTCCTACCTCCATAGGAGTAGGGTCGACAGGCGACATCCGAAAAGGACTGGACAATGGCAATCCCATCTTCTCAGCCTTTCTTTCTCGCAGTCGTCTGTCAATATTGATACTGGTCTGTATCAGGCCATCCAAGGTGTCAGGTAAATCCGCTCGGGCGAGCTCGTCTTTAACGGCTTCTGATAGGCCGAGTCTGAACTGCGTTCGCAAGGATGTGTCATTCCACCCTGAATCAAGGGACCATCTTTTGAAATCTGCCACGAAGTCCTTAACAGGTCTCCTTCCTTGTTTTAAAGCCCTCAATTGGGTATCAGCAGTACTCTGCCTATTGGGGTCTTCATATAAACTAGCGAGTTGCGCTAGGAATAAAGGATAGGAGTTAAGAAGTGGGTCATCTTTCTCAAAGAGAGAGTCTGCCCAGGCCCGGGGATCACCCGTCAGATAGGAAATAGTGGTACAGACTTTGATTTGGTCAGTGGGGTAAGTATGAGGTTTCAACAAGAAAAGCAATCGACATGCGTTTTTAAATTCACGAAATTTACTCCGATCACCAGTAAACACTAGAGGAGGGTTTATCTTAGGCTCACGGGGCTGAGCAGCAGAGAGCTGCGCAAGACGGCCAACCTGCTGTCTTAAAGCCTGATTTTTGTTTTTTACCTCTGTAAGAGCAAGTATCAATGCATCTACTTGTTGTTTTAATTGCATTACTTGAGTGGGTAATTCTGCTGAATCCATATTTTTTCTGGCTCGTTCAATCTGTAACGCTCCTGCGTTTTTTGTTAGTGAATGGATTTGCAGCTGCAGAATTATTACACTCAGTAGTCATGTAGAGAATGTGTTGAACAACATATCCAACTCTCAGGACTTCATCATTGTGTACAGCCTGTTATGCAAATATACATACACTCAATATGATGTTCCTGGAGTGATAGAATGTATATGATAGTATAGAGGTGAGAGACAGGCAATAGAATGGTGAGCACTTAGTAGTAGTATTCAGGAGAGTGGTAGGTGCTGATAGTATGCAGATAGGTTTTAGCAATCATGTATAGTAACAGGTGGTAGGGGACAGCAGATGAAGTATGCAAGAGAGAGTAACCTAGTGCAATGATAGATGATGGTAGTCCCAAGAGCTAGCAATCTATGCAGATGATAGAAATAGCTTAGATAGTAATAGTCCCTTTAGTATACAGTAGTAGATAGTGAAAGTTAGGTTTAGGAAGGAATCCCCTGCGGGGTACTTATCACTAGATGGGTTAGTAGTAGCAAGGTCCAAGAGTAATGGAGTAATCCGGTAGCGAGATACGGGATTGGTAGCGAGGTTCCGGTCTTGTTCAGGAAAGGGGAATAGCTTGAAGCTCCGGCAGCATTGGACAAGACAAGGCAACATGCGGTTTGAACGAGCAATGAGTGAGAGAAAGCCGGCGATTGAAATAGCCGCTCATAGCGGCGCCCGGCGATGACGTCATTGCCCTTAAAGGTGTATGCGTTCCATTTGGATAGCAAAATGGGACGCAATATTAAGAGAGAAATGTGGAAATAAGGGTACCAGAGGTACCAGAACATTACACAATGGAGGGTTCTAGAGGGGTATTGAAATCACCTGCAAGTATAAGGCAACCCACAGTAAAGTCCTTTAGTTTACTCAAAACCTCAGACAGGAAGCCAACCTGGTTGTGGTTGGGAGCATAGACATTTGCCAGCGTGCAAGGTGTGTTGCCCAGGGTGCCCTTCAAAAATAAATATCTACCATATTTGTCCATTTGGGAAGCTTCACACTTAAATGAAGTCCCCCTGTGAAACCCAATGGCCACACCCTTTGCATGGCGCAAATTGGAAAGGCTGTAGTGCCATTCGGGGAATGTAGGAGAGAAAAGTTTTGTGGATGTGGTACGCGTGAGGTGAGTTTCTTGTAAGAAGGCAATATCACAGTGTAACCTGCGGAGTTCCCTATAAAGGTCGTATCTTTTACCTGGTGCTTATAATCCCCTAACATTGAGAGATATTAGCTTGACCAAAGCCATGGGTTTGCCAGGGGGAGTCCATAGTAATGATACAGACAATGGAGCCAGTCCGGAGCTAGGCACTAAGGGGAGGAGATAGGAGAGGGAGAGAGGGAGGAGAAAGAAAAGAAGCAGCCAGCAGGGGAGCGGTGAGGGAAAAACAAAAATGGTAAGTATACACTGAAATAAATAAAGAGTAAGCAGGGCAATAAGTAAAAATGGTGAGTAATTGGAGAACCATAGAAGGCATGCATAGGAAAGCCGTGCACGGGCTGTAAGTCACCATCTGCCAGACCCCCTCCCTCCTCAACGGTCCGGGAGACACAGGGTGAGGGCCGAGCGGACGACGAGTCCCGCCTCTAAGAGAGCGGGAGGGCGTCATGCGAGTGGGTGATGCTCAGCCGGGAAACAGCCGGATTGATGGGTGCGCCCCCCAGAGGAAACCCTCTAAATAACACATTAATATTGAGAACCAGCGTTAATATAAAAAAAAAAAAAAACATAAGTGAAAAGGGTGAAAATCACGCCAAAAAAAATTCAGAGACATCAAATAGCATTATTCAAATAAAGGTAAATGGGCAACAGCCCCCAGAAAGCAAACAAAACTAGGGTGGGCGATAAGAAGGAGGAATCATCATCAGTAACCACAGATGTGCATCATTGCTGAGTGAAGGACAATCAAAAGCGATCGCCAGGATACAATCAGCCTTTCTGGGAGGAAGAGGGGGTGGCGGTGCACTGTTTCCTGGGAACCTTGTGCCATTGTTGTTCCACCAAAGATTCAAAAGTTGGGATGTCTTCTTGCCAACCAGGGAGTTAAGGAGGGGATATGTTGAGGTCCATGCAGAACTTGTCCAGATCTTCAGTGAACCGCAGGGTGACAATGCGGCCATCTCTAGATGCAATTAAGCAAGCAGGGAAACCCCAGCAGTAGGGGATGTTGTTTTTGCGGAGTTTCTCTGTCAGGGGGCGTAGGGCCCGACGGCAGTCCAGGGTCTCTCTGGCAAGATCTGGGAAAAAAGAAAGTGTTGCCCTATCAAAGTCCAAAGATGCAGCTTCTCTGGCCTTGGCCATAATTTGCTCCTTCTCCCCAAAGAAGTGAATCCTGCAGATTATGTCACGCGGCAAGTCAGAAGAGAGATTTTGAAGCCTGAGGGCACGGTGAGCTCTATCAATCCTGATTTGGTGGTCAGGAGGTTGCCCCAGTAACTTGTTTGAATATGCCGAGGATGGTGGCTGGCAAGTCCTCATCCTTGGTCAGCTCCGGGAGGCCGCGGATATTGTTCCGGCGGTTTTTATTTTCTTAATCCTCAATTTTATATAAGGCCATTCTGTGAGTGATTGCCAAGCGCTGGGAGTGCTGTTGCAGTTCCTTTATGGCCACCACATGCTGGTCTAGCCGAGATTCGGTCTCTTCCACCCAGTGTAGCACCTGAGAAAGGTCTTAATGGACTGCCGAGACTTCTTTCTTGACAGCCTTTTCCAGGCAGAGAAGCATAAAGGCAAGTTCCATTTTTGTGGGGAGGCAGCTGACAAGGGCAGCTACCTCCGATTTACGAGGAGAGCAGCTTTCCCTGTCTAATCCGCACAATGTTGCCGGGGAGCTATGGCGCAAAAATGATCTGTGTCGGGAGGCGGAACCGACTTCCCGCGGTGAGCAGCCCAGATCCCCGGCCTCTAGTGAAACCTCCGGCTTCACCGCAAAAAACGCTTGATGGAGCCCGAGGCTGGGGTTTTTGAGGGCAGGGACTGTCCGGTTCTCTTACCCAAGGCGGGGAAGTTGTCACCTGATGCTATGAAGCGCTGATAAGTGCAGATATAAGGGTCCTCTGGAGGAGATCACTCGGTGTGCATCCTCACTGCTGCATGTGGAAACCACGCCCCAAGCATGCTTGTTATACTCACTGTGGAACCTAAGGAGTTAATCTTCTGCATTGTGTCCCCAATCCATCTCCTGATAGTACAGAGCCTTGGGGGCTTTAACCAGTGCTTGGCTGAACACTGATAGAAGTCACAAGACTGCTATATACTGCTGATAATAAAAGGTATTTAGCAGTTTATATGTTCTGTGTAATTTGGGAGACCCAATATAGTGATGGCAGGGTCCTGGGTTTAGCAACACTTTAAATACACTAAGTCCCGGGTTTCCGCATGGCACTCAACTCTCAGGCAATTCACACTTCTATATGCGAAGCGCTGGGGGTGTCAATACAAAGTTGACACCCCCAGATCAGTTCGCATATCGCAGTGTGAGCTGTCAGTTTGGACATTAATCACCCATGCGATCAGATTCTGGTGCGGACCCAAAAAAGGGTCCTGTTCGACTTTGGTCCGAATGCGATATGAATTCAGCCATACAATCTGTATGGCGGAATTCACATCGCACAGACATCGCATGTGATTTGCAGAGCGAGCAGTGCGCTCTGAATCCCAAGCGATGTCTGTCATTGCACATATGGGAACTGGCACTAACCCCAGCTAACACTTAATAATCAGTTACAGCAAACAGTTTTTTTTCTTTTGGGATACAGATTTTACATGAATAAATAAAAGCTGATAACTGTATGCACTCTTGCTTGTGTTAAATGGTTTGTATCATTCTTGTAAACTGGAACAAGCTTGTTCTTTTGAAAAACAACAGGTATACTGACTGGATCACCAGGGGGAAACAGAAGAAAGCCTAAAAAAAGAAAACAAATGCAGACATCACATCTAAGAATTGGTAAGCTGCAATATAATAAATGTATGCTTTTGGGTTTACTATCGCTTTAAGTAGAATTTAAAGAGCTAATTTGGATTATAAAAATTTACTTGTTGCTCTTTATCACCCAAAACGACAGTTTGATTGGCTGTTACAGGAATACCACTATTCTTCCTTTACATTACTATCTGACACTGTCAGCCTATGTATAATCTGTGTATGACTCTTCTGGTACAGGTATATAATACAAATACATCCACCATGAGCTAAATCTGCACTGTACAAAACTCCGGAATAAAACTCTTTTAGAAGTATTGGACTCAGCACAAAGCCATTTATTGTCGGCGGTTATTTGCATAATCCTAACGGTAAGCTTTTGCTGTTATCTCCATTAAAACGCATACAGGCTTACTGCCAGACATTATATCGATTCAGCAGGTTTGTGTTAGGAATTGCTTTATTAGGACGAACGCACTTTCCGTGAGCAGAACTTTCGATTACTCTTACA
Organism: Pelophylax lessonae; assembly: GCF_965119305.1. Taxonomy (NCBI): domain Eukaryota; kingdom Metazoa; phylum Chordata; class Amphibia; order Anura; family Ranidae; genus Pelophylax; species Pelophylax lessonae. The sequence continues at coordinate 481,488,171 of NC_138772.1, read as the reverse complement.
ACTTCATTAATGGATCTTTTTACTTTCCCAGTATTTACTGAAACTACAGCCAGGTATGAACTATTCATTTCATAACTAGAGATACCTCGAACACCACCCTGTTCCCTTCACACCAGAACTCCCAAACCTGAGGCGTAACAAGAACCTTCAGGGCCCCCGAAGCAAGAAACCATGAAGGGCCCCCCCTGACCCCCGGATGGGACCCTTCCATCCTAGCCTGGTGGCGGAACGCCAGGGCCGGTCACAAGTGCAATGTTTGTGTGGTAGTCCTGCCACTGGTGTCAGTAGTTTTTTCATTTTTATTAAATTTGTTTTCTATTTTTTTTTTTTTATGTTATTATTTTTTAAATATTTTTTTAAATTTTTTAGGAGCCCAGTTGGGGGGCTTTGGTGAAATATCGGAAGTCTAAACAGACATCTGATATTCCACCTTTGAGACAGAGAAAGGAGATGGAGGACACAGCTTTCCATCTCTTTCTCTGAAGTCTCCTCTGCACAGAATAAATGGATAGGAATTGCTCATCCTGACAGATCCCCCGCAGCAGCCGGTGGGGGAGGGGGAAACCTTGCAGAGCTGTGGGGACGAGGGGGGCTGGAGAGCACGCCGGGGGGGGGGGGGGGGCAGCAGAAAGAAGCTTCCCCGCTTCTCCCTCCCACAGGCATTCAGTGTATGGAGGAGGAAAATGGAGATATGGGTTCCTCTATGCCAGTGTTTCTCAATCTTTTCCCAGTCGCGGCGCCCTTGAAAGTATTTTTTAGGCTGGAGCGGGGCTGGCCCTACCATGGGTCCCACTGGGTCTATTGGACCCACGCTGCACTTTAGGAGGGGCGGCAAATTGACACCCAAGATTTTTTTCCCAGCAGTTTTGTGAGTCATCAGTTTGTGGGACGTTATGGGTGGTATGTCCCCATCTTATACTGCCACCTGTAGTGGAAACCAATTAGTATGAGGAGGCGGAATGACGTCAGACATTCAGACAAACAAAATAATACTAGAGTTTGTGGTTTGGAATTGAACATATTGGTATGTCATGTGATTTTGCATATAGACAAGGCTAAATCTGACTTCCCAATAAATAACATTTTAGTTTTAATTATCATGATATAAAATAATGGATGTGGGAACCTTTTGGTGGGCGAAAGTTTTTTTTTTTTTGGGGGGGAGGGGGGAACAGCATTTCATTCTTGGACCCAGGCAGCACAATATCTTAGGCCAGCCCTGGTCTTAAGGCATTCCAGTGTAAGGCTTGGTTCACATTACTCCATGTCACGGAATACATCCAAAATTGCAACTTTAAATTGATTTAAAATGAAAAAACTAAGAATGGAAAGTCATACAATAAACATACAATATTAAAATCAATTTCTGAGCTGCATATATACTCAATTCATGAGCCGATTATGTGTATTGATATCACGGAGTAGCAATCCCGACATGTTTCACCAAAACGGTTTCCTCAGGGGATAATTTCTGAGCTACTTCAGTGATGAGACAGAAGAAAACCTCTTTCAATATAGTACCATACATTACATTGGTCATAAACAGATCAAGGAGCGCACACAAGGGGTAAATAGGTCAACTCGGTTCAATGTAAAGATCGGGCATGAAAAGCTGCAGCAGGACATCCATGTACGGCGGCGCTCTCGCAGACACTTGACCTATTTACCCCTTGTGTGCGCTCCTTGATCCGTTTATAACCAATCTAATGTATGGTACTATATTGAAAGAGGTTTTCTACCTGTCTCATCACTGAAGTAGCTCAGAAATTATCCCCTGAGGCAACCATTTTGGTGAAACATGTCGGGATTGCTACTCCATGATATCAATACACATAATCTGCTTATGAATTGAGTATATATGCAGCTCAGAAATTAATTTTATTGTAGTAAGATTTTCCAGGCCTGTGGCCTTATGTGGGTCTGCCATTGTTACCGGTTAAATGCCATGTGAGCTGCGACCCTGGGCGTGAGAACTGAGACATTGACAACTCCGGCATCTTTGTTTTGTGGTCTTATTGTAGATAAAGGGGATGGGAGAAGGGAATGAGTGGGATACTCCTTTAGGCTCAACTAAGTACAACTTGGGACTTTATCCAGAAAATGTCTGTTAGCACTGCCTTGACGCCAGCTGACGCTAGCCAACGCTCACTGACGCTTAGAACACACTGTAACTTGAAAGAAGTGCTGAATCCTCGACTTTAGGTCCAGAAGACTCAGGACTGTGGAGCATAGAAATGCTGACACTGCTGCACTGCAAAGTCACTGACTACTCCCTCCAGCCTGGCGCCGGCTAGAGGTTGTGTATTCCCGTATGGCTGCAACTCTCAAAATGTACAATTCAGGGCCCAAACTGCAGGAGCCCCCTTTACACTTTAGCTCTTCATGGTCCACTGACTAGGTACCCTCTCTGCTACTTCAGGGTCCTCAACCTAGGTACCCCCTTTACAGCTAGCTGACACTGGATCCCAGAACCTCCTCAGGAGTCTCCTTTAACACTTCAGGCAGACCCCCAGGGGCAATCCTCAGTACTCACGACCTTAGTAGGCTTACCTGGGACTGGACCCCCCCTCGCTCTCCTAGAGTACTAGAGTTCCGCTGTCTGAGGCATGGCTTTGCAGACTCGCAAGACTTGGCTTTCATTACCAGCTTCCTGAATGAACCTATAGCGGCAATCATCTGAAGAAAGAGGCTCGAGAAAGAAGCTTGGACAATAAACCATCACGCATGCGCGAGATTTCAGCAGGGGAATCAAGGAAGGGCGGAAATGACATCCAAAGATGAGTCAGAAAACTGTACTCAAGATGGTGTTGCCAAATCCTGGAAGAGGATTTTTTTTGCAAACTACTAAAAAACAGTGAGCAAGCAACGATTATGTATACATTATACTGTGCAAGGATTGCAAAGACATTTTCATATCAAATATAATGAAAATCACACAAAGGAATGCAGACTTTACTTCCTCTTCAACTACTTTCGGACCGCCTGCTGCATATATACTGTGGCAGGGCGGCCAAGCTGTGCAAAATCAAGTACATGTACGTAATTTTGTGCACGGGATTTCGGAGGCACGCGCTGCCGGGATCCGCCAATTTTTGGTTGGCGGAATGACAGAATGGCGGTCTGCCTATGTCTTCAAGGAGACGTCGTAATGACGAAACGCGTCGGGAGGAGCTAGCCAAGCATCACCTACGTCACACCCGGAAGTCAGAGGTCGGCCATCTTTTTGGTTACCACGGAAGACACATTGCCTGACGTCTCCTGTACATGTCGCTGTATTGATATGCTTTTACTACCATTGAATGGGTGAGTGCATACCTTAGAGGACTTTTAATAAAGTTTTACTTGGGATAACGCACTATGGGCATGTCCCTTTGTTGATGCTTTCCCCCACTTGCATGAGGTGCAGTACCATCAAGTTTAAAGGAGAATCGGGTTAATATACGATACGGGTTCCTGTCCATATTCATTGGAGAGTAAAAGCCGAGGAACTGGAGGACGTGCTTCGTCCTTGTGAGGGGTTATAGTGGTCCCATAGCCGCTTACTGCCATATTCCCCGTTGATATCTGGTAACAGTCAGTGTGTGGTGGCTGGGATTGTCACAATCTTTTGCTGATGAACACCTGGGTTGAGTATAGGATGACCCTGTGACCTGTACCTGTACCTTCAGAGCAAGACTGTTTTTTGATACGGACTTTCATTTGTCATGTTATGCAATATATTATTAGCACAACTCATTTTTCTCCAATGTTACTTTTAAACCTTCCAGTGTTTTAGAGTTTGCTGCTAGTGTTTTGGAGGGGCGCGTGGTATTAATATAATTATTTTATAGCCAGTTATTGCTGGAAGGAAGACTTTTATTATAATAGATGAGTATCTCATCTGCAATAAAAGCTCCTCATCCGTCTGCCAGCGATGTATTTTTAAATGTACACTGCACTGCTCCGGCACAGTTTATTGTATAGTCTCGGCGTGCCTTATTGCTAGGATAAATTTACTCCTGTGCACTTGCCTGGGAGCTATGTCATCCTGGGCTGGCCAAATCAAGATGAATGAAGACTCTGAATTGACACTTTGGACAACAGTTGAAGTTCTCTTATAAACTGGCGGCTGGAGATGATAGATAACCGGCATCTGAGCCTCAGTTTTCCCACCCCCAGGCCACCCACCACAATTGTAGCACTGAAGCTTGACAGGGCTGTTCACATGCTGTTGCAGCGATGCTTCTGAAACTGATCTCTGTATGACTCTCTCTGCAGCAGCTGAAAGCTGGCTTCTTCTCCTCTCCCTCCTACTGGCTTTAAGCTTCTGCAGAGAGAGCCATACAGGGGATCGGCTTCAGTAATTGCCCCCTGCCCCTCCTGACACACTGATCAAATTCCCTGTGCGCCATAAGTTTTCACCTGCCAGGCCCCCCTGTGGGCTTCCCCTACCCCAGCAGTGCTGCCGGCTTCCCTCTTCTCCTTACCACCCACAGGGATTCTTCAGAATGTAGAGTGGGGGGAAGAGTCCAGAAAATATGTCATATTTACCAATCCCTTCCTTTCCTGAATGAAGACAATAAGTGATTGGTACCGATCACTCACTGGGCTCATTCATAACTGAAGCATAGCAAACTGTATTTATTTGGGTTGGCTGTATGCGGCCCTGTGGCTTCTTACAACAGCCTTGTTTGCGACCATGGGAAATTTAAAGTAGATCTATAGGCAAATATTTTTCTTTCTCATTTTGAATAGAGCAAGGGAGGGTTATAACCTCTGTCAGGTTTTTTTCACCATCTGTGTCCCATTTAAGAGATTTCCCTTCACTTCCTGTCCCATAGCCAAACAGGAAGTGACAGGAAATCCCTGCAAATGAAGGGTATTTCTTGGAGAACCCCAGGTTACCAGAGCTAGTGTCCCCATTTGAAGATTTTTCCTCTATTACTTTTCTGGAGACAACCCAAAATGTGGGGTTTTCTTTTACTTTCACTTACAATAATAATGGTAGACAGGACAAACAGAAAGGGTGATTCTTCCTAACGGGGGCACAGACAGCAATAAAAACCTGAAAAGTATTCTAATTCCTCTACACTCTATCCAAAGCTAAAAAAAAAAAAAAAAATTGCATTTAGTTTTACCTTAACTTGGGCAAGCGAAACACTTGGCTCACAGTTCTGGTGCAGTCCCACAATGTAAAATTGGTATTTAGTGATTAATAAAAACCCCCCCAAAAAAAGAAGGGCATCAGGAGGCAGCAGTAGAACCTCCAGAACACTAGCCAGCTGCTGCTATACTTCCCTCAGAAAAGCAATCCACCATGAATCGCTTTTCAGAGAGCGGTAAGGATTACTGCCTGTCTGAAAGAGCAGGTATTGTTTTAGGATTCTGATTCTGCTGCTAAATTTGTATTTTTAGATTCATACACTTTAAACACATTAATGTTTTGCACCTGTCATTGGCTGTATCTAGTGTTATCCAGCAATGATCATATTGAACAGCAGGTGGCAGTCAAGTACTATGAAAAATAACAGCAAAGAGCTGAATATTGCTCAGTTTTCACCTTGAAAGGCTATTAAAATAAAATACTTGTTGCTCTTTGGGATTTCAGAAAAAAATGATTACATATAACAAAGAACATAATTGAAATCACGTGACCGAGGTATGCTGTGCGGATAGATTTATTAACTAATCGGAGCTATGCATTACGGAAAAGCACCCGCATGTTACTGAAGCACATTTTGAATAGCACACTAATACAGTAGTGGTACACACACCCGCACACGTGTCATGGGTTGTGACGCACTGCATTGAAAAAAAAAAATAGATTCTGCCTGTTTAGATTAAGAATACTTTATTAATCCCAACAGGAAAATGATTCATTATTCATGCCTGTGTTGTGATGCTTTGCAGCCCATTTAAAATAAATTGATACAATGCATGTTGTTAATGTGTGAAACAACGCTCGTGCACCACAACATGGCACTAAAGTGCAGATAGGCCTTAAGTTCCGGTTCACATTTGTGCGAAGCGGGAATGCTGCGAATATGCAGCGTGTTCCCGCATCGCATCCGCACCCCTGGCAGTTCACACTGCCATATGCGATACGCTGAGGGTGTCAATTAAAAGTTAAATACACCCCCAGTTGCGATCGCATATCGCAGTGCGATCTGTAAGTTAGCACAGAATCGGATCGCACTAGTGTGAACCACCATGCGATCCGATTCTGCTGCAGACCAAAAAAAGGGTCCTGTGCGTCTTGTGCGATTGCGATGCAAATTCAGCCATACGTGTAATGGGACGAGACAGGGATGGGTCGTTTCCGGCAAGCTCCCGGCAAGCAAAACTGAAGGTCCCCCGGGGTTTAATGTATCTACATTATTTCTTATAGTTGCCAATAAACGTTCCAGTGACAGAACGAACAACAGGAGTGAGAGAGGACATCCCTGTCTCGTCCCATTACACATCTCAAACTGTGGTGATAGATTACCATTTACTTTTACTGATGCTGATGGATTTCTATATAATGCTCCTATCCACTGGGTCATCTTTGGTCCAATACCTAAATTCTTTATTGTTTCAACCATGAACATCACCCTGTCAAATGCTTTCTCAGCATCAATTGACAGCAAAAGGGCCAGAACATCTCGATCCTTAGACTTGGGCCCCTTTCACACAGGCTTTCCGATCCGATCTGCCTGTCAGTTTTTCAGGCAGACCGGATGGGATGCTCTATGCAGCTCTATGGAGCGGCGGGTGTCAGCGGAGACATCTCCGCTGACACCCGCTGCTATCCGATCTGATCCTGTCCTTGAAATGTCCTTTTTTCCATCTGTTTGGAGGATCGAATCGGATAGGATCGGATGAGAACAGACAGGCGATCCGTTCTCATCAGATCTCCCCATAGAGAACACCGGGGACCTGAGAGCTCCATCTCCGCACACAGAGCGGAGATGGAGCTGTCATCTGCCTGCTCAGCGGGGATCGGCAGATCGATCCCCCGCTGAGCAGAACGGACTCTGTCGGGTGCACCGCCCATGTGAAAGGAGCCCTATGTAGTAACAATTGAGTTCTTATCCCATTATCTTTACCTTCTCTTCCTGGGATAAATCCTGTCAGATCTGCATGGATCCACTCTGCCATCAGATGCTTCAATCGAGCTGCTAATATTTTTGCATATAGTTTTGTATCTGTATTTAACAATGCTATTGGCCTATAACTAGAGCACAGGGTTGCATCTTTCCCCTCTTTAGGTGTTACTCTTATATGAGCCTGCAGTGATTCAGCTCTCATCTCCCCCTTTTCCCCTATCTCGTTCATGTATGAGCAAGGTTTCGGAAGCAACATTTCCTTAAATCTCCTCTAGTAAAGGGCAGTATACCCGCTCGGCCCGGGCTTTTCCCAGTTGGGGAGTTCTTTAATGCTTGGTGTCTCTAGAACTGATATTTTTCTGTTTCTATTTTGGGCAACTTCAAGTCCTTTATATATTCTTGTATCTTTTGTTTTCTGTATTGTTCTCCCTCTTGTGTGTCTTTTTGACGGAGAGTGTATAAAGTTTTATAATAGTTTTGAAAAGCTCCAGCTATTTCTGTTGTTGAATACACCATTTTCCCTTTACCGTTCTTTATTTTTTCTATATAATTGTTTGATTTTTTTACTTTTTAATAACCCTGCCAAAATTTTTTGCCGGTTTATTTCCCCATTTATATCTTTCCCTAGCAACCCTATTAAAGCATCGTCTGGTCTCTTCCTCCAACAATTGCCTCAATTTATCTCTTTTTAATACTAGGGCTTTTTGTATCTTAACATCCAAGTTCCCTTTATGCTTATGTTCCAGCTCATGTAACGCTAATAAAATAATCTGTTTATATGAATAGTTCTTTCCTTTTTTTTCCTGGAGCCTATTGAGATAAGTATTCCTCTAATATATGCTTTATGGGCCTCCCAAATTGTGGCTAGGAACACATCAGGGATTTCATTTACTAGGAACTATTGGTCCAATTCTTCTTCTTCCACTGTTCTTCCCACTTCTTCATGCTGCAGTAATTCTACAATATTAAAAAAGAATAGCGCGCAAATGCAAAAGAAATTACTACCAAATCTGAAGACAATCCATAAATAAAAATGGGGGTTTGGTCCCACCATATGGCCATATCGTGCTCAAGCCCACTACTGCGTCAATTCTACAATAGTTCTCCAAATATTTACCTTTCTATGGGACCCTGAGAGTTTTATTTCCATAACAATTGGAGCATGGACAGAGATGGTCATTGTCCCTATTAATGTACTATCCACTGCTTCTATCAGCCTATGCTCAATCATTATATAGTCCAGTCTTGAGTACATTGAGTGCACAGGGGAAAAGAAAGAATAATCCCTCTCCCCGGGTGTTGAATTCTCCATGCATCTACCAATTGGCATTGGAAAAGCTTATTCTTTACTTTCCTGAGCTAAAGTCCTTCCATTGCCCGCACCCTCGATGTACAATCCAGAGATGGATCCGTGCAGAAATTAAGTTTTTTTGTATAATGTGAAAGATAATGTTATTGAGTAAATGGATACCCAATATGTCTTTCTTTAAAATTGCATCTGCCTGTGGAATGGCGGCAAACTACGGTGCTTAAAATTCTCCATAGGCGCCACTTTAAATTTCTTTACAGGTTACCAGTTAAAAGTTATGCAGTAGGTCTGAATTATTGCTCTCACTTTGACGCTCGCGACAATACCTTACATGTGTCCTGCAATCACTGTTTACATATGCGTGCGGGAGTAACATATGCGTTTGCATTTGCGTGTAAGCACGGGGGGTGCTTTAATTTTTTATTATCATTATTATTTATTTTACACAAAACTTCATGGGAATGGGCCATGACAGGTCCTATTTTTGGAGAGATCTGGGGTCTATTGGACCCATAATCTCTCATCTGGCATCCAATGCAGCCAATGAGACACATATCGGTCTGATCGGCTGCTTTCCTGGCCACTAGCAGCCAGGATAACAAAGAGGCGGAACTAGAAGTGACGACATACTTTGTGCAGCCGATGCCGCCGGTGGCATCACTCTGCAATCAGATAGTAGAGCCCGGGAGAGGCGCCGGCAGGAGGAGAGTGGGACCCCCTTTAACCACCTGCAGAAGCAATTGAGTGGCTGGTTAGCCACTCTAATCATTTCTGCTACAAAGGGAATCACCGGCTGAAAAGTTCATTATCAGGATGATGCCTGTAGGTACAGGCATCATCCTGGTAAAACTACTGCAACCCAATGATGTCCATGAACATCCTACAGGCGGCAAGTAGTTAATAGGAGAAACACACTACAGTCCATTAACCAGTTCTGGACCGGAAGGATTTGCCCCCTTAATGACCAGGTAATTTTTTGCGATTCGGCACTACGTTAATATAAAGGATAATTGCGCGGTGGTGCAGTGCTGTACCATAATAAAATTGATGTCCTTTTTTCCCCTACAAATAAAGCTTTCTTTTGATGGTATTTTATTACCTGTGAGACTTTTACTTTTTGCGCTATAACAAAAAAAGAGCGACAATTCTGAAAAAAAATATATATATTTTTCACTTTTTGCTATATAACATCCCCCCCCCAAAAAAAAAATTAAAGTAAATTTTTTTATCCTTTTAGGCCAATATGTATTCTGCTACATATTTTTGGTAAAAAAAAAATCACAACAAGCGTATTTTGACTGGTTTGCGCAAAAGTTATTACGTCTACAAACTAGAATTGGCAGTGATCGATTACTAGTATTGGCAGTGATCGATTTTTAGCAGGAATGCAACATTGTGGCGGACAGATCGGACCCTCTAACTGACATTTTTGACACCTTTGGGGGGACCAGTGACATTACCACAGTAATCAGTGCTAAAAATATGCACTGTTACTGTAATAATGACACTGGCAGGGAAGGGGTTAACCTAGGGGTGATAAAAGGGTTAATTGTGAGCCTTGGAGGTGTTTACTAACTATGGGGGGAGGGACTTGTGAAATGATCATAGAGACCTGTGTTCCTATATAGAAGGATCACAGCCGCTCTGTGATCATTTCAAAGAGAACAACGGTCAGCTGTGTTTACAACAGATGGCCATCCTACTCTCTCAGTGGGGAGCGATCGCAGGTGGCCGGCCGCAATCAGTGCCCAGGAGAGCTCACACGGATCGCCGTACAGGTAAGGCGATTCGTGCAGCTGAGCCAGCCTGCCGCAGTATATATGTGGCGGGCGGTCGGTAAGTGGTTAAACATGATTACCTTTGGGTCCTGTTCACGTTGCATTTTTTATGAACGGGTCAGGAACTTTTTTGCCCACAGCAGGTTGCAGTTTTGGTTCCATAGACTTCAATGGAAACGCAGATGAAACGCATAAAAAAAGGCATAAAAAACACTGCTTGTGTTTTTTATGTGTTTCTGTTGTATTTTTGCTGGTTTCTCCCACATGAAAACAGACAACTCCCCAAAAAGCAAAACACATTAAAAAATGCTTAAAAATGCATCAAAAACATGTGTGCAAAAATGCAAAAGCCACTGGGAACATGCATCAACAGAACCTAGCCTAACAGTGCTGGATAAGACTGTGATAAAACGAAAAAATAAAGTTTACTTGCTCTTTGTGCAGTATTTTCCAAACTGACAGGTCCTCTATAAACGAAAACAAAATTTATAAAGAACTTTATTATTAGCTGCAGCTTGTGTACAGCCATGAGCATATCCTTATTTAGATAGATGGCAGGGGTCTGTAAAACCATGGCTCAACAAACTGCTTTTACTGTCCATCAGTTGCACATCTGAACGAGCCCCAAAAGACAGCAAAAGAGCTTCAACGCAAGCTGCCTCTGACCTCTAGCTCAGGGCCGTAGATCATTTTTTTTTCTGGGGGGGGGGGGGGGTTTAGCCTTGAGTACCCAGAGAACAATAATTATCACGCCTGCCACGCTGTGACAAGTTGGGGTGTGTAAATATATACAGTATATACAGCGCCCCCAGCAGGCACATCTGTTAGTGTAGTAAATAGTAAACATGGCTTCAGTGTAAACCGGGCCCTGCTTGTCAGCCTCGTGGATGAGACAGGTGGTTTTCCCAGTGGCAGTGCGGCTCCCACAGCTGATAGGCTACACTATCCTAGCTACTGTGAAATTGACCGACGCTCTGGGGGGGGTTTGGTTCCCACTGCCCCCCCTTATCTCCGCCCCTGCTCTAGCTGCATGTAGTGTGATGTAATTCAATTTAAAACATCACAACACAAAATAAGGTTTTGGTTAGTTCCTAACATCTGCTCTGTGTTTATATTAGAACGCTGGCAGGCTTCCAAGGTTTTGCTTCCATGGAAAATAAAGGGAAAGAAGATGTGATTTGTAAATTTTACAGATGAATTTCTCCACAGTGCCTATAGCTACAGAAGTAAATGGAGGAATGGATTAAATTGCTTTTACTTGTTGTTCAGAATATGTACTGTAAATACTTCAGGTTCACTTTAACATTGTACTGAAAATCACATGGCTGCACTTCAATTTCAAGTAATTGTATCTAAGCTGACTCCCAGAGAGCGACTCTAATGTTAAACTGCCGCTCATCTTCTCTGCTTGGCTGGGGGAGCAACTGAAGACAGAAGATGATTAGCAGAATTAAATGATAATCCTCTAAAGTTGACATTATCCTCATCATTCCCCTGTAGGACATCGCTGCCCCTAGCACTAGCAGGAAAGGATTGTATGTACAGTCTTCTTGTGCAGGTATGGCTTTGTTTAAAAAAATTTGTACAACCACATGGTCTCTTTAACCACTTGACCTCCGGAAGATTTACCCCCCCCCTTCATGACAGGCCATTTTTTGCGATACAGCACTGCGTTACTTTAACTGGAAATTGCGCATTCCTTAAACAAAATTGGTGGTATTTGATCTGTGTTATTTTATTTTTTTGTGCTATAAACAAAAAAAAAGACTGACAATTTAAAAAAAAATTTATATATATATATTTTTTTTACTTTCTGCTATAAAACATATCCAATAAAAACATGTAAAAAATCATATTTGTTGATAAATTTAGGCCAGTATGTATTCTGCTTGTATGTATATGCCTATGGTAAAAAAAATGCCGTTAAGCATATATTGATTGGTTTTCGCAAAAGTTATAGCGTCTACAAACTATGGGGTATACAGTGGAATTTTTATTTATTTATTTATTTATTTTACTAGTAATGGCGGTGATCAGAGACTTATAGTGGGACTGCAATATTGTGGAGGACATTCAGACACCCACTGAAACTTTTTAGGAACCAGTAACACTAATACAGTGATCAGTGCTTCAAATATGCACTGTCACTGTACTACTGACACTGGCTGGGAAGGAGTTTAATATCTAGGGCAATCACAGTGTGTGGTTCTTTTACTAAGGGAAGTAATGGATTTTTGCGTAGAAAGAAAACCTTTTACTTCCCCGCTGACAGGACACTTGTTTACATAGGCAGGGCTCTGTCCTGTGTAAATTCATGACGATCGGTGGGTGCTGGCTGTAATCCATTGGCTGGCACGTGCTAATCGATATGTGCTATGTTTAATTGAAGCACGGCCGTGTCACGGGCCACGCGCACCCCCTTGCCCGGAAGTGCCAGATCATGTACCTAGTACATGATCTGGCGCAGCCGAGCCATCTTGCCATTGTATATTATCTATGTTATACGGTCACCAAGTGCTTAAAGCTGACTAAATGACTAAATAGATGAAAAACATAAAAGGGACCTGTTTTACCTGGCAAATAAATTGTAATTCTACTTTTACAGCTCTGGGATTTACATACTGTAGATCTGTCGCACAGCACAGTCCTGTCTGGTAATAGAGGGGAGCTGATCTTTCTCCTCTGCAGTTTAACTTTCATTTACAGTATCTCACAAAAGTGAGTACACCCCTCACATTTTTGTAAATATTTCATTCTATCTTTTCATGTGACAACACTGAAGAAATGACACTGCTACAATGTAAAGTAGTGAGTGTACAGCTTGTATAACAAGGTCCAAGGTGTGAATGGGGAGCAGGTGTATTAAATTTGGTGTTATCGCTCTCACTCTCTCATACTGGTCACTGGAAGTTCAACATGGCACCTGAGAGCAAATAACTCTCTAAGGATCTGAAAAAAAAAATGTTTTGCTCTACATAAAGATGGCATAGGCTATAAGAAGATTGCCAAATCCCTGAAACCGAGCTGCAGCACGGTGACCAAGACCATACAGCGGTTTAACAGGACAAGTTCCACTCAGAACAGGCCTCGCCGTGGTCGACCAAAGAAGTTGAGTGCATATGCTCAGGTCCATATCCAGAGATTGTCTTTGGGAAATAGACGTATGAGTACTGCCAGCATTGCTGCAGAGGTTTATGGGTGGGGGTCAGCCTGTCAGTGCTCAGGCCATACACCGCACACTGCATCAAATTGGTCTGCATGGCTGTCGCCCCGAAAAAAGCCCCTTCTGAAGAAGATGCACAAGAAAGCCTGCAAACAGTTTGCTGAGGACAAGCAGATTAAGGACATGGATTGCTTGAACTATGTCCTGTGATCTGAAGAGACCAAGATAAACTTATTTGGTTCAGATGATGTCAAGCGTTTGTGGTGGCAACCAGGTGAGGAGTACAAAGACAAGTGTGTCTTGCCTACAGTCAAGCATGTTGGTGGGAGTGTCATGGTCTGGGGCTGCATAAGTTATGCCGGCAATGGGGAGATACAGTTCATTGAGGGAACCATGAATGCCAACATGTACTGTGACATACTGAAGCAGAGCATGATCCCCTCTCTTCGGAGACTGGGGCGCAGGGCAATATTCCAACATGATAACGACCCCAAACACAACTCCAAGACGACCACTGCCTTGCTAAAGAAGCTGAGGGTAAAGGTGATGGACTGGCCAAGCATGTCTCCAGGCCTAAACCCTATTGAGCATCTGTGGGGCATCCTCAAATAGAAGGTGGAGAAGCGCAAGGTCTCTAACATCCACCAGCCCTGTGATGTAGTCATCGAGGAAGGGAAGAGGAATCCAGAGGCAACCTGTGAAGCTCTGTTGATCTCCATGCCCAAGAGGGTTAAGGCAGTGCTGGAAAATAATGGTGGCCACACAAAATATTGACACTTTGTGCTCAATTTGGACATACAGTAAAACCTTGGTTTGAGAGTAACTTGGTTTAAGAGCGCTTTGCAAGACAAGCAAAATTTTCAAATAAATTTTGACTTGATATACAAGCGATGTCTTGATATACAAGTAGCCTCAAGTCCCAGCTGAGTATAAAAGAGAAGAGAGGCGCCTCTAAGTGTAGCAATATTGCTAAATTTAATGAAGGTACAACATTTAGCAACTCACATGGTTGATGATTGAAACAGGCACATCTAAGGATGCAGGCATCAGGGGTAAAGCTGTCCACATAGGACCATCCTCCGCACCGTCATCTACGTCATCCTTTCAATGCTGCCCCTCGCTTTACTGCAGGGGGGTCTTCCCGTTCAGGATTACAGACTAGCAGCCGGCGGTGCAGACGATGGTCTATGTGGACAGCTTTACCCCGGATGCCTGCATACTTAGATGTGCCTGTTTTATTCATCAACAGACTTGTATAAAGTACTCGAAATTTCTACTTGAGTAAAAGTACAAGTGCTCGATCAAAAAGTGACTTGAGTAGAAGTGGAAGTGCTCGCAGAAAAAGTTACTTAAGTAGAAGTACTAAAGTATTCAACATTTTTTTTACTTAAGTATTGCAAGTAGTTTTATCAAAAAATTTGCTACTTAAGTACTAAAAGTAAAAAGTACCAGTAGTTTTGAAAAAAAAATTCTACTCAAGTACTGAAAGTAGAAGTACAAGTACTGTGTTATGTAGTTATTAAAGAAAGAAGTCAAAAGTTTGAACATCATATTGTTTTTTATTATTTCAAATGATTTATTCAAATGATTAACCTGTGTTTGTTAGTAGTTTCTTGATGCACTTTAAGCGCTGTAGCACCATTTAGTTGTTTGTTTCATATTTTCTTTTTATTGGAAAGATTTGGTATAGCAGCTTTTATTATACACAGCCTTTATTTTCGTATGCGCTGATTTACAAATGACATTATACACATTTTTTTGAGCTTTATGCAACCTGCCATCTACTGTTCTGGCAGTGGTAATTTTTTTAAAAGTAACGAGTAACTATGCAGCACAAAAAAAAAAATACTTGAGTAGAAGTATCGAAATCATCGAAAAAATGTAGTGAAGTAAAAGTAGAAGTAGGAGAAAAAAATTCTACTCTAGGAAAGTACAGATACCGCATTTCGGTACTTAAGTACAGTACTTAAGTAGTTCTACTTCATTACTATACATCTCTGTTCATCAACCATGTGAGTTGCTAAATGTTGTACCTTCATTAAATGGAACCATATTGCTACACTTAGAGGCGCCTCTCTTCTTTTTGATACCCTGTATCTCCTGCTGGATTTTGCTTCCAATCCCCTTGTGGAAGCGGCTATTTGTGGATGGACATTTTATGGTTATATAACCTATCGCAATGCTATAATCTTTTTATATGGACTATAAATTGAAGGATTTATGAATAAATGGTTGTGGAACGAATCATCTGAGTTTCCATTATTTCTTATGGGGAAATTCGCTTTGATATAAGAGTGCTTTGGATTACAAGCATGCTTCCGGAACGAATTATGCTCGCAATCCAAGGTTTTACTGTATACACTTTTGTTGCCAGTGGTTTAGACAATAATGGCTGTGTGTTGAGTTATTTTGACGGGACAGTAAATTTACACTGTTATACAAGTTGTACACTCACTACTTTATATTGTAGCAAAGTGTTATTTCTTCAGTGTTGTCACTTCAAAAGATTGAATAACATATTTACAAAAATGTTAGGGGTGTACTCACTTTTGTGAGATACTGTACATGACTCCTCCCCACTCCTACCCTATGACTGGACAGGGCTCAGAAAAAAGTCACAAAGCTTCTGAAAGGAATCTATTTAAAAACATTAATGAGATACTGACATGTGTTCTCTGTCAGTGAAAGAACCATAATGATTGCAGTCTACATATGTTCAGAGTTGTATAAAGTACTCGATACCCATACTTGAGTAAAAGTACAAGTGCTCGATCAAAAAGTGACTTGAGTAGAAGTGGAAGTGCTCGATCAAAAAGTGACTTGAGTATAAGTACTAAAGTATTCAACATTTTTTGTACTTAAGTATTGCAAGTAGTTTTTTTAAAAAATTTTGCTACTCAAGTACTGAAAGTAAAAGTACCAGTAGTTTTGAAAAAAAATTGCTACTCAAGTACCAAAAGTAAAAGTACAAGTACTGTGTTATGTAGTTATTAAAGAAAGAAGTCAAAAGTTTGAACATCATATTGTCTTTTATTATTTTAAATGCAGCTTTTATTTATACATACAGTAGCATTTATTTTCGTATGCGCTGATAATACACATGTTTTGAGCTTCATGAAACCTGCCATCTACTGTTCTGGCAGTGGTAATTTTTATAATAGTAACGAGTAACTATGCAGCACAAAAAAACAATATCGGAGTAGAAGTATTGAAATCATCGAAAAAATGTAGTGAAGTAAAAGTGGAAGTAGGAGAAAAAAATTCTACTCTAGGAAAGTACAGATACCGCCTTTCGGTACTTAAGTACAGTAGTGAAGTAGTTCTACTCAGTTACTATACATCTCTGCATATGTTTGATAAACTCATGCAGGAGATACCAGTGTAAACCATTGGAATTTAAATATAAGTTTGGCATGGAATGTGTGTGTAAATTGTGATTACAAACATATTTCATTAACAGTTAGGTCGTTAACTTCACCCTCATCCCCATTTCATTTTTTTTTGCTGTGGGCGTCACCTGTCTTTGGAGCGATGCATTTAATGAGTCAGAAACTCAGCATCCAATCCAGAAATTGGTGGTGTTCGAGCTCCTGTTTCCAGTGTCAAGCTTGTATTTAAATTCCAACAGCTTATACTGGTATCTCTAGGACAAGTATCTCCAACACATGTAAATTGTGATTAGAGATAAGCCGAATGTACCTGTGTTTAGGTTGAGGCAGGTTTTCAAAACATGAGCAATGTTCGGATGTCAAAACCAAACCCCATTGAGGTCAATAGGAGCTGAATTTTAAAAAACAGTAATGGTCATTTTTGAGGCTAATAAGTAAAGAATTGTCAATCAAAAGGGATTGTCAAAAAATGCAGTTTGACATGGAGCATTTTTTGTTTGCTTTAGGGCAAAATGTATATTGCAAAATTTCTTTAAATTACATACCTGGTGGATGCCATGATCCTGCCTGTGAAGTGTTGCATCTGTATGATATATATAACCTACTGCATACACAGAAGGGAAATAAAGGCGTGACGTTCCCCTAAAAAAACATACTAATCCTTGATAAGGGTTTGATTTGTATACCAAGGAGAACCCCACATGAAAATACATGAAAAAGGCATAGGGTCCCCATCACCAATTCAATGCCAGACCCTTTAGGTCTGGTATGAATTTGAATGGGGAACCCCAGGCAAAAATAAGAAAAAAAATCCATACCATCTTGCCAGGCCAAGAAAGAGGGGTATCTTGTCAGGGGGGATCATGGTGAATGATGCCCAGTGACCCAGCGAAAGTAAAAAACCCACTGATGATGACTCATGTCCTAACCCATTGTTTCATTTTTACATTGTCATACAGCAAACACTGTATTGTTTGCTGTTTGACATTAACTGGTCCCTGCCACAGCCATCTTTTGTCAATGTCAGTGATATCATGGTAACCCTTCGTTTACATGGTCAGGGATTCTTGGCCAATAAATGAATATGGTCAGGTGACATCACTGATTGCTAAGGACACGGTGGATGGCGGCACCTGCCACTTACTTAGCAAGTAGGCTATCATGTAAATAAACAATATTTCTACTGCTTCTATACATGATGTGGGTCCGAGCTTGTATTCAGACCAAACTTTGAGCTTATCCCTAATTTTGATACTAATTGTTCTTTCCCTGACAGAGAACACCTCTCAGAAGTTGTTTAGCGGGTCCTAAAGAAAGTTTTGTGGCTTTTTTCTAAGTCCTGATGAAGAGGGATTATTGAACCCTGAAACATTTTGTCTACCTTTTATCTTCTTGCTATCATATCTTTATCAATGTTAAATGCTTATGGACTCTTGAGGCAACTGCCTGGACCCCTTTTTTCAATTTCATTTTGATTCCTCAATTTGGCAGGCCATTGCCCCTTGGGGGGGGGGGGCACTTTGCAGTAGAGCTGCCGAGGGTTAGCCAACCCAATCCGAATCCAGAGCTTTACATTTGCTCTTTCTTGGACTTTTGAGAAAAAAAACCTGACAGTGGTACTAACCACTCACCACTCTTACAAAAATCTAAAACAAAAGTTTGTTAGCTGCATTACTTTTTGTCTTTTATTTCCTCCTGGAGTTTAGCTTTAAAGTTAAAACATCAAATAATCATCCGTATTCTATTTTCCAAGAATAAATAAAATGGTGTTATGAAACCAGCAGCCGAGCCCCTGGAGCATTGTTTTCTTGGTGATCTCTTCATACTGCAGTCCATTGCTGACCTAAGACTTCATCTCATTAATGGAATGTACTTGGTATTCAGTCACACCATGCCTAATATGAAATATTTATGCAGGAAAGTATATGCCATTTTTCTTGCTCGCACAAGTTACGAAGGCATAGTTAACTGCTAAATGAATTGTCTTTTTTTTTTTGGTCAAATTGACCCAGTAATATGTTTCCTATTCAATTAACTGTAATAATGTCACATTTAATTCACTGTTGTTATTCTTCACATGGGGAGACTTTCATGCCCTTTCATCTACTTACTGACTGAGCTATTCATTATCAAAATAATTTGAATGTTACTATGAAGGCTCAGTAGCTGCCTGACTGAGCCATATTAGACAACTGCTATACAGATTGTGCTTTGTATTCCTGCAAAATGTGCAAAAATGTTATCACTAACGCTTCTTCAAAAAAAGATTTTGTTTACAATGAGTACAAGTACCGATACCTTTTTTTTAGTGCCTACCGATACCAATTACCAATACCTACTGCACCTGTTTTCTTTACACTTCCGTTGTCAGCTAAGGTACAAAGCATTGAAAAGTTATTTACAAATACATTTTGTGCCTTTTTAATGTAAATATATGTTAAATATGTACAAATATTAACGAACAAAGAAAACCAAAAATATGAGTAAATAAAGGCTGATTAAAGTAAATTAAGTGTTAATAAGTGGGTTAAACAGAGGAACATTTAATAATAAAAAAAAATGTTTTTTACTTGACAGGTTGCTCTAAACTGACTTCATCTGCAGATTGAAGTTCATCTCTTTGATCTGTAGATGAATCAACAGAAAGATACAAAAAGAAACAAAGCTTCTTTTTATCTTTCTGTTTCAGCAGCTGAGCAATGTTATTGATAAACATTTCCCGGCTACTTTTAATATTTTTTTGTGACAGCTCCAATTGCCAGGACTTCGTTTACACTTCAGCTGTCATCAGGGGAACCCCAATGACAGCTGAATGAGTCATTGGTTATTAGGGACACAGCGACCCTGCTCCTTAACAACCGATATTTGCTGGCTAATTTTTTTTTTTTTTACATGTCAGCTGTCAGTGGGGGAATTCCACTGTCAGCTGAAAGAACCTAGCCTGAAAGTATCGGTTTCAGGTATCCGACCATTTGCACGAGTACCGATACTCATTAGGTACTATGGGTACTGTGGGCATCAAGGTGAAAGAGGGTCAAGAGGACCTGTGAAATCACTAGACTGGACTCAAGACAACTGAACAAAGGTATTACATCAACTCAGCCTAATGAAGTCAGTTGGCTGGAGCTCAAGGACTGCCTTTTAATGACAAATTGTGGAGTTTTTCTAAAAGCCTTTACTGTTATGACATGGCAGTAATTTATTCATGTAGCCTTTAAGAGTTGCAAGTTCAATGTATCCCCTCGAAGACTTATGCTTATGCTGGTCTTTCACTGATCGAAATTCAGCCAGATCAGTGTACGACCATGCTTGTTCAACAGAGATCGATCATTTGATCAACTTCTGTCAGGGGGATGTGGAAAATATTCCATTGATCAGTGGCTGCAGCAAATCAGCTCCATCTGCTGGTAACTGTATTCTGACAAAGAAAACAAACTAACAATGGATGGCCAGCTTTAGATATACAGTTGAAATGCAAATGATATACATTCTATGGCCACATCAAAAAGAAGGGTGTCAGTACTTTTCAGAGCCAGTATGTCTTCAGACTCTGTGCCACTGCTCAATTCTCCCATAGCTCTTTGGACTCTCCCACTTTTCCCACTCACTCATAATCTTCGACAGCAGTACTCCCATCTACTCCAAACCTAATTTCTGTCACATGGAAACTCAGTATTTTATAGCATATTTTAGGTACCTACACTAGCTGAATTAAAAAAAAAAAGGCACCATTTTGCCTGAAGTATCTTAAAGACATTCCACAAAATTAGAAATGATGCAACGTTTCAGAGTGCCATACGTTTGGCAATATACAAAAGGAAAATTACATTTTATTTAATGTTTTCCTAAATAACCTTAGAAGGGAAAGTTCTTCGGGGTCACATTACAGAGCCGCTGGTGTCCTTTGATCTCCTCTATTGCAAAAAGCTTCAAACAGAGAACAAACAATATTCGTACGTGATAAAATCTTTTAATTGAGTGAGATATATCTCCTGTTTTTTTTTTCTAAAAAAAAAAAAAAAATTGTAAATAAAAGTAATTGGCTCTAATTCAGTTATTTTGCCTTTATAAACATTTCCAGTGGGGACAATATTAGTAGTCAGGGAAAGGTATTTTTTTTATCTTATAGTAGGGAAATTATTTCTTTCTACCTCGGACCCTGGGTCAACTGTGAATCCGGAACTGCTGCTTTATGGCAAAGATATAGCCATATTGGGGCTCATTTAGATGAACATACTTACTTATGTAGTGTCCCCCCCCCCCCCCCCCCTGCAGGAGCCCCTGTAAGGCCAACAGGTTCTCTCTTAACTTAGTGCAGAGGCAGCCAGGCATGCAGCAATAGTCCATTCAAACCATCTCATTGAACAGTTTAGGGGTTTGTCTTTTTCTGCATTTTATCACTTGTAGGAGTTTGGAGGGGATTTGGGGTGATGAGGGATTCTATATAACACTTGAGCACAATTCTGCAGAGGATAACTTTCTCTTTCTAACAGCAGATACACCGTCTTTCACTCATAGTTCGGGACCATGAGATAGTTTGTAGAATGGTACAGCTAGAGTGGAACAGTCTATAGGTTCATGGCTGGGAACCATGAAGTTGCTTTACCACAGGTATAGCTAGGTAGGTTCTTGGCTGGAAACCATAAAGTAGTTTGCAGAACAAGTTTAGATCACAGTGCCCCTAGCAATCACAGCCCCCTATCACAAGCCCCCTTGCAGTAATAGCCCCCGTTTGCTCCCTTACATCACAGTCCTCTTTAACTGGCTGCCTCCCCTGCATAGTATTACCTTAACAGAGAAGAGGCACTTAATAGCTGGGTGTTATCTCCTGGGTCTCCTGCCTGGCTACTGCTGACATCCTCATAGCAGGGCACAGGCAGAATGTGCTATAGAATCAAAGGGGTTGGGAATTCCACGCTTATGGAATAAATTAAGGCTGCAGCCTACCTCAAAATACAACCCATAGGGGCTGTATTCAATAAATGAATAAAGGAGTAGTGAGGTGAATGGCGCTGCCTTTCAATAGATAAATAAGGGCACTAATACAAACATAATAGGCAGGGCCGGACTGGCCTATCGGGATACTAGGAAATTTCCCAGTGGGCCGCCGGTGCTGGGGCCGCTTTAAGACAAGGCCGCCCGCAGCGCCGCTTTAAGCATTGCTAAAGCTTACTAAGGGGTCTGTACTGGGAGGGGGGCTTACTAAGGGGTCTGTACTGGGAGGGGGGCTTACTGAAGGGTCTGTACTGGGAGGGGGGCTTACTAAGGGGTCTGTACTGGGAGGGGGGCTTACTGAGGGGTCTGTACTTGTAGGGGGGCTTACTAAGGGGTCTGTACTGGGAGGGGGCTTACTAAGAGGTCTGTACTGGGAGGGGGGCTTACTGAGGGGTCTGTACTGGGAGGGGGGCTTACTGGGGGGTCTGTACTGGGAGGGGGGCTTACTGAGTGATCTGTACTGGGAGGGGGGCTCACTGAGGGTTCTGTACTGGGAGGGGGGCTTACTTAGGGGTCTGTACTGGGAGGGGGTCTGTACTGGGAGAGGGGCTTACTGGGGGGTCTGTACTGGGAGGGGGGCTTACTGAGGGGTCTGTACTGGGAGGGGGGCTTACTGAGGGGTCTGTACTGGGAGGGGAGCTTGCTGAGGGGTCTGTACTGGGAGGGGGGCTTACTGGGGAGTCTGTACTGGGAGGGGGGCTTACTGGGGGGTCTGTACTGGGAGGGGGGCTAACTGAGGGGTCTGTACTGGGAGGGGGGCTTACTAAGGGGTCTGTATTGTATAAAGGATAGGGGGGAAACAGCATTGTATTAGGGGGAGGGGGGGTCAGCATTTTATAAGGGGGAGGGGCCGGGGGAACAGCATTGTATTAGGGGGAGGGAGGGTCAGCATTGTATTAGGGGGAGGGAGGGTCAGCATTGTATTAGGGGGAGGGGGGATCAGCATTGTATTAGAGGGAGGGACGTTGCGCTGAAAATGACGTTGCGCTGGTATAATGACGCAATGCTATGGGGCTGGTATGTCATTTTTTCCAGGGCTGGTTTTCATACCTGATAATAGGTGATCGTACTGCTGTCTCTAACACCACAATAAATAAAATAAATACATATCAATAAATAAATAAATTGAAAAGTGCAAACTGTGGAACAAAGTGATTATACGTGGTGTGAGCAATAAATAAATATTAGTTATAATGCAGCCAAAGGGAAAAAATATATATAGATATAGTATAAATATAAAGTGCTCAGTGGAAAGTGACAAGTATCATTTTTCAATAATATCCAAAGTGCATCAGCAGGTGGTCAATAAATATACCAACTGATATGTGAATAAGCACTAAAACATGTGAATAAAACAAAATAGATGTGTCCAATAAATATGTAGTAAAGTGACGCAGTGTTAGTTGGTCCAATATACGACTTAATATGGATTACAAAAATGAAAAATACTGTATATAAATAAAAATAAAAATAAAAAAATGTGTTATATTGATTGATTTAAAGTGCCTTAGTGCAGCCTAGCCCAATATATCTGCAAAGATCTTGCGATATGGGGCGGCCAAATGGAGTGAGATAAGGTGACTAAAAGAATATAAGTGGTTAACAATATAAGTCCATAAGGTGATTGCTTAGTGAGTTAAATTCCAAAATAAGTTGATGGGTGAATCTCGGGGTGATCCAAAAGGAGCCTGTCGGACGAGGAAACTAGTGCTCCCCTCTCAATTCTGCCCGCACTCACCAGAGCTCAATACCCCTACAGGGGTAACCAGGGGCAGCAGCATTCTCTAAAACCAGGGACACATAGCTGTTAACCATTTCAGCTTCTATTCAGCTATTTAGCCAGAGCTATGTGGGTGCTGCATGGGTTTTATTTATGTTTTTTTGGAGGATTTACTGCTGGTTCATGCTAGAAGCTTCACAGACACATTAACTGTTTACTGTCCTCCAATAATCTTGAGCAGTTAACTGTTTCTAAGACCATTTTTATTTTGGAAATTGGATGTGCTGCTGTCTTCTGTCACTTGGCTGTACTTTCAAAAGAGGATTACTGACTTGATCGAGCTGGGTTAAATAGAGTGGAGCAGTCCTGCGATACTATATACTTTTACACTGGGTTTAGCCATAAACTCAGTCCCTAAACATCTCCTAAATCAATCATGTCTGCAGTCTTTAACCATCTCCTGTATCATATCTGCACTCTCTAACATCTCCTGTATCATATTTGCAGTCTCTGACCATCTCCTGTATCGTGCCTGCAGTCTCTGACCATCTCCTGTATCATGTCTGCAGTCTCTGACCATCTTCTGTATCATGTCTGCAGTCTCTGACCATCTCCTGTATTGTGCCTGCAGTCTCTGACTATCTCCTTTAATAATGTGTCTGCAGACTATAACCATCTCCTGTATTGTCTCTGTGGTGTGTGAGTGATGTGAGGTGTATATGTTTTATACAGGCTGCGTGTGAGTGACATTACACACCCACACACAGAAACATTTTTTTCCACACATATACTGACAAAACATACACACTGAAAATAAAATACATGTATACTGTGATTACATACAGAAGAAAAAAAAAATAGGTAATAGCCCTGCCCTCTGTACATAGCGCCCTCTGCAAGGAGCATCCTCCTGCACCCTGCACGTAGAGTTCTCCTGTACCCTGCACGTAGCATCCTTCTGCACCCTGCATGTAGCACCAGCAAACAGGGGGCACACTGACCACCAGCATACAGGGGCACACTGACCACCAATATGCAGGGCCAGTGATTACCAGTACACAGAGGACATAACAAATCAAGCAAAACAACTACCATGCAACTAAATAAATCTCAAAAGCAATAAGAGAATCTTGTTAGCTGGTTCCCTCCTCTAACGTGCAACAATAAAAAGCAAAAGAATGCAGCACTGCCCTACACTTTATCTACAAATTTATACAAATGGACTTATAGGTGCAATGGCAAAACCTTTAAATGAATATCCAGTGCAAATCAGCCAATGTATTGCAATATAGTAGTGATGGTGTCACTCCCCTCTTCAAAAATATTTTGAGAAATTGCAGAGCTTCAATGTGCAAATAATGCTGGAAACCCCCCACATGCAATAATAATAACAAAGGTGCTAATTAACCAGTGTATTAGAACATAGTAGTGATGGTGTCACCCTCTCTGCAAAAGCTAAGAAATATTGCAGAGCTGCAATGTGCAAATAGTGGTGAACCCCCCTATATTTAATCATAATAAAATGCACAATTGATGTGCATATTTTACTATTATGATTATATATATATATATATATATATATATAGGGTGTTTCACCACTATTTGCACATTGCAGCTCTGCAGTATTTCTTACCTTTTGTAGAGAGGGTGACACCATCACCCCTGCCCGGATTGGATTTGATTTTGCCGCCCCCCCCCCATCCCTCCCTCTAAGTTTTTCCTCTATCTTATCTTATTAACATTTGGTAATCATATCCCAAAAAGTTCTAAGAAGTATCTTTTTTTTTCTATCTTATGCATGAAATGTGAGAAATAATGTATATCTCATACAATCACTCCATAAACACATACCACATACACTGCATGTGTCATTTGAACAAAATATGCTTATAAAATAGTTTACTATTTGCAAATTTAAAAAAAAAAATATGTCCCCGGATTTCTGGTCACCTTAGTTTACAACCACTTTAACAGCATCCCAATCACCAACTGGGCACCCCCCCCCCCCCCCCAGGGATTGGCTAGGCCCTGCTCAATATTCAGCCTGGTCGTTTGAATTCTCCCTCCCTAAGCTTCTTCCAGAGGCAGGGGGAAGCAATCAAACTCCCGGCCTGTGAAGCCCTTAACATTCCAGACCAAACAATTACTGCTCTTCTGATTACAACAGGAGTCGAAAACTAAATGTGCCTAGCAGCCTAACTAGAAGGGTGCTACATTTGCAATCCTGCAAAGCAAGCACTACTGGTAACACATTATTGATGTGGAGGTGTGATATGTGGGGCACAGCATCAATTCCACCACTATGCCGTCACATACAGTATATGTCTATGGATGGCGACAACAGATTAAAGTGTAGGTGAAGGAAATACATTTTTTTGGTGATACATATACTTTAAGTAGCATATTAGCAGTTTTGGCATGCCTTGGATTTTCACCTTTACACAAATAATAAATGTAGCACTACTCCCTAGGGAGCTGCTGGGTTACCATTAGCAACGGTAGAACATTCTGACATGTTTCCAAGTGTTTTTACCTCAGACAAGGACCAGTCCAGTTTCTTTGGTTTTTATGTTTTATTAGGAACTTGGATAGGAGAGGGATGAGTGGGATAGTCCAAATGAACTGAACTATGCACAATAGGCAGGGACGGTCTGAAAAATGCTGATTAACGCTGGTTAACGAGGATTAACGCTGAGTTCCTTCCTGAGGTAATCCTTTCCTAAGGCAAGCTATTCCATGAAAAAGACTGTACTGCTGAACAAGTTCAGGGCCCTTCCTGGCGCCCCCTTTATCCCTAATCTTCAGGGCTTAACACTTGGCACCCCCTTTACTACAACACTCTGGGTTAGCTGGCTTCTTGATCCCCTTGACCTCTCTGGAGTGGTCCCCTCTCTCAGGCAGAACCCTGGGCAGATCCCTAAGTACTCACAATACTCTTTTTCCAGAAGTCTTCTGCCCAGCAGCTCCACTTGGTCAGCACACTGGATCGTCTGCAGCACAGCTCAACCCCTGGTCCCTAGGCCGACTGCCTGGACCACCTTTCTCCCTTTAGCAGGAGGAGAGACAGCCGTCCACCTCCTCCTGGGACTTTGCTCCCGCCAAAAGACACCCTGTCACGTGCCCCCTCCGGATTTATTCCCAATCCCAGGATGCATTGAGGAAATGCCCACCCACTGGGACAGTCATAAACTCTGGTGTGCTATTGATTCGGTTTCCTCCACTGTCCAACAAGGTCCCTCATTGGATACAGTGGGGAGACTCCCCAGACTCAACAGGTCACACCTGGAAGCATGTGACAGGCTAACTAACAGATCAGGCCCTCCTGATAAGCAGACAGGGCCACACATATACTTTACCTAGCACCTATTTAGGAGGGTGCTACATAAAGTTTACAAATATTTGTTTTTTATTAACATTAAAGTAGAACTATAGGCAAAACTTTTTTTTCTTTATTTTGGATAAAACATGGGAGGGTTATAATCCCATGTCAGATTTCAGATGTCAGATGTCAGATTTTTTTTTGCTATCTGTAGAGATTTCCCCTTACTTCCTGTCCCATAGCCAAACAGGAAGTGAGGGGAAAACCCTGCAAATGAAGGGAACTCCTTGGGGACCCCCAGGTCACCAGAACCAGTGTCCCCATTGGAAGATTTCCCCTCTATTACTTTTCTGGGGACAATTCAAAATTTGTGATTTTCTTTTACTTTCAATGATAATGGTAAACAGGACAAATAGACAGGGTGAATTTCTTTAACAGAAGCACAGACGGCAATGAAAACCTGACAGGTGTTTTATTCCTTCTCCACAACTATCATGGGATGTAAAAAAAAAAACATTAATACCATCTTTTAATTCTACAGGACCTATGCTTTCAGAAAAGATTTAGCTTTTTCTTTTTTTTTATTGTTTTTTAAGTACTAAATTTTTAATCTGTATGTATAAAATAGTGGAAAATGACAAAAAATTTAAAATAGCAATGATGGTCAGAAAAGTAAATATCAAATATTCACATGCAATTTTTCATATTTACATAACTAAAAATGGGAAAAAATATTTCTAAATGTTTTTTTTTTTTTAGTTCCTAGGATAATAAAAAAAATTGATACCATCTATGCAAAGCACTGTATATTTCCCTAAATATATAATTTGCCTACCATAAAGGCTACTATTGTAAATGCATAAATATCTATATAAAACCTAATTTAGAAGAAAATAGAACTTGTAACATGAGGATTGAGTTAGGATTATGAAAACTCCATAGTAATTATAGTGTACGTTGTTTATTTTGTGTAACCTCAGATATTTACCTACTCTTCAAGGACTTGGGGGAAAGCTGTGGATGGAGCTATTTATGTGGAATTTGAAATGCTTTCCAGGAGGAGGAGCCAACATAAACGCATAAACATTGCTTTAAGTGCGCCTACATCCTCGGGGTGATTTACCACTCGCTGTTTATAGATGAAACTGTCAACCTATTCACAGGTATCAAGCAGCATTCTCAAAGCACCTTTGGATAAGAGGATTTTTTTTCCTCTGAA
The DNA here is from genome assembly GCF_965119305.1 of Pelophylax lessonae. Lineage (NCBI taxonomy): Eukaryota > Metazoa > Chordata > Amphibia > Anura > Ranidae > Pelophylax > Pelophylax lessonae. The sequence continues at coordinate 481,460,212 of NC_138772.1, read as the reverse complement.
GCTTGTTTTTCAAATTCCTCAGCTATAATTAATCTGAAAAGGAAAAAGTAAATTGCACACGGTAGTTAGCAGAACAAAAGACAGTGTGAGATATACTAAATTGGGAACAAGGATAAGCTTCAAAAAGCAAAGCTATTTCTTTTGATTTTCAGCACAGGCATAAAGACAACAACGTTGGGTTCTTGTTTTTATAGTCTCTTTTTTCTGTTTTGCTATGGTGTAATAAGTAAGATCTAACATTATAATTTTTTGTAGTACTTTGTGCTATGTTTTTAAATTCTTTCTAACCCTAGTTATGAGATCTGACCTGCCTCCCTTCCCTTTTATAGCAGCCAGTCAGGCAATAGCTATGAAGAATATGGCTAGATTCCTAGCTGCAGCTTGTTTCTGCTCAGAGCACTTTCCTGAGACAAGCACCTGCAAGAGGAATGCAAAGGGAGGGAGATGTGTCAGCCTATGCATTCTTCCTGCCATTACTTGTCTTGTTCCCAGCCAAGACAAGCTTTAGCAATAAATCAGCCGTCTCCTTCGAAGCTGTTATCTAATCAGCCTCAGCGGGAAGGGAGGGAGGGAAGTCAGATCTCATAATTAGGGTTAGAAAGCACTTAGAAGCATAGTACAAAGTACTACGTGTACTTTGTCCCATAGTGGATGGAACTGTAAAAAAGTGATAGATGTTTTAAAGCCCAGCTCCCCCCTGGAAGCCTAACAGTGCATTTCATAGTTTCTTTGTTCTCCTATTTTTAACGCATATTGTTAGACAGGTTAATTCTGTTGGTAAGCAGACTGGTTGGTGAGTTGAGCTGGGAGTTTTTCTGGTTTTATTTTGTATGTGCAGCCCTTCGATATGCTCCTTGCTGTTAAGGCCAGTTATAGATGGGGGCAGGGGCCATTTTGTTTGTTGTTGATGTATACTGGTGAGGGGACACACTGGACACCTTTGCTGCGATTGTGTTATGTGCTGGGCGCTTAGGGTGCCCCTGTGCCTTTGAGGACTAGGCTACCTCCAGGCCCACCTGCCCTCTATCTATCTATTAGAATGCGTGTGCTTCCACCGTGGCCGTGGGGAATCTCAAAAATTTACAGGAGTTAGGACTGCAGGTAATACAGGGTGCCGTGAAGTGGCCTTGCAGCTTACGCATGCGTTTGCAAATGTGTGCTAACTAAACCCCTGTTTTTAATGCATACCATTGGATGGGTTCATTCAGTTGGTTAGCAGACTGGTTGGTGAGTTGAGTTCGGAATTTTTCTGGTTTTGTTTTGCATGTGTAGCAGAATTTCCAGCATTGGTGCTGGGGATTGGTCTGCCAGGGTTACCGCTAACACCAACAGCACATTTAAGCTTGTTGCCCAAGTGTGAGAACTGAGACAATAAACAGTCCGGCATCTTTGGTTTTTTTGTTTATTTTTTATGGGGATGGGAGAAGGGAATGAGTGGGATACTCCTCTGGCTCAACTAGTTACAAAAATGGGACACTTGAGGAAAAAAATGCCTTCTAGCGCAGACTTGGCGCCGGCTGAATGCCGACCAACGCTTACTGGCGCTTGTGAACACTGACTTGCTGCTACTGAACTGAAACTGACGTCTGACACTTCTGTTAGCTCAAAAGTCCTTTGCACTGCTTCCTCCAGTCCTCCCTGACTGTGGTAGCCACTTGTAGTTACTGCTGCAACTCTCAACACTTTAACACTTCAGGGCCCAACCTCTGGCGCCCCCTTTACTCTTCAGGGCATACACTGGCACCTCCTTTGCTACACTTCCACATCGGCTAGCTAGTTCCTGGATCCCTCTGACCTTCTCCGGACTGGTCCCCTCTCCAAAGCAGACACCAGGGGTAGTTTGCAGTACTCATGACTCAGAATGCTTTCCTGAAACTCTTCCCCAACAGCTCCGCTGGTCCTCAGCAACCTGGATCCGTCTCTGCAGCTCAGCTCAGCCCGGTATCACCTCAGGCAAGCTGCCTGGGGACATCGGTTTCTTCTGACAGGAGGAGAGACTGCTGTCACCTTCCTCCTGGGACTCTGCTTCCCGCCAAAGACAATCTGACGTGCGTGCCCCACGGACTTATATCCCCTCCCAGAATGCTGTGCGGCAGAATCTGCCCTTCCAGGATGGATACAAGCCCTGGTGTGCTATTGGCCAGGTTTCCTCCACTACCCAATGAGAGCCCTCATTGGGATACAGTGGGGAGACTCCCCAGCACAACAGGCACACCTGGGAGCACATGTCAACCTAGCTGAATCATATGGCCCTGCTGATAAGCAGGCAAGGCCCCGCTATAACTTTACCTAGCACCTACCTTGGAGGGTGCTACACATGCGCAGCCCTTCCTTGTGCTCCTTGCTGTAAAGGCCAATTATAGATGGGGGCTGGGACCATTTTGTTTGTATGTCATAATATAAAAAAAAAAAAAAAAGAAAAACATATGTAGTACATGGGCATTTCTCCACATTGTATCTCTGTAAAGACCCAGTAAGTACAGAAAAATACTTGTTTGTAGAAGAGGGTTAGTTCAGGCCCCCTAGTATTGCCCTTTATTGTAGTGTGTGGGGTGGAGTATTAACCTGTTGTGGAGTATTAGCCTAATATGTTTGTCCTGTTCTGCTTGAGAATGGTCATAAAGTGGTTAAATAACTGACACTTTCATATTGTCACTAGGAAGAATCTGGCATAGAAGTGGGTTGTCCTCCACTGACACTTTCATATTGCCACTAAGAAGAATCTGGCATAGAAGTGGGTTGTCCTCTGGGGCTGACTGGCAACTTTCAGCCCAGGGGGCAAGTACAAACCAGAGGCCCATGGTGCAACGACTCGGCCCCCCTCCCACTCTCCTTCTTTCCCGACCTCCTCTTGACCCCCATTCCAGGCTGAAGCTCCGCTCCCGGTACTCTCTACTCACCAGCTGAATCCGGGTTCCTGACCTGGCCAGCAGGGGGATGGTTTGGGGGTGTCAGGACATCTCGGTCGGGGCTGGAGGAGAGTCTCCAATGGGGCATGGAACTGGCCTCTGCTCAAACACAGATTACACCATCCATGCTGGGGGGGGGGGAGGCCTGCGCTCTGTCCTTGTCTTCAACCCGCCCAGTAGGTCAGCAGCAGGGATTTTTTACTTCTCTTCGCCAGAAAACCTTAGGCATGTCTGTGGCAGAAGTGGTGCAGCTTTTTATGGGGCATCAGAGTGGCCCAGGGGGCAATTGCCCCCCTTCTCCCTGACCCAGTGCTCCCCTGGTTGTCCTCCACTGACACTTTCATATTGCCATTAGGAAGAATCTGGCATAGAAGTGGGTTGTTCTCCACTGACGGAATAACTGACACTTTCACATTACCACTAGGAAGAATCTGGCATAGAATTGGTTGTCTTCCACTGAGGAAAAAACTGACACTTTCATATTGTCACTAGGAAGAATCAGGCATAGAAGTGGGTTGTCCCCCACTGACACTTTCCTATTACCTCTAGGAAGAAACTGGCATAGAAGTGGGTTCTCCTCCACTGAGGAAATAATTGACCTTCGTATTGCCACTAGGAAGAATCTGGAATATAAATTCAGATAGGAAGAATCTGGCATAGAAGTGGGTTGTTCTCCACTGAGGGAACAACTGACACTTTCACATTGCCACTAGGAAGAATCTGGCATGGAAGTGGGCTGTCCTCTGTTGAGGGAGTCAAGTACCTTCTTGGGGAAGTCTAGTTCTGGACTGTATTTGGAGTTCCAGCGAGATTTGGGTGGCCATTGCGGATGCAGACAGGATATATAAGGCACAGCCTGTGTCACAACAAGGCCCTTCAATGGGTTGTAAGGTTGAGGGCAGGATCCTATTTGGTCAGACAATGTTAGGCTCCAAAGTAATCCTCACCTCTATGTTGGAAAGAGGCTACAATAGGAAGTCTGGGGCCCTGGAAGAGAGCAACTCCTTCGGATACCTAATTGGTTACAACCTGCTTGTAGGAAGGTGTGTGGCTTTGCCTCAGTTACCTAACCTCGGAAGATGATTACATTTGGGTAGAAGTTAAAAAGATAGCAATTTGGAACTTAAAGTGGTTTTAGAGGCTTTTCTTTTTTTTTTTTTTTTTTTACCTTACTAGGCTTAATGCATTTTTTGCATTAAGATAAACATTTTTTTTAGTGTAGCTTCCCTCCCAACCTCCCTAATTACTTACCTGAGCCTGAAATCGAACCAGCGCCATGATGCTGCTCTCTCCCTCCCTCCTCACTCCACTCAGTGAGAGCTACATGAGCCATTGGCTCCTTCTGCTGTCAATCAAATCGAATGAGCAGGAGTAGTGTTAACAGACACACGCAGCATAGTTCAGGATCGAGCCCACATGTGTGCCATCATAGGAAGTTCCCTTCAATGGTGGCACATGGAGAAAAGAATAAGTCCAGAGAGCTGGTGGGGTACCCCAGAAGAGGAGGAATGGGGTTGCTCTGTGCAAAACCATTACACAGAGCAGGTAAGAATGACATGTTATTTTGTTTTTATAATTACGGTAATTATAAAATTAATAATTGTTTTTATAATTTTTTATTATAAAAAAAAAAAAACATTTACAATCACTTCAGCTGTAAAAGAGCCTAAACCTTGTAATTACTTGGAAATGGTTTTACTTGTTGAATAACTTATTCCCAAAAATAATATTATGCTACTATGGAAAAATTGTATTTCTTTGTTATTCTGTATCTTCATTTTGGATAAAAGTTATTTAAACTGGAACTGTCATGACAAAAGTGGTGTGCCTATTTTTGTTTTTATAATCTACTATTTCTGTTTTGCTATGGTGTAGTTTAAAGAAGGTCTATCATTATAATGTTTTACAGTTCTGTTTGCTATGGGACAAATCACATGTAGTACTTTGTGTCATGTTTCTAAATTCTTTCTAACCCTAGTTATGAAACCAGGCCTGCCTCCCTCCCCTCCTGCTGTGGCCTGCTATAACAATAGCAATGATGGAGATGGCTGATTCATAGCTACAGCTTGTCTCTACCCTCCGATTGTTTCTCTGTTGTCTACCTGCTACTTGCTAATCTGCCAGAAATGTGTTCAGTTCCCAAGTCCTGTTGTGAGCTGACAACACACAGCATTTTTGTAGACTCAGGGGTGTCAACCCTGCCCAATTGTCTTCTGCTAAACTACATAAACCCTACCACTTTACCTATCTCTACAACATAGACATTGATTATTCTATAGTCCAAGATAAGAACTGGGAGGGCCAATTAGACTCTCTTAGATAACAAATGAATAGGACGGCTTTAAATTTCAATAGGCATATTTTGTATTGACAAACAGATATAATAAAATGTTTTTAATGGTATAGGTATGACGCTGGGATGCTGGATGCCATAAAACCCAGAGGCGAATCAACACTGGATTGATGAGGGGGTGGGACTGTGGGGGACAGAGCCAGAGATAGGATGGCCATTGCAGCCAGAGCTGCTTCTCCCCCCCCCCCCAAAAAAAAAAAAAAATCCTTGTTTTTTCTATGCTTCACTTCTTTTAGAAGACCTTTATCTTTCTTGTGTAGCACCCTCCTAGGCAGGTGCTAGGCAAACACATAGAGTGGCTCTTTCTGCTTATCAGGAGAGCCTGATCTGTTAGTCTTCCTGTCATGTGTTTCTAGGTGTGATTCACCTGGTCTGAGGGAGTGTCCCCACTGTGTCCAATGAGGGAGCTTGTTGGACAGTGGAGGAAACCTAGCCAGTGACACATCGTGTTTTATGGCAGTCCCAGTGGGAGGGCATTGCTGCAATGCATCCTGGGATTGCCCATAAATATGGAGGGAGCATGTGACAGGGCGTCTTTTGGTGGGAGCAAAGTCCCAAGAGGAGGTGGGCAGCTGTCTCTCCTCCTGCTGAGTGAGGAAGGTGGTTCAGGAGGTCGGCCTGTTGAACCAAGTGTGGAGCTGGGCTGCAAAGGATCCAGAGTGCTGACCAGGGGAGCTGTTGGTAGAGACTTGAGAAAAACAGTATCGTGAGTACCAAGGGGTCTGCTTAAGGGTCTGCCTAGGAGAGGGGACCACTCCAGAGAAGTCAGGGGACCAAGAGCCAGCTCACACAGGAGTGTATCAGTAAAGGGGGTGCCGTGTAGTTAATCCTGAAGATTAGGTACAAAGGGGGTGCCAGGAAGGGCCCTGAAGTTGTTCAGCAGTACAGTCTACCTCAGAGTACAGCTTACCTCAGGATACAGTTTACCTCAGGAAGCTCAAGTAATTCATTTCACAGCCAAGGGTAATATGAAGCAGCAGCCTAGCCGTGACTGGCTCAAACAGCGTTACTCAGCATTATTCTAGTCGTCCCTGTCTATTGTACATAGTTCTATTACATTGGAGTATCGCACTCATTCCCTTCTCCTATCCAAGTTCCAAATAAAACATAAAAACCAAAGATACTGGACTGCTTCTTGACTGAGGTAAAAACACTTGGAAAAATGCCAGACTGTTCTATTGTTGCTAATGGTAACCCAGGGTAACCCGTAACCAGCAGCTCCCAAGGGAGTAGTGCTACACTTGATTATATCTTCTCTTTTCTATTGTGCAATTTTCATAGTATCTTCTGTCACCCACTTTCACTTTTTGATCTCTTTTATTTTATCTAAGTTTTTTTCTTGATTTCGATAGAGTCCATCTGGTGATATCAATGTGCACTGATGTCACTTTGGTTGCTTGAAGAATGTAGTCCTAATGAAGAGGTCATTGTAGTGCCAGAAACTGATTAGTCTTCCCCTGCTTCATTTCTGTACGATTGTATTTCCTTCTCTTTTATTTCCAACTTGGTATTCCAGTCACCAGTCACTAACAGTATATCTTACTTGCAGGTCTTGTCAGTCCTAAGCTGGGCATACACTAGCAGAATTTTGAATGAAAATTCATAGGAGAATTCTCAGAACATTTGAATGTCTTTCGAAAGTTATTGAAGATTTTTTTTCTTTTTTTTTTCGCTTTTAACATTTAATTTTGTTGATTGCTTGTTTACCAAGCAAAAAACACATTCACTGTTATAAATCTGTAAATTTAAGAAAAATTTCCCATCCTGCTCCTTTACATTTTCTTGTCACTGCAAAAACAGCCACCAATTTGACCCCATTTATGATTAAAAAAAAAAAAAAAAAAATCATACAAACGTTCTTACAAAATTCTTTCAATCAAAAATGCCAAACAAAATTCCACTAGTGTATACCCAGCTTCAGCCTGTGTTTAACCTCTTTAAGACCGCCCGCCACAGTTTTACTGCGGCAGGCTGGCCCTCCTGCGTGAACCAACGTAGCTCTACGTCGGTCACACGCCTGCAGCTAGGGGGCGAGCGCGCTCCCCGCTGAGAGAGAAGGACGGTCAGCTATTGTAAACACAGCTGACTGTTTTCTCTTCTATATAGGATCACAGGTCTCTGTGATAATTTCAAAAGCCCATCCCCATACAGTTAGAAACACTCCCCTAGGATAACATTTAACCCCTTGATCACCCACTGTGTTAACCCCTTCCCTGCCAGTGTCTTTATTATAGTAACAGTGCATATTTTTAGCACTGATTACTGTAGTAATGTCACTGGTCCCCCAAAAGTGTAGAAAATGTCAGTTAGGGGTCGGATCTGTCCGCCACAATGTCGCAGTCCGGCTAAAAATCGCTGATCGCCGCCATTACTAGTAAAAAAAAAAAACAATAAAAATTACATACGTTTTTCCGTAGTTAGTAGGCGCGATAACTTTTGCACAAACCAATCAAAATTTACCAAAGATATGTAGCAGAAAACAAATTGGCCTAAAATGTTAAAAAATCTTGATTTTTAAATTATTTTTTTTGGGAATGTTATATAGCAGAATGTGAAATATATTGTTTTTATTTTTTCAGAATTGTCACACTTTTTTTGTTTATAGCACAAAGAATAAAAATCGCAGAGGTGATCAAATACCACCAAAAGAAAGCTCTGTTTGTGGGGAAAAAAAGGACATCAATTTTATTTAGGTACAGCGTCACACGATTGCGCCATTGTCTGCTAATGTAACGCAGTGCCGAATCGCAAAAAAATGGCCTGGTCATTAAGGGGGCAAATCCTTCCGGTCCAGAAGTGGTTAATCATGAAATTGTACAACTTCTTTTTCAAATACATCAGTTGTTGGGGCGAAAATCAAGCTTTTTCTGGCACTTTATGTTTACATGTAACAATTAGTTTTTTATGCTCAAAAATTACTTAGAACCCCCAAACATTATTTATTTTTTAAAGCAGAGATGATGTTACGCCAAGTAAATAGATACCACCATGTCGCGCTTTAAAATTGCGCTCGCCCGTGCAATGGCAACAAACGTTGTAAATCTTACTATCAATAGGCAATGCTTTAAAAGCCTTTACAGATTACCACTTTAAATTTACAGAGGGGGGTCTAGTACTAGAATTACTACCCATTATCTGACGCTCGCGGCGATACCTTACATGCGTGGGATGATTGCTGTTTGCATGCTAGCACGGGGCACTTTAACATTTCTTTTTTTATTAATATTTTATTTTATTTTTTTTATTTTTACACTGTTACTTTAATTTTCTTTAATCACTTTTGTTGCTGTCACAAGGAATGTACACATCCGTTGTGACAGTAATAGGCACGTGGCAGGTACCCTTTATAGAGGGATCTGGGGTCTATAAGACAACTGAAGATCCGGAAAAAAAATATGGAGAAGCGTGTTTGCAAGGAACCTCATGGGCATCAGACAGTTAGAACAGAGAGGTAAGCATGCCCCCACTAGAGCCTGCACACCACACCTGGAGCAACAACCCCCCCCCCCTCATTTAACTACTTCCAGGTCCGCGATATAGCCGAAAGACGGCTGCAGCGCGGACCCACATTTTCGGGAGGCCGTCTTTAAACGGCCTCCCAGACACAGGCTCCCCGCGCGCGTGCATCGGGGAAAATCTGTGTTGGCCGTGTCCCTTGGACACGGCCAATCACAGATCGTGGTAAATGGCCAATCACAGCAGCCATTTACCACGTGATCGGGCCGTGCGATGAGAGATGATCTAATATGTAAACATATGAGATCATCTCTCATCGCCAGCGCTCCTTCCTCACACGGAGACTGCAGTGTGAGGAAGGAGGAGAGCTGCTCAGCCGCCGGGGACACAGAAGAATGTAATCAGGGCACTGATCACCAGTGCCCTGATTACACAAGGTAAATGAAACACACAAAGTGCCCACCATCAGTGCCCACAGTGCCCCCCATCAGTGCCCATAGTGCTGCCAGTCAGTGCCCATCAGTGCCTGCTCATCTAGGCACTGATGAGCACTGACTGGCAGCACTATGGGCACTGAGTGTGGGCACTGATGGTGCTGCCCATCAGTGCTCATCAGTGCCGCCCATCAGTGCTCATCAGTGTCACCCGTCAGTGTCCATCAGTGCCATCCGCCAGTGCCCATCAGTGCCGCCTATCAGTGCCCATCAGTGCCACCCGTCAGTGCCGCCTCTCAGTGCCCAGCAGTGCCACCTCTCAGTGCCACCTCTCAGTGCCCAGCAGTGCCACCTCTCAGTGCCCAGCAGTGCCGCCTATCAGTGCTCATCAGTGCCGCCTATCAGTGCACATCAGTGCCGCCTATCAGTGCCGCCTATCAGTGCTCATCAGTGCGGCATATTAGTACCTCCTCATCAGTGCCCATAAGTGCCACCTCATCAGTGCCCATAAGTGCCACCTCATCAGTGCCCATCAGTGCAGCCTATCAGTGCCCATCAGTGCCGCCTCATCAGCGCACATCAGTGAAAGAGAAAAATTTATTTATTTTCAAAATTTACTCGCAGAAAATAAGAAAAACTTTTTTTTTCAAAATTTTCTGTCTTTTTTCTTTTTTTTTGTAAAAAATAAAAACCATAGAGGTGATTAATACCACCAAAAGAAAGCTCTATTTGTGTGAAAAAAATGATAAAAATTTCATATGGGTACAGTGTAGCATGACCGCGCAATTGTCATTCAAAGTGTGAGAGCGCTGAAAGCTAAAAATTGGTCTGGATGGGAAGGGGGTTTAAGTGCACAGTAGGCAAGTGGTTAAATACAAACCCTACTTCTTATTGTCTTCTGGCTGGTTACATGATGTCCATGGTCCTCCTCTTCTCTCTGTGATGATGGGGGTTGGCAATCTTCTATGTTGCTACACTCACCTATACCAGCCTTTTTCAACTGCAGTGCCATCTGAGTTCTTCAAAGGGTGCAGTGGCAAAATGCCTAAATAGTGTCCCAAATTGCCCAAAAATTGTCAACAAGCCAGCAGCTGGATTAAGCCTGCCTTTTTTTTGTTACACAAAACCATGGGTTTTTATTGTGTAGCATTACAACCTTGGGTACCATGCACCCAGCCACTGGCGTCCTAACAACCAATGATGTCATCGGTTGATAAGGAGGATGTCAGGAACCTGCACTGCATCCTTGTTTCCCCCTCTTCATCAACACTGGGGGTCACAGTAGCTGTTTCAGTGAGAGAAGAAAAAAGCTGAAACACTAGTCAGTGCCAGTTTACAAATGTATATTTGCTTTGCAATAATAATTCACCTCTAATGTCCTACATGTGTGGATACTGCTGATTGTATAAAACTATTTGTTTAATTTTTTACATTTAGAATGGGGTGCCAGAACTGAGATTGTGCAGAATGTTAAAGAGTGCCTTAAAAAAAGGTTCGGAAACTAGATGACCAGACTGGCGAGTTGATGCACTCCTAGAAGATATGTCCACTTGGAGTCATCATAATTAGCCTGTTGGAAGTGGGGTAGGTTGGTCCTTACGTCCTCCATGTTTCCCTTCTCATTGCGTTCCAAGTAAGGGTCATATAAGATCCCCAGGGTGGGTTCTTCTGGGCTACATTAGGCACCTTTAACAGGTTCACTTGACTAAACGTGGGGTACCTTTACACTTGTGCCATTTTCATCAATAATCTAGGACAAAGCTGAGGCTACTGTGGGGGAATACTCAACCTTACGGCAGACCTCTGCTTTTAGAAATGAACGTATACCATGTACACTTCCCTACATCTCTAAGCCTAACTACAGGCTGTATGCTGCCCTGGCATACCTGCAAAGGTAGTGTCCATGTAATTATGGAGTCCATCAGAGGCATGCTCCAGCAGCTGGTGCCCAAGTTCTGATGACTTTACATCCAGATAGTAAAGTGCGACATCCTTTTGCTCCTCATGGATGCTGTTTTCTGTCTCATTCCCTCACATGTACATTCTCGACTCTCTCTTTCTTGGGCCTAACACAGGCCCTGGACCTCTTTTCTCTTGTCCCAAAATCTGTAGAGGGGTTTTGGGTTGATCTCTGGAGAGTTTTAGTTGGGTTTTGCCTCCGTCCCTGTAAGTCTAATGGGGGGTATGTTGGTGTCTCAAGCCAAAGTATGGGACTTTAAGGGCAAGTGATGAATACACGGTTGTATAAAATAAAATAAATGCAATTTATTGCGAATAAGAGGGTATATCCAACAAAAATTATAACTAACAGTTATAATGGTGCAAGGGTGTTGGGTTATAGACCCAAGGTGCATAGAAGAATGCTAAATATTGGAAAAAGAATTTCCGTGACAATGGTGAGAATGGGTGACTTTTATTATTTTTGATGAAAAACTCTGTTTCTCCAGGCTAACTTGCTTGGATGTTCACAGAGAGATCATCTAATGTTGACCCGACGCATTTCGGCTAACAATGTAGCCTTTGTCAAGGGTTTGTGTCACCAATTCTGTAGAAATAGTGACGAATTTTAATAATCATTCATATATGTCATAATACTTTGTTGCATAATACAAATGAGAAGAAAGAGGTACATACATTGACCTATTCTTGTGAGATTTATTCATGTCTTGAGAAGATCCGCAGCGAGAACCAATGGGAGCAACCTGGAAGGTATATGTGAGTGGTCATAATCACAGAGAAGGGGGGGGGAAGGGGGGGGGGTTTGAATTAGTTAATTGATGCGTCAACTCACTGTATATGGTAGGATCATTTGTTCATGCCTAAATGTGGCTGATGAATCTTTGGCGACAAAAAATTGTCTGCATATTCTTATGTGGTTGACGATATGTAGGTATATATGATATATATACATAAGGTTGGTGTCAGGATTTTTAGGGGTATTGAGGGAAGGTTGGTTTTGTGTTGGATACTTACAGTATACACTGCAAGGTCACAGTTCTTAGGCAGCTCAGGATTGCTCAGGTGTTCTTGCCTGGGTTTATTTTGCAGGGCTGAATATTGGGAATATATAGGTATATGTGTATTTAGTATATTTGTATTCCTAGTATATGAGAGTGTATGGTTTGACATATGGTACTTACTGCACTAGTGCAGCCGTCATCAAAAATGTCCGCCCAGTACTTGCGTGCAAGGTCCTATGCAAGTGTCCAATGCTGAAATTACATATAACCTGCTATTTGTTAGTAGTCCAAAAAGATAGGCAGTGGAGCCATATAGTTTCTTGTACTTTATTGATAAAGGGTGACTGGTCAATACGGAAGAAAAACTTACTGTTTGTTTGAGTTGCTGCAGGTTGCGTCCGCTCTGTCTCCTCGTTTCCCTCAGTATGAGGGCGATGTGAGGAGACACCGGTTCCCCAGCCTTTTTAAAGCCCGCCGCGCGTGCGCATTGAGTGCCGCACGTATCGGGCTTTGTGTGTGGCTGACGTCATTCCACGCTACTGCGCGTGCGCCTGTTGCGGTGCGTGCGCATCGGGAGACCAGTCACACATTATTGGCCGCCGACACAGGAGGAAGGAACCAAGATCCTGGGAGGGGATCTTATTGGAAGATGGTATGTTCCGAGGTGCCTAATTTAACCCCTGGCTGTCCAGCTGCTTTGCGTGCCGGGTGCGTTCTTCGTGACCTGAAAATCTTACAAGAGGCCTTTGAAAATATATGTAATACAGTATTAGTATACTAAAAAGGTTGCAATAAGTAAATACATAGTATATAATCTTCTTAAGGTTAGTTTTAACAGCAGAGGAAAAAAGGCTCATTGGACCCTGGAGAACAGTCCTATCTGGAGGTCCTGTGGGAGCAAAAAGGGAGAAATAAGGGGGGGGGGGGTTTGAAAACCTATTGATTGTGTGTTGTAGGGGAGGTGTTAGGGTTTTAAGAGATCCATTGGATGTAAAATTGATATAGATCACAAGGAGAGAGATAACCATTGGTTTCTTTGATTGTCTTCAAAGAAGGGGGGGGAACTTATATTTAGTCCGTTTTACCTGATATAAAGCCCTCGAGGAACGGGCGGTAGCTTGCTACTTCGTTTAAACCAGGGGGTATGGTCGCTTTTAAACGTTGTATCCACCGTAGTTCTATCTGGAGGAGACGTTTACTCCAATCCCCCCCTCTATGTGGAATATGTATCCTGTCTAAAGCCATAAGTTATTTTTGGCATTTTGTAGCCATGTTGATATGCTACATGTCTTCCTAGTGGCAAGTGGAAGTTGCATAATTCCATACTGTTCACGTTTTTCCCAATTCTTTTTCCCATTTCTTGTTTTGTTTTCCCAACGTAGTATGCTCCACAGTCGCATCTCATCAGGTAGATGACTCCCTTCGTCTTGCAGTTTGCAAAATGTCTCGGTATGAATTTTTCCCTATTTGGTAGTATAGTATCCACACATTTTGTGATAACATTGCATTGAGCACAGCTTCCACAGGGATATGTCCCTTTGGTTTTACAAGGGTCTTTCCTGGTGACTTCTTTGAATTCGCTGTGTATAAGGTCTTGTTGTAAGGAACCTGCTTTCCGGTATGTTATTTGTGGGTTGTTCGAGACAAGATGTTTAATCGTAGGGTCCTCTTTTAGGATGGGCCAATGTTTTTGAAGAATGTTTTTTATGGTGGGGTATTCGTTAGTGTATCTCATTATGATCCGAATGTTATCTTTTTCTTGTTCTTTTTCTTTGCCTTTTTTGCTTCCAAATTTTTTGGTTGGGAATAGGATTTTTTGTCTTTCTTGTTGGTTCGCTTTGTTGTAGGCTTTTCTAAGAGTGGTCTTTGTGTAGCCTCTTTGAAGTAGTCTGCCAGTCAAAAGTCTTGCTTCCTCTTGGAAGTCTTCGTCCGAGCTACAGTTCCTTTTACACTTCCCTACATCTCTAAGCCTAACTACAGGCTGTAAGCTGCCCTGGCATACCTGCAAAGGTAGTGTCCATGTAATTATGGAGTCCATCAGAGGCATGCTCCAGCAGCTGGTGCCCAAGTTCTGATGACTTTACATCCAGATAGTAAAGTGCGACATCCTTTTGCTCCTCATGGGTGCTGTTTTCTGTCTCATTCCCTCACGTGTACATTCTCGACTCTCTCTTTCTTGGGCCTAACACAGGCCCTGGACCTCTTTTCTCTTGTCCCAAACTCTAACCAGCTGAGTAAGGACCCCTGTCCATTTTATAATACACAGAACCAGTAGGTCGGACCCAGAAAAACCCACCTAAAAACCAAAGAACCGGGAAAGCATTAGCTCCCAACCATCCTATCTGGGACAACACCTAACTAGCTAATTACAACACACTTACAAGCAAACAAGCATACCAGTCTCCACAAATAGGGGATTTATTTAGTCTTTGGTGGATACAAAGCCTACCTACAGTATTTGATCAAAATGACATAAAGAAACCTGACAGTTAAAACAATATATATATATACGATTTTCACACGGACATAAACATTGAAAGGAGAAAACAGTGCTTTTACTGTCAACAGGTATGACATGGTCTCTTAGTTTAATTTAGGTTTTATTGTTTTGTTTTAAAAATGTCACAAAGTTGTCATTGAGTTTATAACTTGTTCCTACAAAGAGTCAGACCTTACATAATAGACCCATCTTTGGTAAAAATCCTGTTCAATTCTCTCAGAGCACGTCACCTTCACAAGAAACAGAAAGACAAAATATACAGGTATGTTCCTTATCTTTTATAATAAAGTCTTCACCAGTCTTTTTGATACAAACATCCATCATACCAGTTCTTACAAAAGTCTATGTTGCCATGGAGATCTGTTTTTCAAAACTATATCAGACTAAATTAAACCTTACAGAGGAGGGGGACTCAGCTGCAAAGTAATTTCAATTATTTTGGAACTTTATAATTGTATTCAGTAGAATATTTTACGAAATTGAACAAGCTATACAATTTAAGAAGAAACCAATTACAACTGGGCTTGTGCAAAAATGTAAATATTGAGCAGTAGATCTCTCAATATATGCACATGTCCCTTTGATTTTTTCCCTTTAAAGACCTTCCAATTACAAAATAATACATATTGATGTTTCAAATATTCCCTCAGCTCCCAAGTCCTTTTGTGTACTGACATCACACAGCAATTTTGTGGACTGAGTGGTGTCAGCCCTGCACAGTTGTGTTTTGATAAACTCTCTAACCATCTCACTTTCCTGTTCTCTACACCAGGGTTTCTCAACTCCGGTCCTCAGGGCACACTAACAGGCCAGATTTTAAATATTACCTTGGGGAGATGCAGACTAGAATACTGCAATCACTGAGCAGCAAATGATATCACCTGTGATGTATTTCAGTTATCTTGCAAACCTGGCCTGTTAGTGTGCCCTGAGGACTGGAGTTGAGAAACACTGCTCTACACCATACACCGCAGGTGTCAAGCACAAGGCCCATGGGCCAAATGTGGCCCCCCCCAGGCCATTTCACGTGGCCCTCACACCCCTCCTGCAGCTGCGGCACCCTCCTCTTCTCTGCCCCTACCTTGTCTCAGTATTCAGCAGCATAGAAGATGGAACTCTTGCCTTTGCGGGACTGAAGAAGTAATATTTCTTAACTGTAGTTCTCAGCTTTTCTGTTCCTGCTCTTCCTTTTGCATTTTTCATAATTAAAATAAGTTAAAAGCACAACTGAACAATTGAAAACCCCCCTCATAATTGTCATGGCAAACCAGGGAACTCCAGTGCAGAGATCTCATCACCAGAAACCAACAGAGACATCTATATAGTTACATAGTTGGTGAGGTTGAAAAAAGACACCAGTCCATCCAGTTCAACCAGTGGTGTTTGTGTGTATGTGTTTATGTCAATAGTACATTGTATATTCCTGTATGTTGTGACCATTGTGGTGCCCATCTAATTGTTTTTTTAAACTATCGACACTCCCTGCTGATACCACAGCTTGTGGAAGTGAATTCCACAGCCTTACCACTCTGACAGTAAAGAACCCTCTACACAGTTTAAGGTTAAACCGATTTTTTTTCCAATTTCAGTGAATGGCTTGTCTTTTTAAATTCCCTTTCACAGTTTTTCCCTATGCTAGGGTCACCAGTACTGAATTTGTACATCGCTATCATATCTCCTCTCAAGCATCTCCTCTCCAGAGAGAATAAGTTCAATGTTTGTAGTCTTTCCCAATAGCTGAGATCCTCCAGTCCCTTTATTAGCTTGTTGCCCTTCTCTGTACTCTCTCCACTTCCAGCACATTCTTCCTGAGGACTGATGCTCAGAACTGGACAGCATACTGAAGATGTGGCTGGACCAGAGTCTTGTATAGTGGGAGGATTTTTATTTTATCTCTGGAGTACATCTCCTTTTTAATACATGCCAAGATTATCTTTGCTTTGCTTGCAGCAGCTTGGCATCGCATGCTATTGCTGAGCCTGTCGTCTACGAGGACCCCCAGGTCCATTTTTATCCTAGATTCCTATTAGATGACTAAACTCCAGCGTCCACCATAAATTGCAAGATCAGATTTGAAGGGACTGAATGACCCTTTACCCCATCTTTTTATAGGACTTTCTGTAAAATAATAAAAGAAGTGTTCCAACTTGTGAAATATTTTATTTCTAGACCAGGTGCTGTGCTTTTTTAACAAATGCAGGCTTAGAAACAGGGGATTGAAGACCTTGAGGGGCAACCCCTTTACGCTTAGAAGATTGCTGATTTCTATCATCCAGTCTTATGCAAGAAAAAATGATGGTTTTTTTTTTTATTCTCCTAGCATGTTCCTCTCAGATCTGGAGTAACTGCACTGCAGTGCACAGACTGTTTGCCTTTAGTAAATCAGCCCCAATGTGACCTAGGCACTGTACAGACTTCGGAAAGAAGCAGTAAGCCCATCACATGAGCAGGGAAATAAGAATTTTGGGAAGCCCTGCACAGAAACAGTAGCGCTGACAATGTTACAGAAAATATTTTTAATATTATTATAAAGGGAATTTATAGCACCAAGAGTTTGTGCAACACTATACAAAATACAGGAAGACAGTACAGTTACAATACAATTGAGGACAGTGGGGTTATGGGGGCCCTGCCTGTGAGAGCTTACAAAAATAGAACTAGTTTGTACTTGTGACCACCACGACTCCATCATTATACTACGGAAATGGAGAAAATGACACTTTTAGTTAGAAAATGTAATTAGGGCTCATTGTATCGCTTTCAACTTTTCAATTTCAGGAAGAAAATGCAAACAATGTTAAGTCCTATATGCTGCAGTCCTAATTGATTAACTATTAAGGAGTGACTGTCTCTGTTATTTCCAGTCCATTTAGCCTCACAGCAGAGCTTCTCCTTGGGTTGTATGAGATGTATCAATGTATATTAGAAACGGTCCTGGGAAATTAGCCATGCTAAAATAGGTTCATTTAACACTGCAATATGCAAATAGTAAATGACACTTGGAATGCTGCCTAATAATGAAAGGGAATAGGGTTTTCTGCAAATGATGTATCTGCATGGTTCAGAAGGCCTACAATATTTTCTGTCCATGCCACCAAATGTTCATCTTTGCCTGAACTGCATTTCAAAGGAAATATTTATATATACCAGAACTGGAAGGTGCAGAAAACTTTATTTGCATTCAGGATTGCCTACTATGGAAGAGCCCTGGGGCCATCTTAAAACATTTTTGTTTTTAAATTTTTTTAAAGATTTCTGAGCTTGAATTTTTTTTTTAAAGATTTCTGAGCTTGAAAATTTTTTTTTTTTTACAGAATTCTGACTTTCAAAGTCAGAATTCTGAGATTAAAAGTTTGGACCATGCTAGAATGTATTAAACACAATTCTGAGATTAAAATTCAGAATTCTGAGTTTAATAGTCAGAATTCTGAGATTAAAAGTCAGAATTCTGACTTTCAAAGTCAGAATTCTGAGTTTTAAAGTCAGAATTCTGAGATTAAAAATCAGAATTCTGAGTTTAATAAGTCAGAATTCCTAGATTAAACGTCGGAATTCTGACTTTCAAAGTCAGAATTCTGAGTTTATTAATACAGTAGTCTCTATTAGGATGATTTTATAACCAATGAGGAACAATGTAGTAACACCCACAGACCATCTTTCTGTAGACATACAAATCTTCTGCTCTGTAAGATTTGTAAATATATCCTAGTTCCAGCACACAGTATATATAGGGAAGCAGGGCAGTGCTGGGTTCTGTGGTTCCTCTACTTACTGTATTAAAAGCTCGTCATTTTGCTGTCATCCTCCTGCTCTGCTGCATAATAAAGAGCCATGCTGAAAACGTGTGTGTCTATGGTCATAATGGATCAATCATAACAGTTAATTGTCCGGACTAATATAGCTCTGTTACAAAGACTTAGATCTATAAAAGTGCCAACTGTAGCAGTCTTGAGGCTATAGTGTGGTGGTTAGTGTAACAGGCTTATCGTGGTGAAGTTTGTGGGTTCTTGCCCAGGTGACTGTACCTTTTTAGATTATATATATAAACTTTAAATATATTGATATTATCTTTAACATATTTTAAAATATAAGTTAAAAAGAGCCATTGACACACACTGTCCTAAAGCCCCCCCCCCCCCCCCATGGCACTTTTATAAATCTAAGTCTCTGTAACAGAGCTATATTGCAAGTAACTGTTATGATTGATCCTTTATGACCATAGACACACACGTTTTCAGCTTGGCTCCTTATGATAGAGCAGATGGCAGAGCAGGAGGATGACAGCAAAATGACGAGCTTTTAATACAGTAGAGGAACCACAGAACCCAGCACTGCCCTGCTTCCCTATATATACTGTGTGCTGGAACTAGGATAGATTTACAAATCTTACAGAGCAGAAGATATGTATGTCTGCAGAAAGATGCTCTGTGGGTGTTACTACATTAATTTTCATTGGTTCAAAAATCATCCTAATAACGACAACTGTATTTATAAACTCAGAATTCTGACTTTTAAACACATTTTTTTAACTCATATTTTAAAATAAGTTTCATATAATAAGGTGTTGCCACCTGGGCTAGAACCCAAAACTTCACCACTGTAAACCTGCTACTCTAACTAGGCTATTAGCTTAGCAACGGGTATAATTTAGAACAGGGGTTCTCAAACTTTTTAAACAGGGGGCCAGTTCACAGTCACTCAGACACTGTTGGGGGCCGGACAATAGTTTGAAAAAAAATATGAACGAATTCCAATGCGCATATTTTTTATTGTTTTATTGATATAGTGGCGGCTGGTGCTCAAAATGTTTGGGGTGGCGCAAACAGAAAAATGTAATAGGCATTGCTTTGCGGTAAAAAACGCTGTAAAAAATTGCATGACTTTGAGGTCACAAAAGTGTGAAAGGGGCCTTTAGTAATCAAGGTATAGTGTGCCCCCATCAATGCAGAGTGACCAGCGTGCCCCCATCAATGCAGAGTGACCAGCGTGCCCCCATCAATGCAGAGTGACCAGCATGCCCCCTTTTCAATGCAGAGTGACCAGCGTGTCCTCTTTCAATGCAAAGAGACCACAGTGTGCCCCCTTTCAATGCAGAGAGACCAGCGTGCCCCCTTTCAATGCAGAGAGACCAGCGTACCCTCTTTCAATGCAGAGAGACCAGCGTGCCCTCTTTCAATGCAGAGAGACCAGCGTGCCCCTTTTCAATGCAGAGACCAGCGTGCCCCCTTTCAATGCAGAGACCATCGTGCCCCCTTCAATGCAGAGACCATCGTGCCCCCTTCAATGCAGAGACCATCATACCCCCTTTCAATGAAGAGACCAGCGTGCCCCCTTTCAATGCAGAGACCAGCATGCCCCCTTCAATGCAGAAACCATCATGCCCCCTTTAAATGCAGAGACCATCGTGCTCCCTTTAAATGCAGAGACCATCGTGCCCCCTTTCAATGCAGAGACTATCGTGCCCCCTTTCAATGCAGAGACCAGTGTTCCCCCTTCAATGCAGAGACCAGCGTGCCCCCTTTCAATACAGAGACCATTGTGCCGTGCCCCCTTCAATGCAGAGACCAGTCAGTGCACTTACTTGCAGCGGCGGCTTCTCCTCAGTCCCCCGGCATCTCCTCAAGTCCTCCCGCCAAGTTGGGGTGCAGAACTGTGCTGGCCATTATGTTCTGATACCTATGGAAGTGGAAAGCACAACAAGCTGTGAAGTAAAAAACTAAGATGACCAGCGCTATGGAGTATCTTAATTGCAAGAAGTGTGTAGGTACAGGTGTAAGCTGCCACAAACCCACCCCCGAAGGAACAGGGGTGCAATATATAAAAGAGAAAAAAGAGTCTGTATAAGGCGCTACCTGTTTGAGCAGTTTTTTTTTTATAAAGGATAATATCCCCCAAAAAATTGTGTAAGCACTACAAAAATAGTAAATAATGATTTCTCAGTGATAAGTGAAGTGCTAATAGACTGGTGAGGGGGTGGATTGACATGTACCCCCTGTAAACAAAGTGCACAGTGCAAATAAATAATATTATTCATATAGATAAAATCATTGAATAAGAAAAAGTGCACAGAGTGTCATAAATATTTATTACCTGATCGCGGTGCCACTGAAAAAGCGTACAGATATACAATTGTAGTGAACAGTGGTGTATATAAATAATATCACTGGCAAAGAAAAAACATGAAAAAAAACACCTAAAGTGCAGTAAATCCGTGAATGGGTGATTTATAAAAGTGAAATGAGGGTGAGTAAGGTGCCTATACCAGTGAAACCACTAGGTATCGCTCTCACCCTATTTTCCCTCTTCTGGGCCAAATGGATGTGATGGATTGCCACAGAAAAGGAGATTGTAGGTCCGGGGTTCCTTCAGCCTTCTCTGTGGCAATCCATCAAAATCTTTGAATTTTTTTTTTATTATGGCCCCAGGGCTCTTCCACAGCCTACAATCACATCGAGGGGGGGTGGGCACATCTATGACATCTATGGGAAAGCCTACCGCCTAACTAAATAAAGATACTGGGGTTATGGCATCTAGCTGCAGCCATAGCCCCGGTATTTAATGTCATACTAATGACGTATATTTACAGTTAGGCGGTCGGCAAGTTGATGTACTGCATGTAAGCTATTTGGATTTGAGCACAGGCATTTCTTCTCCATTTCTGTTGTATAGAAATTGTAGCTCTCCTCCAACTATGCCTAGCTGCCAAATTGGCACAATATATCAAATAAAGTACGCTATAAGCAAGTATTTGGCATTTTGCAGTGTAGAATTGGGTCTAGCCTGAGAGGGCCAGCTTGAGTATGTGGTATACATAAATCAGAAGTTTCCTTTTTTAATGCACATGCTTGCTACATATGTAGGTGTACAGCAGTGTGGAAATGGTTCAATCCTGGTTTTGGTTTTTGCTACCATTGTCCCTTTAAGGAGATTTCCCTTCACTTCCAGTCCCACAGACACAATAGGAACAAAAAGTAAAATTCTCTTCAAAGTTATAAGAAAAGACAATTGTTACTGGAGAAACTCTAGAAATTTGGATTTCCCAATCACTCTCTGTATGTGACAATGGTCATCAGAATCAATAGAGGGTATAACTTTCTGCAGCTGGCCACAGACAGCAATAGAAACTTGACATGAGTCCTAAACTATTTCTATGGTACTGTTGACTTTAGGGCTAGAGTTCACCAGCTTTGGTCCCCTTCAGGTGGATTTGCCTTCCCATACAAGTCTACAGGAATGCCCATCCAAGTCAAAGGCAGATCAGAAGCAGGTCAACTGCAGGTCAAAGGTACCTGTCAATGAATTCTAAATGATCTCAGAAGTATCTCAAATTGATATAAAACTAATGCATCAACTCAAGACCACAGCCTGTTGAAACCGGTCTTTAGATATACTTGAACTAAAGAAATTGGTGCCAGCTCCATGTAGGTACATATTTGCTATTAGGTTCAGTAGACCTGTGCTCATAGGCATCAGAGGCAAAGGGAGTTTTTTCCCTGTATAGGTATTTCCAATCAGTCACCTCATGTAAGGCGATTTACACAATATTCTAATTTATCGCAACATTTTAAGCCAGGTATTACCAACAAGGGTAATCTGTATGATATAGGAGAGCCTAGAAGAGCACCAAAGGTTGTGTATTACAGGCTCCTTGTGATGAAAATATGGTCGTGGCTCTGAGTTTTCCCTTAGTGTCAGATGCTTTCAAGGTTGTGGATCTGGTCATGGGAAACATTTCAAATAAATAGACCTGCAGAATGTAGTATCACTGGATACCAGGATTCAAATTTACTGTGGCAAGACACAGCATGAAGGAAAGGCTTTCACAGGAAAGCTTTTAAAAGGATTTTTTTTCCCCCGGCTGGAGCAAATTAGATTATGCTTTAGTATAGGAATACAGGATTGTGTACATAGGATTGTATAAAAAAAACTTTTCCCTTTCTATTGATTGAACTAGATAGTCGTTTTTTTTCAACCAGAATAACTATGTAACCACTGTAAATATTAGGATTTTTGTTGTAATACTCTGTGTCCCCAGTGTTAGGGAACACTCAGCTGCATAAGCAATTCCTGAAAAGCACCCCATTTTGCCACCAATGTGTAAAAAGCCTTTTTCCATGGTACAATATGTATACAAGTTGCAATGACAAGCAAGCAATATGGAAGCAAACAGGAGACTAGGATGTAAAGTTTATATATACATCACAAACACTTTTTTATAATTTTTTATGAAGTAGAATATGTTAAATCTGAACTTTACCCTTACCTTCAGTCTTACACATTTTTCTGGGTTCCTATCCTGTAATGAGATTCCAGCTCTTCAATCGTGGAGGTTCAGCATCAAGTTACCTAAGGTGATCTGCGTGCAAATGCATCTGCCCATCAAGGCATTTTGATTTTTGCATAACTCCTCCCAAGAGCCTGACCGCAATTGATTCAGGGCTGAGGGGTCTTAAAAGTAGGCATAAGCTTGGGTGTGTTCAGATGCTCTTTCAAACCTATGCGAAAAAATGAGATAATTTGTTTTGGTCCGAATATAAATTCAGATACATTTTTGGTTATTCGTAGATTCAGATGTACCCGAATCTCCAAATTAAATAGCAACGAATTTTATTTCGTATATTCGTTGTCTAACAAATTCTAAATTGTGGGAACAATTCTAATTTGGAACGGTCGAAAAATGATGGACCAATTTGATTTCTGTGTGAAGAATAGCTGGTTGTTAAGGAGCGGGCCAGGAAGCTAGCCACTACGTCTTTAACAACCCATGACTTATCAGCTTCCCCAGCAATGAAAAATTCAGAAAAAAAAACAGTGTGCCCCCCCCCCCCCCAAATCCCTACCAGGCCCTTCAGATCTGGTATGGATTTTAAGGTAGGCCCCACGCCAGAATTTAAAACAAAAATGCTGTGGGTCCCCCCCCCCCCAAAATCCATACCCTTATCCAACCATGCAACCCAGCAGGCCAGAAAAGGGGGAAGGACAAGCGAGCGCCCCCCCCCCCTCCTGAACCATACCAGGCCACATGCCCTTAACACAGGGAGGTGCTTTGGGGCAACGGGAGCACACCAATACACCTTGGGGACAAGAGCCTCTTCCCCACATCCCTGGCCGGTGGTTGAGGGGGTCTGTGGATAGGGGGCTTATTGGAATCTGGAAGCTCCCTTTAACAAGGAAGCCCCCAGATTCCAGCCCCCCTATGTGAATAAGTATGGGGTACATAGTACCACTACCCATTCACCAAAAAAGTATAAAAGTGTGATGTCATCGACTGGGGTATGCTGGGTCGATGATTTCACAAGTGGGCGGGGTTACCCAATGATGTTATTGTGTGACTCTGCCCCTTAGTTATTTAGGAAATGTCAGACGGCGGAGCAGGCAGACGGCAGGAACCTTTGACTAGAACGGGGGCTTTTTTCAGGTCTGGAGGGGTGGCGGGCGCCGTGATTGATGTTGGATCTACACTGGGGGACATTTAAAAAAAAAAAACATTTTTAATAAAGAACTTGTCATAAACTTGTGTTGTGTCTAACTCACTTTTTATACTCTTTTAATGGGTAGGGGTATTTCCCTCATACCCCAGCACCCCCCATGTTGAGAGAATGTGGCCTGGTATGGTACAGGAGGAGGGGGGGGGAGGGGGCACTCGTCTCCCTCCCTTTCCTGGCCTGCTGGGCTGAATGCTTGGATAAGGGTCTGGTATGAATTTTGGGGGGACCCCATGCCATTTTCTTTTTAAATTTTGGCATGGGGTTCCCCTAAAATCTATACCACACCAGCAGAGCCTGGTGTGGTATAGATTTTTTTTTTCTGATTTATTTTTCTGAATTTTGGCTTCCTCCTTAACAACCAGCTATTCTTCAGACACTATTTAAATTTATCAATAATTTTTTGACCGATCTGAATTCGAATCGTTTTGAAAATTTGGAATTTGTTAGAAGATAAATAAAGGAAATTAAACAAAACAAAACTAAACAAATTCTGAAATGAATCAACAAAATTAAATTAGTAACATAAGGAAATTCCTTCAGTTTTCTATGAAAAGTCCATCAGCAAACTGTAAACTGTAATGGGCCAAACATCTACAGTGGAGGCATTCCCCACCCCAAAGTCGTGCATAAACAAGGGGAGTATATACATGAGGCTACTGCACTGGAAATGCATGTTTTAAATGATTAGTCCATTACAAGTAACAGCTTCCTGGCAGGCTTGGCCACATGGATTTGGAAGAGCATCTAAGCATGCCCAAGCTTTCCTTGAGAGGAGCACACAAGCAAGGTGCTGCGATGTATTTAGAAAGCTATGTACAGTACCCTGCTGACTCCTGGGTCTAGAATTCTTTTTAGCATGTTGAGGGGGGGAAAAGGGAGCAGGGAACCAGGTAGGGCAAAATATAAATCGGTTACATTTCAGTTTAAAAACCCTTCACCGGAGTAATGACACCAAGGCTGTTTTGAAAGCTTTTTTCAGACTCACCAGCCCTTCTAGAAAATGCTATTCTTCACCTGTTTGCCAAGTCATCTGTATTTGCTAAGGCCTTAAATTAGTTTAATTGGATTGTTAAATGTTACTCTTTCCTTTTTCTACAAAAACTGCAGTGGTTTATCTTTATTAAGGCTATGTCTTTATTCATTGGTGATCTAGCAATCACAATACTTCTTGCCATAGTAAAACCACAAGATTTAGAACACAGAACTAGACAGGCAAACCATCAGCATTGTACAAGCTTACATTCTAGTCTTGACATAGGCTAAAGCTCTGGCAGTGAAGCATGACAGTTAGGTACATTGAGTTGGACAGTAGGTCATTGAAAAGTCTGGTCCACATCACATCCACTGTTCTGTCGAGTTTAAGTCACTTTAATTAGAAATCATATGGCTTTAAAGACATTTGAAGACTGGCATACATTGGGGTTGCAGAGTTCTCTGGATTGTTAAGCTCCGTATTCAGGTGTAGCAAGGCCTCATAGTTTATTGTTTCTTTTTTTAATCTTTGCTGTAAAGCTAGGAACTGTTTGTCAAACAAGATTTAAATGAAAAAAAAAAAAAAATAATAATAATATAACAGAATAATTTACCCTTTAAACTTAAAAAAAAAATGTTTTTCATTGTTTCTATTGAAGAAGCTTTATTGATTATCATATTAATATAAACAAAGAATATTAGTACCACATCCTGAATTTGTGTAAATGAAAACAGGAAAAAGCAAAGGGGAAATGGAAAGGAAAAAACATTGCACCAGTGGACTTTTGAGGTACCCTGGAATTACAAATCCACTGATTTAAAAATACAACAGTTTTTATTTGCCTACAAAATTACTATTCAAAGAAATTGTATAAAAACTTATAGTAGTTGCAGCCATAAAATATACACCTACAATTATAACCTGGTCCAATATGTCTTACAATGTAGTCTTAAATTATTTTAGTATAACTCCAGATCCATTAGCGGTTCTGTGTTTTGTCACTAAAGATGCAGTGGACAATGGGTTCAACATACCTTTATGTGTTTCTTGGACATTACTTCCTTAGGAGGAGAAGATGGGGCTAGTATTAGATAGATATACATATATATATATATATATATATACTATATATACCGTATATGGCGGCGTAAAGGACGACTGGGCGTATAAGACGACCCCCTAATTTTCCAGTTAAAGCATAGGTTTTGGGCTATACTCGGCGAATAAGACTACCCCCATACCCCATGATGGGGTCTTGTCTAGCAGCCGTTTACACCCACTAATCAGGCAGGAGTATAAAATGTGAACCTTAAGAGGACTCCAGGTTTAGGACTACCAAGCTGGCCCAAAACGAACATCCCTAATCTGTCAGCCCACTGGATATGCAGTTATACTGTATGTGCTGTAGTTTTGGCTACATACAGTATACCGCGCTGAGCCAATCACTGCGAGCGATGTATTCTATTAATAAATACAAAGCCAGCTCGGATTGGCTGAGTCAGAGGTTGTAACATTATCGGCCCGCCTCTCTGATTCTGCCAATCTGAGCCGGCTTTGCATTAATTAATAGAATATATCACTCAACGTGATTGGCTCAGTGGTTGATGCCACTGCTCTATCTGTGGTAGCCTGCTCCTCGCCAGAAGGCCTTCCTTTCCTGGGCACACTTTCTTCATCCTCCGATTCTGTAGCAGACCTACTGCTTACAACTGGTTCAAATTCAGAATCAGACTCTGAGAGCTCCTTGCTGTTCTCGTCGGTCAAACTAAGAAGCTGGTATGCCTCTTCAGTGGAAACATTTTTTTTGCCCATACTGGTGACTGTGGACTGTGGTGACAAACTGCTAACATGGGACCTTGGACAGATGTGGCTGCACTGATGGGTGCCGATGAGGGTGCACTGGTGGGTGCTGATGAGGGTGCACTGGTGGGTGCTGATGAGGATGCACTTATGTGCACTAATGCACTGCACTGATTATCTTGCACTGTTGTGCACGGATAAGTTGGCACTGTCGGGTGCTGATGAGGATCTACTTATAGGGTGGCACTGATGTGTAGTGGCACTGATTAGCACTGTAGTGGCACTGATGTGGCACTGTTGAGCACTGATGTGGCACTGTAGGGCACAGAGGAGCAGTGATGTAGCACTGATGTGCACTGTAGTTGCACAGTTGGCACTGATGTGGCACTGTAGTGCCACTGATGTGAGACTGATGTGACACTGATGTCAGACTGATGTGGCACTGGTGGCACAGATTTGACACTGATGTGGCACTGTAGTGGCACAGGTGGCACAGAGGAGCACTGATGTAGCACTGATGTGCACTGTAGTTTGACAGTTGGCACTGAGGTGGCACTGTAGTGGCACTGATGTGAGACTGATGTGACACTGGTGGCACAGATTTGACACTGATGTGGCACTGATGGGCACTGTAGTGGCACAGGTGGCACAGATGAGCACTGATGTAGCACTGATGTGCACTGTAGTTTGACAGTTGGCACTGCTGTGGCACTGTAGTGGCACTGATGTGAGACTGATGTGACACTGACGGCACAGATGTGGCACTGATGTGAGACTGATGTGGCACTAGTGGCACAGATTTGACACTGATGGGCACTGTAGTGGCACAGGTGGCACAGATGAGCACTGATGTGCCACTGGTGACACAGATAAGCGCTGTAGTGGCACTGGTGGTACAGATGAGCACTGATGTGGCTCTGATGAGTACTGATGTGGCACTGGTGGCACTGTAGTAGTATTGGTGGCACAGATGAGCACTGTAGTGGCACTGGTGGTACAGATGAGCACTGATGTGGCTCTGATGAGTACTGATGTGGCACTGGTGGCACAGATGAGCACTGTAGTGGCACTGGTGGCACTGATCTGATACTGTAGGGGCACTTTAGTGGCACTGATGGCATAGATGTGGCACTGCTGGGCACTGAAATGAATCTAAAGCTTACTGTAATACAGGATCTCTCTCCTCTCCACAAACGCTGTATCTGTGTGAGGAGAGGAGAGAGCTCAACCCCTGCCTGACCCTGCTTTGTTGATGATTGGATGGAACGATCACATGGTAAAGGACCGCTCTCACTGGTCCTTTACCGCGATCCGTGATGCGTCGGGTCCCCGGGACTCGGCGAGCACGGACACTCCCGTGTGCGCGCCCCAGGGGGCGCGCGGGAGCGCGATTCTGGGAGAACGTCCATGTGCACCCTCCCAGAACTAGACAACCACACTGCAGCCGTCTTTCGACCATGGCCCGGTCGGAAAGCGGTTAAATTGAACCCTCAGTTTAAATCAGCAAATTCCAGATGCATTACAATAAAGGGTTTGCAAAGTCACAGTTTGTGTGCGGATAATTTGCTGCGTTTAGAGAAAGCTAAATGCAGCCTCTGAACAAAGCAACACGCTGTGCTAAGGTCTCCCAAAAATGGTGAGTGGAATGATGGATAGTATAGTTGAAGATCCTAGACATAAAGGCATAGGTGGAGAAGTATTCATCACAGTGGTCTTCAAGAAAGTGGCACAGCTGACTGGGATTATAAAAGAGATCGATCTGTCATCCAAAAAAATTCCCCTGAGAAACCTAGGTGTCCTGGTGATGAAATGCATAGGGACGGGGCATGGATGATGTCAGCATGCTGTTTACGAAACCCAGAAGTCCGGTAACTGTAGGAGTTGGCCGGAATTCCATCAGTGTTTTGAATGCTGTTAAAAATGAGTGTGGATGAGCACTTTTTAAATGTAAGTGCTTATATTGAGAGGGGGTTTTAATAAAATGTTTTAAAGTTTAAAGCACTATATAGCTTTTGTCTTTGCTCTAATGCTATAATCCTGGTGGAATGGAGGATATATGAATCCTGTTGTACAGAGGATTACATTTAAAGGGGACCAGATGCCTCTGGTGATGGGGAAAATTAAGAATTGGAGTCCAAAAGATCCCATATTGTATACAGGGCAAACTCACTTCTTATGACCTTGCATTATAAGTGTAGGTCATATATACCAGGTGAAAGCACAACTGTTGTTGGTTCAAAAGGGTGAGGAGTAAAGACTTTATTGTATATGGACATTTTTTTCTTGTGTATTAGGAAATTTTAGCTCCACACTATTTTGTTGAACTTGATTTCAAACTGGTTGATTACCTGTGGCCAGTTTTTGTGTGGCCAAAACCCCACAAAAATAAAGACTGTGGATGCACGCTGGCTGCAACCAGGGACATATTTGCTGGTTACATGCAAACAGCAGTGATGCCTGCCAATTATTTGTACAGAGTACAAATCTGACAGCCACTGCTGACACCTGCAGCTGTTCGCATATGAACTTAGAAACCTCTGTCTCTGACAGCAGGGTTGTGTGTGTCCGACCTCTTCAGAGAAATGACTACTTCCACACATAGAGCAGGGGTTCCACAGTCTGGCATGCTGGCAGGGCACATGCTTTTCTTCTTTGGCTGTGGCCATGTGGCCATTTTTTTTAGGAAACAAACTGTATAGCTTTGCTCACCTAGAAGGTATTTAGCTAAAATAAACATAAACATTTAAAAATATTTAAATTTGGCTTTAAATAGGAAGTCTGGGGGGCAGAGCTTCAGAATTTAGAAAACAAAAAGTACTATGAAGGTTAAAAACAAAGAGGATGGGGGCCATTGGGAGGCACAATGATTACCCGTCAACCCCAATAGTACAACAGTCCCACGTCCCAAAAGATTCTAAATGGATAATCACAGAAGTTGAACCGCAGTTCACAGACTTTGTAGGCACAACCACACCAGATAAGATAAAATAAAATACAAAATGTTATTAATGCACATTAGAAGATTAAAATCATCAAGGTAAAAACAAAGTAGCATTGTGCACCATATATCGTTAAATTTAGTGGACAAAAATGTAGAATGTATTACACTGAAATATGTACAAGTCTTGTTGAATTGCAGACTAAGAGTAAGAGTCTCCCCAACTCTTGGAACTTCTAGCTCAGCATTAGGGGTAGCCGTGATGTAATAATAATAAAAATGTATTTTGGACAATTGATTGATTTTTTTTATAGCTGCATTTTATAAACAGCTATGAACTTAGCATTTGGATTTTCTGCTCAAGCTGGAAAGGGGTTTTTAATGTCTCACACACTAGTGGCTTCCTCATTGCAGAAAATTCATGAATCCATTTGTGATGCTGGCTGAATCTTTTTACTCATCTAAAATGAAAACTATGTTGAGTAGACTTGGCTGCCTGTCTGTTGCCTGTCAGGATCTATTTGTTACCAACCTTTGGTTTGTTTCTTGACTATGCTTCTGTCTGATCCCAACCTGCAACCATTCGTTACCAACTTTTGGCTTGTTTACTGACTACCTGCTCAATTTGCCACCAGACCCCAGCCTGCTCACCTTTTGGTGGGGCAATACTGAGCACTACCACCTGGCATTAGCACATAACAAAATCCATGTCCACCATCAGGAGCTCTGGTGCAGATCAGGTATTACTAGGGCCGTGCACCCCAGATGAGCCTTTGTCATCTGCCAGGCTGACCTGTTCATGTACTTATCCTACTGGTTGGTGTGAACCTATCTTCTGCCATAGCTACTGGTCTCCAAGCCTGACCCCTGACTGTGACACTGTCATTGTTGACCTCTTTCTGAAAATGCTAGATCTATGGTAGTCTCTGGCTTTAGTAATTTTTGAGGCACTGATCAGGGACAAGCATGAGTTGGTGAAGTCAGGATGAGGTTAGAATTTCTGATCTGCAGAACTGCTCCAGATCGGTGACTCCATTTCAGATAGTTTTTCGACCTGATTGAACCATTCTTTCACAGTAGGGGTCTGAGGAGTACCCCAGTGTCTGGGCACACAAAGTCTGGCTGCATTGATTAGAAACATAGTAAGTGATTTACAATGTTTTTAATTGGCTGTCGGCAAAAGGTGAAGGAGGTAAGTAATGGGTGAGAAAGTTATATGGTTGTTAAAAAAGAGAGCAGGGTCTGAGACTGCTTTGTAGGTAATACACCTCCATCCCTATTCGTACATAAAAATAAAATAAAATTTCTTGAGGCTCAATGCATTTCGTGAGATTCTGCTCTTGAAGAAGTGAGTCGAATCTCACGAAATGCATTGAGCCTCAAGATGTTTATGTACCAATATGCAATTTATACTGTTATGGACCTATATGTATACTTTTTGTATTTTTACTGTTTGATCCTGTCTACTGTGTATTGTATGACAAAATAAAATGCAGTATTTATGGCGTATGGTACCCATCTCATTTAAAGTCCCATGGGCGTTTTTCTTTTCTTTTTATATGGTTGTTAGTGATTTTTAGAATGATGGAGTGGACTTGTTTCCAAAATTTTTCAATATGGGAACAGCTCCACCAGATATGAAAAAGATCACCTTCATTTGTATGGCATCTCCAGCATTTATTTTCTATAGAACTATTCCATTTATGAAGCATGGCTGGTGTGTGGTACCATCGGGGAAAGGAGTTTGTAGTTGTTTTCCTGAGTGGAGACATTAACGGACCCCTTGTGGGCCGCGTAGAATATATTCGACCATTGGTTTTCTGTCAATGTGATTTGGAGGTCAGAAGACCAAGTGGAGCAGAAGTGCCCATCTGTTGTCCCATAAGATGGAGTATAGTTTGGATTTAAGATGGGTTTTTGGGTGGGGATTGAGGCAAAGTTCTTCAAAGGGGGTTAGTTTAATAGGTTTGTCACATTCTCGTAGGCTCTGGATGATAAAGTGTTTTATTTGGATATTATTCCAAAAAGGGAGATCAATGTAGCTGGACATGGTTTTTACCTTTTTTCTAACTGTTTGCCTATTGTTTGGTAGATATCTGCTGGCACAGTGAAACACAAAAGACCATCGAAAGCCAATCTCTGAATAAGGCACGTGGCTTTTTAATGCAGGTTGCAAAAAAGAATAAGTAGATCTATCCTTTCCCTTTAAGGACTTGGCAATGAAGTCGGTGGTCCAGTTAAATTTTGTTTCTGAACTTGACACATTTGAAACATTTCAGAAATGACTTAAAGAGTATTTAAGACTGGTAGTTCATCGGAAACTATTTATCCACCTAGGATTTATTGGAAGGACATGATCATTTTTATTTCAATTATAAAGCTTTAAATAATCAGTGAAGCTTCTTTTTAATGCCATTTAGATAAAATGGCACTAATTACTTTCTATTTCATATGAATTACATATCCATATTTCATATGGAAAGTTAAAAATGTTGTCTATATATAACTAAAGTCCAGACACTTCTATTCTTTTATTGAACCACCATAAAACATAAAAATAAGTATCATTTAGAATATTAATTAAGGTTCTTTTTTGGAGATTTAATGGTAAGTCCACTCAGCGCTGATCTCTTAATGGTTAGCTTCTTTAGGGCTCTTTCACACAGGCTTTCCGTGTGAGAGCTCCGCTGCGGTCCTTTTTTTTTTTTTTTTTCACGGAGCGGATGACATTTGTGTCATCCGCTCCGTAGGTCCGCATATCATCCCATCCGTTTGCGGATGATATGCGGACCGAATGTAAGTCTATGGGGATTGCGGATGTCAGCGGATAACACCGCTGACATCCGATTTTCCTTCCTTTCCGTTTTTTGAACGGAGGAAAAATAGGGTTCTGTTCTGTTCGAAAAAACGGAACAGAACTGAAAGGAAGGAAATCGGATGTCAGCGGATGGTATTTCGCTGACATCCGCAATGCCATAGACTTACATTATGTCCGCAAATCATCCGCAAAAAAATAGGATGATTTGCGGACATACGGAAAGCCCGTGTGAAAGAGCCCTTATGGTACATGATTAAATTACTGCATTGCCCTACTGTGGGAGACTGAGTGGTTAGTCAGGCCTCTGCAATTTTTTTCTTTTTTAGTTTCTCATTTTAAAGAAAAGTTATAATGGTTCTTGGTCAACTTTATTTTGTATGTTCAGAGCTTATAATTTTATGTTTTATTTTTTTCAGTATTGGTATCAAATATTTTTTTACAAATATTCACAGAATTTGGAGTGCATCCTTAAAGTGTTACTAAACCTAGGACCCTGCGTTCAGTGTAGCTGGTCTCCCACAGTACACAGAACATGGAAATGCAATTATTTTAGTAAATATAAACTACTTAATACCTTTTCTCAGCAGTAGTATATAGCAGTCTTGTGGCTTTTTTCATTCTACTCTGTGGGTTTTTCATTCTACTCTGACTGTCCTATGAGGCTGCAGGACCCCTGATCCTCTGTCTGGACAGTGTTCATTGGCCCTGTGCTGATCACATGCAGGCTCCCAAGAAGAAAAAACCTCTCTAACAGTACACACCAAACCGAGCATGTGCAGAGTGACTCCAAAGGCTCTGTCTTATCAGGAGATGGATTGGGGACAGTGGAAGAAGGGGAAAATCAGAGAAGACAGAATTAAACAGCCTTTTTACACAATGCAGAGGATTAACTCCTTAGGTTCCACAGTGAGTATAACAAGCATGCTTTTTGCATATACATACTGACTTTACTGTTGTTGGTTTAGCAACACTTCAATAACTTTTTGTCTAGCAATGCTTTCTTATTTGTTAACTGCTTCTAAATAAACACCCATAAGGCTCCGCATCTGCTCGTATGTAGTGTGGTTGTGTGTAGGGGGTGCCTCCTCTGACTTATTCTGTTGTGTACATGTCATATGATATCCTGATATTCAGCTCAGTTCACAACATAGGATATTTAGGCTATTAGCAGTAAGTCATTTTGTGAAGAACCGCAGAGTAGCTCTGGGCATGCCACCTGCTAACCACAAGCAATTATAATAAGTAAATGTGATATATTCTTTTATAATATTTCACATTTGCACAATTAAAATGAAATAAAAGAACATTTTTACAGATGTTTTCCTCTGATTTTTAATTCAATGGCTTCCCACAATTCATAAAAGACTAAAATACTTATTGTAATAAAAATAATGCTAACTTCCTTCTGTGACTGAAGGCCCAAAAATGACCCCTTATAAGAAATTATGTTCATGGGATATGGGTCAGAGCGGAGGGATTTCCATTATCTATGAAGAGAGTGGGACAGTGATTTGGCTTCAGAAAGGGAGATGCAGTTCTGGCATAATTGCTTTTAATTATCCTATAAGTGCATGTTAAATGTATCTCTGATTAAAATTTTAATCACATGATATCTGGTTCCATCAGGGCTGGCCCAAGACATTGTGCTGCCTGGGTCCGAGAATGAAATGCTGCCCCCCCCCAAAAAAAAAAAAAATTCACGCCCTCCAAGAGGCCCCCACATTCTATAGGACTATGAAAGCAGTCAGAGGAGTGTGAGTGTGTACACAGTGACAGCAAGAGCAGGAAAGAGCAGTAGACACTGGACAGATTAGCACACCAGGCTTTCTACTGTATATAGTGCCACAGTGCCCTGCAGGGCTGCCAGCATGGTACAGGAGAATGCAGTGCTGCGGGCATGGTAAAGGAGAATGCAGGGCTGCGGGCATGGTACAGGAGAATGCAGTGCTGCGGACATGGTACAGGAGAATGTAGGGCTGCAGGCATGATACAGGAGAATGCAGTGCTGCAGACATGGTACAGGAGAATGTAGGGCTGCGGACATGGTACAGGAGAATGCAGTGCTGAGGGCATAATACAGAAGAATGCAGGGCTGTAGGCATGGTACAGGAGAAAACAGGGCTGTGGGCATGGTACAGGAGAATGCAGGGCTGCGGACATGGTACAGGAGAATGTAGGGCTGCGGGCATGGTACAGGAGAATGCAGTGCTGCGGGCATAATACAGAAGAATGCAGGGCTGTAGGCATGGTACAGGAGAAAACAGGGATGTGAGCATGGTACAGGAGAATGCAGGGCTACGGACATGGTACAGGAGAATGTAGGGCTGCGGGCATGGTACAGAAGAATGCAGTGCTGCGGGCATAATACAGGAGAATGTAGGGATGCGGGCATGGTACAGGAGAATGCAGGGCTGTAGGCATGGTACAGGAGAATGCAGGGATGCGGACATGGTACAGGAGAATGCGGGGCTGCAGGCATGGTACAGGAGAATGCAGGGATGCGGGCATGGTACAGGAGAATGCGGGGCTGCAGGCATGGTACAGGAGAATGCAGGGATGCGGGCATGGTACAGGAGAATGCGGGGCTGCGGGCATGGTACAGAAGAATGCGGGCCGTGGGCATGGTACAGAAGAATGCGGGGCTGCGGACATGGTACAGGAGAATGCGGGGCTGCGGGCATGATACAGGAGAATGCGGGGCTGCGGGCATGGTACAGGAGAATGCGGGCATGATACAGGAGAATGTGGGACTGTGGGCATGGTACAGAAGAATGCGGGGCCGTGGGCATGATACAGGAGAATGCAGGGCTGCGGGCATGGTACAGGGGAATGCGGGGCTGCTGGCATGGTATAGGAGAAAGCGGGGCTGCGGGCATGGTGCACGAGAATGCAGGGCTGTGGGCATGGTGCAGGAGAATGCGGTGCTGCGGGCATGGTGCAAGAGAATGCAGTGCTGCGGGCATGGTAGAGGAGAAAGCGGGTCTGCGGGCATACTACAGGAGATGCAGTGCTGTGGGCATGTACCATGCCCACAGCACTGCATCTTCTGTAGTATGCCTGCAGCCCCGCATAATGGAAGGTAGTGTGGCTCTGTGTGGAGCAGTCTCACTTAACTGTTCCTAAAGGGGGCCTTAGGATTTAAAAATGGCGCCGTCCGGCGCCAAAAAAAAAAGGTCAGCGGCCGGCCTGACATGCACACTGTGCATACGCCACCGTCGCCGCTCGGTAAAGTCCGTACATGCTCGGCTATTCCCGGAAATAGCCGAACGTTTACGGGCTTTTCCGAG
Source organism: Pelophylax lessonae (assembly GCF_965119305.1). Lineage (NCBI taxonomy): Eukaryota > Metazoa > Chordata > Amphibia > Anura > Ranidae > Pelophylax > Pelophylax lessonae. The sequence goes on along the minus strand of NC_138772.1, from coordinate 481,424,296 downwards.
CGGCGGCGGCGGCGCATGCGCAGTGTGCATGTCAGGCCGGCCGTGGACCTTTTTATTTTGTTTAGCTAGCCGAAGAAGAGAAGAGGCGGCCGGGGGCCGCCCCTCTCTAAGTGCCGCTTGGGTCCCATGGTCCCACCGGGACCCATGGTAGGGCCTGCCCTGGGTCCCATAACATCTCACATAACTTTACCTAAATTCCTCACCATTGTGCTTCACGGTGCTTCAGGGGTTGTCATCTTTATGACACGGGTGTACCTTATATGGTGGGAATATCCTAGACTTAGGAAATTCTGGTATAAAGTCTTTGCCTTACTGAGAAATGCTTCTGGAGTCTCAGTACCACATTCCCCGCACATTGATCTTTTGAATGAGCCCTCTAAGAAAATTTCCTGTGCCACTGAAAGGCTAATATTCTTTATTCTCTTGGCAGCTAAATTACCTATAGCCAAATTGTAGAAAAATACTTCAGTGCCCATGTCTCTAATGAGGCAGAAGGTATTTTGGATTATCATTCACAAAAACTTGCAATCATTCCTAATGATACAGGCAAGCTTTTAAAAAGATCTGAAGCCCATGGGCTTGTTATATGCATATTGACTTTAATCTTTCAGGATCCCTCATCTGCAGTCCTTTAGGATTCTTAATCCTCTTTCATTTCTTTCCTTTCTCTTTCTGTTGATTGTGATGCTGTTTTCTGCTGTAGACACTAGACATGGCCCAAATGACCCCCGGATTGGTACGTGGCCAAACTTTTGAACATCGCAAATGTTTAGAACTAAATAACAAACTGGAAAATCAAAAGTGTCCATTTTGAAGGTAAGTAATTGGGCATACAAAGGGCTGGGGGTCCAGGTACAGCCCTGGGGTCATGTATCAATAAACACAAAGTTTGTAAAAAACATCATTTTTGAATGAGCAGTGATTAACTGATGTTAAAAAGGCAAACCATAAAAATGAGAAATAACAATAAAAATGAAAAATGTGTTTAATTATAGTGCCTGGGGGTCCCCTTAGTCTGCCTGTAAAGTGGCACATCTGTACTGTGTATAGAAGCTGCTGCAGAAATAATTTCATCTATAAAGTAGAAAAAAAATAAATTACATTTTCCCTGCAAGCTTTCTTTATTTTGTAAACAACGGCTTGGGGAGCCAGTCTGTATGATGAGGCCACAAGGTAGTGCACTGGCAACAAGATTAGAGCTTTTTTGAGTAAATTCTCGTGGCTCATCACAGACTTTGGATAGAAGTAACAGGTGCGGAAAAATTAGGATTTGGATGTTGGTGGTGCCTTCACACCATAACCCTATAGAAGTTCTCTTAACCACTTAAGCCCCGGGGGATTTGGCTGCTCAAATACCAAGCCCTATTTTGCGATTCGGCACTGCGTGATTTTAACGGACAATTGCACGGTCGTGCGATGCTTTACCCAAATGAAATTGATGTCCTTTTTTCCCACAAACAGAGCTTTCTTTTGGTGGTATTTGATCACCTGTGCGATTTTTATTTTTTGCGCTATAAACAAAAAAAGAGCGACAATTTTGAAAAAAATAACAATATTTTTCACATTTTTTTATATGAAATTCTCAAAACAAAAAAAGTAAAAATCAAAATTTTTTAACATTTTAGGCCAATTTGTTTTCTGCTACATATTTTTGGTAAAAAAAAATCGCAATAAGCATATTTTGATTGGTTTGCGCAAAAGTTATTGCATTTACTAACTGCGGGAAAGATTTATGTCATTTTTATTGTTTTTTTTTTAAATTAGTAATGGTGGCGATCTGCATTTTTGCTCGACTGCGACATTGCGGCGGACAGATTGGACCCCTGACTGACATTTTTGACACTTTTGGGGGTACCAGTGACATTACTACAGTAATCAGTGCTATAAATATGCACTGCTATTGTAAAAATGACACTAGCAGGGAAGGGGTTAACTTTACTGGTGATCAAGGGGTTAAGTATGTCCCTAGGGGGTGATTCTAACTGTGGGGGGGCATGGCTTGTGATGTAATCACAGAGACATACAATCCTACATAGCAGGATCGCATAGCCTCTGTGATTACTTTAGTGAGAATGACAGACGGCTGTGTTTACATCAGCTGTCTATCTTTCTCCCTCTCCTGCGGGAGATTGCGAGTGGCCGGCGGCATTCAGAGCCGCCGGTCACACGCGCTGGCTCCCCAGGGAACGAGCGGGGGCGGGAGCGTGCCGCGGCGTGCTCGCCCCCTACAGGCTCGTGGGCGAGCGACGTGGGTCTAGGTCACTTTGCCTGTAAGCGGCTGAGTGCCTGTAAGCGGTCGGCAAGTGGTTAATGAAAGCAAGAATTGACCTTTCTGTCAAAAATTTAAATGATATGCCCCTTTAAAACAGTGGCGGAAAAATTGGGCTTTGGGTATTGGTGGTGGACAATGAGGCAGAAAAAGTCACTCTAGCAGCTGCCGTGGACTGTGCACTAGTCTCTGCTTGGGTGATAGAGGTTGAGGAGGATGAAGATAGTTTAGTAAACCAGTCCACTACCTCCTCTGCATGCTGTGGCTGGATAGCATGGGCAACATCCCTAAACAGAGGAAATAATGCCCTGCCTGAGGACAGACCATGTCCACCTTTGCCTGTGGATACAGACACTGCTGGCCCCCTCACAGTGCCATGGGAACATCTGACTCTCCTTGATGGCCTCCCAGACATTTTGCTAATTAACAAAATGTAATAAAGATGAGGAAATGTGTACGTGGATGCACTCCACTGACACAGCACAATATACTGCTGTAAAACTGCACTGACGCACTGCAATATACTGTGGTAAACATGCACTAACACACTGAAATATACCACACTGAAATATACTGCATTAAACATGCAATAACGTACTGAAATATGTTGCGTTTAACGTGCAGTAACGCACTGCAATATACTGGTTTAAATGTGCACTACTGCACTGCAATATACTGCGGCAAGCGTGCAGTAAGAAACTGAAATATACTGCAGGAAACCTGCCCTGACAAAATAAAATTACATTAAAATAAAAATGAACAGTCGCACTACTCTCACACTGTACTATCACTATATTCACACTAAAGTGACACTATAAAGTAAAAATGAATGGTCCAACTACACTCACACTGTACTATCACTAGATTCACACTAAACTGACACTAAAGTAAAAATGAACAGCCCCACTACATTCACACAGCACTATCACTAGATTCACATTAAACTGACACTCTACACTCACAATAGAATAACAATAGTACACTATAGCACACTAACTTGCTAGTAGTTCTATGTCTCTCCACGCCAATATCACACTGGAAATGGCCGCAATGGTAAGAATATTTTTATAGTGTGGGGTGACACTCAAATCAGTGAGCCATGATCATGGCTTTGACAGTGCTATGTGCCCTGATTGGGCAAAGCTTTCATTGCTTTAGCCAATCAGGGCTTCCAATGCACTGTGCAGCAGCGCAGTGCATTGTGGTCGTTCAGAGGGCCGAACAAACAGTCAAATGCCCCGATAATTCGGGTGTTCGTTGAATGGGCCGGAACTCATGCTCAGGCCGAACTGTTTGCCCAACTCTAGTAGGCACATTTTTGTAATGCCACCTATGGTATCTCACATGCAGTAAGTGGGATTTCATGGCCCAGCCTCTTTGATCCTCTCTTGAGTCACTTTCTATATCAATGTTGTTACAACGGTGGACATTTGTTACAGTGCATCCGGAAAGTATTCACTTTTATCCACATTTTGTTATGTTACAGCAGGGGTCCTCAAACTTTTTAAACAGGGGGCCAGTTCACGGTCCCTCAGACACTATTGGGGGCTGGACTATAGTTTGAAAAAAAATATGAACGAATTCCAATGCACATATTTTTTATTGTTTTATTTATATAGTGGCAGCTGGTGCTCAAAATTTTTTTGGGGGGGGGGGGGGGCGCAAACAGAAAAATGTAATAGGCATTGCTTTGCGGCAAAAAACGCTGTAAAAAATTGCGTGACTTTGAGGTCACAAAAGTGTGAAAGGGGCCTTCAGTAATCAAGGTATAGTGTGCTCCCTTCAATGCAGAGTGACCATAGCGTGCCCCCTTTCAATGCAGAATGACCACAGCGTGCCCCCATCAATGCAGAGTGATCACAGCGTGCCCCCATCAATGCAGAGTGACCACAGCGTGCCCCCATCAATGCAGAGTGACCACAGCGTGCCCCCATCAATGCAGAGAGACCACAGCATGCCCCCTTTCAATGCAGAGTGACCACAGCGTGCCCCCTTTCAATGCAGAGTGACCACAGCGTGCCCCCATCAATGCAGAGTGACCACAGCGTGCCCCCTTTCATTGCAGAGTGACCACAGCGTGCCCTCTTTCAATGCAGAGGGACCACAGCATGTCACCTTTCAATGCAGAGTGACCACAGCGTGCCCCCTTTCAATGCAGAGTGACCACAGCGTGCCCCCTTTCCATGCAGAGTGACCACAGCGTGCCCCCATCAATGCAGAGTGACCACAGCGTGCCCCCTTTCATTGCAGAGTGACCACAGCGTGCCCTCTTTCAATGCAGAGAGACCACAGCATGTCACCTTTCAATGCAGAGTGACCAGCGTGCTCCCATAAATGCAGAGTGACCAGTGTGCACCCTTTTCAATGCAGAGTGACCAGCGTGCCCCCTTTTCAATGCAGAGTGACCAACGTGCCCCCTTTCAATGCAGGGAAACCAGCATGCCCCCTTTCAATGCAGAGTGACCAGAGTGCTCCCTTTCAATGCAGAGTGACCAGCGTGCCCCCTTTTCAATGCAGAGTGACCAGCGTGCCCCCTTTTCAATGCAGAGTGACCAGTGTGCCCCCTTTCAATGCAGACAGACCAGCATGCCCCCTTTTGATGCAGAGAGACCAGCGTGCCCCCTTTCAATGCAGAGAGACCAGCGTGCCCCTTTCAATGTAGAGAGATCAGCGTGCCCCCTTCAATGCAGAGAGACCAGCGTGCCCCCTATCATGCAGAGAGATCAGCGTTTCCCCTTCAATGCAGAGAGATCAGCGTGCCCCCTTTCAATGCAGAGAGACCAGCGTGCCCCCTTTCAATGCAGAGTGACCAGCATGCCCCCTTTCAATGCAGAGAGATCAGCGTGACCCCTTTCAATGCAGAGAGACCAGCGTGCCCCCTTTCAAGGCAGAGTCACCAGCGTGCCCCCTTTCAATGCAGAGAGACCAGCGTGCCTCCTTTCAATGCAGAGAGATCAGCGTGCCCCCTTCAATGCAGAGAGACCAGTGTGCCCCCTTTCAATGCAGAGAGACCAGCGTGCCCCCTTTCAATGCAGAGAGACCAGCGTGCCCCTTTCAATGTAGAGAGATCAGCGTGCCCCCTTCAATGCAGAGAGACCAGCATGCCCACTATCATGCAGAGAGATCAGCGTGCCCCCTTCAATGCAGAGAGATCAGCGTGCCCCCTTTCAATGCAGAGAGACCAGCGTGCCCCCTTTCAATGCAGAGTGACCAGCGTGCCCCCTTTCAATGCAGAGAGATCAGCGTGCCCCCTTTCAATGCAGAGAGACCAGCGTGCCCCCTTTCAATGCAGAATCACCAGCGTGCCCCCTTTCAATGCAGAGAGACCAGCGTGCCTCCTTTCAATGCAGAGAGATCAGCGTGCCCCCTTCAATGCAGAGAGACCAGTGTGCCCCCTTTCAATGCAGAGAGACCAGCGTGCCCCCTTTCAATGCAGAGTGACCAGCATGCCCCCTTTCAATGCAGAGAGATCAGCGTGCCTCCTTTCAATGCAGAGAGATCAGCGTGCCCTCCTTCAATGCAGAGAGACCAGTGTGCCCCCTTCAATAAAGAAAGACCAGCGTGCCGTGCCCCCTTCAATGCAGAGAGACCAGTCAGTGCACTTACCTGCAGCGGCGTCTTCTCCTCAGTCCCCCTCATCTCCTCGAGTCCTCCTGCCTCCTCCATGGCCAATGGCATGGGTTCACCTTTCGGCCAATCAGGTAGCGGGTCTCGGACCCGCTTCCTGATTGGCCAGGAGGAGGATCCGTGTGACAATAGTGAATTTTCATTCGCTATTTTCACACAAATGGGTGGGCTAGGGAGCAGTGCTCTGCTCCCCGGGTCCACCCTTTTCTGAAGCCTATTAGAGCCTCTGGCTCTAATTAGGTGTTTCAGAAAGAAAAAACAACATGAATGATACATCCCGGCCCGCGGGCCGTAGTTTGAGGACCCCTGTGTTACAGCCTTAATCCAAAATTGAATAAATTCATTATTTTCTTCAAAATTCTACAAACAATACCCCATAATGAATGTGCAAAGAAACTATCAGCGCAGCTATATCAAATAGATAGATCTAGAAAGGGGGATGTAATCAATCAGTGTACAACAACCATATAAAGATTATATATAAAAATTATATATAAATAAATAATTTAAACAGAGCCGGCAGCACACACCAGATAGTGTTATTCACTTACACAATAAAAAGTATTCAAATTCAAAAAAGTGCTGTGCCAGAAACATATAACAAAAATCAATCTGTGTATACAATAAATTGCAAACTTAATGTCCATAAATCATATGTACAGTGGGGATCGAAAGTTTGGGCACCCCAGGTAAAAATTTGTATTAATGTGCATAAAGAAGCCAAGGAAAGATGCAAAAATCGCCAAAAGGCATCAAATTACAGATTAGACATTCTTATAATATGTCAACAAAAGTTAGATTTTATTTCCATCATTTACACTTTCAAAATAACAGAAAACAAAAAAATGGCGTCTGATAAAATTTGGGCACCCTGCACAGTTAATATCTTGTACTGCCCCCTTTGGCAAGTATCACAGCTTGTAAACGCTTTTTGTAGCCAGCCAAGAGTCTTTCAATTCTTGTTTGAGGTATCTACTGTTGAAGTCAGCACCCTATCGGCATAGATGTAACGCGTATAGGGGGCGGAGCCTTCCCTGCTGCTCGCTGCATCCTCTCAGCTATGCGGTTTCATTTATTACAAGCATGACTACTACTACTACTACTACTACTACTTCTAAGTTGTTTGTGAGTACCCTGATTTAAATAAACAGCTTTATTCAGTTTACCCGCACAGAGAGCATTAGATTTATTTTTGCTTCTTTTGCTTATGTGGTGATCTCTATGTGCCCCGTATGAGAGTGGCACCATCGCTGTTACCTTGTCCCTGTGCATCTGTTAGAGACCTCCATTCCATCCGGTGACACCTGCCTGTGACCCCAGAGGGGTAAAAAGCTTGATTTGGCTCAGTGCTCTGGGTAAAATTCTAAGGTGAGAGGCTTTGATCTCTGGTGGCGGAGTGGAGCACATTTATATGTACTAATTACTTTTACTGGGTGATCACATCTCTGGAACTGGAATGCACTTATGATTTATGGACACTTTATTTTTTATTGTATACACCGATTGATTTGTATTGTATACACTTATTGATTTTTGATCATAGTTCTATCGGAAAGTACATATGATTTATGGACATTAAGTTTGCAATTTATTGTATACACAGATTGATTTTCACTATATACACAGATTGATTTTTGTTATATATTTCTGGCGCAAATTGAATCTATGCAAATTTACTAAAAATAAAAAACAAAAAAATCACATATACATAAGTATTCACGTCCTTTTCTCAATACTTTGTTAAAGCACCTTTGGCACCAATTACAGCCTCAAGTCTTTTTGAGTAAAATGCTACAAGCTTGGCAGACCAATTTTTGGGCAGTTTCTCCTATTCTTCTTTTCAGGACCTCTCAAGCTCCATCAGGTTAGACAAGGAGTTGTGGTGCACTGCCATTTTCAGATCTCTCCAGAGATGTTCAATCAGGTTCAAGTCTGGGCTCTGGCTGGGCCACTCAAGGACATTCACAGAGATGTCCCCCAGTCACCTTCCGGATGCACTGTATACTGATCCTGACTGTGTTTTTCACACTATTTTTTTTCCCTCTTGATGTGATTGACTTCTGTATTTTAATAAATATTTTGAAAATAAAAAATAATGCTAACTTTACCAAATTTATATTACAAATGGATTCACTGGCCATTGAAAATGCATTTAACAGTTGTAATGTGACAAGCCATAATAGAAAAAAAAATTCTCAAAAAACGTGCAACTCTTATAATCCTCAAACTCCTTCCTAGTTCAACATCGCTCACCATCAATAGCAGCATATCATCATTAATTTAAAGTAAGCAGTTGGCTTATCTAATAGGTCCCATGGATGGTATTATGCTACACTGGTAGATTTTCATATGAATATTCACGAAAAATCTTTGACAATGCCATTAAAGACTTGAGGAGGAGATAGAGTTGTAGGCAACACTGCAGGAAAACTGTGATAGGTAGGAGGAGAACAAGGAAACAGCAGAGTCTTGGAGACTAAGGGAATGGAGGTTTTTTTTTTAAGGGGGAGTGGTTGGTCAACAGTATCAAAGGCAGCAGAAAGGTTAAGTAGTATGAGTATAAAGTAGTGTTTTAGCAGTTAGCAGTTAGTAAATTAGTGAGTTTTAGTATGATAGTTTCTGTGGTGAGTTACGAGTGAAAGGTAAGAAGCTCAGACAGTTGTAGACTAGGCGTGCTATAAGTTTAGAAGTAAATGGGAGCAAAGAGATGGGCCTTAAGTTGTTCAGGCCAGTGCATGCTTTAGGGGGCAGAGGAAGGTTCCAGGAGAGAGGGGGAGATTGAAGAGATCAGTGAGGGAGCATAGGATAGAACAAGAGGGTGACCATAGTAGATGCAAGGGGACAGGGTCCAAAGGACAAGTCTTAAGGTGGGCTTCTGAGAAAAGTTTGGTGACCTAATTTCTAGTAAAAATGTCAAAAGAGGAAAGTATTTAATGTGGTTATATCTTTTTCAAATCATCCCCATTTTCCTACCCATAGAATTCCTTCAGAAATTACAGCATGCTGTCAACAAGTCTAGCACAATGGTTATACTGTGATTACCTTCTTAACTCTCACATACCACAAAACGATGGAGCGAATGGTCTCCAAAATATTGTTGTTTTATCCAAAATATCTCTATTTGTTCAGGTTTTAGACTGGTTCCACCAGAAGCCTCATAGACAATAAATTGCTTTTTAATCTTTAATCTCCTCCTGGGACCCTAAAACCCTCCTATAGATAAATAAATTAAATTGAACAGACAAAAACTTAAGAGCTGCATTCTGACAGAAGTCACAGTGCTATGCTGGTTCAAATCACTCCACAGTTCAAGGCCCCCTGAACCCTCTTTTAAACCACCCTCAATATCCCTATGGCCTTTGTGCCCCAGTAATAAGGGGGTTGAGACAGGGAGTTCTGTCCTCAATTAAAACATGTTCTCATTGCAACCTAGTGCCCCAATCTTGCTACCACAGTAGGAGTAGTGTTTGGCTCAGGACCTCTTAATCACTTTTGAGGTCCTCTGCACTCAATCCCAACTGCCAAAACATACTTTGTTTAACCAGGTCCTCTTAAATCGTAAGACACATGCCCCAGCATCCTTTTAACAGCACTGGCAAAAAGATTTCCAAGCACAAATTTCTGCTGAGGGATAGCAAAAAGCATCTATACTTCATCCTTATGAAATGGTACTAATACCCTACAAAGCTTCAAAAGATTTCCCTTCCACACACTGGATACATGATGATACTGCCTCCGGGAACAAGGTACATATACTTAGACCTGGTGGGAACTTCTTAAAATTAAGCCGTTCTGGCATAAACTTTTTTTTAAATGCTACCTTACTGATTTCTACAATACTCTGAAAGAAGCCTTACTTTTTATTATTCCAGGTACCCCAAAATCTATAAAGCAATCTGCTTTGCAGTTTATCCCCGACCATTGGGATTAAGCGTAGTTCCCACTTTAGGATGAGGCCTTACATTATATGATACATATGGAACAATAGGTGTCATATGACAATGACAAAAAAAGTAATACTGTTTGGACTGCATAGATATTTAGAGATGTCTATCATTTCAGATCTACTTTCCAAATTGACCCTGCCTTATTATTTTCATCCTTGGATACCTTCTTTGTTTCTCTCCACCTTTCTCCATACTCCACCCCCTTTTCTTTGCATTTCCAGATGGCAGCTGATGCCCATTGCCATCTAGAGATGCATTGTGCAGCCATTGTTCAATATTTGTGTTTATTGCCTTTCAAAAATACAATCTAATTAATTTCTATTTCAAGATAAAACATATCTTGTTTCTCTATTTTAACATTGTGGCCTAACCAAGCTGCTTACATACTGCCCAGCTGCTGAACAATTTTTGGGGCTATTGTCTCTCAGGTAATATTAATTTCTATCGCAAAATAAAACCTGCCTATTCTTTTTCTTTTTGCAGCCTATTCAAGTGCTCAGGTACTGTCCTGACACTTACCAAAGTTTACTAAAAACATATTGAATATTTTTTAAATAATTGGGCATACAGGCATTGGAAGGGATATGTAGAATGTGGGATTGTGATTTTGAAGTGTTTTCGTACATTCTATTTTGACATTTTTTTAATCTTTCCAGACAATACAGTATTAAACTGTGTTGCCACTGGCCAAACAAAGTTAACGTCTTTAGCTTTATTTTTAAGTGTAAACTTGCTTATAACTTTTGGATCTGTAGTGGCTACTACTTCCACCATTTAATTCAGGCTTATTACTGCTAGATAAAAAAAATCAGTTGTCGCAGCCAAAACTAGCTAAAAAAAATGTTTCTTTTTTAAGTTGAAGTGAATCAATTTGAGTAGTGCCCACTGAATTTTAGCCAGACTAAATGTAAAAGGTAAGAAATCAATTACACACCCAAAATTTGTGATGCCAAGATACAGTGTCACTGTACTGTTTAAAAACACTATTTACAGCCTAAAGGCAATTGATATTTTTAACATGGCATCTTTAAAGTCACATTAAACTGGCCCCTCTTTCCGCAGCATTTTTATTATTCTTGCTTTGTTAAATGTCTCCTACAGTATGGCAGTGCCCAGCATCCCATGCCATTTTGACAATGCTAGCCTATTAGCCCTAAAAATTAGCAGAATTTAGTATCAAGATTCACATCCTCATAGACTAAAAAGGAGTTTATTGCTAAGTTAGGGTTTTTCAGATTTGAAACAAGATTCGATAACTGACCTGCCAACCAAACTCAGGCATATTCACTCATCCCTAGTTTTCATATTGTGTCTTTATGAAAAAAAAAACAGCCTTGAACTGTCTTTACATAAAGGTTAGGGGAAAATGGCATTTTCTGTGTAAAAAGAGTAAAACAATTTCAAAAGCTACAAGGCATCACCTTATATAATGTAAGTGGTAGTTTAGTAGTTTTATACAACATGTACTAAACTTTATCTGCATTCAAGTGGAAAAAATGAGCAAACATACAATTTCAGCAGAAGAAAAAGTTATTTCCAGAACACAAATGTTCTAAAGTATTCTGCGGTGATGAGGTCTAACATCATTATAAAAAAACATGGCCATTGTTGTGACTCATAGAAAAGCGTGTTTTTAATTTTATAAAAGAAAGGATCACATAAACATTCACAATTATTGACCCAGAACGTGTTTAGAGGTTTGGCACCTATTTGCTGCATTCTTGCTGCATATATATTACCACCATTGACAGATGGACAACTATCATTTTCAGAATGAGGTCAGAAATAGCAGCTCACATTTTTTCCTGCTGACAGTGTCCTTTAAAGCTGGTGTCAGGAACAACCTTCACCTGATGAGGCAGCATAGCTGGAGGCAAAAATATTATAGAGATGTGGAGACATTTTCATTGAATTATAATTATTTTTAGATGAAATATTGCAATTTTAGTACAGATATGGGTACTTTTTAATGCAGATTAACATTATTTTAGTTTTTCGGTTAATGTTTGTAATTTTTATGTTTGTGGGTATTTTCTACTTTTCAATACTTTTTATACTTGGGTATCTTGTACTTTACAGACAAGTTTTTCACTACACATTCTTGAGACAGTGCCAGTAGCTGAACATGATTTCAGCTACATGTGTGAAAGATATCAGCATAATGTGACAAAAACAATTTAGTACTGTCTGTGATACTTTTTTATTTGCACGAACATCCAATTTTTCAGAACAAGCTTTTGGGATGTACACTCTTCTTCAAGGTTCAAGCAGTACTAATACACAAAGTTTTAGCAGAATGTTAAGTAACACAAAAACACATACAACTTACAAAGCAATGATAATTAAATTTGGATAGTTGGTGAGATAAGGAAAGGAGATATACAGAAATTGGAGAAAGCGTACCAGAGGTGAAACCACATAAAACTGTTAGATAGTGATTTAGAAAACTGGGTTTCGCATTTAGTCCATTCTCCTCTGTGTAAAATACAATTATTATTTTTAGCAAACGTTTTTACCCTAAGTATTTTTGAAGTTCCCTTTAAGATTTACAACATTCATGTCTTCAATAGTGTGGTCTAGTTGTGAAAAGTGATGTCCCACAGGTGTGCAAAATTCATCTTTTTTATGTTCTTTATTGGTATGTATTTGGAAATTCATTCCTTTTTTTAATTTTTGTCCTAGTTTGCCAATGTAAGATACTTGCATTTTGTGCATTGAATGAGTACACAACATTACTGGAGGTACAAGTGTATGATCCTGTGATACTGAAGGTCCCTTTTGTGTGCGAGACCCCTCAGCCTCCTAAATACTTACCTGAGGTCCATCTCGATCCAGCAATGTTGCAGGAGTGTCTCAGCTGCCCGAGACTCTCCCTCCTAATCGGCTGAGATGGCAGCGCGGCACCATTGGCTCCCTCTGCTGTCAATCAAATTTAATGAGTCAGTGAGGAGAGAGAGGGGGCGGGGCTGGGCCACCACTCTGTGTCTGAATGGACACAGGGAGCTGCAGCTTTGCTCGGGCACCCCCATAGCAAGCTGTTTGCTGTGGGGGCACTCAACAGTAGGGAGGGGCCAGAAGCGTCAAAGAGGAACCAGAGAAGAGGAGGATCCCAGCTGCTAAGTGCAAAACCACTGCACAGAGGAGGTACGTATACCATGTTTGGTATTTTTACCAAGGAAGAAACAAGACTTTACAATCACTTTAACTCATGCCTGAGGTTGGGTGGTTGCCAAGCTTTGGGGGTTGTTGGAATATTTCTTTCAGAGCTTCATCCTCAGGTATGATGGGTTGTAAATCTTTGATTATCTTTCTTATCCCTTCCAGTGTTGGATTGCATGTGGTTACTAGAGGTATGCAGTAATATGTTTTTTTTTTCTTAGTATTGTAAGAGATTTTCTCTTTGGGTTTTCAAGGCCGTGTTTATGCTTGTATTGATGGTTTTGTTCTTGTAACCTTTCTTATGGAAGGAGTCTGCTAATATTCTGAGATTTTATTTCTTCTTCTGTATTTTGGGTCAGAGTATATGAAGTGGTATTTGATGGCCTAGCTATGTTTGGTGTGTTAGGGGTGGAAGCTGGAACTGTGGAGATAGTTGCAGTGGGTTTCCTGTTTATTGAGGTGTGCAGCTTGTCATCCATGATGGATGCTGTGGTGTCTAGGAAGTTGAGTTGTTTGCTTGAATAATCCATTATAGTTTGATTTATGAATTAAACATGTTGATCCATGAGTCATTTTTTTTTTTAGATTTTCTCATTTCAAACAACATAAAGTCCATACAGTAAAACCTTGTAATCCAAAGCACTCGTATATCAAACTGAATTTCCCCATAAGAAATATTGGAAACTCAGATGATTCGTACCACAATCATTTATTTTTAAGTCCTTCAGTCTGTAGTCCATATAAAAAGATTATAGCAATGTGACTTCAAGGCAACTTCGAGGCAACTTCAGGGTAATCTTCCTGTAGTATCAGATCCAAATCACATCATTTACAGTAAGATGAGGATCCGACTTAGGGCTCATGCACACTGCAGCTCGAAAAAAAAGCTGCTTTTACAGGCATTTGAACTTTTATTTCAGCTTGAAGAAGCTTGTGCTGTTTTGTGCTCTTGTGCCCCTTTTTCTTGAGCTTCTTCAAGCTTCTTTGAGCTCTTTTGAGCTTCTTTGAGCTTCTTTGAGCATAAGCGTTTTTATTTTCACAAACCCTCCATAAAGTCTATGGGCACAAGTTGGATAGAAGTTGCCTTGAAGTAGTACAGAAAACTTTTCTAAAGTTGGAGCGACTTCAGTAGTGCTAATTAAGACAGCTCTCATTTACTAAAATGGGATATAAACCTACTCGTATTGCAAGACCTCACTGGTTTATCGAGTTAAAATTTATAAAAAAAAAATTCTTGTCTTGTAAAACACTGGCAGACCAAGTTACTCGCATTCCAAGGTTTTACTGTACTTCTATTAATTTACTTTTTTCCTAAATTCCTAAAATGTAAATAAATTGGTACATGGAGGCAGCATGGGAGTTTGTAATTTGTGCATAAATTCAAAGCCATCTAATAAACATTTTCCACAATTATAAAACAAATCAATGCATTTATATGTGCTCAGCTAAACTATGAAATGAGCATGCATGTTTATACAGATGCTAATGACTATTTTTATTATACAGGATTTATATAAAGCCAACAGTTTGTGTAGTGCTTTACAATATAAAGTGAGCCAATATAGTTACGACGTACTTCAAGACAAGAAGGTTAGTGGGGCGGTGCTCATGAAAGCTTACAAACTAAAAGGGAGGGGTACGTGATAAAGAAAAGGTGATAACTGTGCGGGTTGAGTTGATGAAGAAAGTACAATTCCAAACAAAATAAACACTAACAACTAAGATTTTTATGAAAGACAAGACCCTCTTGATCTCTTCCGTCATAGCTATTTCTTACTTCCTGCCAGGTTTAATGCACAATGAGTTGCACATGTGCAGCTCAATATACATTTATGGCACCACTCAGTCCAGTGACTCCCGTGCGCAGCTGAAGAGTCTGAACCCGGAAGGAAATTTAGGAGAAGATGTAAGCGCTTATGACAGCTAAGAGCGCTGACACTGCATCACTGGAGGGGGATTGCTTGACAGGTAAGTCTGCCATAATGTGCAAATACTCTCTGCATACATAGTACATTATGGCATAATGCTCCTCAATGCAATTTTTTTATGACCAGGTTTAATTCTGCTTTAACACAGCATACTCTGACAGTTCTGATTAGCTTTTTATATATGGAAGAATACCACTTTCTGTATAGAAAAATGCCACCCAAAGATTTTAGTTTGAGTTAACTAAGGAAACTTACCAGCCCCTGATCATGTAGGCAAGCCAGCTTTTACCTCAGTGTACAAGTGCAATGCTTCTTACACTTTTTTCCAGTCAAGGCACCCTTTAAAATTGCGTACAATCTTAAAGCACCCCATTCTAGATGATTGAAAACCAAACTAAGCATAACCCAGCAACAGCCACACTTGTAGGACACCCAACATTAGTGATTTATTTTTCTAAAGCAAATACACCTTTGCACACTGGTACTGACTAGTATTCCAACATTTCTTTTCTTCCTCGGTTACTTGCCCTGACCCAGCTAATGTGACCTAAACGGGTTCAGCTGATAGGAGTCACAGTTTTTCCATCATCATTGCACTTTATATTTTCATTTTGAGGAAATTTACAGAGTGTATATCAAAACAAAAAAGAAAAAAAATTGGATTTTTTGATATACAGTAGTAGCTGCTACCTCTAAAAAATATATACAAATCATATAAATACTATTGAAAGTATATGTATTTTATTAGCATATACACAAACTTTTTAAGGTTAAAGCTTTCAGAAAATTATTAATTTAACTTAATTAGTTAAAAGCTGCATATGTAGCATGAGGACAGTTACCTATCCAGGGATCCCCTGATGTCAGCACACCAAGCCGATTTGTCCATCTTCTTTGGGTGCAGGTGCAGCATTGCAAATAAGGGAAACCAGCAGTGAAGCCTTCAGCTTCACAGACAGTTTCCTACTGCACATGTGTGAATCAAGCTGCACTTTCTGAATGGGCCTGCTGTTTTCTGGGACACACACAGGTCCCAGAAGGCAGTAGGGGGAAGGAGGAGGGGCCGGGTTATGTCGTAGATCGCTGTGCTGCGATCTTACCTGGAAGTGGAACCCCACCCCCCCCAAAAAAAACTTCAAAATGTGGCAGTTGAAGGGTGGATGGTGCGAACAAGTGGATCGTCCCCTTTCGGGTGGAGCTCCATTTTAAAATTGTCAGTATAAAAAAAGCAAAGCTCTTGCATATTTCTATTGATTTAACAACGGCATTTATTATAAACATTCTAAAGACTTGTCCACAACCATGCATATTATATGTTGTACAGTGTAAGAGCTGACTTTAACACCTGCTTAACTGATAACAAGGTGATGCATCGATTGTGGACGTGATCATGAATGCTATGCGTTTCGCTCTATGCTTCTTCAGGAGATATGAGGTGCTGTATGTTGAAATTATTAACGTCAGTAACATACAAAACAACATACATGAACTGCAAATATCTTAAACATGTTATTATTGATAAATAACTTACATAACAGTTAAAATGCAACCAAGAGAACATGATACAACAAAGGGGAAGGACCTATGTAAAACCACTGGTATAGAGAAGGACAGCTGGAGGAGCCAAGGGCCCAGACATACACACATTATTTAATCTAAGTGTTGGTATACAAGGATGTCATCATATGGACCATAAAACTTCCAGGCTTAAGTGCTCTTACCAATAAAAATGGTGTTGATCCATACCATATATAGAAGAGGAGATTCAGTAATCTCTCAAAGATAGTGATAGTGAAGAAAAAAGTTGGCCTTATGCAGCTCTTGTAAAAAAAAAAAAAAAAAACAAATCTTACACTGTAAAACAATTTGCATTAGCAACAGAGGTTTTTGTTGCATACATTTGCAAACATGTGGATTCCGAACTCTAAAAAGTGTGGCCCTTAACTCCAATCTAACAGAGCTTCCATCTTGGGACATATATAGCAATGAATACATTTAGGGCAGGTATGCCCGGAGGTACAGTAGCTCATTCCTTTTCAAAGCTGATTTGCAAAATGTCTCTAATAGGGTTGAGCGGACACCTAGATGTCCGTGTTCGACGGGTTCGGCCGAACTTTAAAAAAAAGTCCGGGTCCGTGTCCCGGACTTTTACCGAACTTTTCCCGGACACCGAACCCCATTGAAGTCAATGGGGACCCGAACTTTAAGGCACTAAAATGGCTCTAAAACACCAAAGGAAAGGGCTAGAGTGCTGCAAATGGCAGCAAAACGTAATTAAGAGCATGGCAAGTGCTCTGCAAACAAATGTGGATAGGGAAATAACTTAAAACAACAAAAAAAAACAGAAAAATAAAACAATGTTCTTCTTCATCTCTGAAGGACGAGGCCCATATGGAGTAGGAGGGAGGTTGAGGTGGTGGTGGATGTGGCGGTGACATAGGCGTGCGCACAGGGTGTGCTGGGTGTGCCTGGGCACACCCTAATCACCTAGGGCACATAGCATTGCCAGTGAGGAGATGGGAAAGATCTCCCTGGGACCTGCTCTGCTCTATTTCTCCTTGCCTACAGGTACATGGCCCCGATACATTACTCTCCCTGCTGGCAAACACATGCATGTGTATTTCAACTTTGGGGTGCACACCTTAATGCAATAGGCTGCGCACACCTATGGGCGGTGTAGGTGGAAGCGGCGGTGGAGGAGGACCAGGGCCGGATTAACAGCATCATGGGCTTGGTGCTGAGGATTTTGAAGGGCCTTAAGGGCCGTGCCTTGCCATGCACCCAGAGGAGGAAGGGTGCAGCCATGCATGCCTAATTCAACATGGGATGCTGTCTCTGAAGCCCATAAACACATCCATGCATCGCCAACTGTCCCTCCTTGTCCGGCCTTCACGCTGTGTGGGGAGGTTCTGAGGGTGCTGCCTGGGGAAGCGAGCATAGAAGCCAGACTTCTGTGTTTACAAGTGACAGAAGAGCGGTAACAGTGAATATGGCCAACCCGGGGCCTATATAAAAGGTAGGGGCCTGGAGCTGCAGCTCCAATAGCCCCTACATTAATCTGGCCCTGAGGAGGAGGACGAGGTAGCCAACACTGCTTCTTTTCAAAAATTTTAAATGAGGGTACACCCCAAAAGAGAGAGAAAGAGCAAAAATGGAACAATGGGTGGGTAAGGTCGGTATCCATTGCTATTCTGCATAAGGTACGGAAAAGTCCCGTGGGATCCATGCCTGGTTCATTTTAATGAACGTGAGCTTGTCCACATTGTCTCTGGACAGGCGGCTGCGCTTGTCTGTTATAACGCCCCCAGCCGTGCTAAATACCCGTTCAGATAATACACTGGCTGCAGGGCACGCCAGCACCTCCAAGGCGTAAAGGGCAAGCTCAGGCCATGTGCCCAATTTGGAGACCCAGAAGTTGAAGGGGGCAGACCCGTCATTCACTACATGTAGGCGTGTGCACACATACTGCTCCACCATGTTGGTAAAATGCTGCCTCCTGCTAAGACGTTCCATCTGAGCTGCTGGTGCTGCTGTTTGTTGTGGCGTGCTGACAAAGCTTTTCCACATTTCGGCCATGCTAACCCTGCCTTCTGAGGTGCTGGCGGTGCCCTGGTTGCGTTGGCGACCTCCTCCTCCTCCTCCTCTGCCTTGTGCTTCCACTGTGGCCCCGCTGTCAGATGGGAATGCCAGCAGCATGGCGTCTACCAGCGTGCGCTTGTACTCGCGCATCTTGCGATCGCGCTCCAGTGAGTGAATTAAGGACGGTACGTTGTCCTTGTAACGGGGATCCAGCAGCGTGGCCACCCAGTAATCAGCACAAGTTAGAATGTGGGCAACTCGGCGGTCGTTGTGGAGACACTGCAGCATGTAATCGCTCATGTGTGCCAGGCTGCCCAGAGGCGACGAAAGGCTGTCCTCTGTGGGAGGTGTATCGTCCGTGTCCTCTGTATCCCCCCAGCCACGCACCAGTGATGGCCATGAGCTGGCCTGGGTGCCACCCTGCTGTGAACATGGTTCCATCTCCTCCTCCAGCTCCTCCTCCTCCTCATCCTCCTCATCCTCCAGAACTGTGCCCCTGCTGGACAATTGTGTCCCTGGCGTTTGTGTGTGCAGGAACCCACCCTCGGAGCCCCTTGCGAATGACTGCCCTGAAAGCCTTTGAAATGTTACCTCTTCATCCTCCTCCTCCTCATCCTGTGCCACATCCTCTTCCATCATCGCCCAAATTGTTTTTTCAAGGAGGCATAGAAGTGGGATAGTTAAGCTGAGAATGGCGTCATTGCCACTGGCCATGTTGGTGGAGTACCCAAAACAGCGCAACAAGGCACAATATATGCAAATGTCAAATATGCAAACTATGCCGCAATTTAATGTTTTTTACACCAAAAGGGTGTGTATTGAATAGCGGAATAGGATAAAAAACTGTGTATCTCACACGTACAAACACAGACTAGGCCCGATTAAATTTTTTCCTACCCTAAAGGGAGGATGAGGAAGAGGAGTATGGAACATGCAGCACCCTCAAATCTTCAGAAGTATGAGATGAACCCCAAAAACTTGGAAAGGTGGATCTCTCTCACACGTACCAACACAGACTATCCCCCAATTTAACTGATCCCCAAAGGTTTTTGATTAAATAGCGGAATAGAAAATATGATCCAAAAAAAGTGTATGTATATCACACGTACACAACCACACTAGGCCCCAATTACTATTGTTTGTACCCCTAAAAGGCTAGATGAGGAGTAGGGGGGGTATGGAACAGGCAGCACCCTCAAACCTTCAGAAGTATGAGATGAACCCCAACAACTTGGAAAGGTGGATCTCTCTCACACGTACCAACACAGACTATCCCCCAATTTAACTGATCCCCAAAGGTTTTTGATTAAATAGCGGAATAGAAAATATGATCCAAAAAAAGTGTATGTATATCACACGTACACAACCACACTAGGCCCCAATTACTATTGTTTGTACCCCTAAAAGGCTAGATGAGGAGTAGGGGGGGTATGGAACAGGCAGCACCCTCAAACCTTCAGAAGTATGAGATGAACCCCAACAACTTGGAAAGGTGGATCTCTCTCACACGTACCAACACAGACTATCCCCCAATTTAACTGATCCCCAAAGGTTTTTGATTAAATAGCGGAATAGAAAATATGATCCAAAAAAAGTGTATGTATATCACACGTACACAACCACACTGGGCCCCAATTACTATTGTTTGTACCCCTAAAAGGCTAGATGAGGAGTAGGGGGAGTATGGAACAGGCAGCACCCTCAAACCTTCAGAAGTATGAGATGAACCCCAACAACTTGGAAAGGTGGATCTCTCTCACACGTACCAACACAGACTATCCCCCAATTTAACTGATCCCCAAAGGTTTTTGATTAAATAGCGGAATAGAAAATATGATCCAAAAAAAGTGTATGTATATCACACGTACACAACCACACTAGGCCCCAATTACTATTGTTTGTACCCCTAAAAGGCTAGATGAGGAGTAGGGGGGGTATGGAACAGGCAGCACCCTCAAACCTTCAGAAGTATGAGATGAACCCCAACAACTTGGAAAGGTGGATCTCTCTCACACGTACCAACACAGACTATCCCCCAATTTAACTGATCCCCAAAGGTTTTTGATTAAATAGCGGAATAGAAAATATGATCCAAAAAAAGTGTATGTATATCACACGTACACAACCACACTAGGCCCCAATTACTATTGTTTGTACCCCTAAAAGGCTAGGAGTAGGGGGAGTATGGAACAGGCAGCACCCTCAAACCTTCAGAAGTATGAGATGAACCCCAACAACTTGGAAAGGTGGATCTCTCTCACACGTACCAACACAGACTATCCCCCAATTTAACTGATCCCCAAAGGTTTTTGATTAAATAGCGGAATAGAAAATATGATCCAAAAAAAGTGTATGTATATCACACGTACACAACCACACTAGGCCCCAATTACTATTGTTTGTACCCCTAAAAGGCTAGATGAGGAGTAGGGGGGGTATGGAACAGGCAGCACCCTCAAACCTTCAGAAGTATGAGATGAACCCCAACAACTTGGAAAGGTGGATCTCTCTCACACGTACCAACACAGACTATCCCCCAATTTAACTGATCCCCAAAGGTTTTTGATTAAATAGCGGAATAGAAAATATGATCCAAAAAAAGTGTATGTATATCACACGTACACAACCACACTAGGCCCCAATTACTATTGTTTGTACCCCTAAAAGGCTAGGAGTAGGGGGAGTATGGAACAGGCAGCACCCTCAAACCTTCAGAAGTATGAGATGAACCCCAACAACTTGGAAAGGTGGATCTCTCTCACACGTACCAACACAGACTATCCCCCAATTTAACTGATCCCCAAAGGTTTTTGATTAAATAGCGGAATAGAAAATATGATCCAAAAAAAGTGTATGTATATCACACGTACACAACCACACTAGGCCCCAATTACTATTGTTTGTACCCCTAAAAGGCTAGATGAGGAGTAGGGGGAGTATGGAACAGGCAGCACCCTCAAACCTTCAGAAGTATGAGATGAACCCCAACAACTTGGAAAGGTGGATCTCTCTCACACGTACCAACACAGACTATCCCCCAATTTAACTGATCCCCAAAGGTTTTTGATTAAATAGCGGAATAGAAAATATGATCCAAAAAAAGTGTATGTATATCACACGTACACAACCACACTAGGCCCCAATTACTATTGTTTGTACCCCTAAAAGGCTAGATGAGGAGTAGGGGGGGTATGGAACAGGCAGCACCCTCAAACCTTCAGAAGTATGAGATGAACCCCAACAACTTGGAAAGGTGGATCTCTCTCACACGTACCAACACAGACTATCCCCCAATTTAACTGATCCCCAAAGGTTTTTGATTAAATAGCGGAATAGAAAATATGATCCAAAAAAAGTGTATGTATATCACACGTACACAACCACACTAGGCCCCAATTACTATTGTTTGTACCCCTAAAAGGCTAGATGAGGAGTAGGGGGGGTATGGAACAGGCAGCACCCTCAAACCTTCAGAAGTATGAGATGAACCCCAACAACTTGGAAAGGTGGATCTCTCTCACACGTACCAACACAGACTATCCCCCAATTTAACTGATCCCCAAAGGTTTTTGATTAAATAGCGGAATAGAAAATATGATCCAAAAAAAGTGTATGTATATCACACGTACACAACCACACTAGGCCCCAATTACTATTGTTTGTACCCCTAAAAGGCTAGATGAGGAGTAGGGGGGGTATGGAACAGGCAGCACCCTCAAACCTTCAGAAGTATGAGATGAACCCCAACAACTTGGAAAGGTGGATCTCTCTCACACGTACCAACACAGACTATCCCCCAATTTAACTGATCCCCAAAGGTTTTTGATTAAATAGCGGAATAGAAAATATGATCCAAAAAAAGTGTATGTATATCACACGTACACAACCACACTAGGCCCCAATTACTATTGTTTGTACCCCTAAAAGGCTAGATGAGGAGTAGGGGGAGTATGGAACAGGCAGCACCCTCAAATCTTCAGAAGTATGAGATTGTGTTCACTGTACCCCACAAAGATTGAGTTCACTGCACCCCACAATGATTGTGTTCACTGCACCCCACAAAGATTGTGTTCACTGCACCTCACAAAGATTGTGTTCACTGTACCCCCCAAAGATTGTGTTCACTGCACCCCACAAAGATTCTGTTCACTGTACCCCACAAAGATTGTGTTCACTGCACCCTAAAAGGATGTTGTTCACTGCACCCCACAAAGATTGTGTTCACTGCACCCTAAAAGGATGTTGTTCACTGCACCCCAAAAAGATTGTGTTCACTGTACCCCCCCAAAGATTGTGTTCACTGCACCCCACAAAGATTGTGTTCACTGCACCCCAAAAAGATTGTGTTCACTGTACCCCCCAAAGATTGTGTTCACTGCACCCCAAAAAGATTGTGTTCACTGTACCCCCCAAAGATTGTGTTCACTGCACCCCACAAAGATTCTGTTCACTGTACCCCACAAAGATTGTGTTCACTGCACCCCAAAAAGATTGTGTTCACTGTACCCCCCAAAGATTGTGTTCACTGCACCCCACAAAGATTCTGTTCACTGCACCCCACAAAGGATTTTGTTCACTGCACCCCAAAAAGATTGTGTTCACTGCACCCCAAAAAGGATTTTGATCACTGCACCCCAAAAAGGATGTTGTTCACTGCACCCCAAAAATGATTTTGTTCACTCCACCCCAAAAAGATTGTGTTCACTGCACCCCACAAAGATTGTGTTCACTGCACCCCAAAAAGATTGTGTTCACTGTACCCCCCAAAGATTGTGTTCACTGCACCCCACAAAGATTCTGTTCACTGTACCCCACAAAGATTGTGTTCACTGCACCCCAAAAAGATTGTGTTCACTGCACCCCAAAAAGGATGTTGTTCACTGCACCCCAAAAAGGATGTTGTTCACTCCACCCCAAAAAGATTGTGTTCACTGCACCCCACAAAGATTGTGTTCACTGCACCCCAAAAAGATTGTGTTCACTGCACCCCAAAAATGATTTTGTTCACTGCACCCCAAAAAGGATTTTGTTCACTGCACCCCAAAAAGGATGTTGTTCACTCCACCCCAAAAAGATTGTGTTCACTGCACCCCAAAAAGATTGTGTTCACTGCACCCCACAAAGGATTTTGTTCACTGCACCCCAAAAAGATTGTGTTCACTGCACCCCAAAAAGGATGTTGTTCACTGCACCCCAAAAAGGATTTTGTTCACTGCACCCCAAAAAGATTGTGTTCACTGCACCCCACAAAGGATTTTGTTCACTGCACCCCACAAAGATTGTGTTCACTGCACACCAAAAAGGATTGTGTTCACTGCACCCCAAAAAGATTTTGTTCACTGCACCCCAAAAAGATTGTGTTCACTGCAGCCCAAAAAGATTGTGTTCACTGCAGCCCAAAAAGATTGTGTTCACTGCAGCCCAAAAAGATTGTGTTCACTGCAGCTCACACACAGAAAAATGGATGTGGATCACTGACACCTGCCTATCTCCAATCCCACACCACACAGCAATATCGATTGTAGTTTGTAGAACACAGTTTCCCTAAAATTCAGCAGACTCTGTCCCTAACAGGATTGAGAAGAGATCGTAGATCAGGATTGAGTGCAGATTCACCCCACCCCCCACACAGCAATATCGATTGTAGTTTGTAGAAGACACTGACCCTATAATTCAGCAGACTCTATCCCTAAAATGCCTATAACTCGCCCTGCCTAAACACTCCGACCTGTCCCTCAATTCTATCCGGACACAAATGGTTTTTTCCTGCCTATCTTTCCCTAATCAGCAGCCAGCACACTGATGTGTGCTCTGTCCCTTAGCTAAGCAGCAGAATGACGCTGCTGCGGCGGCTGCCTCGAACTTATAAAGACTTGGTCACATGCTTCAGACGGCCAATCACAGCTACTAAGACATTTGCAGGCATGGCTGGGATG
Organism: Pelophylax lessonae; assembly: GCF_965119305.1. NCBI lineage: Eukaryota > Metazoa > Chordata > Amphibia > Anura > Ranidae > Pelophylax > Pelophylax lessonae. The sequence continues at coordinate 481,399,851 of NC_138772.1, read as the reverse complement.
GCTTAAGGCACACCAGTTAAACGATTGTTGATTGGCTGTTGAAAGCCCGCCATGAAAAGAGCGCCAAAGCATGCAAAACCCGGAAATAAAACGACCGAACACGGATTTTTACCCGAACATACAGTAAAGTGTCCGTGTCCGTGTTCGGGTAAAAAAAATCCAATTATTCGGTACGAACACGAATAATACAGTCCGTGTTCGCTCAACACTAGTCTCTAACATTGTAAGTGTTAAAATTATAGCAACATTTTATGACTGGTTATTGCTGCTGTTATGTTTTAGAGTGAATAAAAGTTTGGATGTAGAACATCTATATACTTGCCTAGCGCACAAGTGCCATACATCATCTTAGTAGTAGTAATAACGAGGGAATTACAAACCAGAGCACAGTACATGTGTTCCTAGAGCATACATAAATGTGTTCCTCCAAACGTTTGCCATGATTGATTTCCTGCCAGATGTAATGTGATTTATTTAACTTTCGCATCTGATAAGTGGGATGTCACAGTAAAAAAAAAAAAATATATATATATATATTGTAGCGGTATCTGTAATTTATCTTCATAGTAAGTGTGTCATTTGTAATAATTTATCCCAATAGTGAGTGCATCATTGAGTGGCAGGCTGCTGTCTTAAATCACACACAGTGCATTAAGCCGCTAAACTGTCAAAGGCAGAACAACTAGATGCAGCATAGGCACAGAAATTGCTGGAACCAAAAGACTTTCCAACCCCAGAAACAAATTACTATAGGTTATCACAGTGTTTTATCAATGATTGGTTGCTGTTTTTATTAGTGAATAATATGAAAATAAAATGTTTTGAAATAATGCAAAGGATTTATACAAACAAGAGAAAAGGAAAGCTCTTTAAAGTAAATGTGCCTACAGCCAGACTGCCCAATCTTGGAGAGCGTTCATATATCTGTAGCCCTTTTCTGAAGTCTGCTGAAGCTAGCCAAGCACTTTAAGTGGACAGTTTTGCGTTAAAATTTACTACTTTTGATGTGTCCTTTCTTCCCTCCTCCATAGCCCAAACGTTTGCCTTATAAACATGTACAGGTTTAGTAAAAGGATAATTTTTCACATGGACTTTGCATAGATAGCCAAATGACTAGTCCAGTCTAACGTGACTAGTCGCAGCTCTCCAGTGTCATTATGGAAAAAGGAGGACCCTTGGTCCTGCATTTTACATAAGGATGTAAGGGCCCTCACACATCCAAGCGGTTAGAGAGTGAAGCAGAGTGCCAGCTGCTTAAGTGCAAAAAAAAGGGTAAGTAAGGTAAGTAGACAGAACAAGCATTTTTACCCTGCAGTTTAGGAAGGGGAAGCGGGATGTTACTACTGAGTGAAATTTTACAGATACTCAGAGTTCAGTTCCAAGGTTTCTACGTGTACCATTCATCAGTTTTGGAAGCCCCCAAACCAAATATGTAAATATGCTCTAAAATGTAAATCTTGATTCTCGCTGAGAATGTCAAAGGCTGGCCCACCCCCTCCTGCTGCTAATTGGACATTGAGATTGCACTTGCTGCTTAAAAAGCAAAATGTAGGCTCCCCATGAGGGGAAGGATAAGAGAGTCTCCAATTCTTATGGAAAAAGTCAAGATTGAATATTGGAGCGCCCAGTGATTGGTGCTTACCAGGTGCTTCTAAAGATCATGAAAGAGATATGTTAGCACATGCTTGCATTCCATTTCAGATGTAAATAAAAGAGGATTTTAACTTTTAAATGCAACTTTCATATTTTATATACTTGTTATAAAATGTAAAACATACCATATTTCCTATATTTTATGTGTACCGATTTCCAGATTTTGTCTCTAGTGGCCTTCTGTATGCCATTGCAATAACCTAGCCTACTTGATGAACAACGGCTGTGATAAAATCTCAGCCACATAGAAAGGTTTAGCTTGGGGCATGGCTACAGCCAAGATGGCCAGACCTGTTTACAGAGAGCTCTATCAGCCGCCTTTAGAATCCATCACCATTCTGCTTATTCATAGCTGCTCCTGCAACATCACACAGCTTCCTGGGGTGACCAAGTGCCCAGCTGCCTCCATGAGTAAGGATGTCTCCTCTACAGCAACAGAATGGCTGAAAGAATTTGCTTGGGCCGAGAAACAAGATGGCAGCCGCAGCCCTCCTCACACGAGGAGCAGTGGGACCGCTGCTACAGAGACACCTAAACATGCATCTACAACAGAGAAAGTGGGTACACTTAACCTGGAGCAGGTCAACATGCAATTGCTGAGTGCTTTCTCCGCATGTGGCACTTCTCTCACAGATAAAAATGGATGAAATCAAGGTGGATATTGGCCTGTTGAGGCAAGATATGCAGAAAGTGAGAGAGAGAGTGACTGAGACTAAACAAAGAATCTCTTGTCTAGAGGTCAACTTTTGACCTTTCCCTAGCAGGGTGTCAGCAGCAGAGAAACAAATCACTTTCTGGTGCCAGAAAGCTGATGACCTTGAAAACCACCTGCGAAGGAATAACCTCAGAATTGTGGGTCTCCCTGAAAAGGCAGAGGGTCAGAATCCTGGGGTCTTTTTGGAGAAAGGTTGAGTTGTGTTTTTAGCACCTCCCCATCCGCTCCCTCTTTAAGCTGCAAAATCGGCAGATGGGGTGTTGTCGTAATATTCTCATGCTGTGGTCGTAATATTCTCCTTTTCGGCTGCAAAATCTATCACTCCTGTTGAGTTTGGCAAGTAGTGCCACTGCCAAACAAGAGCCATTCAATGAAATGTAAAACACCACAAGTGTCTTTCATCTGAATGCAATGCACGCTGTTGAAGCACGTTGGTTAACAATTACAACAGGGTTAAAACAGGCGATGAGGAGGCGTCACATTGCCCCCTCACCACCTGTCAAATGCTGATCATAATTTACAATTATAAATGATCAATTGCCTCTCCATTTCCACCATGTAATCTCACAATCTGAAAGATCAAAATGCAATCGTATTGATGAACAAAGTATGCTGGTGCTGCCGATCGATTCAAAGCCCTGGCCAATCGAATCTGATCTGAATCAAGTCCAAATTGACTGGAAGGGAAGTTATGCCAATTAGATCATTTTGATAAAATCAAAAATCTATTGGATAATAAAATCAAATCATATATGGGCATCATCACAGAGTGCTGGCTATCAGTATTAAATTCCAGGGAGGGTCTAATCCTTCCTCACAATCCAAAGCTACAAAAAAAGTTGGGGCAGTAGCTAAGTTTTTATTTTGATAATGAAAAAGGTGACAGTTTGCTATTCCAGGCCTCTCTTCTTTCTAGGCCCTGAAAGGTAGGTGTTGGGTACCCTAAGAAGACATTTTTTGAGTCTAAAGCGGAACTCTCTCAATAAGCACTGACTATTTTTAAATCTACTAACCAAAGCCTTAATATTTTATACAAAATGTACCAGTCTGGCAACTATTTACTACTCCGGGACGAGGGTGCTTCTCCCTACGCACCAAAAGCCACTGGTATAAAACATAACCTTTATTAAGGAATTTATTAAATGTATATTGAAACAGGTTGTAAGTAGTAGGAATAATGGTGGTCAATGATTATTGCTGTCCAGAAAACTCCCAACTGCAGTGCTACAACATCAGGCTCTGCAGATCAAGTGGACATACAGATGACCCCATACTAAAATAGATGTCCCTGTAATCATGATGACCATTATTCCTACAACTTACAACCTGGTTTGGAGTCTGTTTCAACCCTTCCTTTATCCTTAATGATGGTTACGTTTTATACCAGTGGCTTTTGTTGCCTAGGGAGATTCACCCTCAGCTCATAGTTAACTATTTAGAATTCTTATGCTGCTAGCTATAGTAAATATATAGGAAAGTATATCATATTTACCTGTTTTAAACTTTTTTTTTTTTTTACGTTTTTTTAGTCAGTTCCTGGTTTACAGTCCTAGGCTCCCAGGGGCCTTCAGGAGGGGAGGAGGTGTTTTCTCAGCTAGGCACGCCCTCCTGCCTGCAGGCCTGAGCTAAGGAGAGATGGATTCCTGAAAGTAAATGCTACTTTAATTATCTGCCCTTAGGGGCAATTACATAGTTACATAGTTTGTGAGGTTGAAAAAAGACATCAGTCCATCCAGTTCAACCTATGATGTGTGTGTGTGTTTGCTGTTAACCATACATTGTATACCCTTGTATGTTGTGGTCTTTAAGGTGCCCATCTAATAGATTTTTGAAACTATCGATGCTCCCTGCTGATACGACTGTGGAAGCAAATTCCACATACTTACTGCTCTGACAGTAAAGAACCCCTTACGTATTTTAAGGTTAAACCGTTTTTACTCTAGTTTTAGTGAGTGGCCACGTGTCTTATTGTATTCCCTTTCTCTGAAAAGTTTGTTCCTTATGCTAGGGTCGCCAGTACAGTATTTGTACATTGATATCATATCCCCCCCTCAATCGTCTCCTCTCCAGAGAGAATAAGTTCAGTGCTTGTAGTATTTCCTCATAGCTGATGTCCTCCATTCCCCTTGTTATTTTTGCTGCCCTTCTCTGGACTCTCTCCAGTTCCAGCACATCCTTCATGAGGACCGGTGCCCAGAACTGGACAGCATACTCCAGATGTGGCCGGACCAGAGTCTTGTAGAGTGGGAGAATAATCTCTTTATTTCTGGAGTGAATCCCATTTTTTATACATGCCAGTATTCTGTTGGCTTTGCTTGCAGCGGCTTGGCATTGCATGCCACTGCCAAGCCTGTTGTCCACTAGTACCCCCAGGTCCTTTTCCATCTTAGATTAACCCAGAGGTTTCCCCCCTAGTGAGTAGCTTGCTTTCGTGTTTCTGATGCCCAAGTGCATTACTTTACATTTTTCAACATTAAAGCTCATCTGCCATGTAGTTGCCCACCCCATTATTTTTTTCAGGTCCGCTTGTAAGGTTTCCATATCCTGCATAGAAGATATTGGCATGCTTAGTTTAGTATCATCCGCAAATACCGAGATTGTACTAGATATCCTCTCCTCTAGATCATTTATGAATAAATTAAACAGGATTGGTACCTGGACAGAACCTTGGGGGACCCCACTTTCCACACCCGCCCAATCTGAGTACTCCCCATTAATCACCACCCTCTGGACTCTCCCCTGGAGCCAGTTTTCTATCCAGGTACTCACCCTATGGTCCATACCTACCTTCCTTAGCTTGTACAGTAAGCGTTTGTAAGGGAACAGTGTCAAATGCCTTTGCAAAGTCCAGATACACCACATCCACAGGCTTTCCTTTATCTAGGTGGCAGCTCACTTTATCGTACAAGGTTAATAGATTGGTCTGGCAAGAACGATTTTTCATGAATCCATGCTAATTACTACTTATAATACCGTTTTCATTACTAAAGTCTTGTAAGTGATCCCTTAACATCCCCTCCAACATCTTGCAGACTACTGATGTTAGGCTGACCGGCCTATAGTTACCCGGGATATATCTCGCCCCTTTTTAAATATTGGTACCACGTTGGCTTTTTTCCAATCAGCTGGCACCATACCCGTTTGTAGACTATCCTTAAAGATCAAGAATAATGGTCTGGCAATCACCTAGATGAGCTCTTTAAAAACTCTCGGGTGCAAGCCATCCGGTCCCGGTGATTTATTTATTTATTCACACTGCCCCTCTATGAAATCACAGAGCAATTCACCGTTCTAGCTGCTCTGTGTTGCCGGCTGTCTAGGGAGCAGAGTGGTGCACGATTCAGCACAGAGCACCGTCCCCCCTTTTTTTTTTCTTGAACAAACTTTATGTGAAGTGTACAAAATGTGTGCACTTCATAAACTGCAATGTAAGGAAGTGCGAAGGGCTGCGCTGGCTGACATTACAATGCGATTCAGGCCAGTGCTCTGCGATAAGATGCAGCATGTCTTCATTTTACTGCAGCAGGCTGCAGTGCTTTGCTGCATTGCTGTGTGAATAGGACACATAGGAAACATTTGTTTACTGTGTGCCCTTGCGGAGACAGATGTTTTACACTGCTGTAAAACGTCTGTCACCGCATGTAGTGTGAATTGGCCCTTACTGCAGATGGCTCGCAGCCAGAAATGCTAGGAGTAGGGTTGAGCGGACACCTAGATGTCCGTGTTCGACGGGTTCGGCCGAACTTTAAAAAAAAGTCCGGGTCCGTGTCCCGGACTTTTACCGAACTTTTCCCGGACACCGAACCCCATTGAAGTCAATGGGGACCCGAACTTTAAGGCACTAAAATGGCTCTAAAACACCAAAGGAAAGGGCTAGAGTGCTGCAAATGGCAGCAAAACGTAATTAAGAGCATGGCAAGTGCTCTGCAAACAAATGTGGATAGGGAAATAACTTAAAACAACAAAAAAAAACAGAAAAATAAAACAATGTTCTTCTTCATCTCTGAAGGACGAGGCCCATATGGAGTAGGAGGGAGGTTGAGGTGGTGGTGGATGTGGCGGTGACATAGGCGTGCGCACAGGGTGTGCTGGGTGTGCCTGGGCACACCCTAATCACCTAGGGCACATAGCATTGCCAGTGAGGAGATGGGAAAGATCTCCCTGGGACCTGCTCTGCTCTATTTCTCCTTGCCTACAGGTACATGGCCCCGATACATTACTCTCCCTGCTGGCAAACACATGCATGTGTATTTCAACTTTGGGGTGCACACCTTAATGCAATAGGCTGCGCACACCTATGGGCGGTGTAGGTGGAAGCGGCGGTGGAGGAGGACCAGGGCCGGATTAACAGCATCATGGGCTTGGTGCTGAGGATTTTGAAGGGCCTTAGGGCCGTGCCTTGCCATGCACCCAGAGGAGGAAGGGTGCCGCCATGCATGCCTAATTCAACATGGGATGCTGTCTCTGAAGCCCATAAACACATCCATGCATCGCCAACTGTCCCTCCTTGTCCGGCCTTCACGCTGTGTGGGGAGGTTCTGAGGGTGCTGCCTGGGGAAGCGAGCATAGAAGCCAGACTTCTGTGTTTACAAGTGACAGAAGAGCGGTAACAGTGAATATGGCCAACCCGGGGCCTATATAAAAGGTAGGGGCCTGGAGCTGCAGCTCCAATAGCCCCTACATTAATCTGGCCCTGAGGAGGAGGACGAGGTAGCCAACACTGCTTCTTTTCACAAATTTTAAATGAGGGTACACCCCAAAAGAGTGAGAAAGAGCAAAAATGGAACAATGGGTGGGTAAGGTCGGTATCCATTGCTATTCTGCATAAGGTACGGAAAAGTCCCGTGGGATCCATGCCTGGTTCATTTTAATGAACGTGAGCTTGTCCACATTGTCTCTGGACAGGCGGCTGCGCTTGTCTGTTATAACGCCCCCAGCCGTGCTAAATACCCGTTCAGATAATACACTGGCTGCAGGGCACGCCAGCACCTCCAAGGCGTAAAGGGCAAGCTCAGGCCATGTGCCCAATTTGGAGACCCAGAAGTTGAAGGGGGCAGACCCGTCATTCACTACATGTAGGCGTGTGCACACATACTGCTCCACCATGTTGGTAAAATGCTGCCTCCTGCTAAGACGTTCCATCTGAGCTGCTGGTGCTGCTGTTTGTTGTGGCGTGCTGACAAAGCTTTTCCACATTTCGACCATGCTAACCCTGCCTTCTGAGGTGCTGGCGGTGCCCTGGTTGCGTTGGCGACCTCCTCCTCCTCCTCCTCTGCCTTGTGCTTCCACTGTGGCCCCGCTGTCAGATGGGAATGCCAGCAGCATGGCGTCTACCAGCGTGCGCTTGTACTCGCGCATCTTGCGATCGCGCTCCAGTGAGTGAATTAAGGACGGTACGTTGTCCTTGTAACGGGGATCCAGCAGCGTGGCCACCCAGTAATCAGCACAAGTTAGAATGTGGGCAACTCGGCGGTCGTTGTGGAGACACTGCAGCATGTAATCGCTCATGTGTGCCAGGCTGCCCAGAGGCAACGAAAGGCTGTCCTCTGTGGGAGGTGTATGGTCCGTGTCCTCTGTATCCCCCCAGCCACGCACCAGTGATGGCCATGAGCTGGCCTGGGTGCCACCCTGCTGTGAACATGGTTCCATCTCCTCCTCCAGCTCCTCCTCCTCCTCATCCTCCTCATCCTCCAGAACTGTGCCCCTGCTGGACAATTGCGTCCCTGGCGTTTGCGTGTGCAGGAACCCACCCTCGGAGCCCCTTGCGAATGACTGCCCTGAAAGCCTTGGAAATGTTACCTCTTCATCCTCCTCCTCCTCCTCATCCTGTGCCACATCCTCTTCCATCATCGCCCGAATTGTTTTTTCAAGGAGGCATAGAAGTGGGATAGTTAAGCTGAGAACGGCGTCATTGCCACTGGCCATGTTGGTGGAGTACTCAAAACAGCGCAACAAGGCACACAGGTCTCGCATGGAGGCCCAGTTATTGGTGGTGAAGTGGTGCTGTTCCGCAGAGCGACTCACGCGTGCGTGCTGCAGCTGAAACTCCACTATGGCCTGCTGCTGCTCGCACAGTCTTTCCAGCATGTGCAAGGTGGAGTTCCACCTTGTGGGCACGTCACATATGAGGCGGTGAGCGGGAAGGCCGAAGTTACGCTGCAGCGCTGCCAGGCGAGCAGCAGCAGGGTGAGAACGCCGAAAGTGCGCACAAACGGCCCGCACTTTCTGCAGCAGCTCTGACATATCGGGGTAGTTTTTAAGGAACCTCTGCACCACCAAATTCAGCACATGCGCCAGGCAAGGGATGTGCGTCAAACCGGCTAGGCCCAGAGCTGCTATGAGATTTCGCCCGTTATCGCACACCACCAGGCCGGGCTTGAGGCTCGCTGGCAGCAACCACTCATTTGTCTGCTGTTCCATGCTCCTCCACAACTCCTGCGCGGTGTGTGGTTTGTCCCCCAAACAGGCAAGTTGTAAAACTGCCTGCTGTCGTTTACCCCTGGCCGTGCTGAAGTTGGTGGTGAAGGTGTTACGCTGTCCGGATGAGGAGGCGGTAGAGGATGAGGAAGCGGAGTAGGAGGAGTTAGGAACAGGAGGCAAACTGAAGCGCCCTGCAATCCTCGGTGGTGGAAGGACATGCGCCAAATTGCTATCCGCCTCAGGCCCATCCGCCACTGCATTTACCCAGTGTGCCGTTAGGGAGATATAACGCCCCTGACCGTGCTTACTGGTCCACGTATCCGTAGTTAGGTGGACCTTGGCACAGATGGCGTTGCGCAGTGCACACCTGATTTTTTCCCCCACTTGGTTGTGCAGGGAAGGGATGGCTTGCCTGGAAAAGTAGTGGCGGCTGGGCACGACGTACTGTGGGACAGCCACCGACATAAGGTTTTTAAAACTGTGCGTCTCCACCAGACGGAATGACAGCATTTCAAAGGCCAATAATTTTGAAATGCTGGCATTCAGGGCCAGGGATCGCGGGTGGGTAGGGGGGTACTTCCTCTTCCTCTCAAGTGTTTGGGAGATGGAAAGCTGAACGCTTCCACGGGACATTGTGGAGATGGTTGTTGGTGACCCAGGTGGTGGTGTTGCTGACAGATCGTCTGTTTGCGGGGTGGCAGGTGCCGGTATCACTACAGATGTGGCTGGAGCGGCCGAGACTGCAGCAGAAGAGGAAGCAGGATGAGCCAGAGACGTTTCTTGGTTTTGAAGGTGTGTACTCCACTGCAGCTCGTGCTTTGCACTTAGATGCCTGATCATGCAGGTTGTGCTCAGGTTGAGAAGGTTCATGCCTCGCTTCAAGCTCTGATTGCACAGGGTGCAAACCACTCGTGTCCTGTCATCAGCACATTTTCTAAAGAACTTCCACGCTAGAGAACTCCTTTGAGCTGACTTTGGTGCGCTCGTTCCCTTGCTGCGTTGGGCAGTAGCGGGCGTAGTGTCTAGGGCACGGCCGCTCCGCTTCTGCACCCTGCTCCCTCTTCTGCTGTGCTGGTGGCTCTGTGCGACCACCGCCTCTTCCTCCAAACTACTCAGTTCACCTGCATGACGTTCATTCCATGTGGGGTCGAGGACCTCATCGTCCTCCACATCATCTTCCACCCAGTCTTCACCCCTGCCCTCCTTGTCGGTCTCCACAATGCTGAACGCCGCAGCAGTTGGCGCCTGCGTTTCGTCATCATCGGAGACGTGCTGCGATGATCCTTGCATGTACTCATCTTGAGAAATAAGTGGTTGGGCATCGCTGCACTCAATCTCTTCCACTTCTGGGGCAGGGCTAGGTGGATGGCCCTGGGAAACCCTGCTGACAGAGTCCTCAAAAAGAATAAGAGACTGCTGTATGGCTTGGGGCTCAGACTGCTGGCCTGATTTGCAAGGGGGTGAGGTGAAAGACGGTTGGACATTGGCTGCAGGTGCCAACTCTGACCTTTCTGCAGTAGACTGGGTGGGAGACAATGTGAAGGAACTGGAGGCACTGTCAGCAGCAAACCAATCTACTATCGCCTCAACTTGTTCTGGCCTCATCACTTCTAGGGGCGTTTGATGCCCTACCAAATACTGATGCAGGTTCTGTCGCCTACTCACACTTGAGGAAGGTGTTTCACTTGTGCGTGTAGCTGGCACAGATCGACCATGTCCTCTCCTTGCAACAGGAGCTCTACCAGCAGCACCACGACCCAGGCCACGGCCCTTATTTGACGGTCTCCTCATATTTCTGTAATTTAAGATCTTGCCCTAGAAAGGTTTTTATTGAATAGCGGAATAGAAAATATGATCCAAAAAAAGTGTATGTATATCACACGTACACAACCACACTAGGCCCCAATTACTATTGTTTGTACCCCTAAAAGGCTAGATGAGGAGTAGGGGGAGTATGGAACAGGCAGCACCCTCAAACCTTCAGAAGTATGAGATGAACCCCAACAACTTGGAAAGGTGGATCTCTCTCACACGTACCGACACAGACTATCCCGCAATTCAATTGATCCTCAAAGGTTTTTATTGAATAGCGGAATAGGAAATATGATCAAAAAAAGTGTATGTATCTCGCACGTACACAACCACACTAGGCCCCAATTACTATTGTTTGTACCCCTAAAAGGCTAGATGAGGAGTAGGGGGGGTATGGAACAGGCAGCACCCTCAAACCTTCAGAAGTATGAGATGAACCCCAACAACTTGGAAAGGTGGATCTCTCTCACACGTACCGACACAGACTATCCCGCAATTCAATTGATCCTCAAAGGTTTTTATTGAATAGCGGAATAGGAAATATGATCAAAAAAAGTGTATGTATCTCGCACGTACACAACCACACTAGGCCCCAATTACTATTGTTTGTACCCCTAAAAGGCTAGATGAGGAGTAGGGGGGGTATGGAACAGGCAGCACCCTCAAACCTTCAGAAGTATGAGATGAACCCCAACAACTTGGAAAGGTGGATCTCTCTCACACGTACCAACACAGACTATCCCCCAATTTAACTGATCCCCAAAGGTTTTTGATTAAATAGCGGAATAGAAAATATGATCCCAAAAAAGTGTATGTATATCACACGTACACAACCACACTAGGCCCCAATTACTATTGTTTGTACCCCTAAAAGGCTAGGAGTAGGGGGAGTATGGAACAGGCAGCACCCTCAAACCTTCAGAAGTATGAGATGAACCCCAACAACTTGGAAAGGTGGATCTCTCTCACACGTACCAACACAGACTATCCCCCAATTTAACTGATCCCCAAAGGTTTTTGATTAAATAGCGGAATAGAAAATATGATCCCAAAAAAGTGTATGTATATCACACGTACACAACCACACTAGGCCCCAATTACTATTGTTTGTACCCCTAAAAGGCTAGGAGTAGGGGGAGTATGGAACAGGCAGCACCCTCAAACCTTCAGAAGTATGAGATGAACCCCAACAACTTGGAAAGGTGGATCTCTCTCACACGTACCAACACAGACTATCCCCCAATTTAACTGATCCCCAAAGGTTTTTGATTAAATAGCGGAATAGAAAATATGATCCCAAAAAAGTGTATGTATATCACACGTACACAACCACACTAGGCCCCAATTACTATTGTTTGTACCCCTAAAAGGCTAGGAGTAGGGGGAGTATGGAACAGGCAGCACCCTCAAACCTTCAGAAGTATGAGATGAACCCCAACAACTTGGAAAGGTGGATCTCTCTCACACGTACCAACACAGACTATCCCCCAATTTAACTGATCCCCAAAGGTTTTTGATTAAATAGCGGAATAGAAAATATGATCCCAAAAAAGTGTATGTATATCACACGTACACAACCACACTAGGCCCCAATTACTATTGTTTGTACCCCTAAAAGGCTAGGAGTAGGGGGAGTATGGAACAGGCAGCACCCTCAAACCTTCAGAAGTATGAGATGAACCCCAACAACTTGGAAAGGTGGATCTCTCTCACACGTACCAACACAGACTATCCCCCAATTTAACTGATCCCCAAAGGTTTTTGATTAAATAGCGGAATAGAAAATATGATCCCAAAAAAGTGTATGTATATCACACGTACACAACCACACTAGGCCCCAATTACTATTGTTTGTACCCCTAAAAGGCTAGGAGTAGGGGGAGTATGGAACAGGCAGCACCCTCAAACCTTCAGAAGTATGAGATGAACCTCAACAACTTGGAAAGGTGGATCTCTCTCACACGTACCAACACAGACTATCCCCCAATTTAACTGATCCCCAAAGGTTTTTGATTAAATAGCGGAATAGAAAATATGATCCCAAAAAAGTGTATGTATATCACACGTACACAACCACACTAGGCCCCAATTACTATTGTTTGTACCCCTAAAAGGCTAGGAGTAGGGGGAGTATGGAACAGGCAGCACCCTCAAACCTTCAGAAGTATGAGATGAACCCCAACAACTTGGAAAGGTGGATCTCTCTCACACGTACCAACACAGACTATCCCCCAATTTAACTGATCCCCAAAGGTTTTTGATTAAATAGCGGAATAGAAAATATGATCCCAAAAAAGTGTATGTATATCACACGTACACAACCACACTAGGCCCCAATTACTATTGTTTGTACCCCTAAAAGGCTAGGAGTAGGGGGAGTATGGAACAGGCAGCACCCTCAAACCTTCAGAAGTATGAGATGAACCCCAACAACTTGGAAAGGTGGATCTCTCTCACACGTACCAACACAGACTATCCCCCAATTTAACTGATCCCCAAAGGTTTTTGATTAAATAGCGGAATAGAAAATATGATCCCAAAAAAGTGTATGTATATCACACGTACACAACCACACTAGGCCCCAATTACTATTGTTTGTACCCCTAAAAGGCTAGGAGTAGGGGGAGTATGGAACAGGCAGCACCCTCAAACCTTCAGAAGTATGAGATGAACCCCAACAACTTGGAAAGGTGGATCTCTCTCACACGTACCAACACAGACTATCCCCCAATTTAACTGATCCCCAAAGGTTTTTGATTAAATAGCGGAATAGAAAATATGATCCCAAAAAAGTGTATGTATATCACACGTACACAACCACACTAGGCCCCAATTACTATTGTTTGTACCCCTAAAAGGCTAGGAGTAGGGGGAGTATGGAACAGGCAGCACCCTCAAACCTTCAGAAGTATGAGATGAACCCCAACAACTTGGAAAGGTGGATCTCTCTCACACGTACCAACACAGACTATCCCCCAATTTAACTGATCCCCAAAGGTTTTTGATTAAATAGCGGAATAGAAAATATGATCCCAAAAAAGTGTATGTATATCACACGTACACAACCACACTAGGCCCCAATTACTATTGTTTGTACCCCTAAAAGGCTAGGAGTAGGGGGAGTATGGAACAGGCAGCACCCTCAAACCTTCAGAAGTATGAGATGAACCTCAACAACTTGGAAAGGTGGATCTCTCTCACACGTACCAACACAGACTATCCCCCAATTTAACTGATCCCCAAAGGTTTTTGATTAAATAGCGGAATAGAAAATATGATCCCAAAAAAGTGTATGTATATCACACGTACACAACCACACTAGGCCCCAATTACTATTGTTTGTACCCCTAAAAGGCTAGGAGTAGGGGGAGTATGGAACAGGCAGCACCCTCAAACCTTCAGAAGTATGAGATGAACCCCAACAACTTGGAAAGGTGGATCTCTCTCACACGTACCAACACAGACTATCCCCCAATTTACCTGATCCCCAAAGGTTTTTGATTAAATAGCGGAATAGAAAATATGATCCCAAAAAAGTGTATGTATATCACACGTACACAACCACACTAGGCCCCAATTACTATTGTTTGTACCCCTAAAAGGCTAGGAGTAGGGGGAGTATGGAACAGGCAGCACCCTCAAACCTTCAGAAGTATGAGATGAACCCCAACAACTTGCAAAGGTGGATCTCTCTCACACGTACCAACACAGACTATCCCCCAATTTAACTGATCCCCAAAGGTTTTTGATTAAATAGCGGAATAGAAAATATGATCCCAAAAAAGTGTATGTATATCACACGTACACAACCACACTAGGCCCCAATTACTATTGTTTGTACCCCTAAAAGGCTAGGAGTAGGGGGAGTATGGAACAGGCAGCACCCTCAAACCTTCAGAAGTATGAGATGAACCCCAACAACTTGGAAAGGTGGATCTCTCTCACACGTACCAACACAGACTATCCCCCAATTTAACTGATCCCCAAAGGTTTTTGATTAAATAGCGGAATAGAAAATATGATCCCAAAAAAGTGTATGTATATCACACGTACACAACCACACTAGGCCCCAATTACTATTGTTTGTACCCCTAAAAGGCTAGGAGTAGGGGGAGTATGGAACAGGCAGCACCCTCAAACCTTCAGAAGTATGAGATGAACCCCAACAACTTGGAAAGGTGGATCTCTCTCACACGTACCAACACAGACTATCCCCCAATTTAACTGATCCCCAAAGGTTTTTGATTAAATAGCGGAATAGAAAATATGATCCCAAAAAAGTGTATGTATATCACACGTACACAACCACACTAGGCCCCAATTACTATTGTTTGTACCCCTAAAAGGCTAGGAGTAGGGGGAGTATGGAACAGGCAGCACCCTCAAACCTTCAGAAGTATGAGATGAACCTCAACAACTTGGAAAGGTGGATCTCTCTCACACGTACCAACACAGACTATCCCCCAATTTAACTGATCCCCAAAGGTTTTTGATTAAATAGCGGAATAGAAAATATGATCCCAAAAAAGTGTATGTATATCACACGTACACAACCACACTAGGCCCCAATTACTATTGTTTGTACCCCTAAAAGGCTAGGAGTAGGGGGAGTATGGAACAGGCAGCACCCTCAAACCTTCAGAAGTATGAGATGAACCCCAACAACTTGGAAAGGTGGATCTCTCTCACACGTACCAACACAGACTATCCCCCAATTTAACTGATCCCCAAAGGTTTTTGATTAAATAGCGGAATAGAAAATATGATCCCAAAAAAGTGTATGTATATCACACGTACACAACCACACTAGGCCCCAATTACTATTGTTTGTACCCCTAAAAGGCTAGGAGTAGGGGGAGTATGGAACAGGCAGCACCCTCAAACCTTCAGAAGTATGAGATGAACCTCAACAACTTGGAAAGGTGGATCTCTCTCACACGTACCAACACAGACTATCCCCCAATTTAACTGATCCCCAAAGGTTTTTGATTAAATAGCGGAATAGAAAATATGATCCCAAAAAAGTGTATGTATATCACACGTACACAACCACACTAGGCCCCAATTACTATTGTTTGTACCCCTAAAAGGCTAGGAGTAGGGGGAGTATGGAACAGGCAGCACCCTCAAACCTTCAGAAGTATGAGATGAACCCCAACAACTTGGAAAGGTGGATCTCTCTCACACGTACCAACACAGACTATCCCCCAATTTAACTGATCCCCAAAGGTTTTTGATTAAATAGCGGAATAGAAAATATGATCCCAAAAAAGTGTATGTATATCACACGTACACAACCACACTAGGCCCCAATTACTATTGTTTGTACCCCTAAAAGGCTAGGAGTAGGGGGAGTATGGAACAGGCAGCACCCTCAAACCTTCAGAAGTATGAGATGAACCCCAACAACTTGGAAAGGTGGATCTCTCTCACACGTACCAACACAGACTATCCCCCAATTTAACTGATCCCCAAAGGTTTTTGATTAAATAGCGGAATAGAAAATATGATCCCAAAAAAGTGTATGTATATCACACGTACACAACCACACTAGGCCCCAATTACTATTGTTTGTACCCCTAAAAGGCTAGGAGTAGGGGGAGTATGGAACAGGCAGCACCCTCAAACCTTCAGAAGTATGAGATGAACCCCAACAACTTGGAAAGGTGGATCTCTCTCACACGTACCAACACAGACTATCCCCCAATTTATCTGATCCCCAAAGGTTTTTGATTAAATAGCGGAATAGAAAATATGATCCCAAAAAAGTGTATGTATATCACACGTACACAACCACACTAGGCCCCAATTACTATTGTTTGTACCCCTAAAAGGCTAGGAGTAGGGGGAGTATGGAACAGGCAGCACCCTCAAACCTTCAGAAGTATGAGATGAACCCCAACAACTTGGAAAGGTGGATCTCTCTCACACGTACCAACACAGACTATCCCCCAATTTAACTGATCCCCAAAGGTTTTTGATTAAATAGCGGAATAGAAAATATGATCCCAAAAAAGTGTATGTATATCACACGTACACAACCACACTAGGCCCCAATTACTATTGTTTGTACCCCTAAAAGGCTAGATGAGGAGTAGGGGGAGTATGGAACAGGCAGCACCCTCAAACCTTCAGTATGAGATTGTGTTCACTGTACCCCACAAAGATTGAGTTCACTGCACCCCACAATGATTGTGTTCACTGCACCCCACAAAGATTGTGTTCACTGCACCTCACAAAGATTGTGTTCACTGTACCCCCCAAAGATTGTGTTCACTGCACCCCACAAAGATTCTGTTCACTGTACCCCACAAAGATTGTGTTCACTGCACCCCAAAAAGATTGTGTTCACTGCACCCCAAAAAGGATGTTGTTCACTGCACCCCAAAAAGGATGTTGTTCACTCCACCCCAAAAAGATTGTGTTCACTGCACCCCACAAAGATTGTGTTCACTGCACCCCAAAAAGATTGTGTTCACTGCACCCCAAAAATGATTTTGTTCACTGCACCCCAAAAAGGATTTTGTTCACTGCACCCCAAAAAGGATGTTGTTCACTCCACCCCAAAAAGATTGTGTTCACTGCACCCCAAAAAGATTGTGTTCACTGCACCCCACAAAGGATTTTGTTCACTGCACCCCAAAAAGATTGTGTTCACTGCACCCCAAAAAGGATGTTGTTCACTGCACCCCAAAAAGGATTTTGTTCACTGCACCCCAAAAAGATTGTGTTCACTGCACCCCACAAAGGATTTTGTTCACTGCACCCCACAAAGATTGTGTTCACTGCACACCAAAAAGGATTGTGTTCACTGCACCCCAAAAAGATTTTGTTCACTGCACCCCAAAAAGATTGTGTTCACTGCAGCCCAAAAAGATTGTGTTCACTGCAGCCCAAAAAGATTGTGTTCACTGCAGCCCAAAAAGATTGTGTTCACTGCAGCCCAAAAAGATTGTGTTCACTGCAGCTCACACACAGAAAAATGGATGTGGATCACTGACACCTGCCTATCTCCAATCCCACACCACACAGCAATATCGATTGTAGTTTGTAGAACACAGTTTCCCTAAAATTCAGCAGACTCTGTCCCTAACAGGATTGAGAAGAGATCGTAGATCAGGATTGAGTGCAGACCCCACCCCCCACACAGCAATATCGATTGTAGTTTGTAGAAGACACTGACCCTATATAATTCAGCAGACTCTATCCCTAAAATGCCTACAACTCGCCCTGCCTAAACACTCCGACCTGTCCCTCAATTCTATCCGGACACAAATGGTTTTTTCCTGCCTATCTTTCCCTAATCAGCAGCCAGCACGTTGATGTGTGCTCTGTCCCTGAATCTAAGCAGCATAATGACGCCGCTGCGGCTGCCTCGAACTTATAAAGACTTGGTCACATGCTTCAGACGGCCAATCACAGCTACTGAGACATTTGCAGGCATGGCTGGGATGGCTTAAGGCACACCAGTTAAACGATTGTTGATTGGCTGTTGAAAGCCCGCCATGAAAAGAGCGCCAAAGCATGCAAAACCCGGAAATAAAACGACCGAACACGGATTTTTACCCGAACATACAGTAAAGTGTCCGTGTCCGTGTTCGGGTACAAAAAATCCAATTATTCGGTACGAACACGAATAATACAGTCCGTGTTCGCTCAACACTAGCTAGGAGTGTTTTTCAAAGTGATTTCTCAGAAAAATAAAGCATGGAGACATGGATGGATGGGGGAGTTTGCTTTAAATATTAAAAATGAATTAAATAGTACTGATATGTAGTTCCGCTCAGGTGGCCACAATTTTACAACCCTAATGAGTTCTTAATAAATATAAGATATTTCCACAGACTGTTTTCTATATTGGACTGTTTCTAACCTCTGTTTCACCCCTCAGCCTGCATCCAATACGGGAGCACTGCTAATAAAGTTCTTTCATTCACTTTCTTTGTGCCTTTTTATCTTTTATCTTTCATCTTTTACAAGCTGAAATGCACATTTTACATATTCAGCAATGATTTCCAGATGGTGTGTATTGCAATATATTATACATTATTTGTTTTTATTTTAAACATCGAGAATTAGATTCTTGGCATTCGAATCAGATTTTTCTATTTTCCACATTTTTTTCTCTCCTTCTAACAAACGTTATTGCAAATCTTTTGATTTAATAGGGCGGTTAATACATTTCATTCGGGTTAAAAGACCAAAATATCTGCAGTTTATGGAAACTTGAACAATTTATTCCACAAAAGTCAGATAGAACGTCTATGATGATATAATATTTCAGTTACAGATTATAAATATAATTCAGAATCTTGCTCTTAACCAGTTCTGGACCGGAAGGATTTGCGCCTTTAATGACCAGGCCATTTTTTGCAATTCAGCACTGCGTTATTTTAACGGAAAATTGCACAGTTGTGTGACACTTTACCAAAATAAAATTGATGTCCTTTTTTTTCCCACAAATAGAGCTTTCTTTTGGTGGTATTTGATCACCTCTGCGATTTTTATTTTTGTGCTATAAACCAAAAAAAGAACGACAACTCTGAAAAAAAAAAAAAAACAATATTTCTCATATTCTGCTATATAACATTCCCCAAGAAAAAAATCAAAAATTTTCATCCAATTTGTATTCTGTTACATATTTTTGGTAAACTGAGAAATAAGAACTGCAATACGTGTATTTTGATTGTATTGTGCAAAAGTTATCGTGTCTACAAACTAGGGGAAAGATTTATGTCATTTTTATTTATTATTATTTTTTTTTAGTAATGGGAGCGATCTGCGATTTTTAGTGGGACTGCGTCATTGCAGTGGACAGATCGGACCCCTAACTGACATTTTTGACACTTTTGGGGGTACCAGTGACAGTACTACAGTAATCAGTGCTAAAAATATGCAATGTTACTGTACTAATGACATTGACAGGGAAGGGGTTAACCTAGGGGTGATCAAAGGGTTAATAGTGAGCCTAGGGGAGTGTTTCTAACTGTATGGTGGGAAGGGACTTGTGAAATGATCATAGAGACCTGTGATCCTATATAGAAGGATCACAAGCGCTCTGTGATCATTGCAGAGAAAACAACGGTCACCTGTGTTTACAAAAGGTGACCGTCCTTCTTTCTCAGCAGGGATCGATCGCAAGTGCCCGGCGGCAATCGCGGCCGCCAGTCCCGTGGATCGGCATCCCCGCTGCCTAGTGGGGGGTGGGAGAGTGCTGCCGGCGGCATGCGCTTGCCGCCCCAGCACCACTCCCATGACCGACGTACCCCTACTTCAAACGGCTGGAGAAACATCCCCTGTAGTTAGCAGTAACATTGCATTGGATTCAACTTCTGTGTCTTATTGAAGAGTTAGGCTGCCTGTATATAACGTCAGGTCAGCAGGTGACCATACTGTCCGGACAGACTGGGTCTAAGGAGATATGTCAGTGCATAAAGTGGTATTTGAAACAGAACGTTAGTTATATCAAACATATTTATCTAGATTCAACATAGCCTATAGCAGCCTTTTTCAATCTGAGTACTGTGGTTCTTTAGGTGTGCCTTGGCAAAATACTCCAAATTACCCAAAATATGTCCACAAACTAGTAAATGGATTAAGATTGTATATTTGTTACACAAAGTGACATGTTTTTATTGTGTAGCATTACTACCAGCCACCAATGTCCTAACAACTGATTACATCATCATTGATAAGCAGCACATTGGGTGCTCCATTTTTGATCCTCCTCTGTCCCTGTTATATTGGGGCCACATCAGCTGAGCAATGGAGGGAAACTGAGGGAGAAGAGAAATGCTGAAATACTAGTCAGTACTAGTGTGCAAAGGTGTACTTGCTGGTAAAAATAATACCTCTAATGTTGGGTGTCCTACATGTGTGGACGTTGCTGTGTTATGGAAACCTATTGGTTTAGTCTTTTACATTAGGGAATCATTCCAACATCATCATTACAGTCTTGCGATTGGATTATCTCTCTTAATGGGAGCATACCTCCCTCCTGGTTGGAGCACACAGCTCTCTCCTGAAAGGGCCCCTGAGCTATGACCATATGCTCCTTGCTTATAACAGGTATGTACATACCTCTACATTTACACAACCTGCAAGTCTTCAATAAAACCTGGACACAGGATTGGAAACTTCCTTACACCAAAGCTCTTTAAAATCTTCGAGCTCCAGACCCTGATCCATGATTACAAAACCTGGAGAACACCAACAAGTCTTCTCCACTCAGAAACAATACTCTGGAGCTTACACCATCTAAGTCTTTTGATTTCCACCCAAGCATTGCTGTATTGCACCACTACCACCCTACTGCTAAATATTGACTTGCTACAGATAACTGGGTTTCTGGTATTTCCAGTCCTAAAGCTATGAATATGTTAATAAGTAAGATATTCTAACCATGTATTACCAGTACTACCCATTGTAACTTATAGTAGTTGAAGACAGAAAAAAAAAAACAAAGAAAAGCTTCTCAGAATGGTATCATGTAACTATAGCACCCCTCTGATACACTGGAGGGGTGGGGCGGGCTAGCATTTCACCCTAGGGCTAAGCTCATGGCTAAAATGGGGGGACTGAGAAAGGATATTGGGAATCAGTCACTTTTGTCTTTTTAAAGTTCCTTTGCAGAACGATTAAGGAGGTGAAAGTTACGGGTCCCAGATACCATAGCAGATCACTTACAAACTCTGCAGATCCAGATCAATGTCCAGATTCACAGCATCAGAACCTTTAAGCCAACCTGGCAACACTGTAAGCACATTCCCAAATTTCAGGGCATCCTCCAAGTAAGGCATGAGGCCCTTCTGAGAGACCAATAAAACAGCGCTTGCAATAATATTTATATAATATTAATTATTCATGTGTAAAATATAGTGCAAAAAAAATCTTAAAAGTGCAGTAATGCTAAAAAATTGTCCATAAATTGTGCAATTCCTTAAAAGTGCAATCGTGCTAAAAAAAAGTCCATAAATAGTTAAATTGTGCTTGGTAATAGAAAGTGCTTGGAGTGCCTCAAAAAGGTGCTGGGTTGCTTCAAACGAATCAAGCAGTGCACAGTGTTTCACTCTCCTCCTGTATCCCTACTCAGCAGAAACAATGGACCCTCAGCTGTTTCAGTCTGGGGATCAGATAGGCTTGAAATCTTTGTAACTCAAAAGAAACAAGGCTGCCAACAGAAAGGCAAGTGTTAAGGCCATGACAACTGTATTAAATCGGCGTTCCCGGAAGTGCTATATCTTTTCTACATGCCGTCTTTTCTACATGCCACTTTTATATGGAACTTTTTGTAAGTAGTAAATGAATTTATGCGCAATTAAATACTCTTCTCTATGGACTTCACTATGTGGGCTGTCTGTTTCTTTTGAGTTACAAAGATTTGTTATAAGGTGATATACAGTGACAGAGTGCTATCATCAAGTGGATTTGCATTTCATCTCACCAGTTCCAAGCTTATCTGACCCCCAGACTGAAACAGCTGAGGGTCCATTGTTTCTGGTGAGTAGGGATACAGGAGGGGATTGAAACATTTTGCACCGCTTGATTAGTTTGAAGCACCCCTGCACCTTTTTGAGGCACTCCAAGTACTCTCTATTACCAAGCACAATTGCACTATTTATGGACTTTTTTTTTTTTAGCACTATTGCACTTTTAAGGAATTGCACAATTTATGGACAATTTTTAGCACTACTGCACTTTTAAGAATTTCTTTGCACTATATTTTAGACATGAATAATTACTATTATATAAATGTCAATTGTATTATTGCAAACACTGTTTTATTGTTAGTCATTCAGTTTTGAGATTTTACTAGGTGAACAGCAACTGCATTTCTAAATATTTAATTTTTTTTTTATGTTTCCATTGTTATTTTCAACATTTTCAGTGTGGGTTTAATATTTATTCAGATCCTTCTGGGAGACCAGCCTTGTTCCTGGCTCTCTCCAGCAAAGGGCCTTCCCTAGCTCTCCTCCTTGGCACAGCTTCCTCTAGAGCACATGGCCTGTCCCAAATATTTATATCCTCTACCAGCATTCACCAGTGGCATAAACCTCCTGCTGGATTGGCTGAAGAAAATATAAATATTTATAACTTTGTACTAAGTTTTGTTTCTGAAATCTTATACTATGGCCAGTGATACCAGTGATATCTACTGGCGACAGTGAGAATTCACAAGCCAGTATAAGCTTAGGGAAAAACCAGGTGAAAAACAATACGATTGTCCGAGATAACTACAGCCCAGCCAAAAACTAAATTGACATTATAGCCCCTGTTTAGGACAAGGGGGCTGCACAACCTCAAGCTGCAGTGATACTTGGAGGAACACGAGGAAGCTTCCTGAAATCATTCTGCATTGGACTGCTGATAGATTTGTGACTTCTATGTGGTTTGTAGAGACTCTACAGCAGGGATATGCAAACTTTGGCCCTACAGCTGTTGCAGAACTACAAATCCCATGAGGAATAGCAAGACTCTGACAGCCACAAGCATGACACCCAAAGGCAGAGGCATGATGGTACTTGTAGTTTTACAACAGCTGGAGGGCCACAGTTTGCATATTCCTGCTCTACAGCATTAGCATTAGCAATTCCTTGATTGACAGACGTTACATTTTAATTGTTATCCCCTTAACAAAGGGCTCAATTGGAAGCTAAATATTGCAATTGCTACAATGGAAAGTGAAATGCCGATATTTCTGCAAATTAAAGGCTTGAGGATGAATTTTGAACTCTCAGCAGGAAAATTTTAGTTTGTGGTTGGATTTAAGAGACCTGAATTTCTTTCAGTTCAAATTAGTCGCTTGTGGTAAAATCATAATACAATGTTTTTCCACACATTTATTATGAATAAAAAGCAACAAATCTGTGTTTGGGACTAGGGATGAAACAAGTTAAAATGTTTAGTAAGGATTTTAGGAAGAACAAAATTCAGGAAATTCAGGAGCCACAAGCAGAATGGAATCCCCCACCCTGCACAGCCAGGCATACCAGATTTCCACAGGCACTCAGAGTCAGAGAACAGTCCAGTACTTTGCTTTTTATTTATTTTATTGATGGGTAATATCTTGGACAGGGATTGGAGGTTATGAGATGCTGACTTGACTTCAAACAACTTCAGGGACAACTTTCCCTTTATACATTCCTATATACACTCTCTCTTCTTCCTCCAGCACACTCTTGCTTGCAGAAACCCAGCTATGTCACTTTTAAAAGCACTTGTAGCACTGGCCCATTACAGGCAGGGACTCGCAGCCCCTCTACTTGGAGATAAGGTGACACAGCTAATACATTTCCAGCACTTCCTACCGTGGTAACTGAGCCCAACACTACCTTTTCAGGCACTGCCAGCCCACCTGGCTGCAGATGCTCCTTTCACTAGCCCTCCTGGGGTAACTTCTCCACCACAGCCCTCCAGACCGAGCACTAACCTGGCTGACTTCTCTGAAGATCCCCCTAGCATGCTGACCTGCTCCTGCTGTCCTCTCACTTGCTCTCGTGCCTCCAGGATAGGATTCCTCCATGTGTTGTAGAGGGTCCCTCCAGCACCCAAGCCCCAGGGCTGAAATCAGCCTCCCAGACTAGGGGGCACTGTATCTCTATTTTCCACCCGACTGCCCCTGCTGACATGATTTATGGTTATTTTGGAAGTGGCCTGCCCACTCCAGCCCGTTCTGCTGGGGAATGACTGGGGCCATCATAAATATTCCAAACAGCCCCTCCTAGATAATACCCACTGCATCTGGAAGCTTCTCCAAGGTTCAAGAAAGCAGGGGGAGGCACAGAAGAGCTTTCAGCTGAGTCATCCAGTCACTCAGCCTGGACCCAGATTCAACCCAGGCCCAATGCTCAGCCAAACCAATTTTCCTACACTAACAAACCTATTTATATCTAGCACACTAGAGGGTGCTAGAAGAAATTCTGCAGACTCTGTTATAAGGGGGGCTCTGCAGACTCTAATGTAGGGGGGCTTGGTGGTCTCTAATGTAATGGGGCTCTGCAGACTTTGATGTAAGGGAGCACTGCGGATTTTGATGCAATGGGGATCTATGGACTCTGATGTAAGGGGGGTTCTGCGGACTCTGATGTAATGGGGCTCTTTGGACTCTGATGTAAGGGGGGATCTGTGGACTTTGATGTAATGGGGCTCTGCAGACTCTGATGTAATGGGGCTCTTCGTACTCTAATGTAACAGGGCTTCGCAAACTTCACTGTAAGGGTGCTCTTGGAACACTGATTAAAGAGGAATGCTGGGAACCCTGATGTTTATTCGGGCTCTGGTTGCCAGAGACTCCCTTATATCACACTTCTCCTTTACACCAGAGTCTGCAGCATTTCTTCTTACACCAGAGTTGCCACCTTATATTAAAGTTCTCAGTGTTCCCCCTTGAATTGGGGTCCCCAGAGTTCTCCCTTACATTAGAGTCTTCAGAGTTGCCTCTTACAGTAAAGGTGAATTTTGCGAATTCATATTTAAGGGGAAATTATGTAGATTCAGTTGTAAAGTAGAACTCTGCAGATTCAGCTGTATGAGGAAAGTCTGTGGATTTCAGATGCAAAGGGGAACTATGCAGGTTCAGATGTATGGGGAAGGTCTGCTGATTCAGATGTAAAGGGAAGCTCTGTGGATTCAGATGTAAAGGGGAACTCAGTGGACTTTGATGTAGTTGGGGACTCTTGTGATTAAATTCATATGATTAGAAATGTTTTTTAATCACAAAATATATACAGGTATATAGTGTATACTACAAAAAAAAAATGAACCCCCCCCCCCAAAAAAAAAGTGCTACCAAGTGAGAGGCAAACAATAAAAGTAATATACAATATATATATATATATATATATATATATATATATATATATATATAAACTAGATATAGCAGCCAATCCACAGAAATAAATAAAACAATATGGAGCTTCTCTATATCAATAATACAATAGTAAAAAAACATTTATAACAACATAATATATATCTCATGCTTCAACACATATAACATGCATGTGAAAAAATAATTGACAATGAATAGAAAGTGCATGTGCAAAAAAACTTAACTTTATTTGAGTATTGCATACCATCCAATGATATATCCAAGTCCCCAAAAAAATATACATCTTTGAAAAAGCTCAAAAACATATAAAAAAAAACAGTTTCCAAATCCATTTGCAGTATTGATATATGTCCAGCAAAAATGTCTATTGATCTGTGAATATTGTGATCCAAAAAATAGTGACAAAAGTGTTCTTTGCCCATAACTGATATGCAACCCTGAGTGCAGTGGCCGCTCCCCTTAAGGAAAATGTTAATGCATTTTATGGGAATCAGTCGTTGGCTGAAGAGGTTCACTCCATTGTAGGTCTCAGCTCATATAAAATAAAATGAGGATCTACATAGTGAAGTATGTAAAATATGACTTTAATTAAAACAATGATCACTTACAATAAAGTAGAAGACAGCAAATTTAGCAAAGAACCAGACCGTCAGGTCCCAGGATAATAGCAGCGTGGCCAAACTTCTGGTCTCGGATGTAGACCGGAAGTTACGTCACCCGACTCCTCCCAACGCGTTGCATCACAATCACGTGACTTTCTCAAGGGCTGGAAGTTGGGTGATCATCGCCGGGATAAATAGGCAAGCGGTTACCATAGGAACCGCACGATATTGTACATACAATAACATACAAACACATCACATATCAGTTCCCATTTTCTAACACAAAATACAGCTGATGCCCGAGTATGCTAAACATATCCTCGATTAGAATATGCAAACCTAATCAAACAAAATAAAATCATCTTTATGAAAAATATCTGTTAAGAACACCGATCCATAATTATTATGTTACAAACAACAATAAAAATATTCAATATACGATCTTTACCAATGAATAAAAAGATATTATTATACTTTTAGAAAGCCTTACAGCAGACATAAACATATAAATATAAAAATGATCATGTAGGATAAAAAATAGTCAATAAAGTGGGATATTAAATGGGCCTAACCTAAACAAAAGAAAATGAAAATAAATGAAATGAAATAAAATAAAATACAAATAAGAAATAATATAATACAAATAGAAATAAAAAATAATATATATAAAAAATAAAAATGAAAATAAAAAATAAATAAATATAAATATAAAAATAAAAATAATAAAAAGCAAAAGAAAAACATAAAACAGGAAAAAATACAAAAAGAAGAAAAAAAGAAGAAAAAATAAAATTAAAAATAAAAATGTATTTATTTATTTATTTTTTTTTTGTTTGTGTTGCTGTTGTTGTTTGTTGTTTTTGGGGTTGATTTGAGTTATAGAAATAAAGAAGAGGGGGTGGGAGGAGTATAGTCGGAAATTAGCTGTGTAACAAACAGATGAAGTAGGAATTTACTTGAATAATATATGTTTTGTTTATTGTTTTTTTTTTTTTTGGATTATACTGTCTCACCCAAAAACTTTAATAAAAATTATATTTGGAAAAAATAAAAATAAAAATTTAAAGAAAATAAAATGATAAATACAAAAAAGTAAAAATAAAAATAAACTAAAATAATAAATAAAAAAGATAGCTGAAAATAAACCAATAAATTACATAGGATACTGTGAAATGAAGTAATATCCTCCTATATAAATTGGGTAAAAAACATGTGTCACAAAAAAGAAACAAAAAAGAAAATGACTCAATAATCAGAAATAAAGCAATTAGGATCAAACTCAATATTTTGGCCCACTGACGCAAGGGTCTGCATCTCATATATCCACCAAGATTCAGCCTTACTAGGAGTAATAATTTTATTACTCCCTCTCAAATGGGGTTTATATTTCTCTATACCCCAAAAAAACAGGGAGGAAGGATCTTTCTGATGGTACTCTGCATAATGCTTTAGAGCCCATTCCCACTAGCACGACTTGTGAGGCGACTTGTGTAGCCCCAGGTCGCTTGACATAACAAAAGCAATGTTAATCAATCAGTGCCGTCTTAATTGGCACTACTGAAGTCGCTCCGACTTCAGAAAAGGGTCCTGTACTACTTTGAGGCGACCTGTGATCCGACTTGTCCCATATACTTCAATGGGAGTCGCCTCCTTATCTTAATTGAAGCGACTTGTTATCAGACTTTCCAGGAAGAAGAAAGAGATTAGCCAGGCATTCCCCACAGACAAACTCGCCTGTCTCTTCAAAGTAGTGCACAAGTCTCTTCCAAGTCTCTTCCAAGTCTCTAAACAAGTCTCTTCAAGTCACGGGGCGACTTTCTGGTCGTGGTAGTGTGAACCATCACTTAAGATGCTATGTTTTGGATAGCCTCTTTGTATATTTTGGATATGTTCTCTTGGCGCTTCCATAATGGTCTTTTTGTTTTTGTTTTCCCAATGTATCGAAGATGGCAAGGACGTTCCAAAACATAGACAGCTCCTTCTTTCTTGCCTAAGGCTCGGTTCACATTTATGCGATGCGGGAAGGCTGCGAATTCGCAGCCTGTTCTCACATCGCACACGCACCCCCGGCAGTTCACACTGCCATATGCGATACGCTGGGGGTGTCAATGTAATCTTAACGACACCCCCAGTTTGATCGCATATCGCAGTGCGATCGTGCAGTTCGCACAGGAGCGGATCACACAAGTGTGAACCGCTATGCGATCCGATCCTGATGCGGCTGCAAAAATGCCTCCTGTGCGTGTTTGCTCCGGGTGCGATGCGAATTTAGCCATACAAACTGTATGGCTAAACTCGCACCGCACAGCTGATCGCATGTAATGTCGGAGCAGTGCGCTCCGATATTACATGCGAACCCGGCACTCGCACAAATGTGAACCGGGGCTCATATAAATGCTCTGAAATTGTATCTTGGGCAATCAGTAGGTAACCGAAATATGGCACGTCTTTAGTTTGAGATATTTTGCCTCCTTCACATTGAGCAAACCTTTTCTTTTTCCTTTCTGAACTAATTTATCTAACTCTTTTTTATATGTTAATGTCAGATTACTCAACAATTTGAGATATGTCTGAGAATCTTGTAATTGGTTGGACATCTCATTTGAATAAGCTTATTTTGAGAGTATCACAATAGCATTCGTCCGCAGGTCTGATGACAATATTCTTCCTCTGTTCCTCTGTTCAAGTTGCTTTATTCCTTCTCTAATTTCCTTTGGATCCCATACTTTCTTCAACTGTAATTTATTTAAGTCCTGTATAACCATTTTTTTTGAAAACTTCCATATGTCCCTCATTTGCTTGTGGTGGATTAAATAAAGATTTATTTCTCAATGCAGTATGTATATTATTATTCTCTGTCAGTCTAATGATTAGTGGTTCTCCTGGTTTTGATATCATATACTTCTTTATGTTCAAACTCCGTGTAAATTTTTGTATGTCAACATAGGCATCAAACTTATTCAAATTATTTTATGGGGCAAAATTTAGCTCTTTATCTTAACCTTGAGTTCTTGTTGGGTCAGGCTAATACCACTAAAATTAAATATGCTGTTCCACTACTGTTCTGTTTTTCTTTTGTTTTTTTAACCCTGCTCAACATTCTCTCGTCTTTCTGGACTTTTTTACCGTCTTGATTCTGGTGGTGGGGATCGCCTGTTTTCGTTTCATCCACCCGATATTCTTGGGGGTCCATGTTGTCTTTCAGCTACAAAATGATTATGATCTGAGGCATGATCATAATCTTCTCTATATCTTTCCCGTTGATGATGTTGTGGTGTCCTTTCATAGTCCTCTACTCTTCTTAATGGTTCAAATCTATTTGATACAAGAACAGGTTCTAGGCTTCCATCATAATATTGATGTTGATTATGATATGGTGTATATAGGGGAGCAGGGCTTCTCCTCCCACAGTCATAATCTCAAACAGGGCTTCTTATTCTCTCCTGGTTGTAATGGTGATTATCATAATTGCGAGATGGGGTTCTCCTCTCTTGGTGGTAATAATGTTGTTGCTGATGATTTCCTCTATATGTTTATATGTTATATGGTTCCAACTTCCATTTATTCTTCCAATGTGGCTTTTTCCAATGGTTGTTCTAAATTGGTTTACCTTGCCAATTAGGAGTTCTATAGGCTAAAAAATAATAATCGCAGAGGTGATCAAATACCATCAAAAGAAAGTTCTATTTATGGGAAAAAAAAGGACATTTGGGTACAGCGCCGCACGACCACGCAATTGTCAGTTAAATTAATGCAGTGCCGTATCGCAAAAAATGGCATAGTCATTAAGGGGGTAAAGTCTTCTCGTCCTTAAGTGGTTTTAAGGACATTCCAACGTAATCTTCTTGGTACTATCTTGTCCTTAACACATTTTTCGTGGGTTACAATGACCCACCATGAATTCATCTTTTTTTCTATCGGGTGTCCTATTTTTCTAAAGCTACTTTCAGTATCACCTAATTGTTTATTATCCTGTTTGACAAATATCTCCTCCAAATTAATGGCCCTACTTTCTAAAAAATCAAACACTTCCATGGTTGCTGCACAGGTGTAAAAGATAATATGTGTTAACAAATGAAAAACCAAAAAACAAATGAGCTGCAAAGTGACAAACAATAAATGTAATATGCAAAGTATATATATAAAAAAACTTGATATAGCAGCCAATCCTTGTAATGTCACCACATACACAGAAATAAATAAAACGGTATGGAGCGGCGCTATATCAGTAATACAATAGTGAAAAAACATTTATAACAACATACTATAAATCTCGTGCTTCAACACATAACATGCATGTGAAAAAATAATTGATGGATGAATAGAAAGTGTGTATAGTATAATAATATTGCAAAAAAAACCTTAACATCAATGAGTGTTGCACACCATCTAATGATACAACCAAGTCCCAAAAATATATATAAATATATCATGTGAAATACTCAAAGACATAAAAAAAACATGTCCAAATGCACTGTGCAGTAGTGATAT
Organism: Pelophylax lessonae; assembly: GCF_965119305.1. Taxonomy (NCBI): domain Eukaryota; kingdom Metazoa; phylum Chordata; class Amphibia; order Anura; family Ranidae; genus Pelophylax; species Pelophylax lessonae. The sequence goes on along the minus strand of NC_138772.1, from coordinate 481,369,331 downwards.
ATGACCAGCAAAAAAGTCTATTGATCCGTGAATATTGTGATCCAAAAAATAGTGACAAAGGTGTTCTTTCCCCACAACTGATATCCAACAGTGTCACCTTAAGGAAAATGGTAATGCGTTTTTATGGTAATTAGTCGTTGGCTGAAGAGATTCACTCCATTGTAGGTAAATATCAGCTTGTATAAAATAAAATGAGGGTCTCCATAGTCTGGTATGTAAAATACGGCTTTAATAAAAACAATATGCCTTTACAATCAAGTAGAAGACTATATGACTATGGAAGGAGAAGCCCTGCTCCCCCATATACACCATATCATAATCAACATCAATATTATGATGAAAGGAGGGAACCCATCCCTGTATCAATGAGATATGAACTGTTAGGAATAGAAGAGGACTTTGAAAGGACACCACAACATCATCAAAGTGAAAGCTATAGAGAAGATTATGATCATGCCTCAGATCATAATAATTTTTTAGCTGAAAGACAACATGGACCCCCAAGAAGATCAGGTGGAAGAAACAAAAACAGGAGATGCCCACCACCACAACCAAGATGGAGAAAAAGTCCAGAAAGACGAGAGGATGTCGAGCAGGATTAAAAAAAACAAGTAAAGTAAAAGAGAACAGTAGGAGACGGCATATTTAATATTAGTGGTATAAGCCTGACCCAACAAGAACTCAAGGTTTTAGATAAAGGCCTAAAATTTCCCCGAAAAATAATTTGAATAAGTTTGATGCCTATGTTGACATACAAAAATTTACATGGAGATTGAACATAAAGAAGTATATGATATTAAAACCAGGAGAACCACTAATCACTAGACTGTCAGAGAATGATATACATACTACGCTGAGAAATACATCTTTATTTAATCCACCACAAGCAAATGAAGGACATATGGAAGTTTAAAAAAAAAATGGCTATACAGGACCTAAATAAATTACAGTTGAACAAAGTATGGGATCCAAAGGAAATTAGGGAAGGAATAAAGCAACTTGAACAGAGGAAGAATATTGTCATCAGACCTGCGGGCAAAGGTTGGGCTGTTGTGATACTCTCAAAAAACACTTATACAAATGAGATGTCCAACCATTTACAAGATTCTCAGACATACAGTATCTCAAATTGTTGAGTAATCCGACATTAACATATACAAAAGAGTTAGATAAATTTGTTCAGAAAGGAAAAAAAAAAAGGTTTCCTCAATGAGAAGGAGGCGAATTATCTCGTATCAAATATATGACGTATTCCGGTTATCTACATATTGCCCAAGATTCACAAGGATAAACAAAATCCCCCAGGAAGACACATTGTAAATGGTATTAATTTGGTTGGAGCTAGATTGGGGGAATATATAGACTGGATTTTGCAACCAGTAGTGCAGAAAACTAGGTCTCATACAATTACTCAATAATGTCTAGTTGGATTCTGAACAAGTGTATGTAGCAACAGCGGATGTTGCAAAGCTTATATACAATCATTAACCATCAGGAAGCACTACAAGCTACAAGATGGGCCTTGAGAGACATGAGCGAATTGAAATGCCCACAAAGGCGGTTTATACAAAAATGTCTAAAGTATAGTCTGGGACATAGTTTTTTCTGGTATGTTTACAACCATTACAAGCAAATACAAGGTATAGCAATGGGAGCCAAATATGGAAAAGGAAGACATATAAAGTTGCAGACCTAGTCAGCTGCTGATGTACAAGAGGTACTCCAATGTTCACGAATAGGAGGGCACGAATATTTTGAGATCTTATAGCAAGGAATGTGATTGATCAACCCTCCAAGAAGACTTTTAAATTTTTATTGAAGGAAAAGGTTTTTATCCGTGTAAAAAAATGAAAATTTTCTATCAAACACTTACTGTAATTTTCCTTTCCTGATAGACTCCATGGCAGGCTACATGTGGGGTTAACCCCGCCTCATCTCCAATGCTATAGGACCCTACACCCATAAATTTTATCCCCTGGCAAGAGACTGTGTTGCGCAACTAGCCGACTCTCGACCAAAAAAGGTGGGAACTCTGTCTGCCATGGAGTCCATCAGGAAAGGAAAATTATGATAAGTATTTGGTAGGAAATTTTCAATTTTCCTGACGGCCTCCATGGCAGCCTCACATGGGTGGGAATGCTGAACAAAAGAAGAATTTTAATTTACCCCATCAACTGACAGGACTTTTAAATCTAAAATTTACAGAAGATAAGGATGCAGGCTCCACACAAAAATGCGACATGAAAGTGTTAATAGAAGCCCAAGATACTGCTCTGCAGATAATGTCCGGAGCCACATGTCCCGCCGCTGCCCAGGAAGTCGAGACACCCCTAGTGGAGTGTGCTGTCACTGCCCCCGGAGGAGTCAACCCTTTGCCCTATAAGCCTGCTGGCTGACCTGGACAATCCAAGAAGTGATAGATCTGGATGAGGCATGCTTTCCTCTGTTTTTACCAGAGAAGAGGATAAACAAATGAGAAATCTGTAGATCGGAGGTACTCCTTTAGCGTTTCTCCCACATATGGGGGATGAGCCTCGGTAGCCTTTGGGGCCTTAAAGGTAGGAAGGACGATCGCCTGGTTCTCGTGGAAGACAGGGGTAACTTTAGGATTTGCGTTGAGTATGGGTATGAGTACCACCTGTTCTGGAAAAAAGGTCAAGAACGGCTCCTTGTTGCTCAGAAACTCTCTTGGCCGATGTAATAACCACAAGGAAGGCAGATTTGGCAGAGAGATCCTTAATAGGTGTCAGGCTGACCCCATTCACTTCCGGTTCCGAGAGTGAGTTTAGAACTAGGGGAAAGTTCCATTTGGGGAATCTTGGTTTCCTCAGGGGCCTGAGTCTTGCTGCCCCTCTAAAGAATTGCTGAAGTAGAGGATGACCAGCCCATTGAACTCCAGGGAAGCCCAATAGGGCCGAGACTTGGACCCTAAGGCATCTGACTGATAGAGCTAGATCAAGGCCAGACTAAAGAAAGTCCAGGATGTCCTGCACCCCCGGGTCACTGTAAGACCTTGCCACGGAAGATGAAAAGTCCACAAAGTTGGCTCATGTTCTCCCATAAACCTTATTTGTACTTGACCTCCTAGAACTCATGAGTGTAGAGATGACTCCTGATGTGCAGCCCAGGGCTTTCAGCTTCTTGCTCTCAAGAACCCAACCATCAGTCTCAGACGTGCTGGGAATGGGTGCAACACTGCCTACTGGGATAGAAGGTCCAGTCTGAGGGCAAGGGCAAGGGCAAGAGACACCTGGCTTAGAATCTGAGTAGGAGAAGCAATGGCCTGTTTGGCCATAATGGAGCCACTATTGTTACCTCGAAGGCCTCCACATGGAGCCTCTGTAAGAATCTGAGGATGACTGGGATCGGAGGGAAGGTGTACGCCCTGCTGAAGTTTCACTGATCCATTATGGCACCCACCATGAAGGCCTGAATGCAGCGGGCCCAAATGTAATATTTCTTGAGCTTGAAATTGCATGGGGATGCGAGCAGGTCGACCTCGGGACCGAATCCCAGAGACAGAATCCAGCGGAATGTCTCCATATGAAGAGACGTTGTTGTCCATCTGGAGCCTGGACAGAAAGTCTGCCTGGATGTTCTGAGCTCTGGGGACGTAGGCTGCCGAGATGTTGACCAGATTCCTCTGGGCCCATGCTATGATTGGCTCCACCTCCTGAAGAAGCTGAAGACTGCGAGTCCCCCCATCTCTTAACGTAGGAGACCGCTGTGGTATTGTCCATTTTTCACAGCACTGACGTCTCCTTTATCAGATGGTGGAAGGCCCGAAGGGCACAGAATGCAGCCAGTAGCTACAGGATGTTGAAAACTGGAGTGCGGGAGTGGAGATCCCATCTGCCCTGGGCGATCTCTGACCCACAGGGAGCAGCCAACCTGCACTGCTGGCATTGGTCATAACTATGACCCAGGGAACAGGGGCAATGGAATGGCAATTGAGCAGGTTCCCAGGTTGCAGTCACCAGAAGAGGCTGTCCCTCATGCTCAATGTTTTATAAATGAGCTGGTTGCCCCTGTATGGATCCCATTGTTGAAGAAACCCCTTCTTGAAGGGGCGCGTCCTTCAAAGGGCACATTTGACCAAAAGGGCCTGTGGTGACCATCAGGCCAATAATTCTGAGGCATTGAGAGGCTCTAGGCATGAGGAAGACAGGGCTGGGTACATCCTGTCATGTACTACCAGGATCTTCTCAAGGGGCAGGGAGATAGCTTTTTCGACTGTGTTGAACTGGACCCCTACGTATACTAGGCTCTGTGCTGGTTCCAGGTGACTCTTCTCTAAATTCAGGACCCATCCAAATTCCAGGAGAGTGGCAATGACTTGGGTTCTGTGAAGCAGAAGCTGATCCCTGTCCTGTGACAGCAGGAGGAGGTCGTCGAGATAATGATGAAGGTGTATGTCTTTTGTCCTGATGACAGCTACCACAGCCAAAAGAACCTTTGAAAACACATGAGGTGACGTTGAGAGACTGAAAGGGAGGCAGGTAAACTGAAAATGATCCTGCTGACTGCAAACCTGAGATATTTGCAGAACTGTTCTGCAATGGATACGTGGAAGTAGGCATCTTTTAAGTCTATGGAGACTAGCTAGTCGCTTGGCTGGACCACTTGTTGAATTGTAGATAGAGTCTATATTTTGAACCTTTTGTACTTGACGAACTTGTTCAAATGCGTGAAATCTGTCACTGGAAGTCACAAGCCATTCTTTTTTTGAACCAAAAAAAGAGGTGAGTACATGCGCTGAAATTCTTTGTCCTTTGGTACGGGCACTGCATCTGAGCCACCAGCGATTTCATATAGGATACAAGGATCTATTTCTTTTCTTCTGACTGAGACAACAGAGTAGGGACGAACCTGAGAAGGGGGGTACTTGTGAAGGACCATGTGTGGCCTACGGAGTCCGTCTTGATGGTCCAGTAATCCAAGATTGAGGCCACCCAGACATGTCGAAAGTGGAGCAAGCGTGCCCCCACCTGACCTGCCTGAGCGGGCCCAATCTCAAACGGATTTGGAGGGTTCATTTCACTGGATACTGAGTTCTGACGAGAGCATAGACCTGGCCAACAAGCGGATAACGTCAATTACGGCCTCCTCCAGGAAGACCGACGCTAACTTCAACTCCTGTATGGATGAGCCTTTGGCCACCTCTTCAGAGACGCCCCTGACTGCAGTATCGACGTTACCATCCAAACCTCCATCGCCTTGGACATGGCTGCCAAGGCCAGGCTGGGTTTACAAGCCATTCCGGCCATCACGTAAATCCTTTTAAGAACCAGCTCGATCCTTCTTTCCAACCCATCCTTAAAAGACACAGCATCTTTGAGGGGCAGGGTGACATGTTTAGCCAGACACATTGCTGCTGCGTCAACTAGAGGAGCAGCCTCCAAGTGCTTCACGTCTTCCTTTTTTGAAGGGATAGAGCCTCATCTTCTTGCTCGCCAGGGAGGTTCTCCTATCTACCTTTCCCCATTCCTCCGAGATAATATCTTTAAGCTGACTTTTATATGAAAGTCCTTTGCTAGCTGTTAACCACTTCCGGACCACCTGCTGCATATATACTGTGGCAGGATGGCCCAGCTGCGCAAAATCATGTACCTGTACATGATTTTGTGCACAAGATCTGGGGTGTGGGTGAGATTGGTGTCACTGGCCCCACAAAGTCTCACTTAAGCCCCGTACACACGTACCGATTGTCAGCCGAACGATCGGCTGTCTTTTGTCCAGTGCTGTCGTGTTGGTTGAAAAGTGCTCAAGACTGCACACGAATTTTGTCGGCCAACAACAACCAACTTCAGAAGTGATGTCATGTGATGGTTAACTTTCCGTGTGTTTTTTCTTCTCTGAGCATGCCCAGTCTTGCTCATCTGGCTTTTGTCGGCCGAAATCTGTACTGACTGGCGAACAATCGGCCGTTCTGGTGTTGGCCAACAAAAATTTTATAGCATGCAGACCAGATTTTGTTCGGCCGAAAAGTCGCAGTCGGTTGTCGGAAGCATCATACTAACAAGCCGACAATCGGCCGATCAAACGTTGGCCGAATATTTACGGCCGACAATCGGTACGTGTGTACGGGCCTTTAGTGTCAGATTTGTCTGCCACAATGTCGAAGTCCCACTACAAATCACTGATCGCTGCCACTAATAGTAAAAACAATAAAAAAAAATAAAAAGTCCTTAACCACTTTACCACCGGAGGATTTTCCTGCTAAAAGACCAGGGGTTATTTTGCGATTTTTTACTGCGTGACTTTAACGGACAATCGCGCGGTCGTGCGACGCTGTACCTAAACGAATTTCACGTCCTTTTTTTCCCACAAACAGAGCTTTCTTTTGGTGGTATTTGATCACCTGTGCGATTTTTTGATCACGCGCTATAAACAAAAAAAGAGCGTAATTTTTGCAAAAACAACAATATTTTTCACTTTTTTTTATATGAAATTCCCCCCAAAAAAAATGTAAAAATCAAAATTTTTTAAAATTTTCGGCCAATTTGTTTTACGCTACCTATCTTTGGTAAAAAAAATCGCAAAAAGCATATTTTGATTGGTTTGCGCAAAAGTTATCGCGTTTACTAACAAAGGGAAAGATTTTTGTCATTTTTGGTGTTTTTTTTTTTAACGAGTAATGGCGGCGATCTGCGATTTTTTTTGTGGTACTGCGACATTGCGGCGGACAGATCGGACCCTTGACTGACATTTTTGACACTTTTGGGGGTACCAGTGACATTACTGCAGTAATCAGTGCTATATATATGCACTGTTACTGCAAAAATGACACTGGCAGGGAAGGGGTTAACAGTATTGGACAGGGAGGGGTTAAGTGTGTCCTAGGGGCGTGATTCTAACTGTGCAGGGACAGGTCTACTAGTGTAAAAACAAAGATCAACAGTTCTACATAGTAGAACTGTTTGATCTTCACTTTTACACAGGGAGAACTGACAGGTGGCTTGTTTACACAAGCCGCTCTGTCTTTCTCCCGCTGTACCGGCGATCGTAGTGTGACCGGCGGACATCGGGTCCGCCAGTCACACTCCCGCACTCCTCCGTGAACGAGCCGAGGCGGGCGCGCGCCTCAGCGGGCGCGCGCCCGCCCGCTATTGGCTCTGGAAGGAGTGACAGGCGAGCGACGTAGACCTACGTCACTCTGCCTGGCCGGGGCCGACTGCCGCAGTAAATATACTGTGCGCAGTCGGCAAGCGGTTAAATCTATTCCATAATTTTGAAATAAATTGGATAGTGTGTTAACTATCCCATAGTTTGTAGACGCGATAACTTGCGCAAATCAATCAATATACGCTTATAAGGATTTTTTTTTTTTTACCAAAAACATGTAGCAGAATACATATTGGTCTAAATTGATGAAGAAATTTGATTTTTTACATTTTTTTTCTGGGATGTGTTTTCATAGCAGAAAGTAAACAATAATGTTGTTTTTTTTTAAATGTTTTTTTTTTTGGTTATAGCGCAATAAGTAAAAAACCACAGAGGTGATCAAATACCACCAAATAAAAGCTCTATTTGCGGGGAAAAAGGACATAATTTTATTTGGGTACAGCTTTGCTTGACTGCGCAATTGTCAGGTAAAATAACCCAGTGCCGTATCGCAAAAAATGGCCTGGTCAGGAAGGGGGTAAAACCTTCTGGGGCTGAAGTGGTTAACGACTACAACAGCAGCCATGAGCTTGCTTTAACTCTCTGCTTATCATGCCATTTATCAACATACCTTGGTAGACAAGGATTTAGTCAGGGCATTTTTTTCTTTGATAAAATTAATTCCCTCTGCTGTCTGCAGCTGTCTTTTTTTTTTTTTTTTTTTTTTTAAAAGAAGCATTTTTTATATTTCATTCATTACATTACATTCTGGAATCCACTTTAAACATACCTAAATCTTTCTAACATCAGTTGAATGACAGAACAGATAAATAGTGTTAACCAATATAATCATATAATGTTTTTTCTCAGAATACCTCCTCCCATGCAGCCTTCACTCTCTCCTACAGCTGCTGCAGAATCTCATTAATTTCTTTGGCACGCTCATAAACGATGCTGGAGAGTGGCACACCGGAGATGGCACCAAAGAGTGAATATGTATTAAAATTAAAGCTGGATTTGCTCCTTCAAAATCTCTGTGCAAGCGGCATGAAAATTCTTTACAACTTGAAAGCTGGACCAGTGTAAGCTTTGTATTGGTGATTTTTTTCCCTTTACTTTGCAATAAATCAGCTGGTGAAGTTAATGGCACTGTTCGACTGACTGTTTAGAAAATTTCATACAACATCCAAAGATTACTGGGGTGTGAAAACCTATTTTTGCAATTTGGACAAGTCATGCGTCTCAGCACAACTGCGTGTAGTGCATTGAGGGACATAACTGGAGACATCCAAATCCCAGGAACCACTTTAAAGAGTCAGAGAAGGCAATGTTGTGTGCTAAAGAATAGCAAGCAGCTAGAGAGTGTGAAAAGAGAGGAGCTGTTGCTGATGCCAGTTGTCTGTGCCAGCCAAGGATTCCTGGGTCACAACACAATGGCGATGTAATTGCATTATATGTTGTGTTTCTCTCATTTATGTTGGATCCCTAGTGTTCATTTCCATATAGAAATAATCCATTATAATTAACCGTGCCTTGCTTCTTCATAATGAAATTGGCAAAGTCAATATAATTATGTTTATTTGATGCCACTGAAATGTTACACTTGTTATTCTTATTGTAACAAATGGGGAACTCTGGATATGTAGAACACTGAGGCTTCTGGAGTGTGATGCAGTACAGACAGCATTTTCTCATGAAGGGAAAATGAGGGCATTTGGCTCAGGCCACAAGAGACTAGTATGTACAGGAATGGAGCTTGAATTGTGGTGCAGTAAAGGATCTCATAGTTTGGCTCTTTGGTTGTTTATATGTCTTTGGAAATCCCAGTGACAACATCACTTTGGCTCAAGTGCCAAGCACCTTGAGTGGCCTAGGAGTCAGTTTGATTACTGTTTTTTTAGGGCATAGCAAATGCCTGATGGCCTACTGTCTATGCCATTGACACCCCTATATACTGTAGTCATGTGGAAGGTGGGAAGGATGGTACTACCTCAATCTTCCATACAGGTTTTTGCAGCTTGGACATGGAACTTGGAATGCACAGGCACCTGCTGCTAGAACACACTGGGTGCGTTCAACAGTTTCACCAAAATACAATAGCATATTTAATCAGCAACATAGTTCTCCATTGCCTTAAAGTGGCTGTAAACATCTGATATGAAATATGAAAAAAAAACATCCCTCTATTATATATAGTAGATTATAGTATTTTTTTTTTCAGGCTTTCTAACCTTTATTTTTACTTGGTTACCCTGCAAAAAACACACTTCCTGTCCATTCATGCTTGTACTCCTTTTTCCATTATATCTATAAGGGAAACCCTGGTTGTCACAAAGGCTGGACATAAAACTTCAGCCCTTTTATAATCTTCCTTACAAGGTGGATTGATGGGACTAGGAGTTTACACAATAAAGTTAAGGTGCTTTCTGTAGTATTATAACTCTCTCTGTTCCCCTTCACACAGTTACAGGAGAAACTTGAATTACCCCATAGGTTCTTTTACATATTTCTTCAATTATGCCATGGTATGCAGATGCAATTTACGGACCACTATAAACCCATCTCTAAATATCCACTGATCTTAGCAGGGTGCCAAAGGGGTTAATTCCTATTCTCTACTTTCACTTGTTACAGACTAAGTGGCATTAACCTCCCTGGCGGTATGATTATGTCTGGAATTTTGTAACAAAAGCGGTACAATTTTTTGCATGGAAATTTGGTGTTATGTATTATAGGCCTACAATTCTTAGTAATTACGGACTTAAACCTGACCAAAACAAGACTCTAGTAGACATCCCAGATGTGATAAATTTGAAACACAAAATCATGAATTATAATCTAATAAATAATATCATTTTATTCAATAATGTAATAAATAATGAAATTTGTCAAACAAAGAAAATTCAATAAACATCCTGAGTGTGATCATTTTTGAAACATGGAACTACACAAAGTCCGACGTCACAATCAGGACAATGGAACCTGGTTTCTTTTCTGACTTTCTTTCCATTGCCATCTCTCTTTGAGCAGCAAACTATGCACATCCTGGTAGGTGCTGCCTTTTTTGCGGTTGGCGGGATATAGTCTGCAAAGTGACGACCGGTCAGGCGTTCTGGGTTGACAACATCAACAGCGCGACGTCCAGGTTTATATACAACTACTGACGGCGTCTGGTGCTTGACAAAAATCCGCTCAGCCACCTTCCAGACAAACTCAGAATGAGCAAGAGGCTTGTCACTCTTTGCTCTGTGCAGGATATATGCATTCCAAAGGCATTGTTCCAGAAGATGTCTGAATATTTTTATATAATATTTTTTTTGCTGTTTGCGCATAGCCGGATAAAATGTCATTGCCTCATCGGCTCTGTTGACACCTCCCATTGTTTTGTTATAGTCTATCACGACTTGCGGCTTCAGCACATCTTTCCCACTTTTTGTGTGGACCATGGCAGTGGAAGTATTGTGCACAGTGCTCATTAGACACACGTCCTTCTTGTCTCGCCATCGCATTGCCATCATCTTACCCTTCTGCCAGGCAACCATTTCTCCGGTTTTTATTTATTTTTTGGCAAACATAGATGGCACGTCTCATCGGTTAGGCCTAAGGTACCATATGCGTCAGTCTTGTTTTGTAGCAAAACCTCATATAGTTCCAGGGACGTGTAGAAATTGTCCGTGGTAGCACAATATCCCTGGTTCAGCAATGCCTCCAGAAGTGTAAGGACAGATGATGTGGCCATCCCATAGCCGCTGTACCTGGGGTTGAACTTCATGCCTTTACCGAATTCCAGATGTACCCCGTGGATGACTCGCAGAGCATATAGGATTTGATGCCAAACCGTGCTCTTTTGGATGCAATGTACTGTATACAGCTTAGGCGTCCCTTGTAGGCCATCAAACTCTCATCCACGCTGACATCCCTTTCTGGCACGTAGGTCCGCTGGAAATTGGCCGCAATAATTTGCCATACCTCCCAGATTTTTTTTAGCTTGGGCGCAGGATGCGTGGCCTCATCAAACTCGTCATTGTTTGTGAAGTGGAAATACTTCATAATCAGGGAAAAGCGGTATTCAGACATCATGGTGCCAAAAAACGGAGTGGCCAGTAGCTTGTTGGTGGTCCAGTACCATTTCTAGAATGGTTTCCCCACCAACCCCTGAAGAATGATGAGTCCCAGAAACTGCCAGATGTCCTCTTTCATCACCGGTTCCCACTTTCTGCTTCTGGAAAACCTGGCATGCAGCGTAGCGGATTTCTGCACTTGGTAGCGATTCGTCTCCGTGACAATTTTTTCAATTACCTCCTCAGTAAAGAATAATTGCCGGTATGCCAGAGGGTTGTCACGCTCGACATCTACCTTCATCCCAGATGATCCAGTGAACGGGAATCTTAGGGGCGCTATCTGGTCCGCATCACAGTCAATAGCGCACCAAGTGCGCACATCGCTCACGTCAGGTGCAGGATCATCGTCGCTGTCACTTGCCAGATCAGTGTCAGACGAAAAATCACCCCACGACTCGCTATCGCTCAGTTCCGCGAGCACCTCCGTGTCGCTGTCGCTGCTGCTGTCATTCAACTGGTCCAAAAGCGCTTTAGTAAAGTGGCGCTTTTTTGACGCCATGTTATATATTTTTTTTGGGCACAAATGACAGTATAATGTCAGGCAAGGGGCACTGTAATGTCAGATCTGAGGTAATCTGAGGTAATACAGTGTAATCCTCTCAGATTACATTGTATCACCTCTTTATTTATTTTTACACATTTTGAAATTCCCACCCAGTTCCGCTCCCGTGCGCTGCCTCTGCTCACAGGGAACGGAACCAGGAAGTCAGACGCCGGTCAGCCGGCGATCAGAGCGAAGGACATCGCTGGATCGCCAGGACAAGGTAAGCGGATTACCCGGGGAGCTAAGGGGGCTCCGCTGGCACTCTGCAATACTACCCTGAGCGTGACTTGGTGTTACCGCTCCTGACAGAAAAAATGAACCCCCGAGTCACGCTCGGGATCACCGCCAGGGAGGTTAAAGGCTAAATGACAAACCCTAATGCCAACTATGTCTACAGATGATTGGTATGATATTTGCTCCCTTCCTATGTCATCATTAATAGTCTGATTCATTTGTATATTATTCACCAAAATATTCTTATCCCCTGTTTATTTACACAAAATTGGACATATGGCCACCCCTGCATCTGATGCATTCAACCCCAGACAGATTTTATGCACCTCATCTGGGCATGTGACCTCTGAGTTTTGGAAACAAGTCAGCACACCATGCTTTCAACTACACTGCAGCTCCCTTTCCCCTGCATACCTGATATTTGTTTTTATGGAATATTAGACTAAAAATGTTGGCCAGATTAGACTAGAATATTTTAGCAAGAAACAATGTTTATGCCCCATACAGCTATAGCCAATAAATGGGTGACCCTACTTCCCCTTTGCCTACTCTAGCCCAGTGGAAATCATTAATCAAATAAATCATTCCCTATGAAAAAGCCATGTACGAGAACGTGAATTATCTACTTAAATCCCATAAAATTTGCAATCCATGGCATAACTCTTCTCTTACCCTATTTTCAGAAGGACCGTTTCTGATCTCAAAGTCTCAAATTTTACAGTTTACTTTTACTTCTATGGGTTATATAACGCACATGTGTTACCAAAACTCACAAATGTTTATTCATCGTAACTGTTCATATTCATACAATTTGATTATTTATGTACATCGGTTTGAGTTCAATAAACAGGGATTTAAAAAAAAAATAAAAAAATAAGGTGCTTTTTGTCTGCTTTTCTGCTCATAGGAAGTAAAAAGGACACTGCTTTTTTATAAGATCAACAAGGTCCTCCCCAAAGAAGGAGTCAAACAGTACCCTGATATGGTAGATTGTTAGGATCTCGCTACTGTTTGACTTGATTTTGGGGCTACTGCTTTATTTCAGCTTAATTTTTGTTTCTGTGTGTGTTTAGTGTTTTGATTATTATTATTATTATACAGGATTTATATAGCGCCAACAGTTTGCGCAGCGCTTTACAATGTGAGGGAAGACAATACAGTTACAATAAAATCCAAAACAGGAGGAACTAGAGGGCCCATCTCGTTAGAGCTTACAATCTGTATCACTTAGTGCTTATGTGTTATGCATTGCATTGATGTACTTGGGTGGTTTTGGGACCACATTTGTGCAGTATAACTTTATATGACTTTGCTCTTATACTGTAAGCATTATATTAAACACATTGTTGTGGCCGTGTTCTTCATTATGATATATTAAGATCCACAGGTACATTCTGTACTTGCAAAAAATGTTCCTAATCTGAAAAGTGAAAATGAAAGTAGGCACCGCATCTATGGACTAGTAAGCTGCAATATACAGTATTACATTTTTATTTTTGAGTTCAGATATGTTTAAAGTTTCTTGCTTGCAGTGAAGTTCATTTTTTCAGTCATTTACTTAGCAAAATCTTGATGCCTTTATTGTAAGTTTACTGTGAATTAGATTAATTTTGTGAATCGTCCATATAGCTACTGTAGGTCTTGGTTTGCACCCATACTACTATGTCTTCAAAGACTGTTAACACTTTATGGCTGCCAGTAGGGGCCTCCCTGTTGTATTTTTGCAGTTAGTGAGTTTTTATTATGCACAGAATATAATATTCTTAGACGTGCCAATAACTCTAATGAACACTCCATGAAAATGAGTTACCTAATGATGGAAATCCTAGGTCATTAATGTTGCTGTGTAAAGTGACAGCTTCATTGATGTCGCATTTTATAGTCAACGCTCTTTTTCTGGAACTGGCACAATTTTCCAGCTCTGGTACGGTGTGGAGATTGTCTCATTTACTCTCCTTCCCTCTTCCCTCATTTTTACACCACGCAGTAGCATTATCATAATTACAAGTAATCTGAGCATAATTCATAAATATTTTTTTTCCTGGCACTCCACTTCAAAGTTTACCTCAAGCCCAAACTTGTTGTTTTTTTTTTTTTTTTTTTTTTGGATAGAGTAAAGTAGGGTTAAAACCACTGTCATTTTTTTTTCCATCTATTCCCTACTGGAAAATTACCCCCCAATTCTTCCAATTCTTCTATTCACTCTGCATGACATTGCTGATTAGGACAATTAGGGACAATTAACCTCCCTAACGGTGACAAAAGTCTGACAGGAATTCAAACATTTCACCACTCTTTTCAAAATTAAAAAAAAAAGTTTTGATATTAGTTATACTTTAAGCTGTTAATTAATGATTCTTCCCCAGAGAAGACATATTTTCTAAGCTAATTCTAACTGAGCTAAAACTCAAGAATGACTTCCAGAAAACAATATTGGATCCTTATGCTCAAAAACCAAAGTATTTTGCTTTTTACTATCCCATAGATGTCCTCAAAAGCCTCCATTCTTCAGCATTCCAGGCTCATTCAATAGGAAAAATGGTAGTGTGATAAGTACAGTAATTCATAGTAAACCATCAGAATGTACTGTATCTTTAACTTGTATAAATGCAATAAACTGGAAGATTATTAGCAGGTATGGGTTGATGTATCATCAATGACCTTTGCACTGCCCTATTGATTAAACCTCTGTTATCACCTGACCGTTGGGTTCATTTATGAAACAGAAAGAAAGCAAGATAAACCATTAGATAAAACCATTAAGTTGTTTTTTTTTTTTTTTTACTTTATTTTCTAAAGTTTTCTGAAAGTAATTATAAAGGACTTTGAACAGCTTGCATGCTGCCAATTTATTAGGGCTGCTTTGAGCAAATTTGGAAAACTAATGGAATGCTTTTGGAGGCTCAGGAAAACCTCCAGGTAAATTTGGATGTACTACAAGCACCTATGTTTTGGACCAGACATCTGTTCTACAGTCTACACCTTATATATCCTAACCCCCCTCCCAGCTCCAAAACACCATCATTGTATGAGGTTCACTTCAAAGCCACATGCCATGACATCCCAATGGAGTCATAGAAATAAAAACCTAAAAGTAAAATGGACCTTTTACCTTCTCCATTCAAAGCTGAATACATTGTTGTAGCTAGGCTTGAGTAGAAGTAGATAAGTAGAATTCCAGCTTTATTATCACTTTAAATAGTTTGTTTAGGCCAAGATGTAATGGGTCCATTACAGAACAATGTGGGTGCTGTATGCACTTTACTGGATTGTAGTAGCACTAGCTACATGCAACAAAAACAGCATTAATGTTAAAGCTGGAATTCTACTTTAATGACAACATCATTACTTTCCTTAAAGTGTAACTCAACTTTTGTTGAGAAAAACCAAACCAATCCGAATTATCTATGTACACAGCAACAAGCTGCGTTTCAGATACCTACCTGCTTCTGCTCTGAAGAAAAAGCTGTTTGTTTCAACATGCCCTTTGCAGACAGCTTCTGAATGGGAAATTCATCTTTCATTATACCCACCTGAACTAATTCCAATGTTCCAATGACAACATTTGCATCCATTGGGGAGTATCTCAATAAAACTGAAATTCCTATTGCAGGGAATGCCTAGATTTTGACTTGTATCTTAGTGCAAATGTATGAGAAAATCGGTGAGCCAATCACATGAGCAGTAAATGACATTTCTGAGGAAGTTCTGTACACTGGCGATGTACAGGATACTTCCAGGTTGCCATATTGCACTGAATTTTATAGAAAATTACAGACGGTCTAGATTGAAAAAGAAAGGTAATTTCTAACACCATAAAAGCTCATTATGGCTTGTGAAACAATTGTAGATGCTATATTATTCTTTTTTATTTGCTTGTGCTGGAAGAGATTTCTGCAACCAGATTTAAATATTGTGGGAGGCAAGCACTGTCACAAAGAGGTAAGTATGCACTGGGGTGGGGGTTCTCGGTAAGTGGTGGTACCATGGAATAAGTATGGAAACCATTGCTTGTATGGGGTAGGGCTTTAGACCCAACAAGAAAGTATAACCATGAGGGTTATTGCAACAAGGATTAAATGGAAAACCTTTCACTGATCCAGTGTATAGCACAGTAAAGCCTTCTTTACCAAAGAATAAGATGATTATTCCTCAATTTAGCATAGTAGGTTTATAGTTGGGTCCCAAGCCCTATTCAATAAAAGCTATAACTTTCATACACTGCACTCAGCAGGGCCAAAATGGATCAACACGGGACAAGGTCATCCAGCACCCAGGGCAAACATGTCAAACTGTGCCCCCCTTCCCAACCCCAGATGATGTGTAAACTTAGGGGATCCTACTTCAGGCCACCACTTACTTGTCTCAAAATCACTGTGCAGCTCTTGATCTGCCAATAAGGTTTTGCATGGACCTGGAAGTGCACAGTGACATTGTAGGACCTTCCTGCTGTGTTCTCTGCCTCTGCTTGTCTCCTTGTGTCAGAGCCAAAAACAAAAGTGCACATGCCAGTAACAATGGAGTATACTGTATAGTTGCACAGATTAGGGAGAAGCATTGGGTTGTTTTTATCAGATCACCTAGCTATAAAGTATTTTGCAGCTGATACATTAGAAAAAAATATTGGAAAATAGCTACTTTTGCAATTTTAAGACTTGAGACACGCTTGTGCATATGTCTCTTTATATTTTAAAAGACGCTATTTGAAATGTTTTTCTTTAAAATAGCCTAAATAATAAAATACAACAAAAACATAAAACAATTTGTGAAGATAACATGTAATCAAATAATGGCGCATTTTGTTAAGGTAAGGACAAATGCTGTCTGAGGCAAGTCCAAAATGAAAGTTCATAAAGTGAAAGTTTATAAATGAAAAATCCCTAAAATTAACACCCCATAACACTTGTAGCAGCTCCACCATGAGATAGAAGTAGGCTCTATAAATCTAAAAGAAATCAGCAGGGGGCATCAGCTAAGTGCAATATGGTTAGTATATCTTTATTTAAAAAGTCAAATGGCACTTCACATGTAGATATAAAAGAAGATCACATCTGATATGAGCCTTGTGATACCTCCTCCTGATAGTGCAGTCTTCTGTGTGCTACAGGGAAGATGGTTCTGACAAGCCAAACCAGGAGGTCCAAGAAACCAGTCGAAGTAAATGTACCCTAAAGATTTCTGTTTTTATCATTTCTTTTTCTTTTTTACATTTGTAATTGGATATATGTTTCTTAGCAAATCAATTTATAGTTCTGATCTGTGAAATGAGTACAGTGGTCAGCCATCATTGTGCCCACTTCAGCTTTCTACATTCAAATAAATGGCTTTGTTTACCTTCAAATCCATTCTATTATAATGAATGAATCTGAAGGTATTCACAGTCATTCATACCATCAGAGGCTGCTGGCTGTGAGATCAGAACACTGCTGACAGTGCTGCTGGCTTATTAGTACAGTTGCACTGACAGATGAGTACTTTGCAGGGTTTGCTTACCTGCACGGCTGCACCCTACCCACAATTTCTGCTACCAGTGTGGAGAGGAGGTGGGTAGGGGTGTAAGATGACAGAAGAAAGATTTGGGTAGAGGGCGGGTAAGCAAACCCAGCACAGTCCTGATCTTAAAGCGCTCCTAAATTCAGAAGCTGGCAGCTATGTTCATAGAAATGCATTACACTGGCAGGAAGGAGGAGCTGGAGGGGAGAAATAACTCTGTCCCTGCCTCCTCCCCACTCTTTCCTTATCTACTAGACACATTTAATTGCTTGGCTGTGGGCTGTGTTCTCTCTCCTCTCCTCTTTCCTGCCAGTGCAATGCTCCTGTACAGTACACAGAGCTCCTGTATTATGTACACAAAGCTGACCAACTTGTTAATAAAGCAGCACGGCACTGGTACCAAGGAGAAGGTGAGGAGAGGACAAAGTCTGCACCTCCTCCCGGTTCTCTCCTTGACACTTTCAGAACTTGGCTGACAGGAGTAGTGGTGCTGCTTTCACTACACCTTGTAGTCTTGTAGCGGAAATAAGATGAAACGAATGTGCCTGGGGCAGGAGGGGGACCCCCTTGTCCTGTGCATGAAACAGCTGTATGCTGTTTGGAATAAAAGCCTCTATAATATTGGACTGTAACTGTGCTATCACTATACACCGACAATTTAGAACAGTATTTGTCAATCTTTTTTCAGTCAAGGCACCCTTTTAAATTCCATACAATCTCGAGGCACCCCATTCTAAAATGTAAAAATGAAACTAATAGTTTTACATAATGCAACAACAGCCACACATGTAGGACACCCAACGTTAGAGGAGGATTATTCTTCCAAAGCAAACACATCTTTGCACACTGGTACTGATTAGTACTCCAATGTTTCCTTTTCCCTCAGTTTATCTGTGGGGCAGGGGAGGGGCAAACAAGGATGCTGTGCAAGTGCCCAACATCCTTCTTATCAGCAAATTATGTCATCATTGATTGTTGGAACAATGGTGGCTGGAAGGTTGTAATGGTACACAATAAAAACTTGTGGCTTTATGTTACTAAGAGGCAGGCGTTATCCACCCACTTGCTTGTGTACAATTTTTGGGCAATTTCTAGGCATTTTGCCAAGGCACCCCTGAAGACACCAGAAGGCACCCCAGGGTGCCTGAGCACCCTGGTTGAAAAAGGCTGGTTTAGAATGTACAGTTGGCCATTGGGGAGAAAAGGAATAATTTGTATGGCTCTTCCCACTATAATGAAATTAGGAAAAATTATTTTATTTTTGGGATAAGTGATGGAGTGACATGTGTTCTAAATGTCATGACTTCTGTTCTAAATATGTCATGACTTCTGTTCTAAAAAGTCTCTATTCTATTGAGCAAAAACAAAAACATTTTTCGCAGGAACTTGTATAATGCTCTCCAAAGATAAATTACCTTAAATTAACAGAAAAGACCTTATACTTTCTGAGAGCTGAATTAACATCCTAAAATATTTTGATGACATTAACAATGTGAAATAAAGACAAAGAAGTTGTGGTTATTCTAGGTGTCACCCTCATTCTAATTCTGAATTCTGGTTTGCACATTCTACTATATGGAAACTGCTGATGTTGTCCAAGCAAAACTAATGAGATAATCAAGAACAGCAGCACACAGTGTCCATTAGAAGTTTAATTTTCGTTGCTGTACTCCCACACATCCTCAGCTAATACTTCTGTATTATACATCGTATCACAATATTTCTCTGGCTTTGTCTTTGTAAATAGCCAATTATCTTTGCAAATGTGTTTCCACTTTATGAGCAGTTTCAGCCGCCTCCTCACTATTTCAGTACAGGCAAATTACCTGTGAGCATGTGGGGGTAATCATTTCACAATAAACAAAAAATACAAGTGGTTACATAATGTCACAGTTTTTTTGAAAAGAAGGTGACATATTGGTGAACTGTACATACACACTGTGGGGTTGATCTGCTAAAGCCAAATAGTGTGTCCACTTTGCAAGGGAATGTACCACTACCGTTTGTCAGAATGGGACCTCTGTTTTCTGCCTCAACCTACTCAAGAGCTTAAAGCCCTATAACACACTATGTTAAGTGTATATGCATGCAATATCACAGAAAATGACTAAAGGGACACTCGGTACACAGTAATAGCACTAAGGCTAAGAAGTAGGGAATGAATCAGGGAGTAAAAGCAAACTTGGTATATTGTCACATAGTAAGAATAGTAATGAAAAAGAGCAGGTAATACTACAATTTGACATAAAATGGAATCAGTAGCAAGCGCTATGCATGAGGTGGCATTTTGCACCATATCAGCAAAACAGTAACAAAGTCACTGAAGGGCAGCAATGGACAGTAATGTAGCTTAGTTAACTGTGTTCAGGCAGCTATACTGCCAAGGTGCCTTACTGGCGACTGTTAGGCTTAGGCTTACTGGATAGAAGTATCCATTAACCAAATTATTCTCAGGAGGCTAGAAGAATGGGTTGGTAGTGAGGACAGCCCTTCAGGTTGCTCTTCTGGCGGCTATTGTTGGGACCCTTTAAGAAGCGTTGGTGCTCTTATTGACAGTCAAAATAATTCAGGATGCAGTATAGGTACTATATAGGTGCAGTATAGATGCTGGATAGGTGCAATATAGGTTCAATAGAGATGCTGGAGGGATGCAATATAGATGTGATATGGGTGGTATGGGTGCGGTAGAGGCATAGGTGTGGTATGGGTGCAGTAGAGGTGCTGGATAATCAATGTTCTGCCTCTATTGGCTCAGTTCCTGAAAACATTGTGTGAACAATAGGCAGTAAGTGAACTGTAAGTGTGAACAATAGGCAGTAAGTGGTGCAGCTGTGAAGTCTCACTGTGAAGGGGGCCCCTTCTGTCTCTCTACAGAATGTCTCTAGTGATCAGCTGTGGGACAAATGGTCTATTCATCACATTATAGGACTGCCATCTCAAACTTCAACTCCCAGGAGTCTTAGCACTCTGCATAGAAATCTATGGACTTTCTTGGTTTTTGCTCCCCCTCTCCTGTCCAGAGAAGAATAATGCAGCATAACATCAGTAATAACATCATAAAATACTTCTAGTGCAGACTTTTTTCTCTATTTGAATCAGTATCTCAGTGGAGGGAAAAAAAGAATAAAAGGCAATATCTCCTTCTCCATATTGCTGTAGCCCAGCACCTGACTACAAGCATAAGGTAGTCAAACAATACATAATATTTCCCATAACAGGTTTGATTTACTAAAGGCAAATAAACTGTTTATTTTGCAAGGGAAGCTGCACTTTGCAAAGGAATTTTCCACAGGGCTTAGTAAATTAAATGAAGCTCTGCTGACTTGCTAAATTGGCTACCCTGCAGAGCTGCACTTGATTTTCCAATTCCCAGTTTTAGTAAATCAACCCCTTACTGTCCTGGAAGCTGGATGATAATGAAACTGGATCAAAAGAATGCTAGAGTATTTCAAATTCTGTTTTTTTAGAAGGTATGGCTGATGTGAATACGATGGAGCACAACAATAAGCACATATACATTATGAGGACATATTAAAGCAAATGTCTGTATACACTACTGTGCAAAAGTTTTATACAGGTGTGGAACAATTCTCTAAATTAGGAATGCTTTCAAAAATAGAAGTATTAATAGTTTTTTTAATCAGTTAACAAAATGGAAAGTAAATTAGGACCCCATTCACACTTGTGCAACTTCAAAATCGTGTGATTTGTTACAACTTTAGCTTTGACTAATGTAATTGTTTTGTTTGTGCTCTACAAAGTCTCTAGACATGTGAAGAAACAAAAAAATTTGTTTAATTTTGTTTCCAAAACTTCAAAAAAATTCCAGATTTTCAGAAGGATTCTAATTTGAATTGGTTGAAAATTGATTAAAGCGGAGTTCCGGGCACAGATGTAATTTTTTAATAAACATACCCCCGGGACAGTCAGGGCTAGCACATTCCACAATGGCTAGCCTCTGATCTGTCCCGGTTCGCACTTACCTTTTAGAAGAAATACTTACTTATAAAATTTCTTCCACAGCGTTTCCATCTCTCTTGTGGGCAGCTGAAGCCAGCGCGGTCCTCTTCTGTGTCTTCTTCCGCGTCTTCTTGTCCCAGAATGCGCCTGCACCGGCCCCTCTCGTCACTTTCGGCGCGTCGCCCGGAAATGACGAGCGGGGCCGGTGCCGTCGCATTGATTCCTGGGAGCTGTGACGTTCAGCTCCCAGGAATCATAGCGAGGCAGGAAGTGACGGGGTGAGCCGCGGCTCCGAGGGAGGAAGTACTCTGAGGTGAGTATCTTCGATCTTCAATTGCAAGGTAAGTAAACAAAAAAAAAAAACTATCCAATTCGTTTTCAGGTGAGGCATACCTAGCCGAGGGGCACAAAAAAAAATATCGTTTTTGTGCCCGGAACTCCGCTTTAAGCGATCTGAATTCTGTGTGAAGAATATCTGGTTGTTTAAGAGGGGGCTGGAAATCCGTCCCCCGTGAGGCCGGCCGCTTTGTCCTTAACAACTGATGTTCCCCACTGACAGCTGAATGTAAACAAAAGAATGTCAACAATGAAAAATAAAGGACAAAAACAGCGTGGGATCTCCCCTATCCATACCAGAGCCTTCAGGCGTGAAAGGGAACACCAAGCCAAAATAAAAAAAACAAAATGTTGTGGAACCCATTAAAAAATCCATACCAGACCCTTTTCGAGCATGCAACCCAGCAGGTCAGGAAAGAGGGAGGGATAAGTGAATGCCCCCCTCCTGAACCATACCAGGCTACATTCCATCAACATGGGGGGGGGGTGTTTTTGGGGAGAGGGGGCACCATATTGAGGGCATGCTCGGATAAGGGTCTGGTAAGGATTTAGGGGGGGCATACACTGTTTTTTTATTTTTAGATTTTGGCATGGGCTTCCTCTTAAAATCCATACCAGACCCGAAGGGCCTGGTATGGATCGGGGTGGGGACCCCACACTGTTTTATTTATTTTATTTTTCATTGCCAGCATACTTTTCACACACAAATCGCTCACAAGTCACATGTATATCATGCAGGTGTGACTTTCATGTGACTTTGTGGAATTTACATTGAAGTCTATGGCCCTCAAGTTGCATGAAAGTCAGACTAAAGCAGTGCAGGAACTACAGTACTTCAAAATCAATGCAACTTTAAGTCCCACAGATATGAATGGTACTCATTGGAAAACATGGGGTGCGACTTGTCATGCCTGACAAGTTGCACAAGTGTGAATGGAGCCTTACAGAAGAGAAATCTAAATCAAATCAAATCAATATTGGTGTGACTACCCTTTCTCTTCAAAACAGCATCAATTATTTTAAGAACACTTGCACACAGTTTTTGAAGGAACTCGGCAGGTAGGTTGTTCCAAACATTTTGGAGAACTAACCACAGATCTTCTGTGGATGTAGGCTGCCTCAAATCCTTCTGGCTCTTTATGTGATCCCAGACAGAATGGATGATGTGAGTTCAGGGCTCTATGGGGGCCAAACCATCACTTCCAGGACCCATTGCTCTTCTTTACACTGAAGATAGTTCTTAATTACATTGGCTGTATGTTTGGGGTCGATGTCCTGCTGAAGAATAAATTTGGGACCAATCACATGCATCCCTGATGGCACGGCATGATGGATAAGTATCTGTCTGTATTTCTCAGCATTGATTTTGACCGAATCTCCAACTCCATTTGCAGAAATGCAGCCTCAAACTTGCAAGGAACCTCCACCATGCTTGACTGTTGCCTGCAGACACCTATTCTTGTATCGCTTTCCAGCCTTTCACCAACAAACTGCCACCTGCTACAGTCAAATATTTAAAAATTTTACTTATTTGTCCAGAGCACTTGCTGCCAGTTTTCTGCACTCCAGTTCCTATGTTTTCATGCATAGTTGAGTCATTTAGCCTTGTTTTCCCATTGGAGGTATGACTTTTTGGTCACAATTCTTCCATGAAGATCACTTTTCGACAGACTTGTCTGGACAGTAGATGGGTGTACCTGGGTCCCACTGGTTTCTGCCAGTTCTGTGCTGAGGAATGTGCAATGTTTTATTGTGCTTCTACAAAGAAATTGAACAGCACATCTTGAAACCCCAGTCTGCTTTGAAATTTTTGCCTGGGAGAGACCATGCTGATGCAGTATACTGTAACTATCTTGTGTCTTGTTGCTGCGCTCTGTCTTGCCATGGCGTATGACCTATAACAAGAAACTGTCTTCCACAACCTCACATTAGTAGCAGATTTGGGCTATTCTTCATCCAGTTTTAAGCTTCCTAAACAGCTGTTTCAGTTAATAATTGTGTTTCAACCTACATGTAAAATGAATAATCATTAGCGCCTACTTGGTGTAGTTGATTAATAATACACCTGACTCTAATCCTACAAAATCACTGACTTTGTGCAAATGTGCAAAGTAAGAATTGATGCTGGTTTGAATCCAAAGGATAGTCGTACCAAATATTGATTTGATTTAAAATTCTCTTATGTTCATTCACTTTGCATTTTGTAAATTGATAAACACAGACAATTAAAATATATACATTTGAAAGCATTCTTACTTTACAGTATTTCTTCACACCTGCCTAAAGCTTTTGTACTGTATAACATATAAAACTGGGCCTAGTTTCTGTCTGTCATGTTTGATTCTCTATATAGCTCACCAGATTCCATGGTGCTCTTCTATACAAATAATGACCATTTTACATGGTTGCCAGCATTTGCCTCCTGTCCACTTCTTTCTTCTGTGCTTTAATTTCGGCTCATTACTGTGACTGGCAGCATCACAAATCAATAATAAAGTGCAGGTGGCGGGCCAAGGTGAGTCTAAACCTGTGATGGCAGTTGCTGTCTTTATATTAGATCTCCCAGTTATCGATGGCTCTCAGGCCTCTCCACAGCTGGTTCTTCTGGGTATTAAGAAGCATGTGATCTTCTTCCAGGGTGCAGTGCTTGGTTCAAACAGGAGAAGCCCCATGTAAGCCTTAACACCATCCATTATGAAACCTACACAGGCTTAAGAAAGAGCAGTGTGTGAGCATGAGGAAAGTAAGCATCCGTTTGTGAGGGGTTCTTCTTACAAGAAAACCTATCATTTTGCCCTGAATGGGCAAAGTGATAGGGTCTCTTTAAAACTAAACTAAAGGAATTAGACAAACTATACCCTTACAGTGCCCCCCCCCCCCCACACTGCAATTAACCCTACATTCTGCATGAAGAGGCAAGCTTGCAACTGGGGCCCAGAGCCCCTTAGAGAGGTGGCATTGCAAGACTAGTCACATGGCTTGAGGGATCCTGATGGAATAAAGGAATACGGTAACTACGTAAGTACTACTCTTTATTCATGCATCCCTAGTCTAAACAAGCATTTAAAATGGTTCCAAAAGCTCAAGGTTTTTTTCCTTTTTTCCATTCTATGCAGCAGCCTCCCCTAATACTTACCTGAGCCCCATCCCAATCCAGTGATCTGCATAAGAATCTCGGCTCTCCAGGGTCCCTCCCTCCTCAGTGGCTGAACGGCGGCAGCAGCATTGCCATCGGCAATGTCAATCACAGCCAGTGAGCTAAAAAAAACAGAGACGGGCCAGAACGATCTAAGGCTCTATGTCTGAATGAACACACAGAGCAGAGGCTCGGGAGCAAGCCTGCTTAGGTGAACTTGGCAGGAGGGAGGGGCCTAGCAAGAGGAAGAAAAGGGCTGCTCTGTGCAAAACCATTACACAGACCTGGTAAATATAACATGTTTGTTAATTAAAAACAAAAACTTGCCTTTAATATCACTTTAAACTTTGCAGGAGGGCCTAAGTGTAAGCGTACATTTGCCCAGCTCCCAGAGTTCAGCTTTTAAGTTAAAGAGGGGAAGCTCCGCTTGTTTGCACCCTCAACTGCCACATTTGGCACTTTTTTGGGGGTAGCAGATACCTGTCAAAATGAAGATACCTGCTCCCATTTCCGGGTAAGATTGCCTCATGGAGATCGCGGCGATCTATGAAATTTCTGGCCCCTCCTCCTGCCCCCTGCTGCCTTCTGGGAGACACACAGGTCCCAGAAGACAGTGGGACCAGTCAGAAAGCGCAGCGTAAAATGCACATGCGCAGTAGGAAACAGGCTGTGAAGACACAAGCCTCCACTTCTTGTTTCCTTAGTGACGATGCCAATGCCTGCACCCAAAGCCGATTGATGAATTGGCAAGTGGTGCTGACATTGCAGGATCCTTGGATAGGTAAGTGTCTCTATATTCAAAGTCAGCAGCTACAGTATTTGTAGTTGCTGACTTTGAATTTTTTATTTTTTTTTATAGGTTGGTACTCTTTTTTTTTTTTTGATAGATTAGAAACCTTGACCGGGCCAGTTTTATATTTGTAAGGGTTTTAGCAAACTTCATTGCAGATCTAGTCTGCTTCTGTTTGAAGATACTGAGATAAGGCACTCCAATACCTTTCTCAGTGACTGTTGAGTGGCAGAGCCAGCTACCTGTAATCATGTAATCCAGATGATGCATTGTAATAGGAAACACTGCACCCCTTTGCTTAGGTTTGCCGTCCTTTCTCCTAAAAAATTCTGCCACAGTATGTGTGGTTTGTTTTAAGGGATGTGGCCTTATCTGGACAAACATGTGCTGTGTACAGAATCAGCTTATGGGAGAGAGGCAATTAAATTTAAATACTAATGCAAAACCCATCTTTTTGGTGCAACGCTCTGTCCACATAATCTGCAAAATAAAATCATATCAATAAAAACTCACATCTTCATCTGTATAGAGCAACAATTCTTCAATAACACAGCTTACGAGCAGTACTATATCAAAATGTATACTGTATTTTACAAAATCTGAAACCATTTTTTAAATAAACATATACTGTTCCCAATAATGTCCTTGTCAGCAAGGTTATAATTATGGGAAATATCTAATGTCCATGCGTGGGATACCATCTTGCTTGGTGGATTAAGAATAATAGTTGGGAATACTTGCCTGGAGAAAATGCTTTTCCAGATCTTCAGTCATATGATATCTGAGCTCCGATCCTTCCCATTAACAGAGACCTTGATGTTTGGGGGTGTGATCTCAATTAAAGCAGAAGAAGATGAATAACACAAATCTTTGCTCTTCAATTATTTTTTGTCCATCTCAGCTAAACTGTTATGGCTTGTACACAGTATAAGAAATTGGGGCAAACATTTTCGTACAATTTTTGTATAGTGTGTACACAACTTTATACAACCGATTTTGACATTCTAAACAAAAATCTATGAAGGGACAAGCTCCAACATTTTTCTTGCATGGGAACAGAATGAACGATTTTAATTTAATGTGTCCTGTTTTCGTATGAGAGAAATCAGAAACAAAAGACTGCGCATGACCAGAAACAATAAACAAAAAAAAAGCCTTTGTCGCACAAGAATTTTTGTTAAAATTTCCCTTCATTGCTTCCGATTTGCTGAGAAACAACGAGGAAAATCAGACGATTTTTTACCCGATTTTCTTATAGTGTGTACCCCACTTTACCTTTACAGCAACAAATAAAAAATATTTATGAATCTGAACAGTTAACAATGTATCGAGGCAATATATATATTTTCACAGCAATAGCGGCTGGTGCTTCATTTCTTTTGGGGGGGGGGGGGGTGGGCAGCAAACAAAAAATCCCCTCGCTGGGTCTGCACTTACCCCATTCAGGTCGCCGTATTCCATTAGAATACACTGAGCCTCTGGCCCATGTCTTGAATGAGGTTGGCCGCTTGCTGACGGTAAAAGAGCTCCTTGTCTGGATCCATGCCGCGTTGCGTTCTAGCTGCTACTGGGTGAAGTATCAGCGGCCTGAAGATGCCATGTCTGGGTGGGAGAGGAAGTTCACATTGGGTAATTTATTCTGATAGAACACTAGCTTCTTCTCCCGGCCAATCAGTCTTAAGACTCACCTCCTGTCCTGACTGGCCGGGAGGAGACGCTGGAAGACAATAGCGAAATTGATTCACTAATGTCACAAGTGGGTGGGCTCAGGGTGCAGTGCTCTGCACCCTGAGCCCAACCTTTTTGAGGCCAATTAGAGCCTCAGGCTCTAATCATGTCCTTAAAAAAAATAAATAAAACATTCATAGAAATCTGTGCGTCCGGCGCCTTGTATGGAGATTAGGGGATGGCGCATGGAGATTGGGGGGCGGCGTCCCTGCTCCCCTTAAGGACCGGCCACCCCTGTTTAACAGAGAGACTCCTCCTTGATGCATTTAATCTGTAACTGGGCTTTGTCGTAGGGGGCCCCTCTATGACTAAGCTGAGTTACAGGCATATTGTGTCAGGGGCTGATCCCGTGTCCGTAAGATTATACATCTTTTGTTACAATAAATGTTGAACTGCCTGAATTCTGATTGCCTAAGCACTTATGGCCAGTCTTTCACAACATAAAAGCCTAGAGCAGGACCTGCAGTGTATTGCTGTTCAACATATGGTAACTTTATGTTAACATTTGAGCATGTTATAAAGCTGACTCTGTGAGTTCTTTTTTTTTTTTTTAACGAAGAACTGAAACTATTTGCCTGAAATTTACCAAGATAAGATCCCACAGCGTAGGGGGAATATCAGCATCTCAAGTAGACATACATAAAGACTAATAGATAGTAAAGTGTGTATTTTGTTATAACCCCAACAAATTAAATAGAAATCTGACACTTCCGGGAGTGTTGGATCATACTGTCTTTTCGCTCCCCACCTGCAACTATATCACAGATCATTCTGACATTAACAGTGAATCCCTCCACAGTTGTCTGCAAGCGGAGGGACTTGGGGAGCTAAATCATGTTTTTCTTTGCAAAATGTAATTCACACCACAAGGCGGTGAGATACTGAGAGCCTGAAAGCAGGATATGCTTGTTGATATGTATGTTATTGAATGAACAGTTTGTTTCAGAAGTCTAAATATTCTGCTCTGAGCAACAAGGTTCATGCAAGTATGGTCTTCCCAGAGCTGTCAGGTAGCAGGAAGCATACATTTTCATTCATTCTATTAGTAAATTGTACATGTACCATCAGTATCAGCATTGTTCATGTACCATCAGTATCAACATCAGCTGTGACATAGCTGCAGACAGTGGTGTATTTTTGTTTTGTGCTGCCCTAGGCAAAACTAAAATTGGGTGCCCCCCTCCCCCTCCTATGTAAAGTTGCCCCAATCCTTCTTTTTTAATGGATGTGACTCCCTCCAAAACAGAAGGACTATAAGTACCAGCATGAACCCCTGAGATCTCACGAGAGGGGGGTGAGAGGGGGTGGGAGAGAGAGAAGGGAGTGTGTGAGGGAGGGAGGGAGAGAGAGGAGGGACGAGAGAGAGGGGGTTGGGTGAGGGAGGGAAAGAGAGAGGGGGGGATGAGAGAGAGAGAGAGAGAGGGCGGATGAGACA
Organism: Pelophylax lessonae; assembly: GCF_965119305.1. Classification (NCBI taxonomy): domain Eukaryota; kingdom Metazoa; phylum Chordata; class Amphibia; order Anura; family Ranidae; genus Pelophylax; species Pelophylax lessonae. The sequence continues at coordinate 481,340,450 of NC_138772.1, read as the reverse complement.
GAGGGGGGGTGAGAGAGGGGATTAGAGACAGAGAGAGAGAGGGGGGTGAGACAGACAGGGGGTGAGAGAGAGAGAGAGAGAGAGGAGGATGAGAGAGAGAGAAGGGGGATGAGAGAGAGGGGGGATGAGAGAGAGAGAAGGGGGGTGAGAGAGAGAGAGGAGGATGTGAGGGGGGGTGAGAGAGAGGGGGGAGAGAGGGGGTGAGAGAGAGAGAGGGGGATGAGAGAGAGAGGGGGGATGAGAGAGAGAGAGGAAGATGAGAGAGGGGGGTTAGAGAGAGGGGGATGAGAGAGAGAGAGAAAGAGAGAGAGGGTCAGAGAGAGCGAGAGAGGGGGTGAGAGAGCGAGAGGGAGAGAGAGAGAGAGAGAGAGAGAGTGGGGGGTGAGAGAAAGAGAAGGGGGTTGAGAGAGAAAGAGAGAGAGAGGAGAGAGAGAGAGATAGGGAGGTGTGAGAGAGAGAGAGAGAGAGAGAGGGGGTGAGAGAGGCAGCTCTAGCTATCATTGGCCAATAGAGTCTAAGGTGGAGGGGGGGCTGCTTTTTTGACGGCTTTGTTGGCCTAGGGGAGTTGCCAGTAGTGCATACAAAATGCAATGATGTTTAAAAAACACACATATCCTTTGTGAAAAAAAAAAAATTCATAAACATTACACGAATGTTATTATATTTCTCAAATAAAGTGCAAAATGCATAAAATGTAACAGTGGTATGAAAATTCATTCCAAGTGCAAGAAATGTATGCATCCCAAAAAGATAATTAAAATATTCAGCTCAGAACTAATTCTTATAAGTGAAGAAAGGGTAGTATTTCCAACTATCCAATATTCCACAGTTCTAATAGAAATGGAAACATCACCCAAGAGAGGAGTGTGAATATGTAGTTTGAAAAATCCTCAAGGGAAAGGATACTCTGTGACAGAACCAACCCACACTGCGCTGGAGTGCTCCGTCAGTATACTGCTTCCTTTAGTCTTGAACATAGATATCAGATATTATAACCACATATTGCAACCAAGAACTAGGCAGAACTCGTTTTGGCTGCAAAACTGGAGCTGTTTATTGAACAAACTCACACAGAATTTATACCCCACAGGAGGACATCCCCCCCCCCCCCCCCCCACGATCATTTTACTCTAAGAATACAAACTGTACACAGGAATATAATTACCATAGCTAAACATTAAGTCAATTAAACTAGCCACCTGGACAATCAGGGATATCATTCCAAGTCAGACGGCATCGAGCTCCCAAAGTACATTACACATTATTACAAGTATAAACACATCCCCATAGTAGTTTGCTAGCAGACAATAGGTGTGTTAATTAGCATAATTAACAATGTGTGGAAGACAGGTGGTTGAGTTGATGAGATTACCATCTGCAATGAGCTTCCCAGTGTTGACCAATAAACACATAACACATTCAGACAATAGCAGGAGACCCCAGTAGCAGGCTGTCTGGCTCCTACCTAAAATAGTCTTTGAGGCAAAGCTCATACAATGTTGCTGATACAGTGGAATAATGTATCATAGATTTCTTGAGGGATATAATTGATAAATATTGCTGTCCTATTTAAAGTAATCCAAACCACATTCTCAGTGTCCATTAAGAAGTTTTCTCAGTCATCCGGTGCCCCGAGAAGACACAGGGTGACTTACACATAAGAGTGGCCTGGGGAGCTGAGACCGGGTTTCCCAACCTCTCCAAGGTAAGCTGTGTTCCACAGGCCCCCCACCCAAAGTGACTTTTGTCACATCACACATTCCACCACGAGCTTTAAAGTGGGGGACTTACCAGATAATTCTGACCTCGATTAAGGTGGTCAAAACAAGCTCTAATGCACATGTGGGAACATCAGTGGACTCATCATTGATATGCAAGGTAATCCCGGCTTCAGATGCGTCCTCCGTCACACCTCATGTTCACCAGGTTACAGGCAGGGTATATAAAAAGGAAGACCCACTATAGCGTAATCCAGTTTATTCAAGAAATATTATAACATTTGTGTAATGTTTATGAATTAACTTTTCACATGGGATATGTGTGTTTTTTAAACATCATTGCATTTTGTATACACTTTGGCTCTGTTCACATCATGGCGTCCCAGATTGTGGGCAGAATTGCAACGATTCTGCGCCCGCGATCCCAAATCACGGCGAATCGCGGGATGCCCGTGCAATCCCAATCACTTTCAATAGGACCCTGATTGCAGCGCGATTCTGCTGGGATTGTTGCCTAACAAATCACTGTGAAATCATGCAAACAGAATCGCAGGATGCCTGTCGCCCAAAATACGTTTTTGTACGATTCTGCCCGCCATCCGGGACACCAAGATGTGAACAGAGCCTTAATGTTTAGCGCTGCACATTTTTATAACAATTTGATTACATACTTTACCAAGCTATAGTGCCAGCAGCTTAACTTTTTAACCATTAACCAAACGTGAAATAGATATTTTTTTGTATCCATACAGGTTTATATTAGTCTTGATGTGTAATAAAGGATTTAAAAAACTCTAGGAGGTGTAATTATAAAAAAAAAATTGTAGAGGTACCGTGTTTTCCGGCGTATAAGACGACTAGGCATATAAGACGACCCCCCTATTTTTCAAGTTAAAACATAGGTTTTGGGCTATAATCGCTGTATAAGACTATCCCCCTTCCGAAGCAAAGCAAGGCAACACCATATACCATATACGCCCAGTATAAAAATCCCTAAGATAATTAAGTAATTGTATTCTATGAAAGTGCTGGCTGTATGTGCTCTATTCATCTGCAAGGTACCGTAAGTACCGTAAATGTATTCTCTTATAAATCTCCAAGGTATTGTAAGTAAGTATTACCAGTAGATGTATAATTTCTCAAGGCGCTGGCTGTGTTGGAATCCTGTACCGGTATATGGCATGTACCGTAGCTTCGGCTACATACAGTATACCGCACTGAGCCAATCAAAGTGAGGGATGTATTCTATTATTGAATGCAAAGCCTGCTCAGATTGGTGGAGTCAGAGAGAGTAACATAATGCCGCCTCTCTGACTCCGCCAATCCGATCAGGCTTTGCATTCAATAATAGAATAAATCGCTCATCGTGATTGGCTCAGCGTGGTATACTACGTAGTCAAAGACGCCCCCCCCCCATTTTTAGGGGATTTTTATGAGGTTCAAAAGTCGTCTTATACGCCAGAAAATACGGTATTTATCCTGTGGAACTCGAGGACCTTTGAGAAAGCCTAAGACGGCGCAACACATTAGGCTAGCGGTGATGTCATAACATTGGGCAGAGTTTGGACACAAATTTGCTGGATATGCTTTTATTCATCTTCTAAATTGTGAGTGGTGTTACTTATTTTTTTATATAATTGAAAGACCAATCTACGCTATCAGTGTTTTTTTCTGCTTCCTATAAATTATCCTGCTCCTGGGAGGTGATCATTGGTGAAAGAGGAGGACTGGAGAGAACCAACTTTTTTATATGTAAATAAAGCGCAGTTAGCCTCCTTTTTTACAGTGGGGGCCCAACAGATAAAGTGAGCAGACAGCCATAAGGTGGGTTGAAGGGCACCTGGGTGTTCATGGTGTGGATGTTGAAGCCTTTATCACCATAATTACACTGCTCAAACTAATTAAAGGAACACTTTGAAAACACATCAGATCTCAATGGGGAAAAATATCATGCTGGATATCTATACTGATATGGACTGGGTAATGTGTTAGGAATGAAAGGATGCCCCATCATTTGATGGAAATTAAAATTATCAACCTACAGAGGGCTGGATTTAAAGACACCCCAAAAATCAAAGTGAAAAAAATATGCAGCAGGCTAGTCCAAAATGGTACTCAGTAGTTTGTATGGACCCAACGTGCTTGTATTCATGCCTGATATCGTCAGGCCATGCTCCTAATGAGACGACGGATGAATGAATTAATTGAGTGAATATACTATCACTTCGGTACATGGACTTATTCTTTTCTCTTTTTTCATTCTTAATTGCACATTTCTATTTATAATTGTTGATGTATTTATGTTGCTTTAATTATATCTATTTATTTATATATTGTATGATTATGGGGGTTATGTATTAAAAGCAGTGATGAGCCAAACACCCTCCTGTTCGTTTCGCACCAGAACATCTCGAAAAGGGAAAATGTTCTAGCGAACATGTGAACTCCATTAAAGTCTATGGGACACGAACATGAAAAATCAAAAGTCTTAATTTTAAAGGCTTAAATTCAAGATATTGGCCCAAAAAAGTGTATGGGGACCTGGGTACTGCCCTGGAGGACATGAATCAATGCAAATTTTTTTTTAAAACAATCGTTTTTACAGGAGCAGTGATTTCAATAATGCTTAAAGTGAAACAATATAAATGAAAAATTCCTTTAAATATTGTGCCTGGGGGGCCCCTAATGTGCCTGTAAAGTGGCACATTTGTGCGATGTATGTAGCCTGCTGCAGCAATACTGACATTTCTAAAGGAAAAAATGTAATTTAAACTTGCTTGTGGCTGTAATGTATTGTCGAATCCCGGTTATACAGATAAAAGACGGCGCAGGGTCTCCCCCCCCCCCAGTCCATACCAGGCCCCTCAGGTCTGGTATGGATTTTAAGGGAAACCTCATGCCAAATTTTTTTTTAAAAAAACAGCATGGGGTTCCCCCTAAAATCCATACCAGACCCTTATCCGAGCACACAGCTCAGCTGGCCAGGATAGGGGTGGGGCGAGCATGTGCCCCTCCCCTCCTGAACCATACCAGGCCACATGCCCTTAATATGGGGGGGTGCTTTGGGGCAGGGGGGCTCTGCCCCCTCACCCCAAAGCACCTTGGCCCCATGTTGATGGGGACAGGGGTCTCTTCCCGATAACCGTGGGCTGTGGTTGTGGGGGTCTGCGGGGGGAGGCTTATCGGAATCTGGAAGCCCCCTTCCAAGGGGGCCCCAAGATCCCGGCCCCCTCCCTTTTGTGAATGGATATTGGGTACATTGTACCCCTACCCATTCACCAAAAAAGTGTACAAAAAAAAATAAAGACAAAAGCCAGTTTTGGACAAGTCTTTTATTAAAAAATAAAAAAAGTGTGTCCCCCCCCCCCCATGCCCGCCTGCAACCGAAAAATAGAAAAAAAAGCTCATGCCTCTTCGGACGCTTGGGACGCTAATGAGCTGTTTAAGTTTGACAGCTCTTTTATAGGGATCTGACGTCAAGAGCACCCCATAATGCACTGCTCAGGTGCAATGAATAAATTACTGACGTCATGTCCATCGATAATTGAAAGCACTTGAAAGCCCATCCCTAATTGAAAGCACTATTTGAATATTGATTATGCATTTGTTCTGTGCTACTGAGTTTGCAAAATGTTACTAGGTTATTTTCTTTCCAGGTTGGATACTCTTTATTTTTAAGAAAAGCATGAATCAGGAAAATAAGGCATTATGGCTGCTAGTTGGAGATAGCAATCATAGTAAATAAGTATTTATTTCCTACAATCATCTAGGGGCCATATTGCAGTATTTTTCATTCATTTCTTATTCTTATTAAGGAAGAACATCTGACCTGGAGAGAAAATAGCTCAGTAACATTGGATTTTTGCAGCAATCACAGGGAATGACTGTACAAACAGCTTTAGATAAATAGCTCTCCAACTTTTTTATAAATACACACCAAAGTGTATCGATGACAGTTTAAGTCCCAGAACTTAAAAAATGTAAAACTTATTTTTGAACAGTGTATTCAATATGATCTCAAAAGATTTAGTATTTAAATGAACAATGTTTAATGTACTGTTTTCACTAATACTAGGTCCATTACCCAAATTCAAAATGTTATTGTTCGGCTTTTCCTGATACTTGGTATATGTTAGAGCCAATCAAAGGATACTAACAAATTGGGGTACCCACATCCCAAAACTGGAATAGCAAAATAGAGGAGAAAGGAAATTCGTTCCCTGATACAATCTCCAATTTAGGAAAATAAGCGGGACTTTTTAAGGTATTTGGTGTAATAAATCTGTATACAGATTATTAGGAGGGAATGGGAGGGAAAGGGGAAATGGGAGAAAGGGAAAATGGGACTTTATATGAGACTCGTGCAATTGAGCCTCCATCCCTAATGTGTTTGAGCAAAGGAACACATAGTGTTCAAAAATATTGGGACTTTACATGAGGTGTGGCCAGTTTACACATAATGATAATACATACACATATGCTGGCAAGCACAGAAAAGTATGTAATTGACATCACAATAAACACATGATGTCAATTACATACTTTCCTGTGCTTACCAGCATATGTTTATGTATTATCATTATGTGTAAACTGGCCACACCTCATGTAAAGTCCCAATATTTTTGAACACTATGTGTTCCTTTGCTCAAATCTGTACACAGAATAATAAAAAATTAGATACATTTTATTTTAACATCACAGAAATATTAAAAGTAAACAGTGTAGAGTATGTCATGCATTCGTTCAAAAATGCGATCAACATACACATAGCAATGTATATCCTAAAAAAAATCGATACAGGAATATACCACAGTCAATAAGGGATGTCAAAAGCATTCCAAAGCATTCCAAATTCGGGCAAACATTTTTCTGCATGTTTCACAGGTGAAACCTGCTTCTTCAGGAGGAGAATAGCATATAATTCTTCTAAAGGATATAATAACAAAAGGTAATAAATATATATCTGGCACAAGGGCTTTTTTTCTCAGAGAAAAGGTGCAGGAACTCCCCTTTCTAAGTTACTTTGTGTCTCCGCCCCCTACCCACCTTTGAGCACTAACCCTTGGTTCCACCTCTGAGCACCGACACTTGGATCCACCCCCTACCCAGCTTCCAGTACAGCCCTTTTTAGAGAATATAGAGCCAAGTATAATTTTGTAGTGGAATGTATGGAATTTGGTTATGATAACAAGAAAAGCAATAAAATTGATCCCCCACAGCCAACAGCAATATACCCCCCCAGCAGCAATAGACCCCCAGAAGCAGCAAAAGATCTCCCAGCAGCCAGCATCAATAGACTCTCTAGCAGCCAGCAACAGTAGACCCCCTCCCCAAACAGTCGATCCCTTCCAGCAACAATTAACCCACAGTATCAAAAGATCCTCCACCAGCAACAATAGATTGCCATAAAAAAATAGGTCCCCTCCAGCATCAATAGATCCAGCATCAGTAAACCCTCCAGCACCCCATGGCATACATTCAGTGCTAGAGGTGCCGGAACTGCGTTCCCCCGCATTCCCGCTGAAAAAAAGCCCTGTCTAGCACAACAAAGGAAACGTGCAATATCATATTCATAAAAGGACAAAAATTATATATAAACAGAAAATTATATAAGAAGGGAACACAGTATGAGTGAACACATACATAGAGAACACTTGTGCTTACCTGTGTTTATGTGTGGTGTATTGCTCATCTGAACTGGAGGAAAAACCGGACATAAGTATAGCTCCTACCCGGCGAACACGGGGGACTATAAGGTATATAAGTAATAGAAAATAAGAAAATGCTTACAAAATTTACAAAACATATAATCCATAATTTACCAAAGGTTTGAAAACAAATAAATTTCAAAACAAACCTGTCAGAATGTTTATATATACACCAGTGTGTAGCACAAACCAGGGAGAAAATATTGTGGACAGCTAACCACTAGGGCGAAAATCAATAAGATACATCCAGGGGAGAGAAGGGAAGGTAAACAGGATCATAAGTGATCTTCCTGAAAGTAGATGATCTTCCAGGAGGTTTTCCAGAGGTTCAAGGGTATTTATTTACAAAACACCCTGGTGGTGGAAGGGGAAAAGAGAGAAAGAGAAAAATGTACAATATACGATAATATGATAAGACAGGAGAAAACCCAACCATATGTCCCAATATCAGATTCCCATTAACTTATCATATTCCGCTTTTCCTGATACTTGATAGTAGAGATTCAATGCCTTAAAGTGGCCCTGTGAGCAGGACAATAAAAAAAATAGTTTTTATTCCATACAGTTATAAATAATAAATAGGAAAATGGTTTTTCTCTTTATTGCTCCTAATACCTGCATATTACAATAGTGTGAATCATAGATTTGTTCATCCGTAATTTCAAACCCACGCGCTTTATTCCAATTCCATGCTAGTAAGATTTACAGTTATTGAGAAAACTGACGCTTGCCGCACAAAAAAAACAAGCATACAACATAGACATACAGTAGTATTTGTAAGTTCTTGCCAATGTTTCAAGGGCTGATTTTTTATGTATGCTTTTCTTACTGCAACTGTGCTGCCATTTAGTTTGACAGGCACCCCAACGTAATGCCGATGCGTAGCAGCGCCTTCCAATGCATGGGAACTCACTATACCCTGTTGGTCTGAATTGTGGCAAACGTTTTGTGACATGTCCAATAATTGGGGTGATTTTGTGCATCAAAATCCCATTGATTGATTTCAATCCGCTGCCTTAATGAAACGCCTGTTAATGTTAAACTATTGCATCAGAGTTTTGCAGCCCTCTTGAGTCTAAAAATTTCATTACACCAATGAATCCAATCTTGCCCTATATACATGAAAGGCCAACCCACACCACAAGTTAAGGAAAGTGGAAAAAATAGCACTGGACCCATAAGAATATGTTTTTGGTATTGCTATCTTAAGGTATTAATCATAATGTAAGTGATCTGGTTCCTGGGCAGGGGGCTTCTACTCAAGAGAGTCTCCTTGGCTTGTAGTGTAATGTAATAAAAAATGGAAATGAAAGCTCCACACCATTGCTAAGAAGTCCAGATACAACTTTATTTGAATAAAAGTCAGGGAGACAACAAAACAGTACCAATGCATTTCGGGGGTCCAAAAGCTGTAAACAACTTCTGACAAGAACAGTACTTGTAAACACACTGGAAGAAATACCATTAAAAGTCCAGTTCTCTTCTAGTCCATTCACATTGTGCTCAAAAAAGCCTTGATGAAGGGGATGTTTTTGGACACCGAAAATGCTTTGGATTATCCCGTAACTTTCATTGGAATAAACTCATATCTGGGCCTTTTGGCAGTGGTGTGGCGCTTCAGTTTTAACTTTTGTTACACTCCACACCACAAAGTGTTTCACAGTATGCAAGTGTAGAACCCTCTTAGATAGGTGCAAGGATGAAGATAACCATAGCAGCTTTTCTGCTTAACAGGAAAGTTACAATTGCTTAGTGAGTGTATCCTGTGTGACTCATGGTGCTGCTGCTGCTGCTGTCGCTGCCGCTGTGATTTGCTCCTCTGTATCCAGGCAGCCTTTAAAGGTTCTGGGTGGACAGGAGTGACCCATGCAGATCAGTAGCATGAATATGAATACCTTCCCAGCCAATTACATGGAGCTGTGCCCCTGAGCATGCTGGGTGCTGGTATTTATATTTAGTGAGCACATGGGATCTGGGTCCTCCTGAAAGAAGAGGTCCAGTTGGGGAGGAGGCCTGCTGCCTCTCCCCAGCACAGGCTACCATGCAGTCTAAGGTGGGCGACCTGAGGGCCTGAACAGTGAATGCTGAAACCCAGGGTTCTACTAAGACAGTGATGGCGAACCTTGACACCCCAGATGTTTTGGAACTACATTTCCCATGATGCTCAACTACACTGCAGAGTGCATGAGTATCATGGGAAATGTAGTTCCAAAACATCTGGAGTGCCAAGGTTCACCATCACTGTCCTAAGAGCTGACTGTCCATGAGGATGTCCATGGATCCTTTCTGGTATCATTGAGGAAGGTGACCTGCAAGCAGGGCCTTGTGAGTACAGACCCACCTAAAGGGACCCTAGAAACTAGTGTTGCTAAATCCCCCTCTGGGTGCTAGATGTCAGCTGCAAGGTGTAGGCTAAAGGGGACATCGGCTGGTGTCTTGAAGGGCAGGGTCCTCTCAACTCCTTCTATGAGAAAGAGACTTTGCTCTATTCTGTAAAGTCTGCTACACAGTTCTACCGAGAAAGCTGCTTTTAAGTGTGAATAGTTAAAATGGAGTATCCTACTATCCCCCCTTCTCCTATCCAAGTTCCTAAACTAAAATAAAACAAAAAAACACTACAACCCCTAGACAGGTCATTGGAGTAATGAGTGGAAGTTGTGTACCTGGTTGTGGGAAGTACTGTGTGCCTGGTTTAGGGGCTGAAACAAGGGAAGATCCCTGGAAAACACCAGTGGCTCCTACAGGGGTAGCACTACAACCTTTCACAGTCCATAACAACACACAGGATGCCTTGCAAAGTGCTGTGCTGCAGTGCGTTGCAGCTCATGTGTGTTATTTTCATAAGTTAAAAAAAAATATTAAAATGTAGCTTATTATACTTTCATCATCAAAGGCAATGTCATACAAAAAAAATATAAAAAATAATAATAATAAAAAAAGTCACCTCTGCGAATAGCTTCTGTTTCAGTGCAGCTCCGGACTCTGCTCTTGGTTTCCAGCTCCCAGCAGCTAATTCAATTACTGTGTCAGTCTCTCTACATCACAGCTGAGCTAATAAGAGAACTCACAGAATCCACACAAAAGATCAGCCATGGCTGGCTAGAGCACAGTAATAAACATCCGTCAATATTTAGACACAGGTTAGACTGATTCAAGATGTTCTAAACATCGAGAACACAGTAATAAGAATGTCAGCTGAATTCATTTCATTCAAAAAGAAAAACCCTTAATAATTTTTTTTTCTAAAGTTAAATTACCGTTAGAAAACTTTTTATGCCTAGAAGTGAGTTTGAAAAGTTTTCGACCTTGCAATCAGGTGAAGGTAAATATCAGTTAATGCAAGACGCCCTAATACCGATGCATTACGGTAATGCACAGTAAAACTTGTCTATTATTGATTATTGCATCACACACTAATGCATTCATTTTAAATGGCACCCCAAAACACTACTACAGTAGTGGGTAACCCACCCACATTGTGGTGTATCACAAGTAGGGATGAGCCCAGATGTGTTAAAATCCTAGTCTGAACCCACATGCCAGGAAACTGTCATTGCATACAATCAAAAGCAGCCACGGCATTCCTCGCAGCCACACATGTACCAACAGGACAAGGATTCCTTGCATGCTTATGTTTGGCATTGTGCAGTGATAGTTTCCTGGCGGGAAAGTTCAGGTGGGATTGGACCCAAACATCCCTGAGCTCATCCCTGATCACAAGTAGAGATAAGCTTGGGAATCCAAGCACCTCTCTTTTGGGGTTACCTGAGGTGCATGGTGGAGAATAACGCTCGCAGCTCACTGGGAGTTCAGAGTTTTGGTTAGAGATTTGTACAAGGATACCCAAGGTCATCTCCAACCACAGATTACATGCCACCTGTTGTGATGCACTTTGTCAGCCTTTTCAAAATGAACAGGCCGCATTAACATGTGCACCCTATTGTGTATGTGTAGCCAAAACATTTTTGTTTAGTTTTTGATAATGTATGCAAGACAATTTTTCAGCCTAAACACGGCAGAATGGAGTTCCACCACCTTCGGCACTGGTCCTGTGCTTGCCACTCATTTCTGACATCCGTAAACACAGAAGCCAGGATTCTGCGTACAAGTTACATCGCTCCTGTCATAGGAGCTTCACACAGAACCTTTCCTGCCCTGTGTAACGCTCCTGCGTTTTTGTTATAGGCTGGATTTACAGCTGCAAAATCTCCACTCAGTAGTCATGTAGAGATGTGTTGAATACCAGATCCAACTCTCCAGGACTCATCACCGTGGGCCTGTCAGCTTCAACATACAGATATATACACACTCAATGAGATGTTCCTGGAGTGATAGGATGTATATGATAGTATGAAGGTGATGTGCTGAAGGGACAGGTGTGAACAGTGACAAGGATGGTAAGCACTTGATAGGTTTGTACAGGAGAGTTCAAGATGGTATTTAGAAATGCAGATAGGTTAGTATCGAGTATGCTAACAGGTGGTGAGGACAGCAGATGACAAATACAGGATAGACTAACCCAGTGCAAGGATAGATAGTAGTAGACAGGAGAGCTAGCAATCTATGCAGCAGTGCAGATGATAGATGGTAGTAGACAGAAGAGCTAGCAATCTATGCAGCAGTGCAGATGATAGATGGTAGTAGTCTCAAGAGCTAGCAATCTATGTAACAGTGCAGATGATAGGATAGTATGGATAGGTAGTAACAGTCCTTAATGCAATAGTAGTAGTGTAAGTTATGGAGGTTTCCCCTGCGGGGTACTTATCACTATAGTATAGTAGTAGAAGGGTCCGGGTCTGAGGAAGTGATCCAGTAGCGAGATACAGGGATCAGTAGCGAGGTTCGGGTCTGAGGAAGTGATCCTGGTAGCGAGATACAGGGATCTGTAGTGAGGTTCCACAGCGAGACATGCTTGTAAGCATAGATGCAAGGCAGGTTGAACGAACATGTGAGTGAGAACGCCGGCGGTTGAAATAGCCGCTCTGCGGCGCTCAGTGATGACAGCATCGGTCTTAAAGGTGTATGCGCACCTACCAGAAGAGAATGGTGGGACGCATACACGGAATGGAAAGTGGAATAAGGGTACCAGAGGTACCAGAACATTACAGTAGCCCCCCCTTAAGGCCGGCTCCGGAAGGCCTCTAGAACTGGTTTTTCCGGGTATTTCGAGTGAAAATTGCGAATCAGTCTAGGGGCATGTATATAAGAGGTATCCAGCCAGGTGTCGTCTTGGGGCCCATAGTTCTTCCATCGTACTAGATATTGGAGTCTTCTTCTGTGGATACGAGAATCCAGAATCTCCTTTATCTCAAATTCTTCTCCGCCTTCAACTTGTACAGGAGGTGGAGGTGGGATGGTAGGCCTTATTCCTTGGTTAGGAACATGTGGCTTCAATAGTGACACATGGAAGATGGGATGGATCTTGAGATCTGCTGGTAAGGTGAGCTGTACTGCAGCTTTTCCAATTAGTTTCCTGATTGGGAAGGGTCCCAAGAATAAAGGCCCAAGCTTTTTGCTAGGGATCTTTAATCTTAAATTTTTTGTTGATAGCCAAACGAGGTCCCCAATAACATACTGAGGAGAAGGTCTTCTACGAAGGTCGTAGTACCTTTTTTGTTGACTATGAGCGTGTGATATGGTAGTATTGAGTAAACCCAAAGAGTCTTTTATTTGGGTAAGGTAATCCGAGGCTACTGGGTTACTCGATGGCAGGATGCGTGGTGGAAGAAGAGTGGGATGAAACCCATAGTTCAAGTAGAACGGACTTTGCTTCGTAGTACTGTGGGTTGCGTTGTTGTAAGCAAATTCCGCTAGAGGAAGGAGATCCACCCAATCATCCTGCAGGTATGATGTGTAGCAGCGTAGATATTGCTCAATGCACTGGTTGACTCTTTCAGTCTGTCCGTTGGTCTGAGGATGGTAGGGAGAAGTGAGCTTTCGCTCAATGCGTAAAATTTGACAAAGTGCTTGCCAAAATTTAGAGATAAATTGTGAACCACGGTCGGACAAAAGAGTCTTTGGAATTCCATGCAACTTGAACACATGTTTCATCAGTATTTCCGCTGTTTGTTTGGATGAAGGTAGTCTACGGATAGCGATGAAATGTGCCATCTTTGTCAAGTGGTCCACTAACACTAGGATGGTATTAAATCCTTTGGAAGGTGGTAGTTCTACTATGAAATCTAAGGACACAACTTCCCATGGAACCTGGGGTATTGGTAGACTACAAAGTAGTCCAGATGGTTTTGTAGTGTCAATTTTGGACCTTGCACAGATGTCACATGAAGAAACAAATTTTTGTACAGACGTCTTCATATCAGGCCACCAAAACTGCCTGGTGAGCAAATTAAAGGTTTTCGTCATACCCATATGTCCTGCCATGGGTACATCATGCGATAACTCCAAGATCTTGGTGCGCATAGTAGGGGGTATGTAAAGTTTGTCATTGTAATAGAGGAAGCCTTCTGCATCAGTACTTAGTTGTGGTGGAGGTGAATCCATTCCTATACTGTGCAAAATCTCTTCCTTCAAGGATCGGACAACACCAATAATGCGTTCATAGGGTATTATGGGAATGGAAGGGATTTCGGAGCAGTTATCTTCGGTTAGTCGTGATAGCGCATCCGCTTTTTTATTTTTGTCTGCAGGCGTATAGGTCACTAAGAAATTCAATCTTAAAAAGAATAATGACCATCGTACCTGCCGGTGGGAAAGAGTCTTGTTAGTCTGGAGGTATTGAAGGTTTTTATGATCTGTATATATGAGCATTGGTAACTGGGTACCTTCGAGCAGATGTCGCCAATTCTCCAGTGCCAATTTTATGGCAAGCAACTCCTTTTCACCCACTGGGTAATTCACCTCTGGGCTGCTTAGTGATTTTGAAAAGAAAGCAACTGGGTGGAGTGATGAAGTGTTTGTTGGTCGTTGGGAGAGAACTGCTCCTACTGCCATATTTGACGCATCTACCTCTAGAATATATTGGAGGGATGGGTCTGGATGGCGTAGTATGGGAGCAGAAGTGAAGCTTGATTTTAACAAGCAGAAAGCTTGATTTGCTTCTTCTGACCATTTGAATGGTTTTTTTATACTTGTCAGTTGTGTGAGAGGTCTCACAATGGCGGAAAAGTTCTTGATGAACTTCCTATAGAAGTTCGAGAATCCTAGGAATCGCTGTAGGGCCTTACGAGTTGTTGGTATAGGCCAGTCTAGAATACAGGATATCTTACTCATATCCATCTTAATTCCAGTTTTGGATATGAAGTATCCTAGAAATAATATTTCTTCTTTATGAAATAGGCATTTTTTTAATTTCACGTATAGACTGTGTGAGAGCAGTCTGGACAACACAAGTCTTACATGTTTTATGTGTTCAGGCATAGATCGAGAATAGATAAGTATATCGTCTAGGTATACTACAACACAGACATCAAGTAAGTCTCTAAAGATGTGGTTTATGAATCTTTGGAAAGCTGCGGGAGCATTACATAGCCCGAATGGCATCACAAGGTATTCGAATAGTCCGTATCTGGTTCTGAATGCTGTTTTCCACTCATCCCGTCACGGATTCGAATTAGGTTGTATGCCCCTTTCAGGTCTAATTTGGTGAAATAAGTAGCCCCACGCACTTGTTCAATAAGTTCAGGGATAAGCGGCAAAGGATAGCGATCCTTTATCGTAATCGTGTTTAATTGCCTATAATCGATAATAGGCCTGAGACTGGAATCCTTATTGCGGACAAAGAAAAGTCCTGCAGCAGTGGAAGAAGTAGAGGGTCTAATGAACCCTTTTGTCAAATTCTCATCCAAGTATTCCTTGAGGTGAGAAAGTTCATCCTGTGAAAGGGGATAAACATGACCGAAAGGCAATTTGCTGTTAGGGAGTAGATCGATAGTGCAATCGTAATCCCTATGGGGAGGCAACACTTGAGCATTTTTCTCAAGGAACACTTCGGACAGATCCTGATAGCATAGTGGTGCAATTTCATCTGACACCACAGACAGAATCTTCCCATAAGATGGGAGGTTACACGTATTTTCACAATAGTGAGAAGGGAAAACCAAAGTCCGTTTTTTCCAATCTATGATTGGTTGGTGTGTGTGTAACCAGGGAAGTCCCAAAATAATAGGAAAATGGGGTGAGGATAGTATATCAAAAGTGATGGTCTCCACATGTGACTCGTTGGTAGTGGCAAGGAGTGCCTGTGTCTGGTTGGTGATTGGACCAGAAGACAGTGGAATACCATTAATGAAACTAACAGAAACAGGCTTAGATTTTGAAATAATAGGTATTTTATTTAAGGTAACAAAGTGTGTATCAATATAGTTTCCACAAGATCCAGTGTCGACCATAGCCTTGGTGGTGATCCTAGTTTGGTCCCACTGTAATATTAAATGAACAAAAAGATAGGGGTTAGAAAAGGAAGTTGTTAATCCTCCCAGCAAGACATGTGAACACTCACCCTCTTTTTTGCGAACAAGGGGACAGGTGCTTATCAAATGATCCGGGGATGCACAATACATGCAGAGATTTCTGGATGTTCTTCTAGCTCGTTCAGTAGTCGTTAAAGGTGGGCGTATGGTTCCTACATCCATGGGAGTAGGGTCAACGGCCGAAATCCGAGAAGGACTAGACAATGGCATTCCCATCTTTTCAGCCCTTCTTTCTCGCAGTCGTCTGTCGATGTTGATACTAAGTTGTATCAAGGCCTCCAAGGTGCCAGGTAAATCTGCTCGGGCGAGCTCGTCTTTAACAGCTTCCGATAACCCGAGTCTGAATTGAGTTCGCAAAGATGTATCATTCCACCCTGAATCAAGGGTCCATCTTTTGAACTCAGATACAAAGTCTTCTACAGGTCTCCTTCCTTGTTTCAAGGCACTCAACTGCATATCAGCAGTACTCTGCCTATTGGGGTCATCGTATAAGCTGGTGAGTTCCGCTAGGAATAAAGAATAGGTGTTGAGAATCTGATCATTATTCTCAAAGAGAGAGTCTGCCCAAGCCCGTGGATCACCCGTCAAGTATGAAATAACGGTACAGACTTTTATTTGATCAGTGGGGTATGTACGAGGCTTTAACAAAAAAAGCAATTGACATGCGTTTTTGAATTCCCGAAATTTTTTCCGGTCACCTGTAAACACTAGAGGGGGGTTTATTTTAGGTTCAGGAGGCTGAACAGCAGTAAGCCGTGAGAGCTGGGTTACCTGCTGTGTTAAAGTCTGATTCTTTTCTTGTACGTCAGTCAGAGCAAGTAGTAACGCTTTTACTTGTTGTGTTAATTGTGTCACTTGAGTGGGTAATTCTGCTGAATCCATTTTTGAGGTTCGTTCAATCTGTAACGCTCCTGCGTTTTTGTTATAGGCTGGATTTACAGCTGCAAAATCTCCACTCAGTAGTCATGTAGAGATGTGTTGAATACCAGATCCAACTCTCCAGGACTCATCACCGTGGGCCTGTCAGCTTCAACATACAGATATATACACACTCAATGAGATGTTCCTGGAGTAATAGGATGTATATGATAGTATGAAGGTGATGTGCTGAAGGGACAGGTGTGAACAGTGACAAGGATGGTACCAAGGCACGTCTGTCCCCCTGATAGGTTGCAGTGCATAGTTGGTCAGCGCCTTCATACCAGTCCTGTATAAGCTTTCCAACTTTTCCTGATGGCTAGTGGGTGATTGGTTGCTGCAACCGCTCTGTGTAATAGAGGCCAACCACTGTTTGTTAACTAGAGAAGTTGGGCTGCTCCGGCCCTCTGTCCGGGCCACTCCTTTGTTCTGCCCTGTGTTAAAAATGACAGCGTTGGCTTCACAGAGCGACGAAGTAGGGAGGTGCAGGCAGGTCTGGTGGGAGGGTGTGGGAAAAAGAGGAGACACAGTCATCTGCCCTGTGTTGAAAATGACAGTGTCAACTTCGTAGAGCGGCAGAGTAGGGGGGTGCATGGCGGGTCTGGTCGGAGGGTGTAGAAAAGAGAGGAGACACAGGCAGCTGAATGACGAGGCCACGGCTGTCTGGACAGAGCTATCTCTCAGACCACTAATCAGAGATGTCCGTTCTAAATCATAGAACCAGAATATATTGTCTACACCCTCCCTACTTTAAAGCAGACCTTCATTTAAAAGTACCATTCATCCTTTTTCTCCCATCCACTTCTAACAAATTTGTATTTTTTTTTTTTTTTTAGGGAGCAGGAACCTTTTTGTGACAGGTACCCACTTCCAGCTTGCCCCCCAACTTCCCACCAGCATCATTTTGAAGCATGTCCGTGGAGGCTATAGAACCAGTCACATAGAGCCACTGTGCCTTGCACATGCGCAGTGGGAAGCTGGCTGTGAGACTTCAAGAAATCACAGTCAGCTTCCATATCCAAGATGGTGGTGCCTGAAAGCTAAAGCCTGGAGAAGAATTGGCTTTGGGGAAGACAGCACTCCAAGATCTGGTAGGAGTCTGTCTGTACAGTATTTGTACTGCAAACTTTTTTTTTTTTATATTAAGCTTCTCTTAAAAAATCTTAGAGGGGAACTGATAGTTGTTCTATGTCTTGGCCCTCGGCCCCTACTGACATCTGTGAAATGCGTATCAGCATACTGACCAACACGTCCCCTAACATTTTTATGATCTCATGCATGTATGACTGTCAGAAGCATTGGGACCATACAAACAATATGTTTTCTCACTGTGAAAGCTGCTGTTTTCCATTTTATGTTTATCCATAGAGAGTGTTTATCAAAGTTTTTGCTAACTGAATTTAGGAAACAAAGTACCATTATTAACAACTGAATTCATTGTAGCCTCAAACTTGCCAGCAGGTGTCACTGCAGTTTGCTTCTGGGACTACAGCTCCTGGTTTCCCATAAATCCAGGAATTTGCAAGTGCCAAAACTGCCTCCATGTGAATATAAATGCAAAGAAAAGGCAAAATAATATAACACAGGCTTACATTTTTGCAGAATGCCCCTTTAAGTTATTTTCAAGCTTACATGATGAGGATAAAAAAAAAGGAAAAACTAAATTTTTTTCCTTAACACCCTTTAGGATATATGAATTGCCCAATTATGAAAAGATCCGTTGGCCTAGGTCAGCATTTAATAACCTGCGTGATACAAACACTATCATTGTTTCAGATTCCAGTTACACTATATAATGGTGCTGATTAGTATTCAACATAATATTTTTCTGTACAAGCTGACTTTTGTCTGTCAAGCCAAAGAAATCAGGCTTTTGGAAGAGTGAAAGTTTGTTCTGGAATAAGGGGAGATTTTTTTTTTCTCTTTTTCAGAAGCTTATAAAATGCGCTTTCATTTCCAAAGTGTCTGGAACAGTAAATTTATAATGGTGGAGGATTATTTTGCCCACTCGGCGTGTTTGTTTGCATTACCTTCATGGTTATACATGGATTCTCTGAAAAGCCTTTCTGCTATCAACAGGGCTTGATAAGAGCGTAGCTGAGTATTTGGGAAAGTGACTGCACAGCCTCTAATCTGCTCCCTCTGTCAGTTCATTATTCTCCTCGCAGGCATGCTTCACTAGGCTGTCTTCAGGGTGTTTTACAAGAGCTAAATGAACCTTGTGAAATATATATATATATTGCAGCAACCAATCTCTGTATTTATAGGAAGCGGGGATTAAAGGAACTTCTGATCCCAAGCTATTTCTTTGAGGTTTAACACTTCAAATTTAACAAATATTTCATGTTTTTATATTAATCATTCTGTGTAGTTACAAGTCAGGAGGTGAGAGTCGGGTACAGAACAGCTAGAAGATAGCAATAGGAGGTTTCCATGTCTACACCGATGATTGACAGAGAGATAGAGAAAGACAACTCTAGTACATCTACACTAACTCACATCAGATACATAGACATATACAGTAAAGAAGATCAGAACGCGGCAGACAAATAACCGGGAAAGAAAAGCTGCAAGCCAATTCACAGCGAGACAACCAAACATTCCCCAGCGTTCAGTCTTAACTAAAATCTGTTTCTAAAATTTAAATTGAAGTCGACCTGAACTGAAAAAGTCAAGATTTTCTGTGTTGCTGGGAACATCTAGAATACATTACAACACAATTCAAAACATTACATCACTTCCAAAATTGTATTCTCTTGTATGAGAATTTTCTTAACTTTAGTATCCTATTGGATTTCGTTAAAAAACTAGCATGCAAAAGAAAATGGGCACTCATTTATCCGATATTCTTATCATGTGTATTAGACATGTAGCCGGGATTGGACTACTATTATAAATACACAGATTTATCATTGTTATTTGAACTGTTCCTGTGCCCCTTTAATGCTGATTTCAATGGAATTGTTCTCTGGCAGGAAGTGGAAGATTGGGATTTTGGTAGATGTAATTTCTGGCAGAGAGCTGATCATTGTTTGGATAACCAAGGAAACTATCTTCCCAGAAGGCTGAAGGGGGAGCAGAGCATCATGGGAGAATATATTAAACTATCTGCTCTACAGCCTGAAAACTCTCTTGCTCCTGGGACCCATTGAGTGCAGATCAGTCTGTTGAGTGTGTGACTGACAGCAGCTGCAGCCTAGTGCACGAGGCCTGACCTGCTCACGGAACTTAGCCTCAGTGAAGCGGATGCTGGTTGCTGTACTGTGAATGCTTTCACAGTGTTGCTGAAGGAGACAGAGTGGAGGTCAGTCGACATCCTGTGGTGGCAGAGCGCAGCCTGTTCCCAGATGCCGGAGCGTGGGAGATCACATTGCCTATCCTGCAGGGCACTCACGGACGAATGTCTCAGAGTGAGAGAGGGTGTTTTTGCCTGGTTCAGACCGCAAGTATAACATCTCATCTTTACACTGACTGCAGACACTACAACAAACATCAATTCTCTTAGGATTACAATTTAACCTCCGATCCTCTTTGCTATACTAAACCACAGTGGAAATTGTTTAAGAGCTCCAACTGCAGGTGAAGAATGTAGCAAGGTATTACTAAAGGAGGGGCATTGATACACATAGTTCTTAAATGGGACACGTTCTAGTTTATGGTTATACTGAGTAGTATACTGATATACTATCAGTATCTGTCCTCTCCTGTGATTGGCTGCGAGAGCAGCTCAGAGGAGGGAAAACCGGAGGTAACAGCTGTGAGGAGGGGACAGACTTGCTTCAGCCAAGCACAAGAGAAGAGTTGGGAGGCGGGAACATGGCAGCACACAGTTGTGAGAACTCTCAGACAAGTTTTATGAATTCAGCACTTTGAACAGATGTAGAGAAAAGAAGACTGCAGATAAACAGGAGCTCTGCATCCTGGTATTAAAGACTCCGAGGTGGACGGCTCATTTACGGTGGAATAACACAGTGGAGATCGTGTATACCCTGTCCTGCATTTGTTTATTCTGGCTCCTACTGACCCCCTATAATTTGGGGGTCTACCATCTTTGATAAGCAGTTTGACTCCCCGGGTGGTCCAGTTGGCTGGTGCATTGTCATAGGACCCTTCAGATATTCCAATTTTTGGACAGTGCTAATTGGACCGCTTTGTGGTCCAACATTATCTACTGTTGGGACTTTGCCTGAACATACCTTACTAGTCACTTTTGCACTTTATAATTTTCTCACTCATTGAACAATTAATTAATCTATTTATTAATACTATTTATTTATTTAATCATTTATTTGCATCTAATTTATGATTGTTGGTTAATGGATATTGTATTTGTCATTTATATTTACCTTTGCCAACATTTATTTGTTTGCTACATGTGCTTTATTTAATTTGTGGTGTTAGTCACTACAACATTTCTATTTATTTATATATTTATCGGTTGAGCGCGGCCATTATATATTATTATATAATTTAATCACATCTTACGTGTTCTCACGTTTACGCTGGGGCTCCCCACTTTTTTGAATTTCACATAATTTGGATCACTTTAATTGATCACATATATTGGTTTATTTAGATTAAGTCCTTTAATTTTTCCATCGGGTAGGACTGTTGGTGCTTAACGCCAACTTTTTTGCACACCTATTTTCAGGCAGTTTCTCCCATTCTTCTTTGCAGGACCTCACAAGCTCCATCAGGCTGGATGGGGAGCATCAGTGCACAGATCTCTCTAGAGATATTCAATCGGGTTCAAGTCTAGGCTCTGGCTTGGCCACTCAAGGACATTCTCAGAGTTGTCCCATAGCTAATCCTTTGTTATCTTGGCTTTGTGCTTAGGGTTGATGTCCTGTTGGAAGATCAACCTTTGCCCCAGTCTGAGGTCCAGAGTGCTCTGGAGCAGGTTTTCATCAAGGATGTCTCAGTACATTGCTGCATTCATCTTTCCCTCAATCCTGACTGGTCTCCAAGTTCCTGCCGCTGAAAAACATCCCCACAGCATGATGTTGTCACCACGACCATGCTTCACTGTAGGGATGGTATTGGCCAAGTGATGAGCGGTGCCTAATTTCCTCCAGAAATGACACTTGACATTCAGGCCAAAGATGTCAATCTTTGTTTCATCAGACCAGAGAATTTTGTTTCTCATGGTCTGAGAGTCTTTCAGTTGCCTTTTGGGAAACTCCAGGCGGGCTGTCATGTGCTTTTTACTGAGGAGTGGCTTACGTCTGGCCACTCTACCATACAGGCCTGATTGGTGGAGTACTGCAGAGTTGTTCTTCTGCAAGGTTCTCCTCTCTCCACATATAAATGCTGGAGCTCTGTCAGAGTAACCATCAGGTTCTTGGTTACCTCCCTGACTAAGGCCCTTCTCCCCAATCACTCAGTTTGGCCGGGCGGGCCGCTCTAGGGAGGGCTCCACAATGACTAGCAACTATTGAAGGGCTCCATAATCACTATGCAACACTGAAGCCAGTTTGTACAGACTCTCATATTTTAGTCTCTTTCTGTATCGCCATTTGGGTGAGGTCCTTCTGTCTTATGAATCCATAATAATTGTATCAGTCCTCGTTCATATTGAATGAAGCTTCGAAATTGTGCAACCTCATCTGAAATTGCACCATTTTAAAGCCGCATGTCAGTGCGACTTTGAAGACATCTGTGTGCCTTCATGCACAGATGGCTATGTAAGTTGGACCCAAAATTGCAAAAGTAGTGCAGGAACTACTTTTTCAAATTGATGTGGCACTGCAAAGTCAGCGTTGCATCGATTTGAACATGGCCATTGATGAAAATAGAATGCGACCTGTCATGCAATTTGACCTCTCAGATCAAATGACAAATCACTCCAATGTGAACGAGGGCTCAGCTTTAATTTCTGATCCTCTGTGTCTGCATTGGCTTTAAAATATGATGTCTACATGTGTGTACTTTTTTGCCTTTGGTTATGTTCCTGTTGTTTGCAGTATATTGGAACTCTATCTTTTCCTTTAGGTGGTTGCCCTGATAATCAAACTGGGATTTGTCCAGTCATGCATGTTCTGCCAGTACTTTCCATGGTTCTGGTGAAGGTCAGATACGCCATGTCCCTGCACCTCACAATGAGGTGGCAACACAGCTTTAGCTTTTTCCTTGTACCAGCTCACCTGTTCTGCCTACACTGGATTCCATGGATACTCCTGTTATCCAGGACCTTTATCCAAGAAGCCCCTAACCCCAACACACAGTCAGTGGCTCTCCGCTATCCTTGATCATAACTTACTTTACCTGTCTTCCTCTAAACAAGATGCAGAAGCCGTGTATGAGTAATCAAGTGTCTCATCTTCTATCCATTGAGCAGTTTGCATAAATTGGCATGAGATTGATGGGCATGGACCAATCAGAAGCTTGACCTGCACTATTCATATCTTATGAATGGGATTGGGATTCAATGAGTCAATGCATACAGTGGATTTGTGCAAAAATCAATTTACTACAGCTTATGGCAGCAAGGCTTTAGAGAAAAAGGTAGTAGGAGACTGTTTGTTCTAAACTATGATGAATGAGATATAAAAGGCTGCTGACTTCTGAAAATGCTAGCTGTCTGGATGTCATGCTGACTCTTTGCTTTTTATACACTGGGACACTGGACCAAAACATGTACGAAATACAGAGTTATGGGAATATCACAAGATAGAAATGTTTGCACCATAGTTTGCACATGGTTCTATAAAATAGCCTTGTAGCCCTTAACAAATTTAGGGTCATACAGAGCAGGCGTCAGCCCCAAATATCCCACAAAATGAGCTAACAAACAACAGATGAGTTAAAAAGATGCTTTGGCTTCCTCAAACACTAGACCAATCAAGTCATGAGAAATGCAGTTAAAGATGACTTGACATATCAGATTTCTTTTTACATTGCTCAGATTGTGCAAATATTGATATTTTATACTATTGTATGCTTCTTTGTGTCTGTTTTTGGATACAGAGAAAGAAAGAGAACTGGGACCAGACTCATGGGAAATGGATTTGTCATGTCCATAATAAATGTGTTAACATACTGAAATGAGAGCAAGTACTATTGCCTCAGATACCCCCTCATGGACTTAATGACAAATGCCACAGTAAAATCATGTGATTTTTTTTGAAAATATCATATTAAAAAGGTACAATTATGTGTACCCATTGCGGGAGACACTGGACACAAACATATACAGTACATATAAGAACAATGGACTGTTGTGCATGATATGCTATGATATTAGCAACACAGGATGACACCTAACATGTTTCAGACTTGGCAGGGTATTGTCCTTCTTCAGAGGCTACATCCAAATTCACCCATACATGTGTCCACAAAGGATTAGTAAATGAAAAAAGATCCGATATTAGCTCATAGAAGAGCAATCAAGATAATGACTGCTGGTGCATGGTGGTGAAGAGTCTTGATTACTTGGGGGATTATGGCAGGTGTGCAGTGCAATTTACAGGCCAACTGAAGCTGCATGGAACACAAGGATCCGGGGCTGGTATTGCTACCTACGGCCCTAATTCAAGAGACTTGCAGAGCAAATTGCTCAACAATCAACCCAGCAATTTTCTCTGCAAGTCTCTTTCTACTGGATGAAGCTGAATTAGGCCATAGGTAGCAATACCAGCCCCGGATCCTTGTGTTCCATGCAGCTTCAGTTGGCCTGTAAATTGCACTGCACACCTGCCATAATCTCCCAGTAATCGAGACTCCTCACCACCATGCACCAGCAGTCATTATCTTGATGGCTCTTCTATGAGCTAATATCAGATCTTTTTTTCATATACTAATCCTTTGTGGACACATGTATGGGTGAATTTGGATGTAGCCTCTGAAGAAGGACAATACCCTGCCAAGTCTGAAATATGTTAGGTGTCATCCTGTGTTCCTAATATCATACCATATCATGTACAACAGTCCATTGTTCTTAATGTGTACTGTATATGTTTGTGTCCAGTGTCTCCCGCAATGGGGACACATAATTGTACCTTTTTAATATGATATTTTCAATAAAAATCACATGATTTTACTGTGGAATTTGTCAATAAGTACATGAGGGGTGTTTGAGGCAATAGTACTTGCTCTCTTTTCAGTATGTTTTTGGATACAATGGTTTTCTGGCATGACCCAGAACTTATGTAGACTTCTGATATTTGTTTGTCCTTATTGATCTACATACTTATTTGTGGTTTCAGTATCTGTTTTGAGGCTAGAGATGCCCAGGGAACTAGATATTTTAACCACTTTACCACTAAGTACTGGAATAGTACTGCGGCAAAGTGGCACGATCCCGTCTGACGACGTAGACCTACGTCGCCAGACTCCTCCCCTGTAGGCGGCG
Source organism: Pelophylax lessonae (assembly GCF_965119305.1). Classification (NCBI taxonomy): domain Eukaryota; kingdom Metazoa; phylum Chordata; class Amphibia; order Anura; family Ranidae; genus Pelophylax; species Pelophylax lessonae. Next base: position 481,315,327 of record NC_138772.1, on the reverse strand, counting down.
CTCGTGCACCGCCGGAGGCGCGCTCCCGCTGTTTTCATTCACAGCGGGAGTCGGGCCAGGGGAGGAGCAGCGGCGGTCGCCGCTGCTCTGCCCCGATCGTCGGGGATCTAGTGTGGAGATCCGCCCGCCTGTGTAAACACAAGCGGGCGGATCTCCTCAGTGACAGGGAGTGACAGATCGGAGTGTTCAGCATAGCTGGACATCCGATCTGTCCCTGTCTCACACAGTCACCTCCCCCCCCACACGTCAGTAAGCACCAGGCATACATTAACCCCTCCCTCTCCAATAAAATTAATTAATGCCAGTGTCATTTTTACAGTAACAGTGCATATTTATAGCACTGATTACTGCAGTAATGTCACTGGTACCCCCAAAAGTGTCAAAAATGTCAGTTAAGGGTCTGATCTGTCCGCTGCAATGTCGCAGTCCTGAAAAAAAAATCGCAGATCGCCGCCATTACTCGTTAAAAAAAAAAAACACCAAAAATGACATAAATCTTTCCCTTTGTTAGTAAACGCAATAACTTTTGCGCAAACCAATCAAAATACGCTTATTGTGATTTTTTTTACCAAACATGGGTAGCAGAAAAAAAATTGGCCAAAAATTTTTTAAAAAATTGGTTTTTACATCTTTTTTGGGGGGAATTTCATATAAAAAAAATGTTAAAAATATTGTTATTTTTTCAAAATAAACGCTATTTTTTTGTTTATAGCGCAAAAAGTAAAAATCGCACAGGTGATCAAATACCACCAAAAGAAAGCTCTGTTTGTGGGAAAAAAAGGACGTCAATTTCGTTTGGGTACGGCGTAGCACGACCGCGCAATTGTCAGTTAAAGTCGCACAGTGCCGAATCGCAAAAAGTGGCCCAGACGTAAGACAGCAAAATGCTCTAGTGGTAAAGTGGTTAAGAAAGAGGTCAGCAATGTCACAACTTTTTTTGTCATAACAAATGTATTTTATATTGTCCAAAGAGATCAGAAAAGCCACAAAAATGTTGGATTCCATCATTATCGACTAGGATAGGCATAATTTGGTTGCCTAAACAGTAACCCAAATTTAATGGGAAAAAATATCAACAATAATACATATATAAATATTATAGCATATACAGTTGCTACACAAGCCACATAGTAATTGAATGTTATTAAAAATTACCTTTCCTTTTCAATCTGCAGCTCTGTAATTTTCTGTAAAATTCAATGCCATATGGCAACTTGCGGGCCTACTGTACACAGTGCACAGAACTTCCCCAGAAATGTAATTTCCTTTTTGTTTGCTTGGCCCACCAATTTTCCCAGAAGTCTGCACTAAGATATAAATCAAATTTTAGGCATCCCCTGTAACAAAAAGTTCATTTTTGATGGGATACTGCCAAAGAGTTAACCCCCTGTATCTTTCTACATTATAACACTGCAAGTGCATTAGCTGTTTAATAATGTAAGCTCCCAGGTCCCATTCAGAGTTAGTACCAAAAGACACAAAGTGGTACAAACAGATATTTCTTCAGAGCAGAAACAGGTTGGATTCTGCAACAAAGTTTGTTAAAATCCTTACAATGTACATTAATCACTCAGAAGGGATTCATTTTTTTTATACACATAGGTGAAGTTATTCTTTTAAATTATTTAAAACCACCCTGTAATAAAAATACATTCTGTAAAAAGCTATACCTACAAATCAGACTGTAAATACTTATTTTTTTTATTTTTACTGCTCGTGCCAACAGAATGGCACTCTGTTTAGCAGAAATCTTACTTCCCTTCCAGTCTGTCATATAAAAAGTTTCCCAAATTTTTGTGTTTGGGGAACTTTTCATGTGACAGAGTCACTTTTAAAAAAAACTCTACAGGAAATATGCCAAGTAAGCACTTGAACCATTATTCTATTTTGAGTCTCCCTGGGACCTCAAGAATGTAGTGGTCCTAATCAAGTGTCCTCGCACTTTTGCTGCTGCCAAAAAATTATACTTGTCGGTGGGGAAATTCATGTGCCTTATTGTTGAGACCACACACACACACACACACACAATTTAACCTTTCTTACAGAGAGTAAGATCTCAGCTTTAAAAATTGCCAGAAATCAATAACTAATTTCTATTCTTCTGAATTTCTTACGTTCAGCCCTTGCTGTTTTCGTTTACATTGTGTATAATATAAAAATGTAAGCAGATGTAACTGATTTAGATGGAAAACCATTATTAGATAATTAGGATAAAATATGGTTGCAAAAAAAGTCTGAGTGATTTTTGTGTACAGCCTGTTATTGATGTAATAAAACCAATGCACAGTATTTGTTAAATACATCCATCTGTGTTTACCCATGCCAATGTACCCAATGTATGCTTCTCTTATGAAGAGTTTTTGACTCATTCATATTATTCGAAGACCACCTACACACAAGAGAACTGGCACATACTGGAAATGCATAGTAATATGGTTCACAAAATACATTTTCAGCCTTATTCAAAGTATAAATGAAATGTAGCTTTTTGTAGTACAATTACTATATAAAAAGAATGCATGCTTACAAATTAAACTAGCAAGGCTGCACTTATTTTTCCAGCTGGGGGAATCTAGATTTTTAAATCTTAAAGTAGTTGGCTAATCCATATATACTTATTTCATAGTAGGCAAATAAAAGGGACCAATCAACATAACTACACTAGGGTTTCCCTGTGTGGGTGGTGGTTGTTCTAGGGGACAGTATCTATAGTAGAACTGTAAAGTGACTGATACATTTAAAGACATGTTTGAATTTTTTGTTTTTATTTTATCAGTCTTCTTTCTAACCTTCCTCACCTTTTAATAATGAAAAGAGCCAGCATGTGGTTCCAGGTCCTTCAATAAAAGTTTATTAACAATCGGCTAAAATCTGGCAATGACAAAACCACTAATGCTTTTCAGCAGGTGAGAACTTAGTCATAGCTTTGACTAGGGCTACATTGGGCAAAACGTGTTATCAGTTTTGTCATGACTGAGCAGATTTTAGCTAATTGTTAACCTGCGTTACTTTGACCTCCCTGGCAGTCTGATTATGTTAAGATTTCTGTGCTAAAAGCGGTAAATTGTTTTGCGTAGAAATCTGTTGTTTTACATTTTAAAACTCACTTTCCCCTTCGATCCCCCGCCGTCCTCCCGCTGTGTGCTCGGCCGATGCCGACACCTGTCTTCCGGTTCCCTTCCCTGCGAGCGTTGCAACGCAGGGGGGGTGGAACCGTGGCAATTTAATAAATGTAAATACACTAAATGACATGATGCCAAGTTGTGATCCTAACGGATTACACTGTATCATGCCATTTCACCAGGATGCACCTGGTGACTTTTCCAGGGCCCTGCCTGTGCTTTTCCAGTTCTTTGTGCCTGTCTGGTTTCTGGCAGTCATCACGGACAGTGCACACAGTTGCTTCAACTCGCTTTGTTGCTGGGAGCAGAAGCAGGCGGAGCTCTGTGAAAAATGGAATTTAGTTCATGAGGGTAAATCTCCATGCCTCATATTTTCATCCAGTTTTTGTTCGTTAAGGAAAACGGATTTGATTTTCGGCATAGTTTACATCAGTGGACAAAAATGTGTTGTACTTTTCGTTGTGTGTTCGTCACTGTAAAAATGCCGCTGCCGAAAACTTTTTAGTTGCCGAAATTAACACTGTAGAGGACGCACACCCTCCTTTCTCCTCCTCCACTGTGAAAATGTATTTAATTAATTAATTAACTAACACATTGCATTGAATTTTCTGTTCAGGCTGTTCTTTATTTATTTTCACCTGGAGTTGATCCTGCTAGTAACTAGGGATGATCGAACGGTTCGGGTCAACCATCGGTTCGACCCCAACATTGACTGTTCGAGTTTCGGCCGAATTCGGCAACCAGAACCGACCAAAATGCAATGGGACAGGAAATGGGCTTTAAAAGCCCGTGATTGGACCAGAACCATCAGTAAAAGCCAATTGAGGGGGCAGGAGAATGCTAGGAATGTGATTGGAGTGACTAGGGGGTCCAAAGGCCAATCATTAGTGAATACGCCCCCCAGTATATAAGATAGCAACGCCAAATCTCTACAGGGCTGTGGAAGAGAGTGGAAGCAGTTCTGTTACTTCTGCTCTCAAAGTGTCATTTAGCAATTATAAGGCCCCATGCACACGGGACGTTTTTAACGCCGCTGTAAGCAGCGTCAGGCGTTTTCTTTTTGCAGCCTAAAAACGCCCCTCCATGTTATTCTATGGCCTCATGCACACTCAGACGTTTTTGAGCTGTAAGTGGCTTAGACGTTTTTAGGCTGCAACAAGAACCCACCACCTGCGCGTTCTGAGGACCAGCGTTACAGCGTTAAAAACGCCTGACGCTGCTAAAAGCTGAATAACTTTGCTATAACGTTGCTTAACGTGCGTTAAGCCACGTTATACGTTTTTTTTTCTTCTATTCAAAATCAATGGTTCCCTATGGGATCCTATTGATTTGAATGGAGGTCGCACCGCAACACCGCAAGTCGGATCCGACTTGCGGGGTGACTTGCGCTGTGGGAATCTTGAGGGGGAACGCCACGCCAAAATGGGAAAAAAACGGCGTGGGGTCCCCCCCAGGGTTCCAAACCAGGCCCTTCGGGTCTGTTATGGAATTTGAGGGTAGCCCCATGCCGAAAAAACGGCATGGGGTCCCCCCCCCAAAATCCATACCAGACCCTTAACCGAGCATGCAGCCCGGCAGGCCAGGAAAGGGGAGGGGACGAGCGAGCGGCCCCACCCCCCCTGGACCACACCAGGCCACATGCCCTCAACATGGGGGGGTGTTGGTGCTTTGGGGCAGGGGGAGCTCTGCACCCCCCACCTCAAAGCACCTTGCCCCCATGTTGATGAGGTCAAGGGCCTCATCCCCACAACCCTGGCCGGTGGTTGTGGGGGTCTGCGGGCAGGGGGCTCATCGGAATCTGGAAGCCCCCTTTAACAAGGGGGCACCCCAGATCCCGGACCCCCTCCCTATGTGAATGGGTATGGGGTACACTGTACCCCTACCCATTCACCCCATAAAAGGCAGTGTATGGAAATAACGACAAGAGACGTTTTGGAAAGTTTATTAAAAATCTTCATCCGACTCTTCTTGTCTTCTCCTCTCCGGGGTCTTCTCCGGGGTCTTCTGCTCTTTTGCTGTCCGCCCTTCTTGTCTTCTCCTCTCCGGGGTCTTCTGCTCTTTTGCTGTCCCCCTCTTCTTGTGTTCTTGTCTCCGGGGTCTTCTGCTGTCCCCTCTTCTGCTGTCCTCTCTTCTTTTCTTCTCCTCTCCGGTCTTCTGCTCTTTTGCTGTCGGCTGTCGGCTGTCTTCTTCCTCCGGTCCTCCTCCGACGACGTCTCCGCTGATTATGCCTATCTCCGGTCTCTTCAGCTTATTATATAGCCATTAGGGGCGTGGCCCCGATGACGTCATCTGGAGGCCCCGCCCCCTCATGTCACATATGACGTCATCTGTGACATGAGGGGGCGGGGTCTCCAGATGACGTCATCGGGGCCACGCCCCTAATGGCTATATAATAAGCTGAAGAGACCGGAGATAGGCATAATCAGCGGAGACGTCGTCGGAGGAGGACCGGAGGAAGAAGACAGCCGACAGCCGACAGCAAAAGAGCAGAAGACCGCAGAGGAGAAGAAAAGAAGAGAGGACAGCAGAAGAGGGGACAGCAGAAGACCCCGGAGACAAGAACACAAGAAGAGGGGGACAGCAAAAGAGCAGAAGACCCCGGAGAAGACCCCGGAGAGGAGAAGACAAGAAGGGCGGACAGCAAAAGAGCAGAAGACCCCGGAGAGGAGAAGACAAGAAGAGTCGGATGAAGATTTTTAATAAACTTTCCAAAACGTCTCTTGTCGTTATTTCCATACACTGCCTTTTATGGGGTGAATGGGTAGGGGTACAGTGTACCCCATACCCATTCACATAGGGAGGGGGTCCGGGATCTGGGGTGCCCCCTTGTTAAAGGGGGCTTCCAGATTCCGATGAGCCCCCTGCCCGCAGACCCCCACAACCACCGGCCAGGGTTGTGGGGATGAGGCCCTTGTCCTCATCAACATGGGGGCAAGGTGCTTTGAGGTGGGGGGTGCAGAGCTCCCCCTGCCCCAAAGCACCAACACCCCCCCATGTTGAGGGCATGTGGCCTGGTGTGGTCCAGGGGGGGTGGGGCCGCTCGCTCGTCCCCTCCCCTTTCCTGGCCTGCCGGGCTGCATGCTCGGATAAGGGTTTGGTATGGATTTTGGGGGGGACCCCATGCCGTTTTTTCGGCATGGGGCTACCCTCAAATTCCATAACAGACCCGAAGGGCCTGGTTTGGAACCCTGGGGGGGACCCCCACGCCGTTTTTTTCCCATTTTGGCGTGGAGTTCCCCCTCAAGATTCTCACAGCGCAAGTCGGATCCGACTTGCGGTGTTGCGGTGCGACCTCCATTCAAATCAATAGGCTCCCATAGGGAACCATTGATTTTGAATGGAAGAAAAAAAAACGCTGCTAAAAGCAACGTGTCAAAACGTGCTATAACGCCAATGGAAAAAGCTACTGAAAGCACGTTTTTACAGCTGCTTTTTCCGGCGTCAGAACTAACTTTGACGTACGTTTTTTCTAACGCCCCGTGTGCATGGGGCCTTAGTGTGAGGAAAGGGATATCTAGTGTAGTTAGGGTGCTATTTTCCACTTTAGTTAGATTCAAAAATCTAGTTTCTGTAGGGAAAGTGTTAAGTGCCAGGGTGACCATAGTGTAGTGTAGGGTGAACTGACTCTGACTGCTATGGCAGGGTGACCAAACCCTTCCATGTCAGGGTGACCGCTATAGAGAAAAGATCGTTTCTCTTAGAACACTAATAGAACAGGGATATGGCTTCTCGCCTGTCACCCTGCTTTTTGCTGCAGGCGTTTATAGCGCTTTTTTGAGGACATGTTTGGAGTCAGGCATGACATCTGAACTTCTGTATAGGGGTATATATATATACACACACACATGTATGTATATATACACCTACACATATATAGGTGTGAAAGTAGGAGAACCCTATGCTTGCGTTAATTAAATAATTAACAGGCATATGGCCCGGCTCCTATCACACCTATATATGTGTAAATGTATAAATACATATAAGTGTGTGTGTATATATATATACCCCTATACAGAAGTTCAGATGTTTTGCCTGCCTCCAAAGACCCCAAAAAAATGCCCAAAAAAATGCCTGCTGCAAAAACACACCTGGGCGTTTTTGTAGCTGGCCTTTTTTTGGGCATTTTTGGGCGTCTTTGGAGGCAGGCATAACATCTGTACTTCTGTGTAGGGGTATATATACACACACACATGTATGTATATATACACCTACACATATATAGGTGTGAAAGTAGCAGAACCCTATGCTTGCACTAATTAAATAATTAACAGGCATATGGCTCCGCTCCTATCACACCTATATATGTGTAAGTGTATAAATACATATAAGTGTGTGTGTATATATACCCCTATACAGAAGTTCAGATGTTTTGCCTGCCTCCAAAGACCCCAAAAAAATGCCCAAAAAAACGCCTGCTGCAAAAACACACCTGGGCGTTTTTGTAGCTGGCGTTTATTTGGGCATTTTTGGGCATCTTTGGAGGCAGGCATAACATCTGTACTTCTGTGTAGGGGTATATATACACACACACACATGTATGTATATATACACCTACACATATATAGGTGTGAAAGTAGCAGAACCCTATGCTTTCGCTAATTAAATAATTAACAGGCATATGGCTCCGCTCCTATCACACCTATATATGTGTAAGTGTATAAATACATATAAGTGTGTGTGTATATATACCCCTATACACAAGTTCAGATGTTATGCCTGCCTCCAAAGACCCCTAAAAAATGCCCAAAAAAAACGCCCAGGTGTGTTGTTGCAGGCGTTTTTTTAGGCATTTTTTGGGGGTCTTTGGAGGCAGGCATAACATCTGAACTTGTGTATAGGGGTATATATACACACACACACACTCATATGTATTTATATACTTACACATATATAGGTGTGATAGGAGCGGAGCCATATGCTGTTTTTATCAGATATACAAATTGCCAATAAGCCCCGATTCACATTTGTGCGATGCGGGAACGCTGCGAATATGCAGCATGATCCCGCATCGCATCCACACCCCTGGCAGTTCACACTGCCATATGCGATATGCAGGGGGTGTCAATTTATTTTATTTATTTATTTATTTCAGGTACTTATATAGCGCTCTCAATTTACGCAGCGCTTTACATATACATTGTACATTCACATCAGTCCCTGCCCTCAAGGAGCTTACAATCTAAGGTCCCTAACTCACATACATAAGGCCTATTTTTTTATACAGGATCCAATTAACCTACCAGCATGTCTTTTGGAGTGTGGGAGGAAACCGGAGTACCCGGAGGAAACCCATGCAGGCACAGGGAGAATATGCAAACTCCAGGCAGGTAGTGTCGTGGTTGGGATTCGTACCAGTGACCCTCTTGCTGCTAGGTGAAAGTGCTAACCACTACACCACTGTGCCGCCCCAAAAGTTAACGACACCCCCAGTTGCGATCACATATTGCAGTGCGATCTGCAAGTTCGCACAGAATCAGATCGCACTAGTGTGAACCACTATGTGATCCGATTCTGATGCGGATAAAAAAAGGGTCTTGTACGTATTAAGTGCGGATGCAGTGCGAATTCAGCCATACAAAGTGTATGGCTGAAATTTGCACCGCACATGAGATCGCATGTAATTTAGGAGCAGTGCGCTCCGAATTACAAGCGATCTCCGTGATCGCACTATTGTGAACCGGGGCTAAATGAAAGTTTATAAATCTGCACCCAAGAAAAAACATAGTGAAACTATGGGAAATTATGTAAATACAATAAAAACATTGTTTAAAAAAAATGCCTTTATTTAAACTTTACAATAAATCCAAATGTATACTCATTGAAAATAAACAAGATTTTCACCTTAGAGCTAAACTTCAGGCAAATGTTAACATTTGCCATATACCAGACATGGGAACACGTCTACAAATTAGGACACTGTGCATCTAATTTTGATAGCTTAGCTAAAAAAATAGAGACAGTCTGAAGGCAAACATCTTCTGTTGTGCTTTAAATCACAGTGATCAAGCAATCTTGTCTTAAATGCACAACTTTTAAAAAAATGCTTATTTGTAAAACAAAGAAGGAAGAAAAAATATAAAAACAAGACTGAAGTTCAATCCCAATATATAAATACATAGAAAAGGTAAGATGTAAAAATCATTAAAATTTGTTATCAGATAAATACATTAGAAGAAATTATTCACACAATTTTGCTGCAAATTTATTAATCTCTACATGTTTTGCCAGATTATGGCTTCTTCAGGAGACTTTTTGGAAAAATGCATGACAGTTCACTACAAAAGAGTAACATATTAGTGTAAAAATCAAAGAAAAAACAACAGATCTTAATTTTCAGCTAAGCATTCGTGATGTCGCGAACATAAAATTTAATGTTCGCGAACGGCGAACGCGAACATCGGCAAATGTTCACGAACCGGCGAACATTGCGAACCGCCATAGACTTCAATAGGCAGGCGAATTTTAAAACCTACAGGGACTCTTTCTGGCCACAATAGTGATGGAAAAGTTGTTTCAAGGGGACTAACATCTGGACTGTGGCATGCCGGAGGGGGATACATGGCAAAACTCCCATGGAAAATTACGTAGTTGACGCAGAGTCGGGTTTTAATCCATAAAGGGCATAAATCACCTAAAATTCTAAATTGTTTGGAATAACGTGCTTTAAAACATCCAGTGTGTGTATACGATCAGGTATGATGTTGTATCGATCAGGTAGTGTAAGGGTTACGCCTGCTTCACAGTGACAGACCAAACTCCCCGTTTAACGCACTGTAAACATCCGCAAACAGACCACAACCGACCAAAATGGGACAGGAACTGGGCTTTAAGGGTTAGGGTTAGGTTTAGTGTTAGGGGATAGGGTTAGGGTTACGGTGAGATACTTAGGGTTAGAGTTAGTAACCCTACCCCTATGCCTCTAACCCTAACCCTCTAACCCTAAGCACTAAAAATAACCCTAACCCTAGCCCTAACCCTAACCCTAGCCCTAACCCTAATTCTAATTTTTTTACTGGTTCTGGACATGCTACAGAGCCGAAACTTCACAGGTACACTTTTTAGACCCCCCAGACACCAAATCACACAAAAAAAGTTCTTAAAAATTGTCATTTTTGATAGAGAGCCAATTATTGGAAAAATTAAAAAAAATAAATAAAAATAAATTTCTTTGGATTTAGTGTCTGGGGGGTCTAAAAAGTGTACCTGTGAAGTTTCAGCTCTGTAGCATGTCCAGAACCAGAAAAAAAATAGAATTAGGGTTAGGGCTAGGGTTAGGGTTAGGGCTAGGGCTAGGGTTAGGGGGTTAAGTTTAAGGTTAGAGGGTTAGGGTTAGGATTAGGGTTAGGGCTAGGGTTAGGTTTAGGGTTAGGGTTATTTTTATGGCTAGGCTTAGAGGGTTAGGGTTAAGGTTAGAGGGTTAGGGTTATGGTTAGAGGGTTAGGGTTAGGTTTAGTGTTAGGGGATAGGGTTAGGGTTACAGTGAGATACTTAGGGTTAGAGTTAGTAACCCTACCCCTACCCCTCTAACCCTAACCCTCTAACCCTAAGCACTAAAAATAACCCTAACCTTAGCCCTGACCCTAACACTAGCCCTAACCCTAGCCCTAACCCTAATTCAAATTTTTTTTCTGGTTCTGGACATGCTACAGAGCTGAAACTTCACAGATACACTTTTTAGACCCCCAGACAATAAATCAAAAGAATTTTTTTTTATTTTATTTTTTTAATTTTTCCAATAATTGGCTCTCTATCAAAAATGACAATTTTAAGAACTTTTTTTGTGTGATTTAGTGTCTGGGGGGGGGGGGGGTCTAAAAAGTGTACCTGTGAAGTTTCAGCCTCGTAGCATGTCCAGAACCAGAAAAAAAGATCATTTTTCAGTAGAGCAGGGATGGTGGGACCCTCCTTTTACACCTATATGATCTTTTTTTCTGGTTCTGGGCATGCTACAGAGCTGAGACTTCACAGGTACACTTTTTAGACCCCCCAGACACTAAATCCAAAGAATTTTTTTTTTAATTTTTCCAATAATTGGCTCTCTATCAAAAATGACAATTTTTAAGAACTTTTTTTGTGTGATTTAGTGTCTGGGGGGTCTAAAAAGTGTACCTGTGAAGTTTCAGCTCTGTAGCATGTCCAGAACCAGAAAAAAAGATAATTTTTCATTAGAGCAGGGATCGTGGGACCCTCCTTTTACACCTATATGATCTTTATTTTCTGGTTCTGGGCATGCTACAGAGCTGAAACTTCACAGGTACACTTTTTAGACCCCCCCCCCCGACACTAATCCCAAAAAAGTCATGCCTGCCTCCAAAAATGCCTGATAAATATATAGAAAAAAGATACTCAAATACCAGCCCTAAAAAGGGCTTTTGGGGGACAATATATATATATATATATATATATATATATATATATATATATATATATATATATATATCAAAAAAAATTACACAAATACCAGCTATCAGGTATCAAGTGCTGGAGGCCAATGGAGAGAGGGCTTCCCTTGCAGCTAAGTGCCAAACTCCCCTGGAGATGAGACAGGAGGAGTTAGGCCCAAAGTCACACAGGTCGCCTGCAGAGTTGCTTGCAGAAAAGGGTTCAGGAATACCGCTGTGGTGCTGCGGGGTTACTGCAGGCAGGTGGCACCTGTGAGATGAAGCAGATACTTAGGATCGCTGAGACAGAGGGTGGTTGATTCAAGCCGAGGTTCGATGCCAGGTGGGTAGCGGAGGAGACAAGGTCAAGTGGTAGCCAAGGTCTGGACAGGTAGCAGGCAGAGGAGATCCGTTAAACAAGCCGAGGTCAAAGTCAGGAAGCAAGCTGGAGATGGAGGTGTAACAAGCCGAGTCAGGAACTAGGAATCACAGGAAACAGGAAACAGGATGTTGGTAGAAGCTGAAGATCAAACAGCACTTAGAGTAGGGCTGGCTTCCTTATAAAGGCCCAGGTAAGGGGCTGACAGAATTGCTGGGTCCTAGAGCCCTTCTCCTATTCTGACGGAGACTGGGTCCTAGAGCCCTCCTGCTATTGGTACCCAAACACCAGCCCTAAAAAGGGCTTTTTGGGGACAATAGATATATATATATATATCCAAAAAAAAACCTCAAATACCAGCCGTAAGAAGGGCTTTTTGGGGTGCTGTCAGGATGCTGTCCTTACAGCAGGAGTGGACCAAGAACACTGACTAACAAGACCGGGAACACTGACTAACAACTGTCCCTAGCTATTAACAGCAGCAGCATTTTCCCTGCTCTCACTAACACACTGCTTCAGAAATGATCTAAGATGGATGCTGCCCTTGCTTATTTATAGGAGGTGGGAGGGTGTGGGAGGGAGGTATGCTGATTGGCCTGGAATGTGTCTGCTGACTGTGAGGTTCAGGGTCAAAGTTTGCCTAAATGATGATGTATAGGAGGCGGACCGAACATCGCATATGTTCGCCCACCGAGGCGAACGCGAACATGCGAAGTTCGCCGGCGAACAGTTCGGGACATCTCTACTAAGCATTTACATTGGATATAACACTTCATAAAATTGGGTAATTACAGCCCTTACTATAAATGAGTACAGATATTTTTGGATGAGCTGGTGGAGTCCCTTCACCTTATTGCTAAATGCAGATAAATACCTATTTGGAGTCCAACATCAATACAGCACCAGGATATCAGTAGCCGCAGAGAGGAAAATAAGGGCCCAGATACATACCAACTGCCTAGAGGGAGAAAAGACACATCCTATTTTAAATATACTAATTGATTAAGTATATTAATCCATATATACTAAAATATCCTGCATACATCCATGAAAGGGGAAAAAAAGGGAAAACATACCTCTAACTGACAAAGGTTAGTGCAAAAATAAGCTTCAAAGAGCTTCCAATGTCTAAGTTTACAAATGGTATAGGCTTTTGTTGATCCAAGGATGGAGGCATGCATGGGAGAAAAGTCTAAGGTCTCCAGGTGGTGCTAGGACTAAAATATTGACAAAATGTCAAACTAAATATTAATTTGAAATTCTGAACATGTCATCAGAGAAATTAGCAAGTTAGATCTTACCCTTATATTCATGATGTACTAGGATGTGTAAACCTCAGAGATGCAGCATTAAGCTGCCATGTCCTGGTCTTCCTCCACATCCCCAGGCATCTAATGGCACCACGGGAGATGTGGATGCTGAAAAATGCTGCTGCACATGCTCGGTCCCTGCTGGAAATGACATATTGCGCATTTGTGCCAATAGTCAGTCGGTGCCATGATGGACTGGGGAAATGTGCCCATAGAAGGGACAGGCAAGTGACTCCTACTAGCTAGCTCAGTGTCCACTCTCAAAGAGGAACATCCGGATCGGCGCTATAAGGTAGAATCTAAGGGAGAAAACACTGCTGCGGGGACAGCACAATACAGGTGCCAACAGAGAGACACCAAAATAGAATGGTTCCCCCCAGTGGCACCCTGGGTGTCTTTACAATCACCCATCCTTAGTGCAAGTATTTAGTTGAATGACTGCCATCTAATGGATAGAAAAAGTACACAATGACCAATTAAGATATTTATAGAGATAAGTTGTTCCCAAATAATTTCCTAGGTTAACAAAAGGAAACTAATTCCACAGAATTAGGGACCATGTGTCCCTTGTATCCAAAAAAAAAGATGGAAAGTCCCATAAGTAGACACATGGGTCTCTATCATGGTTTTGATTTGACAAAAATGAAGTTTTTTGCACTTGAGCATGTAGCTAAACGTGAAAGAGAGGGTGACATAGACAAAATTCTATTACAATGTGATACAAATGTATTTACACTTTAAAAGCGACTAGGATGCCAGGGCTCAATTAATTTTTAAGCTCTAAGCCATTTCTATAACATACTTGTTATACTTGTCCATGTGGATCTTTAGGATCCAGACTGATCTCATAGAAAGTGGTGGTCTAAGGGTCTGCATCCAAAGGAACCATGGTCCCCTATGTAGATGGAGGAGATAAGGGGGAGGCATCCCAAAAGCCGATATTATTGAAGCAAGGCTGGAAGCCTGACTGGTTTCGCCAGTTGCTTTAGATGCAAATGTCACCAATGCACAAGGAAAATATTTCTAAAACAAAGAGCATATATCAGTTGTAATATATAAATAAAGATTTAAAATATCATTTTCAAATTGTATAAACCTTTAGCTATCATTCTTTTTTCACAATCTTTTACAACCATTCTTGTTTATAGGCTATAACAGAAGCATCACTTGTTTTTCACTTGGCTAGTAAAAGGTGGCAGAACTGCAGTTGCCCTGTAGCTAATCATTTCCTTAACACAGGAAGAAAATATTCTGCAATTCTAATTAACAGTTCTCCTTTTTTGATGAGAACCATTCAAGTTCAAAGTAATTTGTTTTCACTCAGTTCAACTAATGGTATTGTAGCTCTAATAGATCTGTCTATAGAAGCTGACTTTAACTTAAGATGTCAGTGTCAGGTGTTAATGCTGTCAAAATGGGAGATTTTCAGATGCTTTATTTGCTAAAGCAAAATTCCAGTTACATTATAAACCAAACTTAATTCTAATGTAAGCCATTTTGTAAGTTAATATTATTACCATGGCCTTACGGCTGCAATCCCACTTATGGTTTTCTAGAACTGCAAAAACAAATAAGATCTAATCCCTATTTCCTTAAAACCTGACGGCTCTATTTAGTTTGTATAAGGAATTTCCCAGAATCCTCATCCTCTGTTCGAGTAACTGGTGTACTGTCGCTCCCATAAGTCAGAATGCAGGAAGCATCTCACGCAATGTACTAAAGTTTCTGCACTGGGAGTCTAAGAACAATATAAAGGGGGGGGCACATAAGATACCATAGTAAAAATGGGGGGGGGGCACTCATAATTTTCACCACTATATCATACCACTGAAAAATCGAAATAAGTGTATATATGAATAAGGTTACAAAATACAAGAGTAATGCAGTACGCAATGATTCTTTTTTTTTTATTGTACCAACCTAACACTTAAAAGCTGTTCTTTATAGTTTAAAGCAATTTCAATTTTTATACAGTAATAGCACCTAGTATTGGTGCCAGTTTATGCAGTAATAACCCCTAGTAATGGTGGCAGTTTATGCAGTAATAACTCCTAGTATTGGTGCCAGTTTACGCAGTAATAACCCCTAGTGTTGGTACCAGTTTAAGCAGTAATAGCCCCTAGTATTGGTGCCAGTTTATACAGTAAAAGCCCCTAGTATTGGTGCCAGTTTATGCAGTAATAACCTTTAGTATTGGTGCCAGTTTACGCAGTAATAGACCCTAGTATTGGTTCTAGTTTTACGCAGTAATAACCCCTAGTAATGGTGCCAGTTACGCAGTAATAGCTTCTAGTATTGCTGCCAGTTTACGCAGTAATAGACCCTAGTATTGGTTCTAGTTTTACACAGTAATAGCTTCTAGTATTGGTGCCAGTTTATGCAGTAATAACCCCTAGTAATGGTGGCAGTTTATGCAAT